>NW_024881297.1:22783454-23384287 GCF_018691265.1 Tyto alba
CAGCACAAACATTAGATTTGATGCATTCATTTTGCTGTTAAATGTACTTACATTGAAATGCAGGTCATTAGTGCAGCTTTCTGCCATCATTTTGTTTCTCACTTACCAAGGTACTGAGGGAGGAGGGACAAGGACATTTCATCATTGCCCAGATGGTCCCAGGCCAATATCTTGAATTCCTGTTTTTAGGCTCACATTTCTCTGGTTAGGCTCCTATCTAGAAACATTCCTCCTTACTTAGTAAACTATATCAGGGAGAGATAGAGCCCTTCTCAATGGAAGTCTTGTGTAGGAAGCCTCTTGTGAACTCCTAGCACAGATTTTATCTAAGCATCATCTGAATTCTCTACCCATAAACAGTGCTGTTGTCGCTTTGTCATGCTGATTTCTCCTCTTTTAAGCAAGAATTGGTGAGAAGACATAATTGATATCTAGGTGAGTTGCTCTGCTTATGTGAAATAATTGCTTGTATGGAAAGGTCAAAAGAAGGATGGGTTCAGTGTGTGAAGGGAGAGAGAAATATCCTTCAGTGAAGATGTCAATGATATATGAAATACCAGCTGCTTTATACTGGCCTATGATTTTTAGAGGAGCCAAAGGCTGAAGGAGGTCCCCTGAAGACTTAAGTGGGGGATTGTTAGTCCTGAGGAGTGTAGAAAGGACTATGGACGCTCTGTGTGATGGACTGATGGCCTTTAATGGAATAACTAGCAAATCTAGGCTGTTAGCTTGCTTCTAGAGGAGCTTAAGGAGAGAGGTTTCTAGCACAGATGTTTGTCCTATAACCCAACCACGATACTCTGATACAAGTGCAAAACCTTGAGTAACCAGATTTCAGAAGGGACTTCTATTATCCTCTTATACTGAGATATCAGGAGAAAATGCAATTTATCTCAAGTTAGGGAACAATTGTAGTAGAAAAGGCCTAGGAGTTTAGCCTGCGAAGCTCTTCACATGGTCTGAGGGGTGGATGTGGGGCTGCCTGTACTGATCAAAAGGCAGACTGGAGGGAAGCTACATGGGATTGAGAGAACAATACCTTCTCCCTAGCTGATGCAGTGACTTTCTGCCAGCTTAGCAACCTGAAATGTCTCAGTGCAGGGTTGGAGGAAGACCAGTGCTGGCATAGAGAAGGTATAGGGCCACAGTCTGTGATGGACAAAAAAAAAAAACAGGACTGTGTCAGCAAGTGATTAGATAGGCCCAGGCTACTTTGGAAGCAAAGGCTTAATTTTCTTAATTTTTTGAGAGACTTGACTGCTGTCATACTTGTACTTTCCCCAAAAGTTTCTCTCCTTGAATCCTAGTAAGCTCACTGTTCTCTGTTAAGAACCACATGGCTCTGGCTGTGCTGTATTCCTGGTGCTTTCCACTTCCTCAAAGTATGTATGCCCAGCAAAACATCTGAACTGAAGGTGCAAGCTAAACCTACTTGTGAAAGTCAAAAAAAAACCAAAACATCCTTGAAACCATGATTTCCCTAAGTAGACAGTTTTGGACCTGAAAGGCTGAAGAGGTGGCATGTACAGGGGAGAGAAGTAGTATGGGAAAGAACCAAAGTCTGTTGCTGAGTTCATCTGCTGATGATGCCATGTCAAAGTGGTCTCTTAGGCACACAGGAAAGTACTGGTTGGATTGGAAACCTCTTCAGTCAAGAGCACAGGAGACGCTTTGAAGAGGTGGTGCAGCACACAGACAGCTGTTCCTGTGTATGGCCCTGGGATATGTAGTTAAAGTTCCCATCTCTGTTCCTTCTGTATGTTCTCTGCCAAGCTACCATAATCCACTGTTCAGCTGGGAGTCTTGGTGGTTCAAACTGTCCTGACTCACGTGAACGAGAATCACATCTGTAGTACTTTATAGCTCCAGGAAATTTGGATAGCAGTCCAAAGAAGATGTGGAATAAATAAATCATGGGCTTGGGGAAAAAATAGGTGCATGGCTGCATTTCAATAAGTGTGTTGCTGTTAGACTAGTTGTTCACTGCCAGTATTTTCTGGCTGTCTCTTTCCAGTTGTACATAACTCTGTGAAAAGCCACTGTCGTGCAGCAATCCAACTTTATTGTATGGCTTCCTCATGATTAGCTAACAAAGGGTGGAAGTCTGGTATGTATTTGTGGATGGTGATATTGCAGATTTTCATGACTTGTGCCTTGACCTCTGGATATTTGTATGTGGCCTCAGTCAGCTTCTGGTACTTACTTTTTCTTTTTTTTTTTTTTTTTTTTTTTATGTCTGTCACCAGTTCTAAACTTTGTTTCTATTATATTCAAATGCCCACATGTTTTGTTTAAAGATGCTTGACCAGAAGGTCAGTTACTTTGGCTGGGTAGAATAGTGATTAGAATAAACAGAAAATGAGCATGTACCATAAGTATAATACACTCTTCCTGTTTGCAGGAATGGGGCAGTTAACACTAGATTAACACTAGATAAGCAGGTCTGGCTGTCTGCTGATGGGAAGGCCTCCTTGGTATTGGCTCTTGTCCTGTCAGTGGGAATCTGTTGCCTCTGATACTTTAAAGGATGCGTCAGTAAGGTGCTTGTGCTGGGAGATGATAGATGACTCAGACTGCCCATATCCAACAGTTATGAGCTGGGATGGCTGTTTACTAAGTTGGGGCTGTAGGTCTTTGCTGACCTGCATGTGGAGACATGGACAATAACTGTCTGATCTGGGAGATGGTGAGCCCTTTCAACTTCCTTTGACCAGAGTTGGGGGATTCATAATGGATGGTCATTCCCATCTACCTGCTGTGGTGTGGAAGTTACCTCAAGGATATAGGTAGCATGGTTACCTGAGCAGGATGTTCACCTCCCATAATAACACAAAGACAAAAATGTGCATCGATGAGTATTCCTGAAATTATGCAGATGCTTTTGAGGTTTGGAAAGCTTTGGTTTAATTTGGAGATTAAACAGCAGCTTTGTGCAGGTCCCTACATACTGCATGTGGTAACAGATTGTGACAATGCATGTGTCTCTGATCTCAGTCTGTGTTTTTATTCTGCAACCTTTTCTAATGAACATTTGACTGTTGGCTTTGAATTTACATGTTATATGTGTGATTCATACACAAACACTTTGCACTTTGCTTTTTCCTAAAGGGTGATCAAGATCACCTGTAGGAATGATTAAGTGTAAAATATATACAAAATTTGTACATATAGGTACAAATTTCAATAGTAGCCATCTGAATTAAGATGCCCCCCTTCTTGGGGGAAAAAAAAAAAAAATATATGTACCTAATTAAATGTTGAAAAATCTGTATTATTGTAATATGAACTCCATAATGGAGTCCTCTGTCTTCATAGAATGATAGAATGGTTGGAAGGGACCTTAAAGATTATTTAGTTCCAACCCCCTGGCCATGGGCAGGGACACCTTCCACTAGACCAGGTTGCTCAAAGCCCCGTCCAACCTGGCCTTGAACCCTTCCAGGGAGGGGGCAGCCACAGCTTCTCTGGGCAACCTGGGCCAGTGTCTCACCATGTTCACAGTAAAGAATTTCTTCCTTATATCTAATCTAGATTGACCTTCTTTCCATTTAAAATTGTTACCCCTTGTCCCATCACTACATAAAGAGTCCCTCTCCATCTTTCCTGTAGGTCCCTTTTGAGTACTAGAAGGTCTCTATAAGGTCTCCCCAGAGCCTTCTCTTCTCCAGGCTGAACAACCCCACCTCTCCCAGCCTGTCCTCATAAGGAACGTGCTCCAGCCCCCGATCATCTTTGTGGCCTCCTCTGGACCTCCTCAAGCAGGTCCATGCCCTTCTAATGTTGGGGGCCCCAGAGATGGACACAGCACTGCAGATGGGATCTCACGAGAGTAGAGTAGAGGGGGAGAATCCCCTCCCTTGATCTGCTGGCCACACTTCTCTTGATGCAGCCCAGGACACAGGTGGTTTTCTGGGCTGCAGGCGCACATTGCTGCCTCATAGTTTTTCATCCACTACTACCCTCAAAATCCTTCTCCACAGGCCTGCTCTCAATCCACTATTTGCCCAACCTGTATTTGTGCTTTGGATTGCCTCAGCCCACGTGCAGGACCTTGCACTTGGCCTTGTTGAACTTCATGAGGTTTGCCAACACCCACCTCTCTAGCCTGTCCAGGTCCTTCTGGATGGCATCCCTTCCCTACAGCCTGTCGACCTCACCACACAGCTTGGTGTCATGAGCAATCTTGCTGAGGGTGCACTCAGCCCCACTGTCCGTGTCATCAACAAAGATGTTAAACAGCACCGGTCCCAGATCTGACCCCTGAGGGATGTCACTTGTCACTGCTCTCCACTTGGACATGAAGCCATTGACCACAACTCTTTGAGTGTGACCATCCAGCCAATTCCTCATCCACTGAGTGGTCCATCCATCCAATCCATGTCTCTCCAATTTAGAGACAAGGATTTTTTGTGGGACAGTGTCTTCAGCTTCACTGAAGAAACATACACAGAAAATTAATTCTACCTTTTATTGTACTGTAATATTTCATTAAATTACAGTGGTATAAGGCTTATTTTTGTACCAGTAAAGTAATAAAGGCATAAATGTTCTCACAAAACCACTTTATCAGGTTAGTAAACAACATTTATTCCCTCAAAAGAGATATCATGGTTTACTTCAATGGAGCAACATCTGTTCTTTCAGAATTAAATGAGTTCCCTGAACAATAATTAATAAAAATATTGCCACTAAATACAGCTGGCATATTGTTTATAATAATAATATAAAACCATACAGTTGATGGAAACAAGAACACACTAAGTACACTTGTCTGCTTCCCCCCCCACCTCCCCCAATGGGTCTCTTAGCAAGAACTTCACTAGATAGTTGAGTTGCTGGTCTGAATGCTTAAAGACCAACAGTTCATTTTGCTGGGAAGCACTGATGTCTTCCTGATAGCAATAACTGTAGAAAGATTTCTAGTTCTTCTGATTTTGTGATTCTATGGAGTTAATAATCTGTAAACATTGTACTAAGATGCTCCAGAGTCTGAGTGCGCAAAAAAGTCCTAAGGAAAGGGTTTTTATGTTGTTCCTCCCCAGTAGAGTTCAGCATTTGTGAAAGCACATCACTGGCCTTTTATGAATCAGCACACAGCAGTTCCTAATTCTTTTGAGTGGATTTTGAGAACTGCAAATGAAAGTCTAATTCCTCTAAGCATGGCAGGAAGAGAACGGTGAGTGTACTCACTTGATTTTTTTTTTTTTTTTTTTTTTTAATTCTAAAAATATTAACCTGCGTTGCACTTATGTGGGACAGCAAATGGAAGGGTGTTTTTAAGTTTGTCATCTATTTTTACTGTAACTTTGCTCCTGGTCATTCATTGATAGATTTACCATCTCACTAGACAGCTAAACAGGGCAAGTTAACATGCTGATGGTAGAATTAGCAATGTTGTAGGAAAGGTATGTTTTCTGTAAACAATTGATTAGTATATCCATGTTATAAAATGATGTTGGAATAGATTTTCCTCTGTCGGCAACTACAGAGTTTTTATTCTTTTGCTGTTGATGGTTTGTCTGGGGTTTTTTTGCTGTTTGTTTTCTTTTCTTTTTTTTTTTTTTTCGGTTTGGTTTTTTTGTTGGTTGGTTGGTTTGTTTGTTTGTTTGTTTTGGTTTTGTTTTCTCTATGGGCTTATGCTATTAAAGAGAAAGCGAAGACTGGATAGTTGACTTGATGTCCCTTTATTTTTAAATTCTCTGGCTGTAAATACTACTTCTAATAACACCTTTGCCCATTACATTTACATGGCACTTGATCTAACACTGACAGCATCTGTATGCAGATCGGTTTTGGAAAAAGCATGATAGGATTTAGCTTTCCTAGAAGTATGCATCTTCGTTGAAAGGAAATAAGTGGTTAAATTTGATGGTGTTGGGAAGGTTTTATGTTCCATTATGGAAGAAAACCATTTTCAAACATTTCAAGCTTCACAACTGTTAACAATGCAGACTAGTAAAGGGATAGCAATCAGCCTACACACCAGACACACATATTGAATTCTTGCTATTTGTCATGTAACCAGAGATAAAAGTATTTTCCTGTGACTCTGATAAAGTAAATGCTGTCATAATGATTCTGAGCAAGCCTCATCCAGATGTTGCAGACATCTTGCTGTGGTATTTATTCATAAATCTTGTTAAAATATAATCAGAGGAAACATGTCTCAATTATAACCATCAAAACTCTGTGACAATGTTCATGCAAATGCAATAATAATCCTAGTGTGTTGACACAAAAATTTGTGCAATAGGTTACTGGTATATCTGAGCCTGCTGATTAGAGCTCACCAATTAATACAAAACTAACTTCTTCCAAGTGAAAGGGGAAATGTAAGTTCCCCTGTGCATGAAGGACTGGATTATGCCCTTTTTGTTTGTATGTGTATGACTTCCAGGCCTTCTACAATACTTAAAATTCATCAAGATTTTCACATGTATTTACTTCTACATGCGCTCATAACTTACTCTTCTTATTCAGCCTATACAACTGTTACCTAATCATAGTGCATAATAACATGTCATTCAAGAGCCCTGTGTAAAATAAGTAGAGAGGAATATGAAGATGAGATGGAGTGCATATGAACAACCTAAAGGACAAAACAGTTTGCATAAACTAGGATATCACCAGTCTTCTTTCAAACACGACTCTGCAGCCACAGCAGTCTGCTTTTCATTTCCCTTTGGTAAGCAGTATTTAAAGCAGCAAAAAATACTTTAATACTGCTTTTCCCTCTAAATAATCTGCTGCCCCTCTATAGGAATACTACTCTGTTACCACTGGGAAAGGATGGTTCTGCGCTGATGATTCTGTTAGGATGTAATCCTGCCATAGTAGATATAACTTTGTTTTATGAAGTTTTAAGTCTATTTATGAATACCAATAAGAAACAACTTACCTTGGAAATTGTGACATCATGTGTCAAGTATAATTTGTAAATAGAAAGATCACAGGGACAATTCTTGACATTTAGGGTCAACATTATAGCTAGATGTGCTTTTCAGGGACTGAAGTTCTAGAACAAAGCGTTGAGGGTATCAATCAGTTAAGGCATGACTGACCAAAAGTACTGCAGAAAGTTCAGGAGCATTCAAAGTAGCAGGATGGAAGAAAGCTAAGCACACTTCTCTATTTGACATGCAATAGCTTGTTGCCTCCTAGTACCTTGCTTGTGAGTCTGAGATAGTGGTGAGAGAAGTTAAAGACTCCTGCTAAAAAATTGTAGCAAACTTGATAGAAACAAGTTCTCACACTGCGGGACAGAAACCACAGAGCTGAGGGTTGGAAGTTGTAAATTGATTCTGTAAGCCACAGCCATGCAAGTCCAATGGCTTTATCTTTCAGTAGCATTGTGTACTGTTGCAAATGGTTTCCTGGGATTCAGGTATGCTCTGATTGATTTATCCAATACCAGAGGGCTTTCCTGTCCATCTCTGACCCCTTACACACACTTCCTCCTCTCCCATCACTACCAAACTGGCCTACACGTCTTATGGGTTCACACAGACAAGATACTCTTTTCATACTGTGGTGCAGAAGAGGTGTGCAACTGTTGCACTGATACCTAGGTTTAAGGATTTTTACATTCCATCTTGTTGCTACCCAGGTATCAGAAAATTCTCTTCAATTCAGATTAGGTGAAGGTGAAACTGGAAATAAAAGAACATAAAACAGCCCAAATGAAACCCAGATTACAAACTAGATCCAAGTTATGAATCCCTAAATAAATTATAGGTGAAGGAATGAAAGAAAATCACACTTGATATAAATTCACTGATCTACAAAATACATCTCCTTGTTCTGTTAGACTCTCCTCATGAGAGATGGTGTCCTCCTGCATGCCCTACCTCTCAGACTTGCTTTATGCCGAGAACTCTTGGAAGAGAATCCTAGCTCTTACACCTGACTTGCAGTACTCCAGTGTTTCCTTTTATTCATCCTACTTTCCCCTCCAAAATGTGTTTACCTTTGACCTATTCAGGAAATATATTTTTAGCTTCTACTTCTAAAAGGACTCTCGCTTTTTTGAAGATGCAGGTGCTACTTTTGCAGACTGGATGACATTTCCTGTCCTGGATTGGCCTAGGGGTCGTTCCCTAACATAGAGTTATTTTCATCACACTCACTCCCACAGTGAGTCGATTTGTACACTTCACTGTGAAGTGTCTCCATCCACTAAGTCTGTCTTTCTTCATGCACAAGCTGATGTAAAATGTACATAGCTCATTTTTCTTTTGAGAGCAGATGCTTTGGGTGAAAAATAGGTTTGGAGTGACTGACTCTTCAAATCAATCTTTGGTACTGTAACACACAGAATTGAACTGCATAGGTTTCTTTGTCCTTGCAAACCACACTGCGAGGCAGGAAAGTGCCATTCTCCATATTATACCTAGCAAACTATAGTGAAAGAGGTTTAAGAGGAAATTCCTCTAAGGATTTCAGCAGTCAGTATTGTTTAATAGTCTGTGGCTAAATCAGTGTGCAGGCAACAAGCCTCTTACTAAATACTGTAAGTGCCCAAGCCACTTTTGCATCCAAAGTCCCGTGTGTTCCTAGATCTGTCTTCATCCCACTTGGGCACAGGAGATGAGCAGCTTTGCATAAAAGATTCCATACCTTTAAGAGTTTAAAGTCTGCCAGCAAAATAAGCAATAGCCTGGAAACTAAGATATTTTATGATGGGAATAACTTGTCCTCTCTAACAAAACATCCAAGCAGAAAACAATGCCAGAGTTACTGGGCCAGAGTGGAGTTCCCGGTGGGTGGAGTCAGCTTGGCAGTGAAGGGTCAAGCGCCTGCTCCACAGACATCATGTGCTCTCTTTTAGACTGTCACTGTCAAAAATGTGCTTCCATCCTCTCATGGTTCTGGCTTCTGCTCTCCTTGTCCCTACAACTCCAGTGTTGCTGTGTTGATCACAGCAGTTCCCAGGTCTCCTGAATAACTTGCCTCTTATCTCACAAACAAAACTTACGGTTGAATAGGGATTTAACCAACTGCCAAGCTAGTGCCTTGCAGGCTTAAATAACCATCTTTCTAGTAAATAACTTGATATTTGTTACCTCTTATTTCTTTGGGCTTGTAGTTGTTAGTCATAATATCAAAGTCAGAGGTGTGTTGGTGAAAGACAAACTAGCAAGTTATGAAGAATTATGGAATTAAGATTTTCAGCAAATGTGAAGGTTCAGGCACTCTTACTGGAGTACCCATGTTCAGTGTGTACTGAAGAACCTTGCAGTAATGCAGCTTGCTTGCTAGTTTGGATGCCTGTTATCTCCAGTTGGCATCAAGCACACTGTGCATCTGGGGTGGTTTCAGCCAAAAGGAATCTTTTGTGCTTACCGGAGCACTCTGGGATACAAACCAAAAGTGGGGGTGACCTCTGAAAGAAAATTAGCACTCTCAACTGAAGTGTCACGTTCTTCAGCTCCTCTTGATGTTGCTCTGTTGTTGGTGTTGGACCATGAGTGGGAGCTTTGGGCAGAGTTGGAAGATGTCCCATATGAACTGCTATGTCTGCCATCTTATGCTCCCAAGCCTTTGATAGTCCAGCATCTGGATAAACAGTGGTGTAGCATATACTAACATCTTAGTCACCTAATCCATTTAGTTGATTTATGCATCTATCTTGCTCTTAAAATCTTGGGGTGTGGTACTGCTTCTCATTTTCATGCTGCAAAGAGTTGTTATTTCCAAGGCTATGAAGCATCTGCCAGTTAAAAGCTATAAACTGTATTTCCATAACCCTTAATTATATCAAAGAGTGCCTATAAGGAAATATCTCAGCGGACAGAAGTAGTATTGACTCATTGTTGAATGGATCTACAACAAATACCACTGCTTTAAGGAGGACAATCTAAGGACCACAGTCCAAAACCTACAAGTAATAACTGAAATTTAATCATCACCAGCAAGGGAATGAATCTATGCTAGGAATTACTGCAGGAAAAAAATATGTTTTGGACAGAACAAATACTTTCTGAGGATGACTGCATGGCTTTCTGCTTATCATTGGGAAAGTTCAGGTTAAGTTTGCTGAAGGGGATATTTCTGCAAAATATCTTCTTCTGAAAGTCAGGTCCTTAATTTAAAAAGGCTGTCATACTGTCTGCGATCTATTTATCAAAGTAGGATGGAAGACTCTTCTCTTCAAATTTATAGCCTCGTCAGCTTGTAAAGGTAGAAATAAACTGAAGTGGAAACTGTTGTGTTATTTTAAAAACTGATTACTTTCTGAAAAAGACCTCCGTCTCTGTTTGCTTGTCTCATTATTGTGACAGCAGTTCTCTGATAGCAGGATGCTGCCAGTCCTTGTTAGACAGGAAAACACATAGGTGCTTTTGTGGGGGCTGATGTGTTGTCTTCTCAATGGACTTTGCCCTCTGTCTTCCCAAACTGCCTTTTGTGGGCTACTCCAACTGAGTACAAGGCAACTCTTGACTTGAAAGGTGTAAGTCTTGTCTTCATGGCTTCAGTTCTCAGCTGTTGGAGAAGCCCCATAATCTTCATCTAACCCAAAAGTGTGAGATGGGATCCCTCTGTGCTAACTTTTAGTGTTTAAATAGTACAAACTACTGACTAAAACGCTCTTTGTAATCAGTGAACCACCGTTGGAGACTGATCTGTCTATCACTGTCCTATTACAGTGGTTGTAAAGCGACAGGCTCAGATGCTTAAACTTAGGTTAAAGCAATGTCAGTCATTTCTCATAAGACCAACTTTGAAAGGGTTATGACCAAGCATAAGGGACCAGATGTTCAGAGGAACTCAGCTCTCAGATTAGGCACTTGAATTAGGTTAGTTTTTCACTTTTGCTTCTCTCAACATATACTAGAAGGTGCTTAGCAGAGCTGCAAATTATGGTTTTGAAACATCAGCTCAATGTCAAAAATAAAACAATGACAGGAGCTGGAACTGATGTCTCAGGAAATTGCAGCATCTTAGCACTGTTGATCTCAAGTCAGGGAAAGAGTTAAAATGCTTCAACAACAATTTCACAGAGCCCAGAGGTCTTTTACTTCATTATTTTGTAGTGATAACAGAATATTTTAGTATTTGTAAACTGTACTGTTGGTTTTGTTAATCTCTTATAGGCTGCAGGGTCCATATGGGGATGCAGTTCCAGAATATTTTGTGCCTCTTTATCCTCCATTTTTCAGAGCACCTTCTGCTCATCTTGACTGTATGAAGTCCTTTTTGTCTGCGATGCTGCTCTCTCTCCTCTGAATCACCACAAATGTAGAACTGGACCTTCTGAGCGAGAGAACAGTCACTAACAGAGGCTATAGGAGGAGAAAGTGCTTGATTTAATGCATATGCTAGACCAACAGATGAACCACTTGCTGGAAAATAACCTAAGTGAGATGAACTGTAGTAATAAATAAATAATCACTGGTGCTCATATGGCAAGTTTGGAAGCATGTTATAGCACATGTTTTTTATTATGCTGCTCTTTCTGAATGTTTGACACATGCCCTGACTTGTACAGCCACAACATTTGTGTGCACTTTTTCTTCAAACAAACAAACAAGCCTGCTTTGTTCTCTTCAGGAGGCAAAATCTGCAACCGTGCATTAAACACCTGAGGAAAGCAAAGTGCAGCCAGCCTGTAGTCTCTGGCAGTCATTTTTCAAAAGAGATTGGATTCTTAAATACACAGGAGTTTGAAGGAAGCCTTCAACTCTAAGTGGGTTTGTCAGGCTTGTGAGTCCCACCAAATCTCACTAGAGATAGACCATTTTCATAGCAGCCCCCTTCTTTCAGACATGCAGATGTCTGCAGGAAACAGCTGCTGCATGAAAAGAATAGGACTTATGGCAGCTAAGAAGGGGGTGTCCCCTGTCCTGCTGCTGGGTTGCAACAGCCACTGACAAGGGCCTGAGATTGGAAGTTGGAGCAAACAGCATCTGTAATCAACATGAGAAGGGTTTACAAAATCTGTTGACCTGAGCCAGTTCTTCCTCAAGATCTGTGTGTCCTCACGACCACTGCATTGAAAAGAAGCTGCAACAGAGAAGTGCTTTGGCCAGAAGAGTGAGCTGCTTTTGCTTGCTCCCCCAAACCCCAGCAGCAGTTAGATATGCTGAATTTGCAGTGTGCGAGGCCACAGTGCAACAATAGTTGTTTTCCTATTCACATAAAAAGCTGGAACCTTTAAAAAGGCTGGGGTGGATGCTTGGATACTGGGTACAGCGCAAGGTCTTTGTTATAACTTTTTCATTTAGAAGAAATAAAACGTTTGTCCCCATAACAAACAATGGTTTAAATTTCAGTAAACTAGACATAACTTATTTGCATCTGTGGATAACTAAACTTTATCAAATGTATGTATAATCAGTTTTGAGTTTTGCCTATTAAGGTAATTTAGCTAATAATTTTACCTGTTTTTTCACATTAGTAGGTGATGTTTGTTTGGTTGTGGTTTGGTGTTTTTTTTTTTTTTTTCCCCCCACAAGGTATTTGTGTTGTTATCTTTAGCATTAATAAAAATTGATTTAGGCAGTAAAGTTTGTGATGGCAATCCAATAAATAAGGGCGACCTGCAAAGTGGTGAAATAGGAGATTTATTGTCAATTGCTTGGGCAAAAACTTTCCCCGTCAGGTGCCAAACTGTCAAGAAGTAACACTAACTTATGTACATAACCATGCTGCTGTAAGGTAAGGACAGACTGGTTCTTTATCCCTACAAATCCAATAACATCTCATTCCTTCTAAGAAAGGATTACTTTAAGATGGTATGGAGGCAAATATGACATATGATAGCAAGATCTAGTTGGGGCCATCACAACCCTGTGCTGTAGGTATAACACAAAGTTCCTTGGCACAAATCTGTCATTCAGCCTGCTTGTCAGCTGTTTCTGAATTTGTATTAGAGAAGTGAGTTTTGGGAAACTGAGATACTGCACTTTTTCTCCTATTTTCTCTGTTAGAGAAAGTGATGAGTAGAGGGAATAAGGGTACCCTGACAAGGTACGGACAAAAAGAGCTACAGTACAAAAAATTGTGTTGAAATTTTAACGTACTGCCACTTCCTTTAATCTAGATATCCTGAATTCCTCAAAAACAAGCCCCAAAAGAAGAAAAATTAAATAAAAGTAAACAATTAGTCAGTGAAATGTCCATTTCAAAAGGAACATTTTGAGCCCCCCACCCCTTTTGAGAGTTGTTTTCCTTCACTCTTTCAAGAGTAGATTATTTTGGGACGGTTAAATGCAAGTCAGGCTTATTATTTTGTCAAAACAAAACGCTTTGGTTTATGTGCTATTCCCCAGAATTCTCTTTGGAAAGAAGCTTTGAAGGAATTTTCAGGGGGGACACATGACAGTAAAGTGTCAGCATTCCTTGCTGAACTTACACTCCTCCCTAACAAGACTCTTCAAGAAGGCTGTGTCTCACTGCAGTTGTACTTTCTTGTCAAGACCTGGTGTCTCTTCTAAAGAAAAAACAAGCAAAACCAAAAAACTAAACATAAAGTCTTCTACTCCTTGAAGATGATACTCTTTCCAAAATATTAGTAGTTTGCTTTCATCAAAACAAATGCAACTTACTAAGTGGCTTTTGGGATAAATATTGACATAATTAAATTCCCTGCAGTTTTCGTTCTTCACCGTACATGTCTAAAACAATACTGCAATATAATGAGTAATTTTCTATGGTACAATGTAAACATTGGGCTTGTTCTTATTTTTATGTGTTTATCTTTGACAACCCGACCATAAACTTCAATTTAAAAGGTACTGAATGAGCTCAGGGTATTTTTTCCAGGGTTTTTTATAATAACATGACTTTCATATAAGAATACCTCACTCTTTTCTTGCAAATCCCTGAGCAGATTTCAAAGCATCCAATATGTTTAAAAAAAAAAACAACAAAACCAACCAACCCTGGGACTGCCGTCATCCCTTCTGAGCCCTATCTCTTTACAGTTTCAGGTCCTAATTTCTGCTGGGCAAAGTAAATTCTTGCTGTTAAATAATTAAAGGCATGTTTTGTTTTTTCTTAAACCGGTAGAGAGCACTGAAAATTAGACTCCTTTCCAGCAAGTATTTCTCCTCTATATTTTGGCCTCCCCACAGACACTTTAACAGTTCTGCACATTTTCAGTCTTTTGGAATTTATTACTTTTATATTAATACAGTTCTTTTCTAATTCTCTAAATGCAGAGATTCTCAGCACTGAACACCACTGCAAATAGCACACCCCAAGCCATGCAGTCACACTAAGTCTTCTGACTCCAGGAGATGGTCTGTATGACTGCAAATATTTCCTTTTCATGACTGTCAGCTGTCATAGTATATACCTTTGTATGGCATGATTCTCCGTGTTCAGGAGGGGAATGTGCAAATATTTGGGCTGCTTACCAGAAGGAATCATATCTTCCCTTTGAAGCTGAGTGGTTTAGGAGATTTGAATGCTATGTTTGGGTAGACAAATGGAAAATTAGCAGCTTCTCTCTTCCCCATCCCCACCAATATTTGACCCCACTTAAAGGTGTGAGCCGAACTGAGTCTGTGATTTATTCATAGTGCGCAGAAGTGTGTTCATTGACTCTATTTGGATCAAAACTATGTGAGAGAGTTTGGCAGAGTAACAAATGTATGAAATTATTCCTATGCCATATTGTATGCATGATTAAGATTTCTATCATTTTACAAAAAAAAAAAAAAAAAAAAAAAAGAAAAAAGAAGAAGGCATACACTTAAAAAACCCCATAAACTTCAAACAAAAAAAAAATATCAAATGCATCTTATTAAAAGGCATGAAGCTCCTCTACTAAAGAGGAAAGTCTGTATTAAATTTGGTTGAAGTTTGGCAGCCTTCAAGCAAGTGAAGTACACATTAAAATATTAAAATACTTTCTCTCATTTCTCTCCTGGGTTATGATGCACTGATATTTGATCTAGAATGACAAGTAGTTTTGCTGGGGATGGTCTTTTTCTTTATTTGTGCTCCTTAATCGCAAAACAGATGCTTAAATGTTCACTCCAGAAAAGCATTTGCTGTTTATAAATGCCAGCTATATCCTATTTTAAGTAGTTATGGTTCCTGGTCATCTTGATTTCAGTTTGACTCTTGAATATTTGGGATGTTTAACAGTGGGGTTTCAGGTCAGTTCTGGAAACATAACCTATGTTCTTTGCTCTTGTTATAGGTTAGATTGTAAAAACAATCTGAAAACTTTTGTAGTTGAGATTAATTTAATCTTGAGCTGGGAATTAGGAGTTTGAAGCTTTGCTGCTAGCTTTGCCACTGGTTGGCTTTTATGACCAGGAGTTACCTACTCTTTTTTGGTCTTGTTTCCTTTTCCAGGGTATAGCTAATGTTGGTAGAGGGACTTCTGAGTTCTCTGGATATTTAGAGAGTGCTTGGTGATTAGCACAGTCACATTTTCAGTGACTCCCCTAGATTACATGGTAACATAATAGTCCTGATGAAAGCAATGGGGTGAAATAGCTACATTGCTGGCTTGTGGAGCTGGCGGACAAACTTCCTTTTGGAAGGATAGCTCCTCCAACATGCAGTGTATCGTGTTTTCTTTCAAGCATCTCTTTCAATGCAATTTTAGAAATGTCTGCATGTCCAACATTCTCGTTCCTCTGAGTGCGTGTAGGTAGTGAAGACAAGCTGCTGTAAGATAATACTTACTTTGAGGATACTAAATATCAGAGTTCATCGATAAATCTTATTATAGCTTTGGAATAAATTGGTGTATACATGCTGGTTATTATGACCAAGTATATCTTTTGGGTGAAAAGTCCCTTTGTCAAATATACATTTTGGGATTGACTGTCTGTTTCAGCCTGTAAAAGAGTGAAACTAAAAAATATACATAATTGTTGATTTTTTTTAAATTAAATATATCAGTTTTACTACTGAAATAACTTGTACTGTGGTTTGCTTGTATTTAACACTAAAAAATAGATTTAAAAGTGATATGGAACGAGAACTATTGGTTGATTTAGATTCTATTCACTTGTCTATAAAAATAAAAGATGACTGAAGGTTTACTTGAAGTATGTGTGGTGTTTGTTCTGGGTTATTTTGTTGTAGTTTCCAGGAAAACAAAAATCAATGGTTTGCTCGTCTTTTAATGTGTGTTTTTTTCTTATTTGATGAGTCAGTTCTTACAGGATGAGCTTGGTGTCTGAGTTTCCAAGACTACCACTGAAAATAGAATAAAAAATGGAGGAAGGAAGAAATAGAAGATATGGAAGAAAGTGATGTTTGCTGCTGCGTGCATTTTGTATGTGTATGTATATAAGGGGTCATTTAGCATGGTTATTTAATGGTCAAGACCTTCAGCGAGTTTTTTTCCCCTTCTGTTAAGAAATATATCTGGAAAGCATGCTGATTGTGCTTGTCATACATCTGAGCAGTCATGTTGTGACAGGTGTTAGAGCATGTTCAAATATACTTAAGTAAGCATACAAAACTTTAATCTTGGTACATTTTTTTTTCTTTAAGGAACTTACCATGTTCTAGTGTTCATCTACCATTTTGAACCAGAAACCAGACTGTTGTCCAGGAATTCAGGGTGAGGGAGTGAAGGAGAGGAGCTGATGAAGATGAAAGTCATACCAATACCATAAATGAGAAACTTAGGCACTGGTTGACATCTAATAAACTCCGAAAAAGTATTTTTCCCATTATCCCCAAGTTAAAATAACTGAAAAGTTAGAATTGTTTTATGAAACTCCCAATAAAAATTAATAAAAACACAGGGATTTATTAATTGTTTTGCTATAAAATCTTGGGAGACTGAAGATATCAAATAACTGTCAGAAAAAGATACTTCCATACTCATCCGCAGCGTTTGGATAGCTTCTGTCTTGAAAATACAGAGTAGGTAAGAGACAACCCTTCTTGGTCTCACAGGTGTAATGAAGCAAGGCTTTTTGCTGTTATACCTTGTAAATCAGAGCACTTCCTCATTTGCAAGTGTATAAATATCCCTTACCCTATAGCTAACTGATGCTTTTTTCCCCTTCATGTTTAAATGATGCATATGATAGGTACCTAGTACTACCTTTGGGAAGCTTCTTATTTTTTTTTCTCTGAAATAGAGTCCACACTTCAGTTCCTTTGCTTCCATCCCAGCCCAACTCCCATGGCATGCCCTTACCTATTTTATCCCATCATACTGGTCCAGGTTGTGCTGCCCAAATTTGTACAGTATTTTATCAAACACACTGTCCTACTGACTAGAGAAGATTTGATTTGCTGTGGTGGCACTTGGGCTCTGGAGAACAATATCATATTTTTTTTCTACACCCACAGAACCTAGCTTGCATGTTTTTTAAAAGGAGGCAAAGAAAACTGGTCTGGTGGCACTGCAGGTTCTCCACATATGTGGGGAGTAAAACTGGCCCCACTTCATCACAAGCTTCTTAGTTTTTTCTTTGTTTTTTCTGTCTTCCTGGCTCTCCGTTCTCTCAGTAGCCTGTTTTGTTTTTCTCAATAGGTCTTTAGCTTTTTGCTCCCTCCTTCCTCCCCTGACTTTTATGCAGGTTATTTAAGGACTGACTTCCAAGTCCCAGAAATTCATAAGAGCTTTGTTATCCATAATGCAAACTATATGCTTAAAAATTTGATGGATGGCAACCAGAAATGGAAGTTTCATTTCTTTTCTATGTTTTCAGGTAATTCCTGTATTTTTCTCTTTTTAAGATTGACTTGGTGGTTTTTGAACTGGCAGAATGTGGTGATGTTTTTAAAAATATGTAAAGCACTTAGGCAAGGTAGCAATGTGGGAAAGTCCATAGTGGGTTGAGAGGTCTCAAGACTGTGGCTGTAGAGGGCAGATTATATATGAAAGGAGAACCTGGATGTAAAGGGGAACTTGAGGGTGGGGACACACACAACTCTAAATCCAGGAGCTCAGAGCTTTATTTCTGTTTCTTCAAAGGTAAAGCAGCCCATCATGTTATAAGTGCTTCAGAAGGAGGAGACAGGGCTAGAAAGATTCCTGCTCCTGCAAGCAGTGATATAGAAAACCCAGAAGGGCCTTCAGAGTGTCTATTCTCTGCTTTTCTACAGACCACAACACATTTGTACAGAGCACTTTACAGATGCTGTTACGGCTGCACAGATGTGAGGCAGCTAATGCCAGATTGCCTTAGGTGATGTGGGAGTCTCTATCCAGTGAGTTAATGCATGTGGTGTAGAGAAAACAGCACAGATGGAATTGGACTTGCTTCTGTTTCACAGGAGTAATAACCTACTCCTGTTTCCCAATGAAATGACTCTTAGGCTACGGCCTCCAGGCCCTGAAATAGAAAAGCATGATCCCTGGCATGTGTGGAGCTCTGGCACAGCGTAGATAAATTATTCTGTTGTATATCTATATATATAATATCTGCCAAGTTCTCTATATTCTTTGAATTTCTGATGGAGTTGGCCACATTTCAGATGCCAGCCTTTGCTCCAGATGGAGCAGATAGGAAATGAAGTTATGTTCCTTGGTCAGCATAAGAGCTCCAGGACCTGGTTTCAGTTTCTTTTTTAGAAGAAGCACCTATGTTGCTCAAAGCAGCTATCTGAGGATCCTAGGCAGGACAGAAGGTAGAATGAGGAGAGAGACGGAGGCAGGCTACAAGTAAGAAGCAAACTTGATGGTACCTATTCAGTAGGTTACATCCGCATCTCTTCTCTCTCCCCTTATACTCAGTGACATAACTAGCTGCTTACAGCCAAAAAGAACTGTAATCCCAAATTCACTTTATGAATCTGGCCCCTAGTATTCATAAATAAAATCCAAGCAAGGCTTTATAACGAATATTTTCCATCACTTTTTAATAAAATCTGAGACCATAAATATGCAAGTCCTAGCAAAATTTAATGCCAGCTATTACTGCTATAGCCAACTCAGAAGTTAGAAATGTAGCTCAGTGGTTCCTTTCTTGGTCCTCTCTCTAGCTGGAAGAGTCTTGCTCATTTAAAAAGGGGTGGATAAATTGCAAATTCCCTTAGCAAAAATTAAATCTAACAGCAGGAAAGTTTTCTTACTCACAGCCTAAGGCACATCAGTCAGTAGCTTTTCCTGTGTACTTGGGCTGTGCATAGTCCTTCAGGCTGTCTGGAAGTCCTTCCTTTTTGCTTGTACTCTAATAATGTCCAGCGAAGCCCTTCATCCTCATCTTTTAAACGTCTCAATTTATTGTGCCTTTGACATCCTTCCTCTTGGCTGTTACAAAGCTGAACTGTGGTTGTTACCCTTGCCAACTGCAGCAAGGCTTGCTGGAAGCTGAACAATATTTATATGGTTTCTACTTAACTGTGTACTTTTCAGATATGCTTAACTGAATTGGAAACCAGTTACATTAAAAAATAGAAGTCGCTTATGAAACTGGGAATTACAGCCTTTTACAATGTTAAACCAAGCCCCTGTTCAGAAAGGGATGGAGTAAATGTAACCTCATAACCAAATCCTAAATGTTGGATGTTTTTCCACTTCTTTTTTGTTGTTTTGTTTTTTTTGTTTGTTTAGGCTGTTCTCTTGCTTCCTTACAAGAGAGATGATATTTCTTTTCCACAAGAGAGAGCATTTGTTTACTGAAGTATCCAAGGATATTAATGCTCTTAACATTAGATGACATGGTACGTGAAGGGGCCTGTTATTTCTCTGGGGTCCTCTTAAACAATTTTTGTTTGATTCTTTGCACATTTTATCTCCCGCTCGTTTTGGCTGAGAATATCTCCTGTAACCGTGTTTATGTCAATATTTGAATCTGCTCCAGAGAGCACAGGAAAATACCAGAATTTACTTTGTGAACTTGAGTCCCTATTGTCAGGGGATGTTTGTGACATCTCTTTTTGGTCCTTGTTACAGAAGAAACTTCTGGATGCTGGTGGTTGGTTGCTTCAGAGATGTCCGTGCAGTGTTTCAAGGGAGGCAGAGTGAAGGGTCATCTGGAGGATATCATCTCCCTCTGAGAAGGTTTGAGATGCAGTATTGTGTGGTGCCACAGAAAAGTTGTTATATCTGGATGGCAGAGGAATTTTACTGACATGTCATCCACAGGTGAATTGACTGAATTTTGCAGTACTTTCGTTTTCGCAAAGACTCCAGAAACTGAAATTTTATGTGACACTGGCAGCTTTCATTTGAAAATATGTTATGGCATGTTTCTAACTGTTGCCCTCCTCCTATCTACTGACAGAAGAAACAAGTGTTGAGTGAATCATGAAAAAAAAGCAGGGAGCAACTAAAACAAACAAGCATCACAAGCATCCCACCACTTTTTTATATTTAAAATCCTTGCTTTTTAAGCCTGCTGTGTATATTCTTGGAACCAGATTTGAGATTTGTGAGCTGGGTGTTGGCAGCACTGCAGTTGATATTCTGCTCTGTGCATCATCCCACATTCTCTCTGTTTTCATCTGACACACAAATTTTTAAGGCCAAAGGGACCTTTATCATCACCTGCATAACACAAATGAAAGAACTTCACTCACTGATTACTGCAATTCATATTAACTCTGTAAAGGAAGGGCAATTAAGATACAGGTGAAATATAGATTATGACTGGGATTAGAGTAAGAAAAGAGAGCAAATCCCTTGGATAGACACCGACTGTCTCCTGCATGTATTTGTGTAAACCCAATATATGTATTAGAATGTGTTTTGACTGGAAAGTGTCTTTCCTAGAGCTGTAAAATGCCATATCAAATAGGATTGTACTGCGTAAATGGAAACATTAGGAGGCTTAGAAAGCCATTTGGCAAGCAGATGTGTGGAGTTCTGTTTTATAGATCTCTCCAATATTATTAGGAAGCTGACATCTAATAAAACTTAATTCCATAACATTAAAATACTCACTTATTTGCCATGGCAAAAGTCTCGCTTGTGGGAGAAAAGGGTGACGGGGAATGCTTCTGGTCACTAGGCAACACATTGCCACATTTCTACATTAGTGCAAATGAGACATTACAGAGTGAGTGTGGATGAAATATTGTGATTATAGGAGTAGCTTTCAGCTTGAAGAAGTTATCATATGCAGATAAAACAGGAAAAGAACAGCAATGAGCACATTATGAATGTGATGGGGGAAAGGAAAGCTGTGACGCACAAAACTTAAAAAAGCTGCAAAGCTCTCTTAAGGATTACTGCCAGACAGCTACTTCTGCCTGTATTGCAGAGGACATCATTAGTGCTGGTGTTGTGGGGGCCAGGCTACATAGCGAAAGCTAGACACACAAGGACTGAAGATTTTGCTGGTGAAAAACATGGGAGATTGACTTGCTTTAGCAATGGGAAAGTCTCTAGTGCAGAAGGTCTGGTTTGAAGTTGACACAGATTGAACTGAAGGGTAGTGAGTGCTGCGAGGGGGTTGACGCAACATTTCCAGCTCTAAGTATCTACATCCAGGACCCCAAGTGTTCAGGAACTGCAGTAGCCTGTCTTCCTCGGTCCTCAGTCCTCTAGAGAAGCCCCATGACAGATGGCAACTTGGAGACAGATGAAGAACTGGCCTGGTTCAACTGCATGAGTGCAAAGCTCCTCTCAGAAGTCAGAGACACCACTCAAAGCATTGTGGGGTGGGTATGGAGGAAATGTCATCAGTGACTTGGGTCCACTGGAGGCAAATTCCGAGTCATGATGCAAGTCCAGTGGGAGAGGGGCAGTGGGGTCAGGGGTAGATGACAGGTCACCACCCTTCTTGTTCCAGACAATGTCTCGGGCCTCATCTGTTGCTGTTTTGGGATGTTTTTTCCTAGTATAATTTTTATTTCTTCAAGCCACATAAGAACTACTTGAATAAAAATATTTTTACATTCTTTTCCTCTTAGAAGCACTGTTTTCATTTAACCGATGGTTGCTTGTCCTTCCAAGAGATGCTAGGAGACCATGGCTGCTTGGCAGGCAGAAAGGTTTGAACCTCTTACTCTGATTTTAAAAATTATCTTCAACAATGTGTAGTCTACCAGAAATATGCAAGTTTACAGTACAGTAGGAAGGGTTTATCAAAGTAATGTAGATTATGTCTGTAACTTCTGTTTTTTGTGGCTCGTTCTGAACTTACGTTGCTAAACATAACACTCCACACTATCATGTATCTGATATATGCTACTTTGTGTATTATTTTGATGGTTACATTGTGATAGCAGGTTCTCTTTAATAGAAAAATGTCAATAATTTTTTGTATTTATATTTACAAAGATATCCTGGCTGAAGAAAAATGCCCAAGAATTATCTTCCTTGTCTAGTTGCAAATGCTACAGTAGTTGCTAATTTAGAACAGTATCTTCTAAATTAAATTCCTGTTGAGCAAAAATATTATTTACTGGTGTTTAAATTTCATCATGCTGTTTTCATAGCGTTTTCACTCAGTTTACATTTATTTGCATAGGTGCCAAAAACACTACTACAATGCTTAACAGTTTTGGATGTCTGGCATGACTTTAGCTTACAAAATTACTATTTTTCTTCTCTCCTCAAATGATGAGTCTCATTTCAACTCCTGTGCTGTGGATCCACTGTTAACCAAATAGCACGCAATCTCGGTGATGCATTTGTTTAATTATGCTGGAATGATGCAAAGCTGGTAGCCACAGTTCTGAGCATTTAAAATGTTTTCACCGGAAATATCCACGCAGTGTCTGGTTGTGGCTTTTGTCACTTCAGAAGTATGTCCCCTACTTTTTTTTTTTTTTTTTAAGGAGGGTTAAACTATCCCTTTCTTATTACTTGGGAAACTGTGTGCATGCATGCATGCACTCCTGCCTCAGAACGGCTAGAGGTGCAGATCTTATATTGTTGGGACTAGGCAAGGAGTCAGGGCTGCAGCAAGGTGGGAGCCAGGCTGAGTGGGCTGCCTGGGATCCCACAGGGTCCTTGTACAAGCAGGCAGAATGGACGTGCAGCAAGTCTGCAAGCCTTGCACACTTGCAAGTAGGTGACTACTGCCAGCAAGGCTCAGTTTGGAATAATTCGCATCTTGGCATTGCTTTGCATTAGTTTTCATCCTTCCGGTTTCATGGGTGTGTGTGTTTTTAGATCACGAGGAACCAGTTACTCTAGTATTATGTAAAATATGGTAAGAATGGCAACCATAAAAACTCACCATCATTTCTAGTTTTATCAAAGACAGTTCTTTTTTTCTTGTAGATGTGCTTTTTTTTTGTGGAAGAAGATAATGTGCTAGAGAACCCGCTAGATACCTAGGCAAGCTGTTCTCATAGTTTTGTCCCCACACCATTGGTTGGAACTGTATTCCTAGTCTAAATTGTCAAACTTCAACTATCAGTCATATACTCTGCCACATACAGAGTTATAGGTTAGGGTAAAAGGGTTTCATTTCTTATCTCTATGCTCCACATCACTAACTTTATTTGCTGTAATGCTGACAACCCATGTTGCTCACGCAGTGCAGCAACATGGCATCTCCCTATCTCCTCTGAAGGCAGAGAGGTGCTACCAGATGTGGTGTGTGGCCCACCTTGTGAGCCTCTATGTTTAACCTTCTTGCCACATGATCTGGCCTGATATGCCAGAGGAGGGAGGGTGGCACTGCCTGGGGTGCCTGCTGGACCCATCACCCATGGGGCTGTGCCTGTCCTCTCCTCCAGTATCTCAGCATCTTTGTTTGCTAGCTGTCATCACCCCAAACTGGCAAGGAGACCATTAGCACTGAAGCAGGCTTACTGCTTCCAGGTATTTCTCTGTGTTTGCCTCCAGCAGAAACATGGCTCTGAAGGAAGTTCAGTGAACTTTTCCAGAGAATGGCTGAATAACATTGACAGAAACAAGAGCTCATATTAAGTAATAAGCATTAAAGTGATTTGAGAGCCCGGGTCAAAACCTTCTACCTTAATTTAACATAGGAAAGTATTTATAAGGATTTCCAGGTAGCATCAAGCACTTAAGATGGTGTAAAGAGTTGACAGAGCACAACAGTAGAAGGAGGGATTCATACTTAACATACTTAGCTAAAGTTGATTGGTTTGAGCTGCCACTGTCTAATTAGCTTTACATTTAAAATATAAAATAAAATTCAAGTCTGCCTGTCAGGCAAAAATCACAGGTCTAGGAAGAAAACAGATCAGAAGACTGAAATCTTTGAAATTAGGTAGGTATGATGGAAACAGAGAATGTATGTTTGCAGGGGGACTGCTAACATGCTAGGCACTGTGTGCAGTAAAGCCGAGGTAGCTTTATAGATAATGAGAAAATTATTATCTGTATGACTGTTCATAACTGTAGAGGGGAGAAGCTCTGGGAGGTAGGCTAGCTGAAAGCACGGCAGAGATGAATCCCCATAAATGGATTATTCTATGCTGTCAGTCATGTTAGGTTTGTGCTTTACTTATGAAACAGCATGCACTTCTGTGGCCAGTTCAGGACTCATGATGAGTGTAGAACAAGCTTAATGCATTCTGGTAGTTCCTGTGTTGAAAAGCATGCAAATCATCTAGAAAAAATAAGGTATGTCAAGTAATTATGGACATTATTATTATGGTTTCAACAAAACAGAGGTGACTCTTTCAAGATGCATTTCAAACATAGGATAAACCTTTCTTTCAAAACTGGATTTCAAATACTTTATAATCCAATATCTAATCTAGTCACTCATTAATTTAAGAATATTTTCAAGTATGAGCATTCAGGAAATTGATTTATGTAGTACTTAGTGGCAGAGATTGTTGGTGAAATTCTGACACTCCTATTTCTCATCTCTAGTCCCTGTAGATTATGATAAAAATTTTTCAGAACTCCCTGGGCCTCAGGTTTTACACACTAAGCCCTGGCTCCTTCATGAACCACATATTGGTGAAGAGGTCTGTTCTGTCATTGGGTTTATTGGAGGATCAAGATTTAATTTCAGGAAATGTGTGGTTTTCATTTACTTTATGATATGGAAAGGGTGTAGGTATGTTCCAAATGCCTTTGAAAATCCCATTCAGATGATCTCCTGCTTGGACAGCCCTAAAAGCTCAGCATGTGCAAACACAAATTCAGAATTTTTCAGAGGTTGAAAGCTGCTGCCCTGCTCTGCTGATCCTTTAATCACTAAGCAGAGGACATCTGAGCACTGTTTCCCAGCCATTGATTAGAACTACAGAACAAAATTCTCAGATGCCCCTGAGACTTGTATCCATAGATGTGAAACCATTACCAACCCAGGGCAAATACAGTCTGAATTATTAGATTCATTTCTCCTTGTACATGACCTGAGAAGTGATATAGTTCAACATCTTCACTTAATGTTTTCAAGATTTTCCCAGTTACTCAGTACTAAGGTTGCTAATATTAGTCAATCTCTCTTAGCAGCTTCTCTTTTCTGTCCTATTGCAGCTGTTTTGGAAGTGATTCCTCCCCTGATTTTATTGTATTGAAGTGTTTGTCTTTTTCCAGTTCATCATGCAGTAGAATCTGCTGTATGTTCAGTGCACTGCATTGTCTCTAGGTAATATTATTGAGTAGTTTGATGTTGCTGTTTATATCAAACAAAGTGGGGGAAAAAATTTCACCCAGAAAGGTTTCCATTCATATAAAACTCTGATGAAATTATGTTGGCTCTAATTGCAGGTAGCAAGAATTGTCCATCTGTCCTGGGTTGAGTGAGTGGTGGAGTTTTTTGGTGGCAGGGGAGGGGGCTATCGGGGCGGCCCCCTGTGAGAAGCTTCTCGAAGCTCCCCCAGCTCCACGTCAGCTCCACTTCTGTTTGGGAAACTGAGCCAATCGGCTGCGCCTCTGCGATAACGTATTTAAGAAGGGATGTGGTGACGGGCAGTGGGACTTGTGAGGAGGAGTTGCTGCAGCTGCATGAACACCAAGGTCAGTGGAGGAACGGAAGAAGAAAGGAGGGGGGAGGTGTGCCGGAGCAGAGACCCCCCTGTATCCTGTGGTGAGACGGCAGGGCGGCCCCCCCCGCCACCCATGAAGATCTACGGTGGAGCAGACATTGATTTACGGCCTGTTGTTCCTGCTCGACTGATCAAGGTTCTGTGCCCGAAGAAGGCCGGGGTCTCTTGGGAAAAGGCAGCCCCGTTGCTGTAATTCAGTGCTGGGAGGATTGCAGCATGCGGGGGAGTCCCACGCCGGAGCAGCTCGGGAAGGGCTGCAGCCGTGGGAGGGAATCCAGTCGGAAGAAGTTAGTGACCTGCGGAGCCGCGGATGAACGACACGCCGAGATGGGTTCAGTGTGGGTGATAGAGCATCAATCAACGTGTGTGTCTTTATTGGTCCAGGGTACATATATTTATACAGACAATGATAATTATTATGCCTACTAGTCACTAGCTGATTGGCTTAAGCTCTAAAGGTCGTATTCGCACGGTCCACCTACTTGCAGTTAGCTTACAGCACAAGCTTCTCATAACACTAAGTTTCTCACGCTACTATTTCTGATTCCTGTTGACTTGTTTTCGATACACGACAGTACCGTAACACAATGTTTCTCAGACCACCGTTATCATAACACTAGGTTTCACAGACCACTATTCCTAATTCCCCTTAACCTGTTTTCGACACACCACGGTACACAGGGCTGAAGCGTCCTTGACATTCCTCCTGTATCAGCAGCTGCGAGCAGCTGCAGGCAAACCCTAGTGAGGCTCAGCATCATCAGCTAGAGCAGGCTCTGATCATACAATTGCTCGGTGGGCTCAGGACCCTTGTCTCTGAGCCATTCTCCAACAGTGACCCATGACGGAGCAGTGTGGGGAACGCTGCGGCCCATGGGAGGAATTCAAGTCAGAGAAAGTTTGTGGAGGACTGTCTCCTGTGAGAGGGGGACCACAATGGAGCAGGGAGAACAAGTTCCGGACACTCCCCTCACCAAAGATGAAGGAAGTGTCAGAACTGACTGCACCCCCATTCCCTGCCCCTGCACCACTGGGGGAGGAGGTAGAGATATCGGGAGCAGAGCTGAGCCCGGGAAGAAGGGAGGGGTGGGGGGAAGGTGTTCTCAAGATGTGGCAATGCTTCTCACTGTCCTACTCTGTTATGTGTTGTTAGTGTCTGTAATAAATGTATGTTCTTTTTTCCTTCCCCTAACGAATCTGCCTTTTGCTCGTGATCATAAAAGGGGAATTTTTCCCCATCCCAGTCCTATCTTGAACCCCAAGCCTGGCTCTCTGTCCCTTCTCATTGCCGGAGGGGAAGGGAGAGAGAGCTGCTGCATTGTGGTTGGCTGCCAACCAGGCCTAAACCACAACACCATCCTACAGATTACATGACTGTGGTCAGGAAAAAAAAAATCCATTTCCAGCTACTGCTAAATTCTTGTTTTCTTCTCATTTATAGATTCTTTGAAATATGATAAAAAGCTGCTGGCAGCATACAGCTCTTTATATATCTCCACAGGAGGTTTCTGCTTCCTGCATCTGAGAGCGGGCTGTAGGATTGGGAACCAGACCATAGGATGCTTCTTTTCCTCATCTTCTTATTAATCCCTTCATTTTGCTGTACTTTGGGAAAACAAAAACAGCAACAAAAAGAGAAAGGGAGGTCCATTATCTTTTGCTCAGACATTAAGCTCTTCTTCCCAAAACAAAATTTTGCTTTTTGGTGGACACGGGGAAGTAGGAAGAGTGGCTCTGTACTTCAGAAATGATCATGCTGCAAGAAAGCTATCATTCCAGTCTGTGATGACCGTGGAAGTCTACACTTCCCTGAGATTCACAGGGTCCTTGCAGCCTTCTCATTCATATGTTCCCAATTCAGAATCAGCTCCACATGACTCTGCCTCTCTCACTAGTCTGTTAAAGGGACAACAGCTTTCTACTAGAATAGGAGGTGTTGCTTCTACTCCATCTGTGGACTTCTGTGCTTTGTTACCTGGAGATGATTACCCCAGGGATATGCTGAAACTCTTTCTTCTAGAAAACTTTACAGCTGATCAAGTATGTATTTAGGAATTTAATTTTGGGTTTACGAAGTACATTACCCCTTAAAGTAGCTGTAAAATGATGACTTTTGCAAGTAGTGGAATTTTGCATCAAGGACTTCACTTCTGAACTGCTGCCTTGGTCATGATTTCAGTTTCAGTAACAAGTGTACAAAGCCCTTTTTTGGGGGAAAGGTTACCATAGTACATAGTTAAAGGGAAGTTCTCAGAGTACCTTGGAAAAATAAAACCTCATCTGCAGGTGCTGTCTGCACCTGCTTGCAATCTGCTGTCTGCAAGCATCTTGAAAAATAACACGTTCTGCTCTTAATTTTCTCAGGGAATGCTTAATAATTTGAGAGGGATAAGATGCTCTAAAGGAAAGTACTTTTATGGTTTTGAGCCACTCTTATGACTGCTTCTTTAGGAAGGCTCTACGGCACCATGACTCGATAAGCTTCCCCATATCTAGGGACTGATATCCAGTAGTAGTAAAGATCAGTTACTCTATCCATCTTGTAGAATATAGCCTTTGAGTCAAAAGTCTTAATTGTAATGGTGAGCAGTGTGAGTTCTACATGGATCACACAGTGAGCTGTTGGTTTCATGCCTTTACAGCTTAAGGTTGTAAATTGTAGTTGTTTGGAAAGAGAGTCTTAATGATAGTGTTTAGGCAGCTTGCCTATATATCCTGAAGTACTGTATTAGCTCTATAAAGTGTCTGCTAATAATTCAGATCTTCTGTATTGCTACACATCACCTGGAACTTTATTGTGGATATGTGACAGTGTACCTCAGTCTTGGCACATGAATTTTATGTTCAGTGCCTCTTGAGTAACAGCGTGAACATTATAACATAACGTGTTTATCTGCATTAAAATTTTGTTCCTCTGTGTTAATGCACCTCTGAAGCAAGGGAGTTAAATATTTATCCTTCATTTTTAGCTGCTTTGGTAAAGGAATCTTAAGGGAAACTGAGCAAAACCAAGAAATTCAAAATGGATACTGTATTGTTCCAAAGAGCTGCAAATTATATTCCCCCTCCTGGCTAGGTGGTAGGCAATACAGATGCATTCCTGTGGGTACTGCACTTTTCCCAACACATACTGGAACAATGGCAGCAGCGTGTTCCACTGTTGCTGTGAGCCCATCAAACTTTTGTTATGTTTGGCAGATGATAAGCATCCTGTCAGTTTGGGCACTGATGGAAGTTATTCACCACTTGTAATCTTTGTATTCTGCAAGTTGTGCTGATGCTTTTTTTTTGCAGGACAGTTGGCCTTTGTTTCTCTGTGTGCCAGAGGCTGGGCACAGTAAAGGTACCATTTAGTTTGGCAAGTAATATATGTTATTCCCTATGAGATCTCAGAATGGAAAGCACAAGATGCTAATGAGAATTTATGCTGTCAGATACAGATAGAATTTAATAGGGATTATGGACTGCGAGGCCAGAAGGGTGCCGAGCTGTGTGGATTCACTGTATGAGAAACAGATGTAGTTGTGGTTTTATACCCTGTGCGTGATTTAGACAGCCTGTGCACAGCTTGACCCAAAATTGAGTGGAAGCAATTGTATGGGTAGACTCTCTTACACAGGGCAAAAATGGCTACGTGGTCAAACATCCGTTCCCCTGATCAGCAGCAGTGTTAAAACATATAGCTCAACACGCAGCCAGCGTACACCCTCACTCCTGCTGCCTGAGAAAGTTAACCCTGCTTGCCCTTTGACAGGAAACCAGTGGAACAGATTTGCCAAGCCTTTGTCCACATCTCCCAGGAAAGGAGTCAACAGCTGGCCCTGGAGATGTACTCCTGCAGAGCTCAGCCCAATTCCCAGCTTCTTGTCCTCCCATGGGCACCAGGTCAGTCCCAAACCAGTAAAGAAACTGCACAGATTTGAGAGGCGATTCTGTGCAGCATTAATTAAGGCCACCAGTCCATGGCAGCAGGCTGTCTTTCACTGGTTCATGGGGCAGTTTTGGCTGTAACAAGTATGTGGTCTTCCTTTTTTCTCTCCCAACTCTAAACCTTACTGCATTGTTGTTTCTGATCGTGATATTTGTTTGTCAGGAGGTGCCAAGAGGAGCCCCGTTACACTTTCTCATAGTTCTGTTAAAACAAACCAAAAAAAACCAGATATCCACCTCAACAAATTTTAAAAAGGTCTATAAATAGTGGTGTTCCTCCTTTTTTGCAGGACTTGTTGTAAGCACAGAATTTCCTCTCTCCTCCAGTCTCTCTAGAAGGGAGCTATTTCTTGAGTCAGAATGTCTTGGGAATAGGGTGTAGAGGCAGACTTGAAATTTCTGTTAAATAGATTGCTGGTATGTTACATCCAATTTTCTTTGTGTTGGGTTTAGTAAATAAAATGCACAGTAAGTTGTAGTAAGAATTATTCATAGAATTGTCATTCACTTATCTGAAAATGAAATGACCCTAAAAGCTGCTACTGTGGTTTTCTCAAATTCATGTTTTGAGTGAAAAGTTAATGTACAGACTTTGCTAGTTGTTGACTGTTTTATTCAGCACTGTCATTGCTGCACTGGTGCTCTTGGTTTTTTTATTTAATATACTATAAATAACATCAAATGAGATGAAATGTTGGGCTCTCATTTTCCAGGTGGTATGCGGAGTAAAAGAGATCTATTAATACCATCACGAGATACCATCTCTCTCCTGAACAGCAGTCAGAAGGAACAGCTGTGTGTTATTTCAGCCTTGAGTTGGAGCTCATTTCAATAAACCGAGATTGGCTGCATTTTCCAAGACTCTGATAGCTGGCTCATTTGTAACAGCCATTCTTTGGAGCTCTCACATCTGTCAAACCTCATACAAATCCTCCCCTAGAGGAAGCAGATGTTACAAACTTATAATTTAGATGTTTGTTTTGCCTCTTAGAAGAATTCTGGACAGCAATCACTGTGGTCTGCTAAACGTCATTAGCAAATGCAAATTGTTGATTAACCTGGATTATTTTGTAAGTGATTTTTGTAACAACCCTTCACCTCAAGAATTAGAGCTAGGACAATAAAAAGATAATCTACTATTACAAACATCTAGAATTGTATAATCTATAGATTAATGCACAGTTTAATAAAGCTAACTGAGTTATAATACTATAAATATATTGCTGGAGTCAGTAGTAGTGTAGACTAAATGGAGATATGCAGACATTTCTGTCACCAGTGTTAGATATGTGAGCACCTTCCAGAGAAGACCTTTCCTTCTCTTCTTTTTTCAGGTTTGCTTTTTGGTAATCTGGTGTTTGCTTTAGTGGTTGTCCTTTCCTGGGGGAGTTAGAGCAGATAAGAGCATCTGTCTGGCAGTCTGAGAGGCCTGTTGTTATTCCAGTGGTCTGTGAATCTCCAGAGGGAGATCTGGTTCTTGTATGTTGGGGCTTGGAGTGGGGAACGTGGGTTCATCTTGTGTGTGTGTTTTCAGTTTTCTCAGTGTGTGCACTGTGTCATGTTGGTTTGTTTTTTTACGGTCATATGAAAAATAAACTAGTAGTAGGGAGAGGGGAGTGCCTGTTTTTCTTGACCTGATTGCTGCCTTTTGGGGGTTAAACAGGTGAACAAAGAGGTATTTATTTCACCTAGCTGGAGTTCAACACTGTGGTGAGCAGGATGGATCTGTGCTGAGGTGGGTTGAGATGGATGAGGCCACTTTCATCCAACTATCTAGAAGATCAAACGGTTAACAGAACCATGAAATGCAAGAGAGGTTGCACCTATTTTGTCCTCTGTCAAATATAGCACCTTTCTTTGTACTTTGTAAATACCTAGAAGATGCTAAAAACACAAAATGGTACAGGGCATTGAAGTATCACACTCCTTCTCTGGATGCAGTGAAATATGTGCATCATAGATTCATTAAAAGCGTATGCTGCGCACACAACCCAATTATTATGTTACCTCTGCACTTCAGGCCTTGGTGTACTGTGTTAGGGTCACAAGGCAGATTTTAATGAATTAACAAAAAAAAAAAAAAAGTCGTTTTACTCATCTCTCCTAAAATATCATACAGTTGCTGAATCTGATCATCTCTTTGCTTTTAAAAATCTTAGAAGATAGAAAGTTTTCTCCAAGAACATTAGATGTATTTTTTCTTAAAAGAGTGATAAAATGTTCCGTCTGTTCACATGCTGAATTATCATAGACATTTTTCCAAAATAATTATGATCTGTGGAACACTTCATTCTTAATTAACAAAAAAAATGAGACTTGCTGCTATTAACTGCCAACACATTTTGATGTGGGAAAAATTGATTATATATGCTACAGGAGATGAAGGTCCAATTGTCAGCTATGATAAGGTGTCAGAATTCCAGCTCTTTCTCTTGTCCCTATTTTAGTCTTTATACTAAAATAATTTTAAAAGAACCTTTTATCAATAAATGTTTCTCTGATCCAGCAGATCAGAAATGAAGCTAAAAGTGAATTGGGCAGAATCCACCCTGTTTTTCTCTGTTGCATAAACCTGAGCAAACTACTTTAATCTCTCCCTGCCTGGGATTTTCCCCCTGCACCTAATCCTCTCATCTAATTAGGCAGAGCTCTTCTGGGTATAGTTTATGGTGCATTTTTTAGGGTGCTCCATCACACCTCATCACACACTGCAGGTACGCAGTCATCAGCAGTCCCTCAGGCTGGGATTGATCATGGCAATTCTAGAAGTGGGTAGCTGTCTCCCCAGGGAGATAAATGAAGCTGAATGGGGGATAACTAGGAAAAGAAGAAGGTATATATTCCATCATCTGTATTAGGACAGCTCACAGTTTGGGGGGATACAGGATTTACTGAGGCACTTAATCTCACCGTAACTGAGACTGGCTGTCACAAACTGCAACTGAAACTGTTTTGCAGATGCAGAGGCTATTCTGGTCAGTCACATACTCAGCAGGCATCCAGCAAGAAGTATCTGTCATTGTCCTACTGTAGCTGTCTGAAGCTTTTCCAGTTGCTGCCTTGTTCATGGAGCAACAGTGTTTAGGACTGTGCAAAAACATAACCCCACCCAAACTGTTTCTCCATGCTGATTCTGAAGATTAATTGTCCCATCTGCTAAATATATGTACCTAAAATTACATCTGCTAAATATATGCACCTAAAATTGACCTTATTTTACTTTCTGTTCTTCTCACTTCAATTCCAGTTACGGATGATATTATGACTTTCCTGAGGGATTAAAAAGATCTTCTACTTCAGGTTATTTGCTTCCTATATTGGCACTCAGACATCATGATCAATTCACTTTACATACTACCTGCTATTTTACCAGTTTATTATTCCTGAAATGTGCTTGATGAAGAGAACTGCTAATATAGGTTGTCTATTTGCAGAATGGATTGACAAACCTTTTAATAGTTCCTAGAGTCTGTCTCCATTGCCTGATGGCAGAATTTATTTCCTTATCTTTCAAATATCCCTTGTAGGTGCATATTACACTCTGCAGCATCCCGGGCCTTTAGAGTCATGTGGGAGTGAATTCTAGAAGACCATTTTTTTTAATTTTTCTTTTAAGTGGAGAGAATTAAATTATAGTACTTTTTAAAAACTGTATCTTGGCATTGTTTTTGCACTGGGAGGAGAGTATTCTTCTGCATTATTAAAGATAGATGGGTCCTAGAGACTCCTTCGGATCACACATAAGAGCTAGATACACCTTTGTTCTACAGACTGTCAGCTGAGAGGTGTAACATCTTCCATGGCTGGTGAGGGAGGAAATGGGAAGGAGAAACTGGTCAAAAGTATAAATGAATTAATGTTTCCTGAAGGAATTCAGTTAAGAAAGGCATAAAGTTGAAGAGGTGCAAAGATATAGGAAGGATAAATATGATTAGATCAAGCTCTGGCACAGGTCTCGAGATGTCAGATCCTTTCTGGGCAGAGGTTTTTCACAGCCTCAGATGGCTCACTCGATGCAAAATCTAGAGCCCCTAGCAAGTAACTGGAGGAAGGTATTTCCTCCTAAACAAGGGTTAAGAGGACAAATTGGAGAACAGGTTAGCCTCTGGTGCAGCTGTCAGGTAAGTGTTTGTAAGCTGTGAGCACCTAGCAGGAAAAGAGGAGCGTTCCTAAGGATACAGCCATATTAACAAAAAGAATGTGTGACTGTAATGCTGTGATGAGTCTTCACAAAACCTTTCTTCATCAGTTGCTTACAACGTTTTATAATGCGTTTGCCCATTCTGTTGTTTGTGCTGATACACACCTCTGCAGCACCACATAGGCTTCGTGCTAGTGATATTAGAAAACCATCCCTTAAACACAGTAACTAATCGTGGTTTCCTTAACTGAGGGACTTGATGTATTTTTCTGGAGCATTTGCCATAGGTCCACTAAGCTACTTGGCATCTCAGTATACCAGTTCTGCTTTATTTTCTATATCAACATCTCTGAGCTCATATAGACGCTTTCAAAACTGTTTTAAACTCACTGTTTGGGAAGAGATGGCATACCACCTTGGGAATTTCAGCTTGGCCTCCAGAGTGGATACACCAGCCTTACCAACCCTGTGCATAAGGGTGTATTCTGGAATCTGCATTAACACCACGATGGTGCAGTTTGTGTGTTCCTATATCTGCACAACAGCTTGTTTGGCTTCACAGATTCCCCTGATCCTCTTTATTCAAAATGGGATTTAATCTGCTCTGGAAAACTCATTTCTAGTGTCTGGGTAGCTAGCCAGTATGGACTTCTGTCTGGTGTGGATATAAAGTCCCAAGTTCTTGTATTAGCCGTTTAAGGACTGGAATGCACATCCAGAGGACATGTGGGTCTGCAGCATGGCTAACACATCCTAGGAGCAGCATATCATGGCTAAGAATATTGTACTAAGGCCTTAGTGCAAATATGGGTTAATATTTTCCTTGGTCATGCTTCTGTATGCATTTACCAAAAGATTGAATCACAAGCCCTGACAAAACTTGACTGTGTAAAATAGGAAATTTTTTAGCCAGAAGGAAATAGCCTCTCCCTAACATTAAGATTGTCTCGATTATTTAAGCTTGTTGGGTTTAGGAAGCAATTTTCAACTTGATTTAATATGCCAGTCAAAGAGGAAATTGTGGGTGATAAGTGCTGATATTGTTAAGCTTAAGTGTATGACTGAATTGGGGTCCAGGTCTCTATTTCGTTGTTTAGTTCTCAGATAGCTAAGTGCATGTTCCTCCATGTAGATTATTGGTTTGTGGTTTATCTGTGTTAAGCAATAGGTACATCAGCTGTCCCTCCCTGGGAAAAAGTTTGCAAAAAAATTGCATTATTTAGTTATAAGCTGTATTCATCACATGCTCTCTAAAAGTCTGCCCCCCTTAACATGTCTTTAAGCAAAAGAATACTTTTTTTTTCCTTTTTTTTTTTTTTCCCCTGCAAAATGTCCGTGTCTGCCTGCAGCAGTGGGAAACCTGCAGAGTGATGTAAGTAAGATTGAGCTAGAATCTACCCAGCCACCACCCAGGGGAGGAATACTCTGCAGGAGTAGTGCAGCAAGGAAAGTACAATTGAGCTGACCGCGTTATTAGCACTTGCAGTTTTGTCGTGAAACAGCAGCAATTTTCCACTGAGAGTCAGAGCAGTCACATTTTGTCGTGTGTTTGTTCTTCCCAGTAATGTGCTCTAAAAGCCTCAGTATCGTTAGATTGTGATTACAGTAAAAAGAGCAACTGCCTCAAGTGGGATCTGCTTAATGAGTGTGTTCCTTCTGTGCCTCTGAGTACTGTTGGTTACTGCACTGATGCTGACATACTGCATGGTACAGAGAATGCCTTCCCTGCACCAGAAACCTCATGTAACATTTCTTATTTGTTCTGATTATTGCTGATAGGGTGTACTTAAGCATAGCAGCTGGCAGCTCCAATTAATATCAAGGCCCTGTTATGCTATTGATTGTGTAAGTGCATTGTAAGGGAAAGGTCCTCAGCCAGTGAGTTCTCAGGATGGGGGAACTGAAGCGGTGACTTGACCAACACAATGCAACAGGCAACTGGCAAAGCCAACACTAGTGTGCATGTGTCTTGGAAAGCAATTAGCTTCTGGCTCCTTGTTCTGTCCTCTCCTTTTGAAAAATGTGGTCTGTTGTGGATGACACAGTAAAATGAACAGGCAAGGGTAGGGAGATGAGCAAACTTGTGAATTTTCATCCAGGAATGAGTCTGGAGCAAACTGAAGGTTGAAAACTGTTTTTGCAGGGAAACTCAGCCAAATAATTGCAAATGCAAGAAAATGAATTAAAATCATGACATGTTTTCTGGCATGTTGTAAGTCTGTGAGAGGGCTTAGTATGCCAAGTTAATAAAACTTGTTAGGACTTTGCTTAAATCTCAATAGAAAAAAAACATGTGTTCAATTTGTTACTTAACATTTTCCAAACAATATGGCTGCTACCAGAAAGTAGAGATCCAGTAAGTATGAAACTTGGTCTTTAAATGTATTCTGATATTCAGGTCTTCACTTAGTAACTTAAATAAATCAATCACCATATAATTGAATTTAGGTGGAAATACTGTTTTTCCTGTATTTCCTGTCAATTGAGAATTTTTCAAATGGAGGTTTAGATGTCATGTGTGTGGGAGTTCATTTTGAAACAGGTTTTGATAATTATTTTTTTTAACTCCAAAAAATTTCAGAATTGTGAGAATACATGAATATTCTCTGAGAAAATCAATCATTAGCTTTGGAGTTCAGCCAACTATGACTTTAAAAATCACTACAAAAAAAAAATATATTTTTTCAGTAGTAATTTTTGTTTCTCGTGGGTGAAAATATCTTGGAATAGAATACCTCCCCTGAAGTTCAGATCAACTCTGATGTTTACACTGAGTTAGATAGCTTGGTAGTTAAACTGTTGTGTCTCTTGATCTGCAAATAAAATTTCTGATGTGTAACTGCAAAAGTAGACACTGTGCCACAGAATCATTGAGAATTCTGTCTTTTATTCTGTGCCTCACCAAACTCAGTCTGGACAGTGGGAGTTACTGCCGGGAAGCACAGGCAGAGATTGAGCTTTATTTTTTTTCAATGGTGATGAGTTATAGGTAGACAGAATTGCATGTTTCACAGTCTATCTTTCATTGATGCTTAGATGAAGCAGCAGTTTAAGTTGATCAGTGTATTTTTATTAAGTTTTTCTTGTTGCGAGGAATAAACAGCAAGGAAGGGAACCTTTTCCTTTGAATTTATGGCTTAATTTTGAAATGAGCACTTGAATTTCCTGATCTTAAAGAATTTACTCAGAGGTGCATGGCTCATGATCTTGTTACTTTCATCTCATGGATGGCTAGAGGGATCAGATCAAGGAAACGCCAAATGTAACTGTTACCTTAATGGAGGAGCATAGTGAGCATCCCCGTGTCTAATGCCTGCTGGGGGGAATTCCCCACACCTGCATCGCTCCAGTGCCTATATGTTGCCACAGTGAACTTAGAACTTTCTGATGAGGCTTTCAGTAAATATAATTAGTGCAGGTCTCCCCAGAGTGAAAGGCTGTATCATTTTTCTGACAAGAAAGGCGGAGGGACTGTCTGTGAAGCTGGAAAATAAATTATTAATTATTATTAATTACATTATTATTGCATGCATACCTGGGACCCATCCTCACTAGCTGGTATTGATGTCAGCAGGCATTTTTTAAGCAAGTAGGCCTACTTAGGTCCGTGTGACTCCTCCTGAGAGTAAGACTTTGCAAAATCTGATGTCAGCACTTCCATAAATTAAGTCCGCAAACAAAAATATGCTTCCTGTTTGCAGGTACTGAACCTATGTACCAGATCCATGTCAGTGGGGAAATATGCCTGTCATTGAGCAAATGTTCTAGTCAGCAAAGCACAAGGATTAATGATGGAAAATACTAGATGAATGACTATTATAAAGGCTGCCAAAGCTCAGACTCCCATATCAGTTACATTTTACCTTACACATCCCCTTGGTGTAGCAGTAAATTATTAATGCTGAAAACTGTTATTTCATTCATGAATAATTTAATATGGCACTGGATGGGTGATGGGGAGATAGCATGCAGTGTAGGAACAAAGGTAGCAACTCCTGCTGATCCAAGATGCTATATGTGCTGAGCAAGATAAAGCCTGGATTGTCAGTTGTGCACCTGGTAGATAAATAAGAAGAGAAGGGATGGATCCCGGAGCCCTTCAGAGCGCATCTGGCCTATGCTACTGAGTGATACCAGGAGCAATATCTGCAGAGAAAGTTTCGAGGAGTGACATTTAAATGTGAAACTCCCCAGGGAAGGTGTATTTGTCTCAGCTCTGTATTGCACAGCACCTACTTTGCAAAGGCTGGAGAGGGAGAACTGTATTTGCACCATCAAACTTGGGAGCCTGAAGGAAGAGCTGCCTGAGCTGTCTGCCAGAGCCTTCCTTGTGTTGTCAGGAGGGCTTAGAGGGGAACTGGGTACCCTGACACTTTGCTTGAGTGCTGTGAACTGCTCTCTGGAGAGCTCTAGCTGTCTGGAGTTCTCAAACATGGAGATACCTTCAGTTAGCTTCTCAAAGTACTGCCTGCTTCTCACTTCTGTTGGTCACAATCTTTTCCTTTTCCGGGGCTGCTCAGGACACGGCTTATTTAAGCTCATCAAAATGCTAACTGCATCGCATGCATTTATATTATAAAACTAGCATTTCCTGGTCCCAGGAAATTGTCACAAACCCTTCTTGGGCCTCTTAACCCCACATGCACTAAAAGGAATTAGGGCTGTTTTGAGAGTTGTAGTTGGAAGAAGTTGTCAGTGGCGGCAAAATGTTAAGTAGACAACACTATCCTGTGCTCCCTGAACACTTCTGAATGTCATTTATCATTGAAAATTCTTTGATCTCTGAGGATGCAAAGCTCTGCTTAAAATGCATTTGTTTGGAGCATGTACTTCTACATCAGTCTTGGCAGAAGAGCAGCATTAAGTGTACTGCAGAGCTATCACTAGGTGCCACCTTCCAGTCTAGTCACCAGGGTGGGGTGATGGTTTAAGTTTTCAGGCTTCACTTATCTTCTTAGATGTATCATGAAATATAGGGTAAATTAACAAGTTGCTGGGGTGAGGTGTCTCTGTGGAAATTTCACAGATTAGTTATTCCTAGCTCGCAGGGACAGAAATGTCAAAGTGTTGAGGATGAAGGAAGGTTTCTTGCTGTGGTATGCCAATCAATTGCTTCAGGGCTGAGCTAGGACTGAGTGTGTTTAATGTATGGGAAGAAAATGGATAAACGATTGGATCCACCACTGGTTTGGCTTTTTGTTGTTGGTGTCTTTTGGTATTTTTTTTGCTTGAGGAGTTACTGCTAGCTGTGTGTTAGCTTGTGGAGTTACTTATAGAATCTACATTTGAAGAACCAGAAGCCTGACTTCCATATGAGGTTTATTTTAGGGTGATTTCAGCAGAAATAGGGGGCCCACCTCACTTTCTGCTTGCATAAAATGTGACCCTATCATACATGTGTGCAAAGAGAGAGGGGACTACTGGGAAAAGCTGCTTCCTTCAATGAGGAAAAATGAACTAAAATGCAGTTATTCAGTGTGTTCCTCCATCCTGCTATTCTCTGAATATTTCTACCTTCCTGCTGTTTTTCTGTTTACATGTGTCTTTACCTTGTGCTTATTAATATTGAGTAGGTTTTTTGAGTAATGTCCAAATCCATTTTCTGTCACCTTCAACAGGGAAAGGACTTCTCCCCTTAATTTTGATATCAAGGCAGCAGTTCCATGATTCTAGTATGGGAGAATATTATTTTGATGCTCTTAGTTTTGTTTAGCGGTATTTATACCTGACCCAGGTTAGACCATTTTGGGAGTTAACTCCTGACTTTGGGAATATTACTTATCCTAATGAAGGACATGCATTTTATTTAATTGGTACTGTTCATGGTACATGATGCCATTGACTGTAAGTGACTTTAAGCCACAGAGATAGGCTCATAAACAAGATATGGATGAGAAGACTAGCTGATGCCTTTTTTTAATTTGCAGAGATATGGTGAAGCTAAGTAAATTAAATGATTCATTTATGCTAATTTCACATGCACACCAAATAGTGCATGCCACTTTCGCACTTGATTGTAATATCTCTAATTTATGGAGATTATAATGTAAAATCAGCCATACTGTGACTTGAGTCATTGGTGGAAACTCCATGGCTCTCAAAGGGAAAGGAATCTGTCTCCTAGTAGGGCCATTTTTAGAAATGAAAGAGGGGGGGGAAGAAGGAGAGGGTGAGCACATCTATGGTATAATTAAAAATCTGTTTGAGTCGGGCCAACAATCTATAACCAGCTCACTTGGAAGAGGACAGGGTAAAATAACTCATCTGATTTTATAGGGGAAAATCAATCTGAAAAAATTATTGATGTAGCTTTACCTAATTTAGATCACACAAAAATCTGTTCTGCTGCATCATTAAAAAAAAAAAAAAAAAAATATTTTTTTTTGCAATTCTTGCCTTCTATCAGCTTGTTAGGGGCAGAAGGTAAGAGTCTACTCTTGCTTGGTGCAAATCTATTTGTTTCAATGCAGTTACTCCACCATTATAGAAATATATCTAATCCAAATAGCCTGCTTACCTGAACCTAATCTTCATGAGTGACAATTAAAAGCCTCATAGAGCCAAAGAGCTGCAACTGAATGAGGTTGTGAGTGTGGTAGATGTGAAGAATGACTCACATCTTGCTTTTGCTGACATGACTTGTGGACAACCATAAATGTCCAGATTTCATCTTTGGAATTGCTTACTATATTGATAAAGGTTAGTTAAGTTCACTATCATCAATTTTATGCAATGTTTGATTGGAATGGTAATTTGTTCTTGTTAATTAGAAATCACATTGAAGCATGTTGTGACCTAGATATCAGGATAATTTGCATGCAGAGGCCTCTGCATTCAGTAGTGCCGTAAGCGTAATGATTTTAGACACAGCAATAATAAAAGTATAGTTCTTTCTGTATGATATTTTCCCCCTTCTCATGTTTTCTCCTCTTCAGAAATATAATCAAAATTATTACCGAAGCAGAACAAATCTGGAAATTACTAGCACAACTCTGTGACAATTATATTGCTAGACTGTTGCCAGCTTAATCCATACATGAAGACTGCATAGACTTGTGTTTATTAATAAAAATGACACCATACTTTGAGGACAGGAATCTCCCACCCACAACTTTTTCCTTTTTTTGTCATTAATATCCTAGGTGAAACAATATTCACTCGGATGCAGTAGGACATAGTACTTTCTTGAATCATTGGTAAACATTTAGTGCAGAGACAAGGAAAATTCTGTGTTGGTAAAATAAAGATTCTTGTAACGGGAGCATTACAAATTGTTTTTTCTGTCTGTAAAATGTTCAGATGCTTCGGCTTTCTCATCATGACACAGGCTGGTGAAGTGGAACTGATGTTAGCTAGCACGCAAATGCTGATCTGAGTTACTTGCACACATCCCAAGGAGCTGCTTGTTTTTATCTGAGCAGAGCACTTGGAAAGGGTTCTCACCTGCTTCATGCTTCTGGGCTGAAGAGTAACAAGTTGTTGATACTGAGAGAAGACGGGTATAGTGTTATGTGGCCCAGGTTTCTGAGTGACTGACAGGTGCATCCTGGACATAATCTCATTGCAGAAAGTTCCTCTGGGAAAGCAAAAACTGCAGTAATGGTGTCTGGCTGGCTAAAGATCAATGCTAGGCTGTAAACCAGTATGGCCAGGTGACCATTACAGAGGGAACTGTCAGAAATGCTGTATCCCTTAACAACAAATGCATTCCTTTTGAGAACACCTGAAGAATGGAATTGAGTTCTTCTTCTGCTGATGCTGCATTTTGAAAGGTAAGTAAGGAAGTTTGAGCACACAGAAGGCAAAGGGGGAAGTCTGTCCTCTCAAGAAGCAAAGACTTTTTTTACCAGCATCTGGTTTGCTTTGTTTCCCTTCTGACATGGGAGGAAGAAGTTCAGCTGATTTCAATTTGAGCTGTGGCAGTAATGGTGAACAGCAGAGTGGGTGTTACACTGGATCCCTAGAGTTCCTTTTCCAAGTAGACATTGGTTTCTTTGGTATTAAAAGAAGAAAAACTCTTCCCAGCAGTCAGGCTCTACACCGTGGAGCTCTGGGAAGACTGGGAAAGATGATTTGATGTGGTGTGGGATACCACATGTAACTGCCTCAAAGGTAGAGTCTCTGGACTTGCTGCTATTAAAATTCTTCTGAGATTCATAGGGAAAGTTTTGAATGAAGAACTAAGTTTTCATATTTTTTATTTGAATCCTTAGTTTCAGTAACCATGCTATCATGTCTTCCACCCTTCTACCTCTTCCCAATTAAAAAGTCTTTATTTCACATCCTGGAATAGGCCCAAGAGTGTTTGCAAAAGGAGAACAACCATCTGGTAGGTGGGATTCAGAGAAAGTCTCTTTCAATTTTTCTGGAGTGGAAATAAAATTAAAAGTGCCCAAGGGCTTGATCCAACTGTTTTGTTACCTTTTGATGATGCCTTGAAGCCTTAAACTGAGCCCTTCTTACTGTTTTCAGCACCTGGTTAAAAGTATTAAGCAGGCAAATATGCTACCAATTTTTTATTTTATTTCAGTAATCAGTAAAGTAGTGCTGGTATACCATGAGGATGTTTGGAAAACAAGGCCCATTTAGCAAAATTCTCATCTTGGGAATGCTTTTAAAACCCAGCTTCAAGTTTATTAATGAATGGCTCCTGATTTACAGCAGTGTGTCTGAGAGCAGTATCTGCGTGATTCAGGACCAAGGCCATAACTATATGCAGGTCAGATTTTGGCTAATGTAAATGGACATAGCTTGAAGGACTTGGCTGATTAATGCCATGTGGGCAACTTAGGTCTCAGGTCAGGGCTTTCACAGCCTTGTGGCAGTCACTATACTTCTCCTGAAGCCTGAATGATCAGTTCTGCCACAATTTAAGTTAAATTTTACTGGTAAGGGCTGAAGGGGACCTTTTTGTCTGACTGCACAAGAGACTAACTTTTTCCTTTGTCCTTTCACTGAGAACTAAATAAAGCTGAGCGGAACTGCTGATTCATAAAAAGAACAGTTGTTTTTGGAAAATGTTAATATCTTCTGATAAAGCAGCCATTGCCATTTTATGATACCTGACAGAAATTACCCAGTTTCTTTGCACACAATTAAATGGAATTATCAGCCCATTAGGTTAGGTACACTTCACAGTAGGAAAATAAAACCTAATGTTTACTTATTGATGTTTAAATAAATTGTAATTATCATTCCATGACAGTATTGTACTACTGTAATTAAGCTTTAAAATAAAGGGTAATTGGAATTAAGAGGGTTTATCTACATTTCATTTAGAAGTTATTGTTGAAGTCAGCTGTGATAATGTGCAATAACTTTTAGAAAACAGCACTCACCTGTTTCTGCTATGGATTACATGCAATGATGCTGGCACTCTAGGAGAGAAATTTGTGTACACCTCATTGAGAGAGGAGAATCAAAGCCACAAGGAACTGCATGTTTAGAACTTTCTCACACTGAGCACTGACTTTTTTTCCTTTTCTTGGGATTAAGTGCCTTTTGAGACTGAATGCCATTTCAGACTGAGCTGAGTTTTTTTGTTTTTCCACTGCTCTTTGATTTCTGTTTCTTGAAAGAATAGTTTTCACAGTTTTCTTTTTTTTTCACCCAACATGACAGATTAAGTGATATGGGTTGCTGGCTTGCTGATAAGGCAGGTTTTGCATACAAACCTTTGATTTGCCAAGGAAACTCAGGGTCTGGGGAAACAAAAAGGGACATTCGGTGGGGTGAATGTATATATTAAATAGATATATAGGGAGGGTGGGGGGAACACCACAGGGAGAGAAACCATCTCTCTACTCAGTAGGAGCAATAGGATAAGGGTAATGTATCAGCTGAGACAGGTCTTGTCACTCCCCTTCCCTGAAGAGAGGTTTGTCTGACTCAGAGGTTCCTTAAAGACTTCCAGCAAAGAGATGTTAAAGGCATTGAACTCTTCTGAGAACAGATGATCCAGAACACACTCAGAACAAACAGCCTTCTGCCAGAGGTGTCAATAACTGGTGCATTCAGGTTCTCACCAGCAAAGGGATGTTCAATTATGAGAAAAGTTGTGGCCTCTGGCTGCTTAGCTGAAAATGCATCTTTTCAGACTATGCCAGGTACTGGGAAACAGTGTGATCAAATCTACTGTGCAACAGCAGGTTGATTTTCTTTTAACGTATGTGTCTTTTTTGAAGGGTTAGAGAGGCACACTGTTTAGTTTTCCTTAAATTTCATGTGGATATTAGGAATATTTTGCATGAGCAAGAGAAAGCAATCATTAATGTACATCAGTCACTTGTTTGAAGCTGTTTGTTCTGGTGGATTTGGGGTTGGCCTTGTTTTCTTTATTAAATTACTGTATACCAAGAGTCTAAATTGCCTAATTAAAGACAATACTTGTTTGAGTTCCTCCCCAAGAGCTTCAATGTCCAAAGGGAGTGGGCAGATCAATAGCCTCAAAGACAAAATGGATTTCCCATCTGATAAGCACCTTTGGTTTAGTTTCTTGTTGCACATGAATGCTGATGATGTTTGAACAGTGTTGCATGTAGTCTTTACTCCTTGTTCTCTTCCCATTGTGAGTAGGATGAATTTTCCTTTTCCTCATGCCTGTCTGTTCCACCTTGAGTCTGTTGGATTCCTGCCATACTGTCAGGGCACAATAGGAAACGTCCAAGTAGCAAGAGGTATGTCGTGAATATCACTCATATTTAGTTAGGATTTCAGATGACTGACAAAGGCCATCTTATCTAATGTATACACTCTCTTATACCCTGAGTATCTCATGGTCTTGTCCCATCTCATGAGAATAACCAGGAGGAGTCTCTCTGCTCTGTAGTTAACTGTAGTAATATCTTAATTTGAAGGGGACAGCCTATCCTAGGACATGAGGTCAGGACTGAGAAAGCACCGCATGCTTAATAGGTGTTAAAGTTGATTTTAATTGCCCAGATCAGTATTGTATTTTGTTTGGCTTCTCATTGTTAGGTACTAGTATTTTACACAAGCCCATATAATTTTAGGGAGACACTTTAAACTACAGATTTAAGACTTATTTTTTAATTTGGTAATGGTCTTTGGAACTCTTTTTAGTTTATACATCTGAAGTACTGCTATCTAAAACTGAAAAAGGAGCTTGTTTATGAAAAAATGTGTTGAGGATTGTAGTTTTTTAATATTAAGGGGGATCTTTTTGAAAAGTCAAAGCTGAATCAAATTTATTTTTTTCTTGGAGTATTCAACTCAAAGGATTTGGATTAAAACTTATCTTCAGCTTAAATGTAATTTAAGAATGCAGAGTGAAGACATATGAAGACATTCAGGACTAGCAACTATGTACGTTTGAAAACTAATTAGGGAGCCAGTCAAGATGGAAGATCCTATTACTTATGCAGTACTGCTATGTAATATTTTTTTCCATAAGAAAAATAAACACATGAAACTATTAATCAGCTAGTATAAATCAGATTTCTTCCTGCTACTATGGATTTATATTAGCTGTGGATTTAGCTACTCTTGCTTTTGTGTGGAGGGATTCAAAATCATTCTTTCTGATTACCTTGAGATTTTCCAAATTTTGCATGATATTTTAGAGGATCCTGTAATGTATAGATAGCAGCAGGTCAAACTTGCAGCCTTGCCTTTGGAGTGAAGGCACATGAGACAGCATGGAAGAGAATTGTTTCATCTTTTGAATCTATATTCTGAGGCTGGAATGGTGGGATTTAACAACCTTTAACATACTGCTGAGTTTAATGTGGTGTGATTTTTAGGGGTCAGTCTTTGATATTTAAAGTATTCAGGAATTTTTTTTTAATATTAGGTAAATCTAGAGTTCAGCTGGCAACAATTTCAACATGTGTAATTTAGAAGCCCTGACCTGAATTTAATCCCAGTTTATACCAGGTAGGAGTCTGCCCATGAAATGGTGACCAGAATTCAAAATATTCAGAGGTGTTTTTTCAATTATTTTCCTTAGACTACCTGTTAGCATATTTCTGGGTTTGCTTCTCTTCTATTTTTTTGGTTTTTTCCTTCTTACAGAAGGGGAAAAGCAGAGTCTAGCTGAACCAAATAAAAAGAGAAGGTGCCATCTTGCAGAAAAGTTGCATTACATTTTAGTGTTTAAACTAGAAATGCTGCTGCAGACAGCCAGATCTGGAAGTTTTAGTTTGATGTGCTAAACTAACATAATTGCAGTGTGATTGCAGATCCACTGAAGTTAAAAGTTTCCATTGTTAGTGGGGCTTTGAGCAAGTAGTTGAAGAGGGGGATTTTCAGACACATTGATCTTGGTGTTAACACTGTTCACAGTTAAATCAGTGGGTCGAACACAGTTTCCTAGGTTGGATCTGCAGTTTTGTGAACGCTAAATTAGTGCCTTGTGCTGTATCCTTTCAAAGACAAACATCAGAAAGAAAGATGGATCATCTGGAAAGATTGCTGAAAAAGAAAAATTATTCTCCCTGGAGTTGGTTGGTAAGAAGGGCAGCTGAGGGTGGCAGGTTTGCTAGTTACAAAGAGCTGTGTCTGTTTAGCCAGGAAGTTCTTGTAAGAGTTGTGGAGCCATTGCTCTGCCTTCCCATGGGACCAGGCAGTGGTGCTGTGTCTGCCTTTTTGCACAGGGCACCTTTACTATTGGAAGCTGAGCAGCTTGCGCAATAAAGTCTTTCTTTTTATAAGTGAGGGCACAACAGGGTAGCTCTTGGATGCTAACCCTCTTCATTTGCTTTGATTTCCTGAAAGGTAACAGGCACACAGTCTAGTAGACATCCATAGCCTTAACTGCACTGTAACAGACTAGGGTTTGTGAAGCAACATGTTGCAATATATATGTTAGATAAAACCAATTGAAACAGTAAAAGTAGTTTTAAACCCCCAATGCTTGTTTATTCTCAGTTTGTGATCTTTACCTTGGAGAGCAGGTGTCACAACACCTCTGTTCTAGCCTGAAGCAGTAGAGTGCAATCATGCTTTTCAATTCCACTGTAAAATTTTACATTTGATACAGTTGACATTTTGGTGCAATGGACCATAAATTAATGCACATATGAGCTATAAAAGGAAGGACATTAGAATAATCAAGTGGCTACAGAAGTAGTTGAGTGTCTATGGCACAGAATTTTTTGATTAGCTTACTTTTATGAGCCTTGTCCATTCACTTTGTCTATATCCAACATACCTTAATTTCATTTTCTCTTGAAAGTAACTCAGGGGATTGGCTGAACCTCCTGAGTTATGAGATTTTTGTGTCAACAGGAATTTAATTAATTCAGAGAAATGAATCATTGTAACTCATCTATAATATATCTCCACAATATAATATTCTAGAGAATACTTTTTCTGTTGAACCATAAGGTATAATCTTTGTCAGTGTTTGTCTCTCCATTAGTATGATCAGGCTAGAGACATTCACTTTTTTGTTTTGTTTTCTTCTGTGTATGTTTTCACTTCCATTAGGGTTAATCTCTGTTATGAAGGTGAGGACCTGTCCATGGCACATCTCCCACACCAAGGGATTGTATTTCACAGAGACACTGTTAGCACTACTGAAGTGACTTGCCCATATTGTGTCAGAACTTACGAAGCAACTACTTTACACTGGAGCTGCCATTTTTTTACCCTGTCAATTATTTAATCAGTGTTAATGGAACATTGCATTACTTTAAATTGCTCCTTTTGTTTTAGAGATTAAGGCCTGGGCATGTTTTGTGTGGATTGTTTCCCATGGCATGAGCATTGGCAGGAGTTGGAGGGTAAGGAATTAAAATGAGAGGAACGAAGGGATTTGCTCTGTGATGCAGCTGGGATGGCATGGCATGGTCTGCCCTGTGTCTATTTGACCTGTGTCCATTTAAAATTGATAATTCAAACTAAATGAGTTCTATGTAGTAACATGATAAGATTTTTCTTTCTAGCTACTGAGTGAAATCATTTATTTCTCAGGGATTAAAATTTCTCAGTCACTGAAACAACCTAAGCAAGAAATGTGTAGCTGTTTTTTTTGTGGGGTGTTTTTTTTTTTCCTTAATCAAAGTTCAAAATTACAAATAACTAATAATCTAATGCAGGAAGCTGGGAGTTCTTTCTCATCATTAACTTGGTAAAAACTGAGCAGATTTCCTTCCAATTCAAAAAGGGGAAACATTATTTTAGGTAGACAGTAGATGCAAAAACTTCAGTCCCAACGTTAATTCTTAGGAAAAAAATAAATAAATAAAATAAAATTTGCTTTTCTTTTTTTCCCATAGGGAATATTATGCTTGTTTTCCATATAGGCAGTCTTATTGAACTCGAGGGAATTTCTCAAGTCAAAGGAGTGAAACTGGTAGTCTTGTGGGCATTTTGCTCAAATATCTGTCTCAGTAATACAACATTGATGTATTTCAAAGATATTTTATGATGTCAGAATATCCAGTAATCTGCTCTGAATCAAATTTGTTGTTACTGCTTTATTTCAGTGGCAATGCAACCTTTGAATTTGTGATGGTCTTTACAAGATGATGTCTTGTCTTGTGTAACCCATCTAAATCACATTCATTTTTGATACCTGTGAAGCTGTATTTCATTCCAAAGCAAAGTAATATGTCTCTTGAGTAGAGGTGTATAAACTGGTTCTATATAAATTGCTTTCACATAGGAATTCACTCTCTTGCACATACTTTGCAGCAAAGATCCTCTTTACAATTGATAACCAGCAGTCCCATGAATATTACCAGAACCACTGTCATACCTTTCCATGCTGTTGGAGAGGTTTCCATGGTTTGGTAGGCTGCTTGCAGTGAGGTCAGTGGGATCAGTTATTGTTCAGAGAGCTGCAAGGTTTGGGGCAGAGAAATCACCTGGGCCTGAAGAGATCTGGGATCTACTGTTTGTTGTTTGTGACAGGGTGTATTTATCTATCCTTCTGTTCAGGGCCTCCAGCGGTAAGAATTATTTGCCTTTCCCAGGCAGCTTTTTGGCGCGTATCGTGTAGAAATTTTTTCATATATCTACCCTGAAACTGAATCACTGCTGTTTACTCTCATGACTTGCCTGCATCTTTAAGGACATGGAGGACAAATTATTCCCATCCTTTTGGCATGTTTTACATTTAGATTTTTTACATTTAATACTGTTATACTCCCCCTGAAGGCTTTTCCTTTTAGATTATATCCTAAACTCACTCTGTCTTGTTGGTAGGTGCTGTTTTCTAGACTTTAATTATCCATATCGTTCCCTTGTCTAGCTGCTCCATTTTATTTTGCCATCTAGTATGCCCAATTTGTCAGGTTTGTTTTGGATTCAAATATTGTTTTACAATGTGGATTATGTCCCTGTAGCTCAGTGTGATCCTCAGTTGTAAGTTTTTATCACTGTTGCATCATTCATGTTTTTAATGAAACTACTGTCCTAGAACAAACCACGTGTGTGAATAAGCGCAAAAACATCTGACTCTAAGAATGGGGCTACCTGCTTCTATTTATCTCTAGATGAATGTTATGCATGTTTTAAATTGTACAAGTTAGTTACAAATGAGTTTTGGGGTTTTTGATTCTTTTTTATATTTCCCCCTTCTTCTAGTGTGTGTCAGTACTTATGCTTCCATACGAATGGTTCCTTATAATTGCCAAGCAATTCATTTTCAACTCATCAAAATAAAAATGCTTCTGAAGCAGCTTGAACTTGTTCTTTTCTCTTAAATATGACTGACAGACCTGTTCACTATTGCTATTCCTTATGATACCAAAGCCACAGAACGTTTAGTGCACCTACATGTACACAGAAAAATAATAAAAATGTTCTTTTTTATCCAAGATTAAGACAAAAAAAATATGCAGAATGGCAGATGAATACAAAGAACCATAACGCACCATAAAGATGTGCCCCTCTGAGAGGAGACTCTCCAGGACCTTTTGATATATCCCTGCTGGGTGGCTGTGGTGGAATGAGTCATCTGAGGACATCAGCAAGCTAGTGGTTGTTTTTTTTTTCTTTTAATTAAAGATGCCTTTGGTACATGCATATTTTATAGATATACACACACACACACATATGTATATATATATACTTGCTTACATGCACGTTAAGCAGGTATGAAAAAAAAGTTCTAGGTTTCTGTCACCACTGTTTAGTGGTTGATAAGACTCACTGTCAGCCCTCACTTACAGAAATACAGCTTTTTCTCTTAAGTAGCTGCTGTGACCCTGCTTGATCCCTCTAGCTGGCTTTAGGCAGTATTTTGAAGTCTGTTTTCTAAAGTAAATAGCACAGTAGCCATTTGTTGGCATATATTGGAATGGTGCTTTACTAAGGCTCATCTTCTGCTCTGCTTGCCAAGAATGACATTGAAACAAAGCTTATTAATATAAAGTAATTTACTGCACAGCCACCATTCTCAATCTTTCCAAAATGCATGCTCTGTCATTGTGCAATACCTTTTCTGTTTAAACGTGTCCACAAGATACTGACAAAGATTGCTGCTGTTACCAACCAGGTCCTCACTTGCTGTAAATCACTGAAGTTAATAGAGCAATACCAATTTCTCCAAGCTGCACAGAAATGATGAAAATAAAATTTTCCAACAGAAACTGCTTATTCAACAAGATCAAAACATCCTGCGAAACATACAGACTTCAATCAAACTCCATTTATAAAAGAAATCAAAGTGAAATAGCTTTTTACCTCATTAGAAGATAGCTTTTTGATTTTTTGCTTTGAAATTTAGATGAGAAATTATAATATGATATTTTAAAAGATGTTCTGTTTTAATTGATGAAATGAAATCTTTGCACAAGTATATATTTTAAGGGATAATTTGAATGTTGGCAGTTCATTCTAATTCTGAGTAAAGTGCAGGAATAGTGCAAATTCCTGCACAGCTGAGGACTTTTTCTAGGCATTCAGGTATCCAGATCAGAAGCCATTATCACTGATGGTTTCTTGATATTTTCAAACATAGCCAAGGAATGATTAAGAATGGAGAAGCAATTTATCCCTAAGGTAGGAGTGGTCCCTATGGGGTCTTATTATGAGGAAAGCGTAGGGAGGTTTGCATTTCATATGATATATTGCATACCTGCATACCTATGTGTAAATGGCTATGCATTTATGGATGAAAATGATGCAAGATTCTTTCCAGATTTATTTCTGTATAATATAAACACAGAACACGATAATCGTGTCTTTAAGTATAGCTAATGAAACTTTACTAGCCTGTGATAGCTATGTCAATAAAAATGTGAAGGATGTGCAGCTGTTCTGAAATAAGCTTTGAGTTGTGTGTGGAAGTGGAGTTATTGACATCTTTGCTGCATGGCAGCACCCTGTAGAATCAACAGAGCTTCGAGGAAATGAGCAAGAAGTTGAAATTCTGGATCAAGATTTGCTGCTTTGCTGTGAAAGTGTGCACACTATTTTGGAAGAGAAACAGAAACGCTGTCTGTGAGACTGTGGTTTAGCCAGGTGGATGATGGGGAAGGCAATAGGCAAGCAAATGGAAAAATCTCTTGGGAGAGTATTTGCTGGGGACTGCTCGTATTGAGGTCATGGAAGTTCTTGTCTTCAGTGCTTTCTTAGGACTGAAATTCTGATAATCGGATAGTTGAGTGGGGTAGGTACCACGTTCCTTTGTAAGATCAGCCAGTGTTTCAGTCCTCTGGCTCAGCTGGGACTTGCTGTCACGGGCAGCCCATATATGTTTGTCCTGTAGCCAGGAATGGTCAAGCTGTAGAAGGATTTGGAGACACCAATGAGGTGTGTGGTAGCTGCTCGTACAGTCCTTGGAGAAATGTAATATTTATCTTTGATTAGTTAAGGAAAAGAAGCAACACTGACTCCTCAGCTCTAGCGCATATATGATTGCAGTCCATTACATATCCATATAAATCCGACAGAAAAATAGTAGACAATAAATTTGGTCTGTAAAATCAAGAGTGAATGGTCCAGTGTTGAGCAATGCTTGAATCCCATATACTATAGTTGATTTGTGCATTATAAACAACTAATAATCACATAACTATTTGAAAATATTGCCTAATGTAATGGAACATATGTGTAAAAATTTGACAATATTTCTAACTTTCTATTATTTACGGGTGGTTCAGGTCTGTTTCACTGTGTAGAGATGTGACTGCACAGGTTTATAGGCTCTACTTTTCTCATTACATATTGGTTTGTATTCTGTCATTAGTGTGGTACAGGCATTTCAGAGATGACCTGTGCTACTTCTGTCATTGGAATTATTCTATTTACTGATGTTTACCTGCTCCTGTATTCCTCATTGTTGTAATTGCACACAGTTTTCTTTTGCTTTCATAACATTAGTCTAGTTGACAGCAGTGAAAGATCCAAACCAAAATGTAAGTAACATGTATTATAATGAAAGCTACAAGTTTCTTCAGAGCTACCTCGGATGAATTTCAAATTATCTAATGATAAGTCATACTCACACTTAAGTGTGGCTGAAACTGGGTGCCCTGAGTATTGGGAGATGCAAGACAAGTTGATGCTGCTCATTTCAGTACCGAGTTTCCATTAATCTTAGAGATCTGCAATTTCTACATTTTTTTTCATGAAAGAAGGAAAGAAGGAAGAGATTGACAGAGTATATTTGCACATATATTTGCAGTTGTATTCTTTTACTTTTATCGTCACTGTGGAATTCAAGGTTCACAACACCAACCTGTGCTGCAAAATATAAAAGCACTGGTAGCAAAACAAATTACTAAAGGGCCCTTTCTCTGTAGGGAATTTTTCTTCCTGAAGAGAACAAATCTGTTTTCTTTCCAAGTACAAATTAGAGAACAGGAGTTGCATTACTGTTAGCAGATGAAAAGATGGCTTTTTCTTTGCTGTGTACTGATGAGAGTTTAGAACATGAAACTGAAGTTACATCGATTGTTTCAACACAATTCCTAGGCAGAGCAGATTTTTCCACTATGTTACAGCTTTTTCATGGCAGAGAGCATAGTATTTGTTTTATGATTTAACTTTCTTTGATGTTTAGATACTGGAAAGATAAACGAATTCTAGAAACTTTCCTAGACTTCATAAGCAGCATACAAAACCCGTACCTCATCTTTCGTTTATAGCTGGGTATAGCCTCTGGATACTATCCACAGTTGTTAAGCGATTCAGAATATTTTAGCACATCTTTGCATTTTTTCCATCCCTTCAGGTTATAGTATTCATTTAAAAACCAGTTCATTAATTTACTACTGTCCGTACATCCTTTCTAAGTGGCAGCATTAATATTAAAAGTTATCAGTTATTGTTTTCTTCCAAAGTATTTTGTTGTCTCAGCTTTGTAAGCCAAGCACTTTAATTGCAGCTCTTAATCTTTCAAAGTGCTTTGCAAAAATGAATTAATTAATCTTCATAACACCCTTGTTGAGCAGGTACAGCTGTATTGGGCATAAATTGCAGAACTCTGCACTTGCACCCAAGTGCCCAGTTAGCTCCCACATGGGCAGTGTGTCGGGAATATGTCAGAGGATTTCCGGCAATCACGTTTTCCAATTTCCAGTAATTTGCTTGGGGGAATATAGAGTCTCTGGCTGCAGAGCTGAGGTAGCCTTAGGGAGATGTGCCCCAGAAGAACACAGTCACTGTGGACAGTGGATGGAGACAGTGATCTCTGTCTTAGGGTCCTTAAGGTTTAAATAATGTAGTGGTACCCTTTTTTGTGACATTAAATATTCTTAATTTAGCAGAAACCATGCCCCTGCACGTCTCTTGTTTGCTCATAATGAGAGCACACTCCTTCCCCTCAGCTTTCTTTCCCATAATTTAGCTGGGGGCCTGGACACCCTACACATACACTGGCCAGCCCCAGGGACTGAGAGTTTCACCTAGGTACAAAACCTAACTTATGTCAGCAAAAGCCATTTCCCTTCCCTCCCAACAGTAATGCTTGCACCCAAAGTCTGCTGTGGGAGCCTTCTTCATAAAATGCTGTTTCTGGTTGAAACAGCAAATTGGAAGCAGTCATGTTTCCTATAAATCTTTGACTAAAAAGATACATTGTCAATTTTATCAAAGTTGCACTGCAAAATAGCCCTAAGCAGGAGTCTCTAAAACGCTACTTCACATTCTACAGATGAGAATAAATTATAAGTCTCCTTGCTATATATTTCTGAAATATAATGCACCTATGTCTGTAACACAGGCTATAAAATGGAAATGAGATAGCCAGCACTCCGGTGCTTTTCTGATGTACAGAGGTTATCTTGGTAATATATCTAAAAAATCTCAGCAATGTTTTAAAAGATCAGCATTGTCAATTTGCATAATTTGATATATAATTTTTTCCATTTCTTCCTAATGGCTGAGGAATGGTGAATAAAATTTCACACTGTTCTCAATAAGAACAAATAATTTACTGTGTGAAAATGCAGATGTTATGAGTTACACAAGAACTGAAGTGAATATACTATACATGTAACATTCAGAAACCTGTAAAAATAATTTTGGGTTTATACATTGTACCTAAAGTTGAGTTACAACTGGAAATGATTGCATTATCTCTTACGTCAAACTGAATAGATGAGGAAATTTTGCCCTTTAAGACTTTGCTAGACTAATTAATTAGATTCAGTATTTGATGGTGTACCTGGATTGCTGCTGTTGTGCATGTATACAACTTCTTTGTAACAAATGTAAGCTACTCAGTGTTGGCGTGCAAAATTCAGTGGGATTGACTATTGTGAGGGTTTGGGTTTTTTTTTTACTATGTCTTCACAGGATGAAATCTGTTGAGCTTCATTGTCCATAAGGACTTGCACTTTTCATTTTTTCTAACAGACATATTTGGATAAAAAATTTCAATTGTTATTCTGTGAAAAAAGCTTTACAAAAGAGATTTTATTCCTGGTTCTGTGGGGGGAGAATTGAGTATTTGCAAAACAATAGAAATTTCAAAAATAATTAGCACCAATCTCAAATTTAATGTTTTATTTTCTCAGCAGATGGGAAATAATTTCTTTCATTTTGAATTAAATTTTAACTCCCTGATCTGGGGACAAAAAATAGAAAGTGTAATTTTGAAATAAAAAGTCAATAGCTCCATTTTAAAACATGGAGACAAACTTCTAACTTGGGCTAAACTTTTGACCTAAATTGAGAGAGATAAGCCCCATGTTTTTCTGTTAATATGATGGCTGACAGAAAACTCTAATCAGCCTCACAACCAGGTGAAACTTTTTTGTTGAGTATAGCTGCATTTGACCTATTGATATGACAGGCTATCTAATCCACAGATATTTCTTCTACATCTACCTCTCTGGAAATATTTGTTCAGCAAGTTAAACTTATTAACTGATTTTTTTCCAGCTCTTGAAAGCCGATCAATTCCTTGGACTCAAAGTATATAAATTCTCCCCCATGTATCATCTTTTCATCTCATTGATCCCAATATTATAACTTCTCTCTGTGTGTATTTCACTTGGGGTTCTGTTGAAAAAGAACAGACCAATTTCAAATGGAGGTTTATATTTAGTGTTTCTTTATTTGTTTTGTGAGAGTCTTAATAGCTGCTGTTGCTCTCAAGCTCCTGCCATGTTGCAGGGCAGATATGCCTGGGTAGGAGTAGTCCAGTTCTGTCCAAATGAGACTCCAACAACTAACTATGAAAATGTGTTTTCTACAGGACTGCTTTCATTCTTGCATATAGTCACAGATTTGGAAACAATGTCACTTCCTTTTCTTATAAAGTCCTATAATTCATGATATATGAAGATCTCACAATTTTCTTCTTTTCCCAAAGGATCATTTTCACAAACTGAATCATGCCCAGGAAGATGTATCTTGGGTATCTCCAGAGCAAACAAATACAAAATATAATTTATTTCTCTAGCTAACTATTTTGACAAAACCCTATCTGCTCCACAACAAAAAGTTTTGATGACTCAATTTATCCTTTTTTTAAAAAAATAATATTCTACCTAACTATTTTAATGCATTTATTTTTTTTATCTAACCCAGAGTTGATGTGGATGCTAAAACGCGAAGGAATGTGTTCATGTTCGATCATGTCAAAAAGTGTACTAGGATAGGATTCACACAGTTAAAACTTACTTTCTACTTCATCTTAAAGCCAGAGATTTTGCAAGTCTGTCCTGTAAGGCCCAATAAAGGAGTGAACTGAGACTGAAGGATATTACTGCATCAGCAAAATTTCACCTGCATATTTAATGTTCCTCTCATTTAGCTTTACTGCCATTTCAAACTACTTTTTCTGGTATCTTCTCCCGAAGGCTCAAGTGAAAGCACCGATCGTAATGAGAGAGGCGGCTGCCCTGGCTTCTCTTCCTCATCCCAGAATGACAGGGTCAGGCACACATTAGCAGTTTCTCAGAAGACTGGCCATCAGTTTTTTATGTATCTGAGATTTTGTGGTTGGTCCTAAGCCAATCCTTTCAACTGTAAAACAAGGGCACCCTCATGTTACATCTAGTGTGAATAGCAGAAGCGCTCTGCATGTGCCCTGCTGCCTTGGTTCTCAAGAAGCCAAGCCTGCATGTGCTGCTGTCTCATCATGCACAAAGTCCCCAGCTGTCATCATTTGCACCTAACTGATGCCTACTGCTTCCAATATCATCCACAACCACTCTGTGGGTGTTCACTGCAGTCACAAGTTATTTCTTCAGCACCATATGTAGCCATCTCTGTGTCAGTGGTGTTTGCTTCTTGCTTCTGACCTCAGATGATGGATGTGAAAAGCAGTTTCCACTTCATCAAGACCTGTGGCTAACAAGCCTGACTGACCTCGGTGGCAGCACTGCCACTGATTAAGGTGGGTTCAGGAGTTGATCCTAATGTTTTTATGTCACACTTCTTGCAACCCTTAGTCCTGTGATCATACCCTTCTTGACAGTGGCCATATACAGGAAAGAGTTCCTAACTGGGGTGAAACATCTGCAATGTTGCTTTTAATAGATGATGTAGCTTGACTTATGCATTATTTTTGTTAGTACTATGTTCCATTTCATCCAGCAGAACATGTTAGTGTGTTCAGGGAAATGAGTGAACTTGTTACATGTGAATAAGCACTTACTTGCCTCTTTCGTCTTCTGTGAGCAATTTCTTTATTTGCAGAGGCAGAATTGGAGTTTGAGAAATGAGCAGACAGCATGCTGTCATTACAGGTGCATGAGATAGGAGGGACAGGAAGGTACCCCTGCACAAAGTGGGAAATTGAACTATATCTACACCTGTTCTGTTTCAGACCCAGTTCCTTTAAATTCACCAAGGCTGGAATTTCTTTTTTCTTGTAGTTTTTTTTAATCCACTGTAACCAAGATTTACTTCATCATTATTATGCATATAGTATCTTCAGTGTTGAGGATATGATAGATTATTGCATCTTGTGTTAATAGTGCACGATACACAGGAGTCACAAGGAGATTAGGTATAAAGTGTTTTCAGCAGAATTTATTCTAATCAAATACTCTGTTTCCATTAGCTAAATCCAAGTCTCAGTTGTCTGACTCAGAAATGAACAAGTATGGGGGCCTTCAGTTTTTCAGAATTTCTAAGCCACGTGTCAAAATCTTTGTGTGCCTGAGATCCATTCAGATTATTTCTGACATGCACTGGGAAAGGGAGCTGCACATAAGGTTGGTGGGTGGGATATCCATGACACTAGCTTCCTAGAGGTTCCACCACCCTGTCATGGGAAGGTGCTGGCCTGTTAGTAGATCCTGGAGGACACTGGATGCTGGCCTCACTAGCCTCTGCTGACTCGGAGGTTCACTTGAGAGCAGCTTTCCAAGGGCCATCACAACCCTTGGCCACGTCAAATTCTCAGCCTGAGCTGAGAACCTAGTCTCCTTGGACAGACTTAAGAAAGGTAAGGCATCTAGGAGGCACTAATGAGATAAGTAAAGAGCTGCAAAGGTCTGGGGAATGGCACAGGGAAGTGAGGGTCTTGAGCATCTAGATTTTGGACAAAGCTGGTAAAGTTGGTAGATAGTGACTTCTGTGCATTTTCAGTTAGTCCATGGATTGTGTCACAAGGCATCTTGCAATGAACTGTATCTTTCAATTATAAACTCTCACAGGAGCTTTTTCGGGCCACTTGTTGTCTTCTGAATGCCCTTATGTGATTCAGGGCAAGACACTTACAAGCCATGTGCTAAAGCAATTCTTTCTTGGAGTCTTTGGCTTTCAGTGACTTCTGTACAGCATATGACAATGGCAGAAGAAGCAATGCATGGAAACACAGTGTGCTTATAAAACCTTACCAGAGCTAAAATTTGCTGAAAGTCTATAGGGTAAGAGAATAACATCAACTACACTTTACCCTCTAGCTGCAGAGAGCAAGTGCAAGTAAACAGAAAGACAGTCTAAAGCATTTTAAGGTTTTAAAAGGTCTCTGTTAACTTGACCAAAGAGGTTGTCTCTGCAGGTGCAGCACAGATCTGAGCAGTTAAGACTGGCTTTGTTAGAGATTTCAGAAGGGAGGGGAAGTGCAGAAAGTGGATTCTGGCAAATTACCTAAGCCAAGTCAACAAAACCTAGCAAAATCTACTGTTGGAGGGAAGGCTCAAGCCCTGCACAGATGGTCTTGTTCTTTGTGACTTTGTAAGCATTAGTGCAATGTGTAGATCCAGGGAGAAGATAGCACTACATTTGAAGGGTTATTCAGAGAATGGGGTGGTGTGCCAGAACAAGACAAATGAGCTGTCAGTCTGAAAGTAAAGGGACACTTATTAGTTTGACATTGGACACAGGTTCAGAAGCCAACGTGGTGCCAGAAACAGTAGTGTTAGCACTGCAGAAGAAACCACAGATGGTTGAGAGAAAACAGTTAAAATTCCCAGGCTGACAGCTGGGATCTGGCCTCTGCTTTGGAAATACATGAACCAAATGTGTAGCTAACAAGGTGAAATAGGTACATTTTGTAATAGCATCTGGGAATGGATCATCCATGCGTTAAAAACACATCAAATCCTTGGTTACATATGGAAAATGCTGCTTTTGGCAGAGTAGAGATTTACATATCTGCCCCCTTGAAGATGTGATCAGACACTTTTCCTCAACCTTTCTGCTCTCTGTCTCAGTCTGAGCATAACTGCCTGGGGATCAAGGTACATTTCAATTGCCAGCCTTTGGCTCAGAGTGATTATAGGATCCCTTGCCACAACATGCAGAAGGTATCTGATTTTCCTTCTCATAAATCAGTGCATACCTCCATACCACCAGGATGCAGTATTTCCAGACTATGAAATATTTCCAGAGGCAGCTAATCACTCAGGAATGTGCAGTTGAATATTTTCACACTTCCCCATTTTACCATGGGGAATTAAAGGAGAAATTCTTTGCAAAGATGGAACAGTCACCAGACGAACTCCAGCCTGGTCACATGTGACTTGAATTGGACACTTACTGATAGTGTTAAAACTTTGCCTGTTGTTAACATGCTTTTTGGTTGTTTAATTGTTCCAAGTAAATGTTTGGGGCAGCTAAATAGCCACTGAAAATAAAGTTATAGAAGGACTGATATAAAAATAAGTTTTATTTTGGTTCATCAAGCTTCAGCTTGGGTGTTGCACTCATGCTCTTGAAAAATCAACAGGAATCAGACTGTTTCTTGGCATTTGGTGAAAACGGCATTTAATTGAAGACACAACCAGTAGTTACAGATTAATACTATTTCTCATTTTACTTCTGGACACTTTAATCAACCTGCCTGCATGTTGAGATCAATCAGTTTCAGCAGTTGTGTTCATTCATCTTCGTCCTGCCATTCATCCCATGGCAGCAAGAACACTGTGTAATTGAATTTAGTTGAAAACTAATACAAGGACAAACCATGACAAGACACCTATAATCAGCTTGATTCTGAATTTTCAGAACAAGCATTATGCTTTGTATTTCCAGGAGGAGCATATCCAGGGTCCCGCAGAGCTTCAGTGAGAAAGCTGGTAAAGAATATGAGAAACTGGAGATGTTGTGTCTGTTTTGTGGTTTGTTTGGATTTTTTTACCATTTAGAGTTGGTTAAGAAAGAAATTATATCTTGTTTGCTTTGACTCAGCTTCTAGTGTTTGCTTAATTTAGAAGGGAAATTTACAACTTGGTCCCCTGTGTAAAATGTATAAAATAACATTTTGTGTTATGTGTGTGTATGCTTTGTTTTCTTTAAGGCTAATGTAACAAACCATAGACATGGAATCTCAAAATATTTTCACTGAAGCAGATGTAGGACTAGATTTTCAATTTTTCTAAAGTTCTCTGCATTCAATCCACATTTCCACATGGGATCCCTTAGAAATGACTGCAGTAGTGTCATGTTCATGGAGTTATCACTTTTTTGAAAGCAGGTTATTAACCATTTGGGTTTAACATGCTGTAAATTATGTATATTCTCTTTAGAGTTTCAGCTGATCTGACGTGACTGAGTAGTCCCATGGAGATGTGGCTTTTGTAAATCTTTTAACATTCCAGATCTTTCTGACAGAATTGGAGGACACTAAAAACAGAAACCAGAATACTCAAAGGATTTCCCAATTTCTACAAATTCCTTACTTTCAGTAGCAATTTTATATATGAATCATAAAATGTATTCATAATCTAAAATATAGGAGATAAAATCTGTGGAGGAGAGATTTCTATATACATATTTAAGTGATTTTAGTGATTTCAGATTGCAACATTTAATGTAACTTGTGCTTTAATGTTTTACAGTTAAGAATGTCTGCATAACCACACACCAGGTAACTTTTAACCCTTTGGTGATGAACAATTTTTCATTTGAAATTGCCCATATTTCACACACCATGTTGGGCTAGCAAGAGTCTGTTTTCAAAATACTTCAGTGCAAATGAGTATGAAAAAATGTAGAATAAGCATGACAAAATACCATTTTCGCATGTTAAAGCACTATTTTAACAGTCTATGGCCAACTGACCAGTTAGGCCTGGCTACAGGAAAGAAGCAGCTCTGTATACAGCCATTTTTCAGGGGGAAACAGGGAAAGAACATTGACATGGACATGTGCTGACAGATTTGATTTCACTCTGCTTTTTTTCTGACCTGGCTGGAGACAACCGAGTTTTGGACTGAGGCTGTACCCAAGCTAATAAGCCTCATCCAGCCTCTCTAATTCAATTACTTGAATTTCCCAGGTCACCCAGCTCTCAAAAGCCCTCTGTCTATTGGACATTTTTCATAGCAATCCACCACTTCTGGTAATGGGGTAATGTAGGCAAATCTTTTCTGTACCAAGAAATGAGGTTCCAGGTTTTTGAATCATCTGTGTTTTTAAAAATGAACACAAAAACCTTCTTAAATAGTGCTACAAACACATTAGTTAATTTTCTCTCTTTTTAACGAAAAATAGAAAAATTCTTAATTGATTGGTGGTTATGCTTGTTATTTCTCTGCTCTGGGGGTAAGGTCTTGTGTAACCAGCCCAAGCACAAAGGATCCCAAACCAAAAGCCTGTAACTTTAATTCAAGATAAACAACAGTGGGAGAGTACTGCAGGGTGGGCAGTGAGCAGTGGACAGGGTGCTAATGAGGTCAATGTGATTAGTGCAGTAAACACTGGTGAAATCATAGCAGTATTTTTCCCTGTGCCAAGAAGTCTAATGGATTTTTTTTTTTTTTATATCATATGAAAATATATGGCAAGTGCATAAGCAGAAACATGACTTTATTTTGATTTTTATCTGAAATTGTTTGCTTTTCTTCACACTTAGTAATAATCTTTAATTACAATGTACTTCTGTGTAGTCTCCTTGCTGCTTTCTATTAGAGTGTTTTTGAAATCAGTGGGATGCTAGGAAATTAATCGAACAGAACATCCAGGATGTTCTCATAGGCATAAATATTATGAGGGAATGAGGCTGCTAAATCTTTTTTATCCACAAAATTGGAAATGTGTATAGATTATATTCTGAGACAGAACATAATTTAAGTGGGATGTAATGCCTCTCATTACATTCCCATTAGCCAATAGCATAAAACGCTTCCCGCCTGCAGAAGATTTCACAAGAATAGGCTCTGGCATTGTATACATGAGATGCTATTCATGGTAGTGATTAATTCCTACAGTTCCTGAGGTATTCTGAATACATACCTGACCTGCGTTGTCTCCAGTGTTACAAGTACCCACTTTTCTTTCTTGATATCTCACTACAACAAATTCAAATTCTCAGTCTCTATTTGGGTTACAGAGTTGTCTTCCAACAGCTACTGGTATAATTGTCTCCTTGTCAGAGCAGGCCACTCCAAAACAGAGCATGTTCATTAAAACTTATAAAAACATTAAAAAGGCTTTTTTATATTTTAAGTTTTAATGTGCTGGCAGAGGGAAGGCAGAAAGGAAAGGGGAGAAACTGGAGTACTATATTGGGTTTGCATGGCAAGGTTTTGGTAGTGGGAGGGATACAGGGGTGGCTTCTGTGAGAAGTTGCCAAAAGCTTCCTCTGTGTCTGATAGAGACAACACCAACTGGCTCCAAGACAGACCTGCCACTGGCCAAGGCTGGGCCCACCAGTGACGATGGTAGCACCTTTGGGTTAATGTATTTAAGAAAGGGGTAAAAAACTGTGGAGAGTAATTGCAGCTGGAGCAAGAAGTGAGAATATGTGAGAGAAATAACTCTGCAGACACCAAGGTCAGTGAAGGACAGGGAGGAGGTACACGCAAGCACCAGAGCAGAGACTCCCTTGTAGCCCATGGGGAAGACCATGGTGAGGCAAGCTGTGCCCCTGAAGCCCATGGAAGTTAATGGTGGAGCAGATCTCCACATGCAGCCCCATGGAGGACCCCAAGCTGGAGCATGTGGATGCCCAAAGGAGGCTGTGACCCCTTGGGAAGTCTGTGCTGGAGTAGTCTCCTGGCCTCCTGGCAGGACCTGTGGACCCATGGAGAGAGGAGCCCACGCTGGAGCAGGTTTGCTGGCAGGACTTGTGACCCCGATGGGGACCCACACTGAAGAAGTCTGCTCCTGAAGGACTGCACCATGTGGAAGGGACCCACTCTGGAGCAGTTCATGAAGAGCTGCAGCCTGTGGGAAGGATGCACATTGGAGAAGTTTATGGAAGACTGTCTCCTGTGGGAGGGACCCCACGCTGGAGCAGGGTGTGGAGAAGAATGTGAGGAGTCTTTCCCCCTGAGGAGGAAGGATTGGCAGAGACAGCGGGTGACGAGCCCCCCTCCCCTGCCCCATTGCATATCTGGGAGGGAGAAGGTAGAGAAATTGGGAATAAAGTTGAGCCTGGAAGAAGGGAGGCGTGGGAGGAAAGTGTTTTAAGCTTTGCTTTATTCCTCATTACCCTACTCTGATTTGATTGGCAATAAGTTAAGTTACTTTTCCCAAGTTGAGTCTGTTTTGCCCACGATGGTAATTGGTGAGTGATCTCTCCCTATCCTTATCCCAACCCATGAGCCTTTTGCTATATTCTTTCTCCCCTGTCCAGTTGAGGAGATGGAATGATAGAGTGGCTATGGTGGGCACCTGGCATCTAGCCAAGGTCAACCCACCACAAGTACTTTTTAAAAAAAGTTTTTTAATTAAATTATCTGAGTTCAAGTAACTGAAGATGCTTGATTCCATTAGAAAAGGATTTTTAAAAAATAAATCCTTCCAGCTTCATTCTACCACCGAGTGTTTCAGATCTTGTAAAACCTGTCAAATTTTACCAGGATTCTTATAGTGTTTCTAAATATTTCTGATGATATCAGTGCAGTTTGCCCTCTACTTGTTGTGTGTTTTTTGCCAAATTTTACAAATTTTAAGATATGTTTTAAAACCTGAAAAGATCATTTCATCTGAATGCATCTGCATATAGTAAAATATTGAGGCATCCCCTCTGTAATGCACTGCAAATAGTAGAACAATTTTCTAGGCCTGGGGAGGAGTTGGGAGAGGGGGAGTCCTTGATCCTGATTCTTTTGCTCTCTGCTTATCCATTTTACACAAACAGTTATTGTTTTCTTAAATCCACACAGCAGAAAAGAATAGTAATAAGAACATGGTATTTCTCCCCTTCTCAAAGAATATATTTCATGCCAGCAGCCCTTCATAGTACACTATGTGGAGAAGAAATTTGGGTCCAGAAAGCTGGTGGGAGTTTAGCTAGTTGCTCTAAAAAGGCCACGATTTTGTTCCGTCTGTTATGGTTTAATTTACTGTAAACAGCAAAAGAATTCCTCACTTATGTATGTGTCAAGGTCTATATCATTGTAAGTCAGTGCAAACAGAGGAAAACTTTATATGCAGCCTGTCAACAGCAAATGTCAATGGAAGAGCATTAGTAATAAATGTCATGGTGTGCTCTAATTACCTCCTACAGCTCTGCTCCTTTAGGGTAGATGTTCTATCCATTGAGGTCATGCTGTGGTACATATTAATTAAATCTCTTCAATGTTATCTGCTGTTTCTGGAAGGCAGCAAATGTAATGTTCAAAACAGTGGTTTATCTGGAAGGAAAAAGACACATCCCAGAGCAAGGAAATATCTTTATCTTTTGAAATATACATCATCTATTATTAAAGGGAAAAATAAAAAAAAAAAAAAAAAAAAAAAAAAAAAAAAAAAGGTGCCTGCTAGATTTTCTGCTTTTGTTAATATCATGTTTTAGAATGAAATATTGAGTTTCTCAATATTCAATAGAAATATTCAATAGAAAGAGGAAAGGGAAGTATGCTCGCTCAGACATGAAATCACAAGTTCTAGAGTTGAGTAAATATGTGTTTCTATTAAAATTATGACCCTGTAGAATCAGTGGCTAGTAGAGAGACTTCAACAAGCACTGGAAATAAATGCAGCTATGAGCAGCTCCTTGCCCTTTGCATGGAGACATTCCCTTGTGTCTGATGGAGAAACGAGTTGTTCCAATTTATAGCCTGCTAAAGTCAGCCAGCAGAAAACTGTGAGGCTTTCCCTTGATGCATGTGTCTGGCTCAGGTTTCTGAAGACTGTTCTCATGTATATTAACACTTACATAGTCATTTTTGACAGAGCTATTTTTAACAACTACTTTTGCATCTTCATTTCAGCTGCAAAAAAATGTATCTGCACAGGCAAATCCACCTATTTGTCAGTCAAGAAATAGGATCACTTCTTGATGACACAGTAGAAAGGGGAAATTTTCTGAAAAAAAAGTGAGAATACACTTTGGGTTTGAGGCAGCTTGCACTCTTATGTCTTTTAGATACTAACAAAAATATCAAATGTCTCTTAAATTTTGAGGGCCTTCAGAATCACTAAAGAGCAGCTTATTCTAGAAGCAGGGAGTTGATTTGAAGTGGGTACGAAACCACTATGTTTAATTAACAAATTTAGTACATTCCAAGAAAAAATAGTTAGAAGCACTGCAATCCAGTTCCTTTGGCTATCCACTGTCTAGGCTCTTTTGCCTTTCTGAAGAATTTGGATGAATATTCTGTGGTAAGAAAAAAAAAAAATAGGAATTTTCATTGCACTCAGTTATAATGCCCATCTAAATCATTAAACACAGACATCTTTTACTAAAGTATATTTGCTTGGGTTTTGGGGGTTATGTTTGAAACAAACACGGGAGGACAAATATTTAGAAGAGCTCAGGGTGCTTAAGAACATAATTCCCAGGGAACCTCAAGAGCAAGCAGTTCCTGTTGTTCTTAGATGTGCACAGCTGTTTCAAAACCTGGCTACTATACATTTTTGAGGGACTAATCATTTGGTCTTTTAATTATCTGACCCATAACATTTTGGATGCAGCATCTGATGAGATACAGAAGTCCAGCTCTGTTGATAGCATGAATGTAACATATATTTTTCAAAAAGCCTGGGTCAAGCCTGGGCTCTATTAAGCCTAGAAAATACAACTTAGCTGTACCCTGGGTGAGGCCCTCCACTACATAGTGATAGGATGTATGAAAAACCTGGACTGCTAGTCATCTTGAATGCTGATCATCTTGGGCTTGACAGACCCAGATCTTCACCCACATGCATGTGTTGGCTGAGCACAAGCAATATGAGTGCACATACATAGAACACAGTCCTGGCAAGCCCAGGGCTATGTAGCACAGAGCATCTGCTTACACTGAACAGCATTGCTGAGACTGTTCCCTTCAGCCTGGCAACCCTAGATATTAGCCGGTGACTATTCAGGGCAGACAAAGCAATGCTTGAGAGGGTCTGCAGAGCTGCTGAGACTGTGGTTAAGCTACTTGAACCATCTCACATACATGAAGTGGTGTTTAGATATTGAATGACAACAGCTAGCGTGGTAGTATTAGTGTAAATTATGACTTTATGGGAGATACTTTGGTCTACTGCCAAGCAATTACAGTAAGTAGTGTTTAACTAGGTGCTAACATGAAGGAGAATTTCTTCTTTCTCTGATGTATAATTTAAGAGTTACCAGGTAAAGTTTGAAAGATGAAATGAACAAAAAGAACACAGTGGAAGAGGATCCCGTTGCTCTGTTACCACTCAGCTCAGGTCTGTTGCTCAATCTTCAAAAGCACAAGGACCATGTCCCTAGATAGGTTCCTGGGTTTAGATCCAAGCTTCTGTACTGAACTTTTCTCTGCTTAAGGTCAAATCTAAATTTTGGAATTTTAGTTAAGTGTGGACCTGGATTCAGAGATCAGTATCTGGCTGCTTTTGAGGTAAGGTATTTAGTCTAGATGTGGTTTTCTGATGCAAAGTTTTACTTCAGGCCTGTTTCTAGTTTGAAATGTTTTCAGACTGGACTTGTTTGTTTCTGAGGCAGGTAGGAATCAGGGCAGCCCTGGAGAAGGAGGGTGTTGCTTTCACTGTAATTCATATTTTTTGTATTCTCTGTCATCTTGACTTATAAATATTTAGCTATGAATATGCTTGACAGCTTTTCTTCATCCTGAACTTGGATGAAAGGCTCCTGCAGTTAAATACAACTTGTGTGGCCTAGCTGTTCTGCTCTGAATGTCCCTTAGTGCAGAGGTGTGTTCTAAAGGGTCTCGGAACTGTTTCAATCTCTGCACACATCGTAGGTTCTCAAGTCACTAGCAGGCAGTCAGAGGCCATGAGCACCTTAGCCTCCCACTACTGTCTGCATTTCTTGATCAGGCAATAAGGAATTCTTGTGGTGTTCACATGGAAATGGAGATCTCATTGTGGGAAGAGTGAAATATCTGGATATCTATACTAACTCTTGACTGTAGTTCAACACTCATCTGTTTTCACCAGGGGCTGGGGACTGGCAATGTCCTTCCTCAGCAGGCATGAGGTGAAAAAATCACATTAGAGGAGCTAAACAAAAAAAAATGCTTTATATTTTCAAGTGTGAGTACATAAATTCCCTCTCCACATCACCAAGGCATAACAAGTAATTGGAGGTTTGCATCTATTATTTGATATGCAACCTTCTTAAATAGAGGTTTTCTGCTGATTTCACATGCTCATAAAGGAATTATTTTAATTACATAAAATAAAGAGATCTTTTCATATCAGTATCCAAATGTAGCTGTATGAGTGTTAGATTCTTTTTCTGTTAACCTGAGGTAGCAGCAATATGCAAGAGCATTACACAAAATAAATTTATGCCACTAATGATGCTGCAGCTGTCCAAAGACATCTGCTCTTTTTACTACTGTACATCTTTTGGTGTTGTGACAAATTATATAGTTAAGATCATGGCACAGAAAGATAACCTGGATGTCAACTTGCACAAAGATAAGAGCCACTTTCTGCCAGCAGTTTGTTAGAAAGTCAGTGAGTATATGCAGTTGCACACAAATTCACGAATATTGCTCTTTATTACATCAAGCTGTGTCTTTGACATCACCGAGGACACTCCAATTGATTGTCCAATTGGTGATTTTACTTACTGGGTCACTGCACCATTTTGAGTGATCAGCATCAAGCATCACAAGAGCTTCATGGTCAGACTACTGGACTGTTAATTTTGCTCTTCTCTCTCCACCTTAAACATTCATTTAAGAGGAGATCTCATACCTTTACATGCATAACTGAAGCAGACACACCTAGTGAGCTCCCCTGTTGCCATCTCTTCACCCCATCATTTGCAAAGTAACATGGTCCATCTCTGTATTTCTGTTTTATTGAACTGATATTCCCTTACTCTGCTGATCATTTCCACAGCAACCATTCTTTCCCCTGACACACCATTGCAAAATGCAGTATAAACTTCTTTGCTTGTGTGCACTTCAAGAAAGTAAGGCCTAGAAAAGGGCTGTCCTTTGTTTTAGTTCAGCAATGCACGAGATTCCTTCAGCACTGGTTTACCTTGACAGAATGAAAGGTCTACACACAATGGTTCATTTCCTATTATGTGGCTGAACAAGCCCGTTGCAGCTAGGTATGTGATTTCAGCCTATACACCCACTGCCTGGGGTGGGATCACACACCACACTGGCACAAGCTGACAGCATGGGGCTGGTGTGAGGCTGAGCGTGTGGTGGGGCAGAAGCACCTAGGCAGCTCCCAGCTGGGTCTCCACCTCCACTGAAGGCTTCCTTTCGGAAGATGGTGGAAAACAACCATCAGTGAATTATTCCAGCGGTGTGGATGGATATGAACTGGGGCCTGAGACTTGCTTTAGGTTGAAGCAGTGTTTTTAATAGCTTGCAGCCCCACTGTTTTCCTGGGATTGCTGGTTATGAAACCACTTTGTACTCACTCAGGGACACAGTTACCTGTAGAGAAACACTGGGAAGTACATAGAGCAAAGTGCTGTCAAAGTGACCTGCGTTTTAACTCCAGTTCTGACATGACCTTGTAGAGAATCTCAAGGAAGTAATTTTACATTTGTTATATATGATTCTGGAGCTGTGGTTTTCTTAGAGTCCCTCAAGTTGATTTTACTCTCTGGTGTTAGCTTGGGAAGCTTTTTTTCAATCATGCAAGCAGGTAAATGGTTAAAACACTTAAAAAGAAAGTGGAAGTGGAATGTTGATGTGAAATAAAATTGCATCTGTGCATGGTAAATAGCTAAAAGACAGACGTCTAGGCAGGAACTCCAGTAGCTTATGTTCTCTTCCTAAATCTGTCATATGTTGTTGTGACCAGCTTTACCATGACTACCACAGTTCTCAGCTCAGTTCCTGCTGTCTAGCCCTAGACCAACTACTTGCAGAGCATGGTTCCTCTTCTCACACTTTATCTTTTTGCCCAGACATTGTCCCTTACTATGTGTTTATAGATGGCCTGAGAACAGTAGAAGGCTCTCTGCTTGGTGCTAGAATAGTATATATTATCTTACAAAGATCTAACATCTCTGTGTTTGCAAGGCTTTATCTAGATATTTTGGTGTATATGGTAATTTTAAATGCTGCTTTTAGAGGTTGCCATTAAAAGGACGTTGTTTATAAACAACTGCTGCATTACACTCTTCCAGATAACACAGCTGGCTTACAGTCATACAGTTTACCTTGGTGTGCTTGGGAAATACTGGGGGTTTTAAGGTACTCTAGGTAAGATGGTTCTTGAGTTATTGACATTTACATCACTGATTCATTCTTGCAGGCTGAGTGTCCACACTTAAGTTACTAAGTAAAACTTCTGGCAACTAACTGATTTAGATCATTCTTCAAAAATCCTGAGTTCCTGAAAGTTCCTGCTAACTTCGAGAGTGCAGATTTCCAGAAATTCCATAGAAAATTAAATGCAAAAGACTTTCTGACTATCAAGCTGACTTTAGGTATTGTACTTTGGAAAAAAAAAATTGCTTTAGTGTTGCTCTGCCAAACCATTCAGTGAGTTTCTTAATTATATTACACTGATTGTGTTCATGCCATTAAGTTTTTTACAATCTCCCAGCCCTTCCATTTTGCTAAGTATTGATTTTTTTTTTTTTTTTTTTTTTTTTTTTTTAGGTGGAGGAAGGGAAGGAGGAAGGTATTTTTTAAAAAATGGAGATATATTCAGCACTCATTTGAAAAAACTGCCATTTGCAAAAGATTGTAAACATCCTTGGTATTTGTATTTATTATGATTTAGCAGAGTACTAACAATAGCATAAGAGAAAACAGATTCATAAAAGATGCTATTTTCCTTCTTTGACAGAGAACAAACTGTAGCTCTTATAGAAAGGAGGATCTTCTGTATTGAGCACTGTGGTTTTGACAGATTAGTAATAAAGCTGAAGAATTTTTCCTTTGAAGTCTGTGGTTCCAGAAGATTTGTGGTGGGACAGAGAACTCTATTTGATTCTGCTCAAAATTTTGGGCATGAAAATCTTAAGTCTAAAATTCTTTTGAAGAGAGTCCAAAGCAATTGAAAAGATAATTTTGAAGGGGCTAAGGCTTAAAAAACCTATTTGTATCAGAGTTAGGAGTTCTGCAATGAATTTTGTGCTTTTCACAAGATCTGTAATGTAGTTCTCCTGTGATGGCTTAAGGCCAAATACTCACCATTACTTCCAGGTAAGTGATTTATAATGTGCTTGTGCCTTTAAATAAGACAGCTTGACATCCCCCTGAGATCTTTCCTGTCAAAACCAGTCATTGCCAGTCTTCAAGAGACCCATAATATATTTCTTTAATCAGCTACCTTTTCGATCAGATTTTGCTACAACTGGTTTTGTTATCTCCCTGTCAACCTTTGTAGTATAGTAATGTTAAAAAACAGCAACATTTTAAAAGGGAGACCTTTAAATCTGGCTGGTTGGTTGGTTGTGTTATGTCTCTTCACTTGTTTTATGACTGTTGAGGAACAATGATGCAGATAAATACATTTTTAATCTATTCTTTAAATGCAGTAGCGCCTGCCAAACCATTTTCTTTAATGCCATTTCTTGACAATGACTGAGTGTACCATCTGTGTATGCACGTTTGGAAACACTGTGTTATATTCAGATGACAAAAAAAAATCAGTTCACCTCTGTGTGATAAGGATTCTAGCACATGTGAAGGCATAAGAGTTGTTATGTAGCTCTGGAGCTGATTTCTTCAGGACAGGGAGTATCATCTGAGTGTTACTGCGTGACTAGTCCTCAGGCTTTTTAGGAGAGGAGTTCTGCTGAAGTTGGGCAGATTCAATTCTCACCTCAGTTTTGACAGCCTTAAATATTTTTTGTACCATTTAACTAAATTTTTTTAAGTGTTCTTCTGTCCAAATTCAGTGATGACAAGTTTTCATTCTCTAGGATGGAGTGGACAACATCTAGCCCAGTCTTTAAGGAGTAATTTTCAGGATCTGCATTTAGAATCAGAAAGGTGGAGAGATACAGTAATTTGAAATATGGGAACTACATCCTTGAGAAATCTTGATGTTAAATAGAAAAGACATAGGTGGGACTGTGACAGAAAACTTAACGAAACAGGTAAGATTTAGATAATAATACTTCTACTTCCCTTATTAGAGCTTTATTAAGAATTAGGAGCATAATTTCTATGTTCAAAATTTTCTGCAGCTCTTCTTTGAAATAAGACATGATGGTATGGATTTTGCCTTCCCTTTAAACTACACTTCTGACAAATGGAGAAGCCCATGGTACTCCCTTCAAACACAACTAACACCTGCCTCTCAGTCCTCCTCATGTCTTCAACTTTAACCCATTCACTGCCCCTTCAGTCTGTGCAGCAGCAGTGGCCTTCAGGAATAAAAAAGACTTAATGGGTATGTGCTTCTCAGTTACACCCTGAAAATCTACTTAGAAGAACAACTGTATTTGGTGGCAACAGTGAAACAAAGTATTGCCCCTTTCCCTCCTGCCTTGGAACCACAGGCACAACTTTGTTTTGGTTTGCCTCCTGGATAGACACTTACAGCCAAGTTTGTTTAGTCTACCTATTTCACATCTGTTTCTACAGTAACTAATTTGTGTGTCCTCCAGGGCTTCATTCTTGGACCCAAGTTTATTTATTTATCTATCTCTGTTTCCACTTGGTGCTGTAATTTAGCATCATGAAGTAGATTTCCAGTTGTGTCCTGATTTTATGCAAATTTATTTTCAGGTGGCTGCCAGAAAGCCAGATGATATATATTGATTGCAATGATTTCAATGGAAATCTTCATTTGGATGTCAAGCAGATGGTTATCTTGTCTCGTAAGGATGAATAAACTGATTTTGTAAAGCACTTGGCATCACCTTTCCCATCCTTTTTTCCCCCTGTTGCTATTTCTTTCTTCTGTATCCCAGGCTGTAATATTTAGGTGTTCTTCTGTGCTAGGTCGATTGGTGTAGCTCATCATACAGTGGTGTTTCTAAGAATGGCTTATTATTATCTCTGTGCTGAGTATCAGGATGCACAGAGAAAGGAGTTTATTTTTAGAAGATAAGATCCAAATGCGCTTACAGTCACTCCCAATTCCTCTCAAGTGTTAGAGAAACACCACTTCAAACAACCATAAAGGCTGAGAACTAAATATTTCTGCTTTGAGGCAAACGTGTGTCTGTGGAGGCAAACTTTGTCCTCAGGTGCTTATGTGCTGTTCTCACTGGGGTCTGAGGCCTTCCTACCTGGGAATGCGAAGCAGATTTTGGCACGATGCAGCGGCTTGAGAATTAAGACTTTAGAAATTAACACTTTTGTTCTTAATGCTTTTGTTTAAGACAAGGGTAGAAGAAAATTAAATAACCACTGTGGGGCTTAACAGTTACTTTTCTTTTCATGGAGCAGGGATTGTCTGTTGGGGAGATTTTAAAACCTGTGTTTATATTTTGAAATAAGTGGCCTGAATTTTATATATATTGCAATATACATTGCTTTTTGAAAGTCTTACTCTTCTCTTTCCTGCTGCAGCCTTTGCTGTTTTTCACTGTCCACAGGGTATTAGCTTACCACCAATGAACATAACTGATCCCATGCCACTTGTTCTCAGACTGGAGGCTAAACCAACATGTAGCCAGAACAATGGCCATAACATGAAGCATCCTTAGTTTTTTATTAGAGAAAGCTCATTGTACTGACCAGGCTTCTAGATTTGCAATTCCAGGCTCTACCACAAAAATAGTATGACAGAGGTACCCAGACCATTTCACCTCTCCTGCCTTTATTTTCCCCACCTACAAGGGGCTGCTGCTGTGGTATTTGGGCTTTGGATACTCTACAAACAAGCTAGGCATCAAGACCTCTTGCAACCTGCAAGACTGGTAAATGGCTTCACCTGAATGAGCTCACATTAAGTTAACATATTGCACCTTCCTGATGGAGATAAGCCTTTTCCTTCTTCTGTAAATTATAAGTAGTGGTGGTTTGGGCAGTGTTTCTCCCAAGTGAGAGTGCTGACAGCTCAGTATTATGACTTGTTGAACAGCACGTTTCTATAATGGTAGGCTTTTAAAATATTTTATGGGGTGTTTGTATGGGGTGGAGTAAGACTAAATAGAATTGCATAGAGCATTTTCCACAAAATTTGCTATAAACCTCTAACAGGGCAGAGCTCATTGCAGACTAATTAAAGGGATCCTGCTGAAATGAAATTTGTTTTTATTGCTCTCACTTGAATAGCTTGGAATATAGCAGTGTAAGCAGACCATAAGATTTTTAATCTTAAGGTATAGTAGAAGTATTTCATAATATTTCCCATTGCTTAACTAAAAAGACAAGTTTACAGAGTCAAGTCATCAAAGGTCATCTTTTAAAGCTGATCCAATATTTGGAAGCAAACTTTGAGGCAGTTCCCTGCTCTTTACATCACCTCAATATGGTGGGCACTTCCTCTGCAGGTGTCAGTACCCTGGAGCTCTGCTGAGCACACAGTGCTGTGCTGATTAGGCTTTCCTGTGTCTGTCACTCCAATGGCTGCTGCCTTTATGTTAGGGATTAAACACCTTCTATGTGAAGTCTGAAGCCGTAGCAATATCCTTGTGCTAAGAGATAAGTAAGAGATTGTACCTAGCTTTAAATAGATTAGGTGCAGTGCTCTTTCAACTTCTCCCTGTCTTCAGACTTTCCCAAGTGCTCATGCTCTTGTTGGGAGAGAAGACAACAGATGCCATAATCTTGATCTGCAGGCTGGAGAACATATCTTCATATCTTCTGGGGTTTTATTTTTCACCTTGCCTTCTGAAACGTGGAAGAACTAAGGAATATGTGTAGTAGAGAGATTTTTTTTTTTAACATGTGATAACTGCAATGTCTGCCCTGGTGCATACCTCAGTAGATGCTGATAGTTTATTTATTAAGAGCTTTATTACAAACATAGACATCTGATGCTTTAGTTGAAAGAATCTGAAAAGTTTGAGAATTGGTTTGGGCTGAATTCTGATGTAAAGATTACAAACAATTCTTCTTTCTGATATATAATGCTGATTTTTCATGCTGGAATGCTGTACCTGTGAAATTTCATCGAAAAGTATGTTTTAATAGCTGAATTATTATCCTTTCTAAATAAAAGTGTATAATGGAACTAATGATAGAGTAAAATTCCACCCTTAATTTGAGCAGTGTTAGAAAGCCTGGGTATAACACTATTCTATCACTTTTTCATTTTTTGAAAATGGGTATGTGCTTCTGTCACTTGGCTTTACACATATACATACGCTGTTTAGCACCTTTTACTCAGATGGATGAGATACTACATCAGGGAGGCTGAGAAGGAGTTAGATAGCTGTGAAACATCAGAGAGGCTGAGGAGTTAGCTGGTTCCAAGCAGTCTGCAGTGGGCCCACAGCCAAACAGCCAAAAACTCCCCCACTGACACACGGGGAGGTGTGGGGGGGTGGGGGAAATAATGCACAAGAATGGAAGCTTGCAATAGCAAGGACATGCAGGAGGAAGAGACTTCCCCCCAAAGCCTGAGGTGCCCTTGCAGAACCACTTCCCCACTCTGCAGACTGGAGAGGGAAGGCCCATCACATCAGGAGAGATGCTGGAGCTAAGGCAGCCAGGTCTGATCCCCTATAACAACCAGCACAACTAAGAAAAGGTAACAGGTGACAGTAGCCAGCAGAGACACCATCTGACAACCTGAGGCACTCTCTAGAGTGGGGGTTCTGCTCTCCAGGGGCTATTGTCAGGGATAGCACCGAGAGACTGCTGAGGCTCGTACAGTCCACTGACTGCTGCTGTTATCAGCCACTGTTGTTTCACGTGCGCACCAGTGATACAGCCAGGAGCAGTCTGAGGAGCATCAAGAAGGATTACAGAGCCCTGGGAGTGGCAGTAAGGGACTCTTGAGTGCAGGTAGTTTTTTCATCAATGCTCCCGATCAAAAGGAAGGGGTTTGAAAGGGCCAGCTGAACCTGGCAAATCAACATCTGGCTATGGGACTCGTGGCACAGCTAGGGGTTTGGCTAATTAGACCATGGGACTTGCTTTGAGAAACCTGGTCTACTGGAGACTGATGAGGTCTATCTGTCAGAGAAGGGGAAAAGCATCCTCGGTCATAGGCTTGCCAAGTTGATGAAGAGGGCTTTAAACTAAAGTTACCACGGGAGGGGAACCTCAATCCATCCCACTCCTACCAGTTTGATCTCAGTGCTGACAATAGATGCTCAGAGTCTGGAAAGGGATCACAGGTCAGCCAGAAAGCACCTGAAGAGCCTCACAAAGGAATTTCAGCCACTCCAGCCAGTAAATCAGCTTCATTGGACACCCAACTGAAATGCCTCCATGCAAAAGCACATAGCATAGGGAGTAAACAAGGAGCTAGAGATGTGAGCACACCTGGAGTGTTATGATTTTACTGGCATCACAGAGACATGGTGAGATGGCTCCTGTGACTGGAGTGTTGGAATGGAAGGATATAGGCCCTGGAGCTAGAGATGTGAGCACACCTGGAGTGCTATGATCTTACTGGCATCACAGAGACATGATGAGATGGCTCCTGTGACTGGAGTGTTGGAATGGAAGGATATAGGCCCTGGAAAATATGAGGGTGATTGGTGACAACCAACATGGTTTCAGTAAGGGAAAATCATGACTGACAGATTTGGTGGCCTTCTACAATGGGGTTACAGCGTTGGCGGATAAAGGAAAAGCAACTGTCATCTACCTGGACTCATGCAAAGCATTTGTCACTGTCTTGCACAGCATCCTTGTCCCTAACTTAGAGAGACATGGATTTGACAGATGGACCACTCAGTGGATAAGGAATTGGCTAGATGTTTGTACTCAAATGGTTGCGGTCAACTGCTCAATGTCCAAGTGGAGAGCAGTGACAAGTGACATTCTTCAGGGGTTGGTGTTGGGACTAGTGCAGTTTCACATCTTTGTTGGTGACATGGACAGTGGGATTGAGTGCACCCTCAGCAAGTTTGCCAATGACACCAAGATGTGTGGTTCAGTCAACACATTGGAGGGAAGGAATGCCATCCAGAGGGACCTGGACAGGCTGGAGAGGTGGACCTGTGCAAACCTCATAAAGTTCATCAAGGCCAAGGGAAAAGTCCTGCACAGGGGTTGAGGCAATCCCGAGCATAAATAAAGGCTGAGCAAAGACTGGATTGAGAGCAGGGCTGTGGAGAATGACTTGGGACTATTGGTGGATGGAAAATTGACTATGAGCCAATAGTGTGCACCTGCAGCCCAGAAAGCCCCCTGTATCCTGGGCTGCATCAAGAGAAGTGTGGCTACCAGGTTGAGGGAGGGGATTCTCCCCTTCTACTCCGCTCTCATGAGACCCCACCCGGACTACCACGTCCAGCTCTGCTGATCCCAGTATGAGGACGTAGACCTGCTTGAGCAGGTCCAGAAGAGACCACAAAGATGATCAGAAGGCTGGAGCAGCTCCCTTATGAGGACAAGTTGAGAGAGTTTGGGTTGTTCAGCCTGGAGAAGAGAGGGCTCCAGGGAGACCTTATAGTGGCCTTCCAGTACTTAAAGGGGGCCTACAGAAAGTATGGGGAAGGATACTTTATCAAGGAGGGCAGGGATAGGATGAGGGGTAACAGTTTTAAACTGAAAAAGGGTGTATTTAGATTAGATATGAGGAAGAAATTCTTTCCTGTGAGGGTGGTGAGACACTGGCACAGGTTGCCCAGGGAAGCTGTGGCTGCCCCCTCCCTGGAAGGGTTCAAGGCCAGGTTGGATGGGGTTTTGAGCAACCTGGTCTAGTGGAAGGTGTCCCTGCCCATGGCAGGGGGGTTGAGACTAGATGATCTTTATGTTCCCTTCCAACTCAAACCATTCTATGATTACCCAGGTAATATAGCTCATTTATCTTCAACAGTGCAACTTGTGCATGGTATTATTCATCAGTGAGTCCTGTTGACCAGTTAGACTGGAACAGATAATTTTTTAACAGTAATGCTTTTTCATCTGTAATAAAAGCTGAATCCTCTATATTTAGATGCTGGTGTATTTCCACATGACAAAGCCCAGTTTAGTTCAACAAATACCTTCTGTGGTGCTTTACAGACCCCATTCTCCACTGTATTGTCCCCCTTGTATGTTAGTGTGACCATGGACATCTCTGGTTTAAGAGTGATGGGGAAGTGGTGTGTTAGAACAGATCATCAAATTCTGAATCCCCAAGTGCTTTCCAATCTGGTATAAATGAAAGCTCATTACTGGCAGACAGCAGTGCATGTGAGCTGTAGCTCAGGTGACTCAGTTGCACAGGAACTTGAAGAGAGAATTTGGGATATCTTGTTAAAGAGGTTAGCATGAAGCAATTACTCAATTAAAGCTGACTGCAGGCTCCCCACCTCAGCCCATTTGAGCAGAGTCCTTAGGATGTAACATCTAATGAGTGCTTCTCTGATACACGTGTCTTCTCCAAAACTCTTGTTAGCAGTACGCTTATGCAAGCAACTTGTGGTACAGTGGTAAAGTCCTGCATGTCACAAGCTGTTTGTTAGTGTTGTACTAGCTAAGCTGATGCGAAGTCCCTGTGAGCCTCTTCTTATACTCTGTCTCAGATACCTTGCTGGAAGATTGAGCGGGCTGGCAGTTTTGGATTCATCTTCAGTGCCACATCCTGGTTTCCAGCTCCAGCATTTTCCTGCTGGTCTCTTGTGATACCAGGGCACTTAGGGCTGTATAAGGCCACAGCATGGCTTTCTTAGTGACATCTATCTTGCCCGTAATGCACAGGGCCAAACAGTTGTGATGGCATAGCTCTGAGTCAGTGAAAAGCCCCTAACTGGCGTGTGCTTTGTAGTGAGAATGGTGAAATCTTGTCCAATGATCAAGTGATAAACAAATAAAAAACAGGGCACAAGTGCCTTTCTTCAAGTAAAAGCAGCACATAGACTGGAGACTTGTTTAGAAGAGTGAAAATTGTTTAATTCTACCCACTTTGGGCTTCTCTGTCATGTTCTTTCTTTGACTGTGAAATAATTTATATGTTCTTTTGTCCACCTGTAAGTGGTAATGGAAGGGGGAAAGCAGATTTCAAGTCCTCCTCATCATTAAAATTGAGATGGGAAATTGCCACTTTTTGTTTTTTTAATGACTCTCCAAAGTATTAAACTAACAGATCTCACAGACTACTGAAGAATGTTGATACTCTTTAGCTTTAAACTTAAGGACAGTCAGTAGTTTATGCCCCACAATTTAAGAACACTTGACTTAAACAGGATATTCCCTGTCACTCCCTAATAGAAGGAGGATAATGCAAACAGTGTCCCTGCATAAGTGTCCTGGTATCTTTTTGATATAAATGTCTCATCAACATAGTTGTGTCAACCTATGTTTCGGGAAAAATGGATGCTTTCTTCCTTCCCCACCCCTTCCCAGGCAATAGTGAGTCATTAAAAGAGCCTTTTGTTTGTTTACAGTGGGGTTAAACCCATGGGAGCACAGGTGTCACACATGATAGGTTTACTGACAGATAATCCTTTGTTGGGGGCTCTACCATGAAAAACGGTTTCATTTCATAAGGTGATACTTCAGAAATTATTTAGTGCCTTTTCTCTTTAAATTATGAATCTTTTGCAGCAGGGAGAATTCTTGACAGAAGCTGTCTGTAGGAACAGGAAACCTTCTCATATATCAGTAGCATTAACTCAGCAAGTAACCTCCCCTAGGGTATGTCTACATGGCCCATTGCTGTACAGCAGAGATACTCATGCTGGCTCAGAATGAGCTGCAGTAATGTAAAATTGTGAGCTGGTTTCTCTTCCCTTTTAAGTACGTGTATACCTTATGTAGCTCAGATAAATACAGTATGGAACTAGTTTCAAACCAGATGCCTCCAGTACCTGGGCTGCAGGGCTCAGATCTGGCTTGCACATTATAGCTTAGCAGTGAGTTAAATCAGGTATGGGAAAAAATAAAATAAAAAATAATAAAAATATATATATATATATATATATATATATATATACACCTGTGTGCCTTAGTCTCCTAGGAGACTTAGAAAATGTGAACTTAATAAACAAAAAAAAGAATGTTAGTCTGGAAGTGGGAAGAAACTGGTCCTACTAGCCTGTTATGGTCCCTGTATAGTTAGTACTACATGTACAATTCAGAGTAGCTTATCTTGTCATGATTACAAGACTTTGAAGAAGAGTTTTACATTGATGCTTCATGAGTTGCTAAAACCTGCTGCTAATTGCTTCAGTCTGGAGGCCTCTTAGGTAAATCAAAACAAAGATCCTGCAGGTGTTTTAATCAGTGCTCACAGAGCAGCCCTGTTGTGCTTCATGGATTTGATTCAAGCTGTTCTCAGTCCCGAGATGGGAGGTGGCAGTGCCGTTGCTCTCGGCACTCTGTGGGTGCTGCTGCCTCTCGAGGAGCCCCGGCAGGCACGGGGGTTTCAGAGCAGCCGGGGCCGTGCAGTCAAGCGGGTCCAAGGCATTCTCCTCCTCCAACAGCTTGTGCTCTAGGATCCCTGCAGCCTGCAGCAGGTGATGCAGCATGGGGAAAAGTGCAGAACAGCAGGTACCGTAACAGAGGCAGTTGCAAGCATGATGGAGTAGTTAAATCCACATCAATTAGCACCGTAACTGGTACTTGATGGCAGTGCTGTCTAGTCACTGTTGCAGTGAATGTAGGTTACTTAAGAAGATAAGGAAGTTACCTCTCCCAAAACACTATTTTCCTTGGGGGTTGTTTTACATCTATAAAATTTAGTTGGTCTGTTATGAACAACTCAAAGAAGTTTAATACACGCTATACAGAAAATTCAGTGCTTAGAAACACTATATAGATATTGGATATATGCTCATGATAATAGCGGCAAATAAAAGTAAGCCTTGAATACCTGCCATTAGATATTACAATATTTTTGTAACAGTACATAATCTCAATACATTTGTGTTAGCATTTTGTTTATCTGTCGTGCATGAATTGTCGTTATGAAAGGCAAGAGAGTCTGCTAGAATTAGCTAGAAATTAGGTAGTATTAATTACTGTGAAAACTGATGTTTAACTGCTCCCTTTTGTTTCATACTGTATAAAGTGCTCTTGTGTCCAGATGATTGTAGATTGATTCAGTTGTGCATGAATAGTGCTAAGTGCTGTTAAAATAGAACAGCATTATTTGGCGTTTACACACCATTGTGCATATTCAAAGCATTTAAAAATATAAAAGTTTAGATTATGATCTGCTGCAGCTAATATCAGCCCCCATCAGCCATGAGTCACTGGTCAGCAAAGAAGGCAATGCAGCACAAACATTTCCCTCCCCATGTTAAAATTCTTGTTTGCCACATAAGTGGGAAAATACCATCAAATTACGTTTATAGGTCTCTAGGGTTGTTTGTGCTTGGAATATCACAAGGCTGACTTTTGTATTGAGAGTCAAGATTGTTCACAGAAAACGTGAACTGCAGTTCTTATTTTAAATAAAGTAAAATCAAAGCAGAAATGGGTCAAACTCTTCCTGTTGAAAGTTGATTGGAAATTTGTAGCTGAATGTCTTCTGCTCCTTGAAAATCCAGTCTAGCTATTTTATTTTAGGAATTATAATCAATTAAACTTGCAGGGTTGGAGGTGTGTAGTTTTAGATGTCCTATTTTCTATAGGACTGTTTTGTAGGCTGATATAATCCTACATAGTTCTACAGCAACCTGACTTTATGGTGATAAACCACATCACTCAAGTGCTCTGTGGGTTAAGAGTATCTTAATTTTCTTTTCCTGTAACAGGAGTGTAAATCTGATGCTTGCTTTTTTCTTTTTCTAATGACAATTTTAGACCTCCCAAAAATATGACTCCAGGCTAGTGGGCACAGTACTGAAGTGTGGGGTCTGCATTAGCTGTTAGACTGCCATGAGTGACTCATTTTGCTGTCCTTCAGTTTCTGGATTTGGCTCTGTTTCAAAAAGAGAGCAATGATTTTGATCTTCTCCGTAAAGTGCTTTGAGGTCCATTGGTTAACATTTTTATTTTTCCTTGTTGTCTCAAAATCTAATTTCTGTAACAAAGGCCATATAGCCTTAGTGCTTTTGGGGCTAGGAAAGAAACTATTGGAGTAGTCATTTTTTCCTTGAAAGCTGAGGTTTTATAAGAAAAAAACCCCAATGAATTTAAAAACTACCCCGGAACTCTGAACTCATCTCCTTGAGTTTCTGGACAGCTTTACCTCTGCTAATGTTGGGCAACTTCTCCTCACAAAAACACCCCTGTCCCATGCCACTGCTTCAGGTTTTCTCTTGTGCTGACATATTTAGGGCAGGATACTTTTTAATGTGTGGACAGGCTCAGACTAGCAGATTATATACCAAAAAAATGGTGAAGACTACCAATGCCAAATTCATTAATTGCATTATCAATGCCTTATGGAAAAGCCATGAATCACATTACAAGATAAAGAATTCATTTTTTCCCTCTACTGTTGAAAGAAAAAACAATATATGGTCTGAAGTCTAGCTTTATTTCTTTCTACTCTTCTCCCTCTCAAAGCTTTCTTATAACCAATAAAATTCACAGGTTTGCCATATCTTATTCAGTGGGAAGGCAACTTAAAAACTAATATGCTGCATTGGCACCAAGTGAAAGAAATTGATTTAGAAGATGACAACGAAGGGGCCATGCTGAAATGTGTATAGCCAGGCAGTGTCACACTTCCTTGGAAAGCATTCAAATCGATTTCTCATGGAAATGTATTCTTGAGGAGCTGTATCAGACAGAAAGGCTTCCTTCAGGAAGCCCTGATCCATCCCGTGGGCTCCCACCGGTGCACCACCACTGTGCCACCCCAGAAAGATTTACTAGATTAAACGTAGTTTGACATTGCTCTGGTATGTTAGTGCAGTCTGCCTGAGATGGCAGATTAGGCTGGAGCCTGGGACACCCAGTGCTGATATCAGCTTAACTCCTGGTTTGTCACTTGGTCAGGGGCAAGACGCATTCTTTTTAATGCACTCTAGTTTCCCTGCAGAATGGGACAACTGAATCCTTTTGCTCAGGGGTGTGAAAAAGAAGTGCCTGAGGAAGAAAGGATAAAACAGCTAGCTGCTTGCTGCTGCTACAATTATTACACTTTAGTTCAAAACATATCTGATTTAGATATCAGTATTTAAGATCCAAATAGACTAGATACGCTTTTCTTTTCCTATGCCATATCATTGGCTGTTCTGAGCTTCATGCTTATACAAGAATGGCCAAATTTCTGAGAGAAGTTGGGGGATTTGTGGATTGCAGTATGAAGCAGACCACCAGCATTTACTTTTCAACATTAGTGTCACCAGGAACAAGAAGTCCTTTTTAACATATTAGGGATCACTGGGTTTGGACTTGTACAGTGGTCAGTTGTCCAGAGATCCAGGAGATTCTCACAGAAAGCAAAAACTTCTGGTAAACTCACAATTTTGTGAAAAAGCCCGTTGGTTTGAAGATTACAATTGAGGTTTCGGGAAGATAGACAATACCTAGAGAAGTGGCGATTATCTCCATAAAGAAGGTCAGTGAGACCAGATTGTTTAGAAACTTGCCTTTTAAGAAATAGTGGCTGCAGGTTTCATATTCCCAGGGAATGAGATTGCATGCACACCACGATACAAAGAAGGAATAATAATGTAAAATGGAAATAGAGCAGATGAGCAGAAAGATTTTCTGGTTGCTGCTTTTGCCTTCCTCCCCTGAATCACAGAGTCTGACTAGAGAAGAAAATGTTAAAAGCAGCTGCTATTATTTTCCCTGGCAGCCAGAGTTTAGCAAGTTGTTAACTTAGAGGTTGTAAGTCTTTTGCAGTTTCTTAAGAAAGATCATAATCATTCTTCATATGGATGAAATCCTGTATATCAGTTCATTGCTGTTTTGGAGTTCATTATTTGGGGGATTAATTTTCTGTTCGACTTAATGGTTTTGTCTGTGTAGTTTGTTTTTTGGGGGGTTATGTTGTTTCGTTTTTTTGGTTAGGTTTTTTTGTTGTTGTTGTTGGGGTTTTTTTTCTTTTACTGCAGCAAAATACACTTGAAAGTGTTCCCTGTACCTTCAAAATAAACTGCTCAAGGTCTCGTGTACCATTTGGATACACAGTTCCCTTCCTTATTCTCCCTTGTTTTGAGGGAGACAACACTTTTCCACCAGTCAAATTATAACCCTTTCCCTTTCCCACAAAAGTCTCCTACATTTATTATATAAACTGAGGGCTGGGCTTGTGTATTAGAAGTTGGGTTTTGCTTGCCAACCTTCCTCTAGCATAGGTGGTGGGGAATGGCATCAGGCTGTGAAGGGTCATCTGTATAAGGTATGGAAAGGATGCAGTTTTCTTCATACCTGGGTTTAGGAATCTTGATTTCTAAACAGCTCAGACTTCTTGGATGCTGTTAAAAGCTACTTGCACCCATTCAGACTGATTCCCATGTGCTCAGCATCCAGTTGTCTACAGTGGTCAGTTTGTCTCAGAAAGTGGCAGCTCATGGACATCTCGTGAATCATGATATAAAGCTTCACAGGGAATTGCATAAACTCTGCTGCTATGACGGAAGTCAGGAGGATAAGAACATAAATGTGACCAATTGGTCTGACCATGCATGCATTCACTCCTGTCCTGCCACAGTAATCCCAGCCAATCCTGCAAATGCTTTAGCCTGTTCAGGATAGATCCCATCTTTGAGTTACTGGATTCCTTAGGAATCTGCTCTGAAGTAGATCCCACTCGAGAAATTACTGTGCGTCTGAAGGTAAGTTGGTATTGAACCAAAACAAAGTCACTCCAGGAGAAGCATCAAGCATTCATTTCTTACAAAATTTTTCTATGTCCTCTACAAGCACATTTTGTAGGTGGCTTATATGTGAGTGCATCTGGAACAGCTGAAGACACTGCATTAGTTTATTCAGTTACTAAGAGGGAAATTTAGTTCTTAATAAGACCTCCTGAAAAGGTGGGTTGAACTGTTATGGAAAAAAATATGAGCACCATGAAAAAAAAAAATTCAGACTTTGTCATGCTTTTTCCTTGTTTCTTTGAGGGAATGAATTGAAAACTGTTGCTTTAGAATTAAATATAAATGCAACATTTTCATTTAGATGCTTTAGAAAGGGGCTGAAATGTTTTGTTTTGTTTTTTTTTTTTTTTCTCTGAGACTGTCATTCCTTGTGTCCAGGTTTTCTCTCTTATCTCAACCCACTTCTGTAATGATACAAAGGACAGGGCAGATGAAGTCAAAAAAAAAAAAGGGGGGGGAGCAAAATCCGAAAATCTAAGATATCCTTTCTGATTTCTATCAGCATAGAATTTCTTTTCATTTGAAATATTTTGCTAAAATTACACAAACCCTTGAGCCACAAGAAAATTTTTTTCTTTATGAAAATATTACCACTGAAAAAATTACTTTGGTTCTCAGAAGGTTTTACCTGCAAATCACTCTAACCAACTCAACTTATTGGTGAAACGAATGAGGCAGAAGTGTGTCAGATGGATATGTTTGAAATAAGGTAACATTGTTTATATTGTAATGTATTTTATAACAAAATACTCTGGTCCTCTGTAAGCAAATGGGATAGTGTGTGAAGAGTATGGATAATTATGGTCAGTTTTCAGTCTTCTAATCATTGGAGTGTAATGTCAATGTGTCAGTTTTTCCCCGAGGGGTAAATAGGGATTATTGGATTTGGTGGCATTTTTTTTCCCAGGTATTATAGGGGAATACTTGTGTATTTTCAGATATCTGGCAGTCGCATATTGAGGATTTAATATCGCTATAGGTGTGATATCGGCAGGTCAGGACTAAGTGTCTGGAGAAGGATTTTGTTCTGTATTTGTATGGTACTTGTTCCATTGGGTTCTGGCTGGGCTCTCCTGTGCAACACATGCTGTCATTGCTTCAGGACCTGAAAGGCAGTAACAGCTCTAAGCCCCAGTAGAAACCATCCACTGTCAAAACTAGGATGTTAATTAATTTTAATGAACCTTGGAACATGCAGTATACATAAAAATGCTGTTTTCAAAACAGGTTTTCCTGTATGTCTTTATTTTTCAAAAAGAAAAAAAGTCTGATTTGGAGGGTTTATTATTTGTTGATTTCTACTCAGCAATTCTACTTGCACTTTGCAGTATCATTACTTAAAACAAGAAGTGTATTTTGGAAATATAATTCACCGTTTTCCAGTCTGGCTTGACACACTCATTAGACTGAGGGCTTTTCCCCGGATGGGATTTGCAGAGGCTAGTGGGTTAAATGCTTGAGCAGAAAAAGACTGAGCTGAAAGTTATCTAAATATCTGAGGCGTCAAATACAGTCATTCACTAACACATCTTGTTCTAGCAGGTGGCTGAGGTAGAAAAGGCAGTCCTGGCAAAACATGGGGCAGGATCCACCAGCTGTCTTCCACTGCTTTCCTCTAAATCATCTTAGGCCATTTGAACATACCCCACTACCCGCAAAGATCTGGCAGATTAGACCTAGTCGTTTATGTTTTTTGACTAACGGGCATGATGGTGGCTGGTTTAGACTGCTCATGAAACTCAGGTTTTACAAGTATCAGGCTGAAAGCTGAGCAGTGGCTCCTGCTTTCCAGTGCAGAACACCAGTGTGTCCTCAGCGTCCCCTTGTAATTGTGCTGCAGCAGAGCTGAGCTATGGGTTATCAATACCATTTGGGGTGCTCAGATCCATTTGCTGTTTGCTCTGGTACTGTATGATATATGACACTAAAGATGAATGAACTGCATATTTTATTTAACAAAGACCAAAATAAATTAGTTAGCAATGTACTGCCTGGCCTGAATACCCAGTAAGTACTAGTAGTTTTCATTATCCCTCAAGAAATCATTGACTATTTTATGCGATGCAGTAATGTATTATTCATAGACAATTTCATTGGTAACATTATTGCAGACTCTCAATGTAACAAGAATGTACATAAAGCCATGAAATCCTTAGGAAGAGAAAGAAGGGTGATCTTCCATAAAAATGAGGATATACGTGTATATGCATACACACAGAGGACTACAGTTCTTCGTGGAATCCGGCAAATGTCTTTTAATCGTGGCAGTGAGCCTTATTCTTAAAGCACGTCTGCTACTACTCCTTATAATCCACTAATCCCTCTCAGTTTATTAACGATAAACTTTAAATATTGGGCTGAAATGCTGTTCTCTGCCTGAAGCTGAATATTTTTGGTCTTATTGTCAGCAACTCGCCTGTATTTATTACATGGGTGTGTAGCCGCATTTCCAGACAATTTATTCACTAGGCTTGGTATATAAGAGTACGCACCTGGAGAAATCCCATCTGCATAGCACAAAGTCCCATCTTCTGCAGTGGCAGGAAAAAATGTGCACAAAATTGTATACCCCCACACTGTCATTTAAGGTAAAGGACTCAATTTCATAGGGTCTCTTTGGCAGCATAAAGTAATAGTGGTGAAGAGACGTTTATTTAGCCTCTCCCTGGTGTAAAAAGGTGTAACTCTTCTGGCATCAGGGAGGTTCACTTACCGTTTCAGCCTGTGTCATCAGCCATAATTCTGCCTTTTCTTCTCCTTGAGTCTCAGGTTTCCCGGCCGGAATGCTACATCCAAGGCAACTTCTTGTGTAGCCACAGCAGGTTTTTGTCAGCAGTGTGCTTTTTTTCTAACCCATAGTTCCCCAGGCATTGTGAAATTGAGAAAGGAGCCTTTACTCCAGTGGTAGCAGATGGCACTGCTATTTTATGTTTTCACTCTGAAGTACTGCCTAGCCAGCTTGGACCCTGCTACAAGGAGTGAACTGAGCTCTGCCTCACCCGCTGTTGCTTACAGGCTCCACCTCAAAGCTTAGCACGTGGCCTCACCTGCCTTTGGGGACCTTGATGCTGTGGCTGTATGACCAGGATGTTACAGAGATACCACCCAGTGGGCCCAGTATCACACCAGTACTTGTCTAAAGGCAGTGGCGCTTGGATTTCACAACAGCAGCAGAGGTCAAAAACTGGCCTTACACCCTCCCTAGCATATACAAACCAGGTGCTTCTGGCACGGACTCATGAACAGACACCTTGTGATTCTTGCACTGAATGCAGTGTAAAAGCATATTGCATTATTCCTTTTCTTTTTCCAGTATGTCTCATGGTTGTCCTTGAAACTTTGCAGCCAGTGTTGTTATCTGAGAGATATATTGCGTTTAGAGCTTGCTACGCTGGGTTGGGCGCTTCAGAAAGCTTTTACCACTTCATAATTTAAATGCATGTTTGTCCCTCTTTAATTGAAAAGTTGTAAGGAGTGAAAGGTTTGTGTGTTTGCAGTGTTTGAAGGCTGGTTTGACTTTTGGTCACTGAGGAAATTGCTTTAATGTAGAAACAGATTCCAGTGACCCCAAACTCTGTTCTGTTAAGGCTTGTGCGTCCTTCAGGATGGGGACTGTTTCAATGGGAAATTGTTTCAAAGCATTTTAGTCCCATCTGGGGTTTGGCATGTCTGAAGAGTGCTGATGGTGCTTGAAATTTCATCTGACACTGAAACTTTTAGCCCAATTCTATGTTTCTTATGGATCTAGGGCTAAACCTGACACCAACATTGCTGATTCATGACTTTTGAATACGTGCACTGACATGCTACCCTGTATCCTGATTCTTATCCCCAATCTCTTATCTGCTCCTTTGCTTGTTTATACGAGTACGCACCAGTGATGCCATGGTTTACTGAGTGGTAGTCAAGTGTGGTATACTGGAGACTCTTTGGATTAAAGCAGCTATGAAGCTGGGAAAACTGCCTGCTTTGTATAGTTAATGATAAAATCTCATATGAAGAAGGCAAAGGAGGTGATGAGTCTACAGCTCTGCAATTCTTATCCATCTCATGCTCAAGGTGTTGAGAAAAAGAATGAAGTAATCTCTTAGAAACCCATGTTAAAGCTAGGATGACGCCTCTTATCTCTCCTTTCAGACAGCTGTGTTGTTCACAAAGACTCATGGCATTAGTGCATAGTGTATTCCATCCATAATTTAGAGCTGAGCTATGAGAGCGTAGATTGTGGATTTGCTGAAGCCCTTAGAAATACTAGCTTGATTCTGGTATTTCACAGGCAAGTCGTGGGATATCTGGGAATGCAGCCTCCACCCATCTTGGCTGCTGATCTCATGGCTCCTGAGTCTGGGAGTGAAGAGCCACTTAACTTGACTGAGACTCAATGGCAGCATGGCCTTTCTTCTCACAAGCTGTCAGAACTGCAGAGCAAACAGATGCTGTGGTGTAACCTCAGGGGTAAGAGCACACAATTAAACCCAGTTCTATAGTGGAAGCATTGCCTTTTCATAACAAGTATCAGAAGGTTGCATGGGAGACACTACTTACCCCCATTGCAGTGTTTGACAGACTGCCTGGGATAGTGTAGGAAGGCACTTCGTACTCCGTGGTAGTCAAGGTATTGGGCTGAAGAAATAGTGTGGAGGAAAAGACTCTTTTATCTCAGCAGCTCTGACATCTGCCAGCTAGAAGCAGCTTCAGATCATGCAAACTACAAAAGTGCCCTTTACCAACGGTTCTCTCCCAAGTCAGGAAAAGACAAAGCTTATCTGCAGTGGTGGTTATGGGAAAAATAGCTTAAAAAAAAAAAAAAAAAGGTATATTTTCTCCTGGAGGCACATCCTTATATATCTTTTATGTGGAACATGAATACATTAGTACAGAGGATGAACTCACTTCAATAGCAGGTTCCGCTGCGCAGCAAAAGGCCATGGCTGCATAGGCATGAGCCTCCAGGAGGGCAATGGCACATGAGCTTTGGAGGCTAATAAGGGCATGACCTTCTCGCCTAATGAAAGAAAGATTTCTCAGGGGATGGTGTTCCCTGCTGGCTGTTTTATGTTTTTGCAGTCACTGGCCACAGTTCTGGCCCTCCTCTGCATCTAGCAGCACTTGTATTGTCACCCCAGGACCAACCATGGGAGGGAGCAGGTCTGGCTGGACATGAAGCTCTGGGAGAATGATCAGGAAAGATCTTGCAGGCAAAGAGGTCAAGAAAACAATCAGTTACTGCAAAAGAAGCATAGGACATGAGGAAGATTAGCAACAAAGAGAATTCTTGAAGCTGGCTGGGAGGAGGGATGTGAGTGATGAACCCTGTGTGGCTGAATGCTTTAAATCTCCTGGATTTTACACCATCTGGAGCAAAGCAAGTAGATTTCAAGGAGATCTGGGCAATGTTTTCAGTTCTGGTAAAATATAATTATTATTGCATTAAATGAGTTTTGAAGGTTCAAGGGCTGAATTGGACCACCTGATGAGATGATCTGGAGAAACCTTGGTGAAACTGATGTATTCATTTAGGTGTAATCACAATCCAAATACTTCCTGAAAATGAATTTATTTCTGTGCTGCTATTTTGGAAGGGATAGGGGAAGAAAAGCTTGAATAATGTCAAAACATCCCACTCTGACTCTGAGAAGACTTCTTTTATTATTTTCTTTTTTTAATGGCATCATCTTTAAGTTATAATGCAATGTATAAATGAAATCTAAATTATTTCATAGTGCAATGTTGGATCAATCCAAAGCATTTTTTTTTTCTCTGAGAATGTCATGTTTAATTTTGCTTCTTAAGGAATTCAGAGTTTGAAATCTCAAAGCTGTTGGTGAAAACGAATATTCATCATTTTTTTGCACAGTTCTCTTCAGGTGCTCTACTTTTGGTTGTGGTAGAGTAGCACAGGCTGCAGTGTCTTCCTCCAACCCCGATTCTTCTGGTTAGGGTGAAATCCCTTCAGAAAATAACTGCCTTTTCCTATGTAAACTGTGAAGCAGAAAGAAGTAGTAATTGTCATCAAGTTTTCCAGGGTCTACTATAGTGCTAACTCAGGCCATATATCTTGTAGCAGGCATTAACAACAACTGTATATATAATGAATTTGACACATGAGTTCTAACAACCTTAAACTCCAGGGATTAAAGCCAACTCCATTAAAACGGTGGGAGAAAATGTTAGCAAGTAATTTTAAATGGAGTTGGCATATATACACCTTTTGACTTGAATCACTTACTGTTGTCCCAGCAATTCAGTCTGGGTCTTCTGGCACACTGTGTGAATGTAAGGGGGAAGTGGTATGGTTTCCTTAGACTCGCACTGAAGTTTTAGCTGTATCTTTGCAGTACTTGCTCCTTGTATATATGTGTCTGTATATGTACAAATGAGAAAAATCTTGTATTTTTCCATACTCAAAGTATTGTGAAGTGTAAGCCCAGCTTTTAGTGTCTTGGTCTCTTAGGTACTTTACATCTTGGTTGCTAAGACAAGTAGTGGGACTTAAATAATTCTGCTGTCTGGACATGTATATTTGTTTATTTAGTCTAACAGTTTTTGAAGATGAGAGCCAATTTCAATTATATTTGGAAGAGAAGTAGAGGTGTCAAAGGGACTGCACTCCCACAAGTTTTTAAGTATTAGTGGCTCATAGAGGAGCCATAGTCAAGAAAAGCTAACCCTTTGTTAGACACCAGGAAAGCATGAAGAAGAGAGACTTGTGAATCTGATTTACTAGTTCCTATGGTTTGTTCAAATTATTTGTTTAAACCTTAAACGTACCTAATTTATAGAGAGTGGAGTGTGCACATTTGTCTGTTTGTAATACGCATGCATATTTTTCACTGAAATCCTTCCAGAAATTTTGCTCTCCCTTGTTAAAAGCATAACCTCAGCTCCACCTGGTGGGTCTCTGGATTAAAAAGACAAAACTGCTGAAATATATCTCGGATTTTTCTTTTTCCTGTAGTGAGAAAAATAAGTATAACACCAGACACACAGAAATGTGTGAGCTCCCTTGAGATAGATATGATGTATATAAGAACCTTATCTTAGGATTCCTCTCTTTTGGGGTTTTGTATTTTCTGTACTTCATGCCTTTAGAGATCAGGGGTGTTTCTTCCTCAATCATGAGAGCTAAAGAACTATTATTAAAAAAAAAAAAAAAAAAAAAAAAACACAAACCAACAACTTATATATGAAATTTCCCTCCACCTCACCCCTTTATCTCTTGAGAGCAGGAGGCAAAGCTTTATGAGGAAGGTCAAATATAGTATGAGTTGCACTGCCTTATGGGTTTATAACGCTCAAAGTCTGACCCCTGGAACAAAGCTTCAAGCCAACTCTAAACCCAGAAATATTCATTGATTGTCCCGTGCAGCTAATTCTTCACTAATAACATATTTTGTTAAAATCCAAGTACTAAGAGCAGGTATATTATTGCTTCATTGCTTTTTTTCTGCTTATATTAGGAAAGCATTGGGCATAGATTTTCTGTTATGCAAGCTGTTTAATATTCAGAAATTATTTTTATTCTAAGCGAGATAACAAAAAGAATTCTGAAATGAATTTTTAATCAAAAAATAGTGTTAGATATGGCAGAGGTTTTGTTTTGATTTGATTACATGTTTTTAAAAAAGAAAAAAAAATAGGGCAATACTCAAAATAAAAACTGAAACTGTTCTGTTCAGACAGTGAAGGCTTGGCTTCCCTTTTTCAGCAGGATAAGTGATGCAAATGGATGAAACATCTTTTTGGTGGAAAGTAAAACAGCTTGCAGAAGTGGGTTGTAGCAGTGAGCTGTGTTGCCTCTGTCATCTTCACACAAACACAAGGGCCTGGAAGTCAGGCAGTGAGAGTTAGTATGGCCATGTGTAAGGTCAGCTGAAAGTTAGACTCTGCTGTTTTCTCATTGCAAAATGATACAACAGCACTACTGAAACTTTGGACTAGTTGATATAATTTAAATGCATTCTAAATTGAAAGGTTTTGTTTTTAAAATGTTAAAATTAAACAACTTGATTTCTCTCAGCTTCCTCCTGCCTTCTGACCCTTATTTCAATTCTATGACAGTTTGGATAGTCTCAAAAGCACTTCTTTGAGTTTTTATAATGTGGCTGACATATACAATTCTTCGCTATTTGCCAGTTAGAAGAATTGGCAGCTCTTTATTCAGCTTTCAGATCTTGTTTTGTGTATTGCACGTGGCCGTGAACTTGAAAAACCATTACATATAAGGTGCTGATGGGAGTAGGAAATTGTGAGCAAGTCTCTGATGAGGGGAAAGCCAAATCCAGTTTCTTCAGCAGATACCTTCTGAGAGAAGAAATAAAGCCCAAGGTTGTGGTATGGAAGTGGTAATCCGAGACTGGATTTCACTTACTCCTTGTACCCTATTAGTACTTTGGGCCAAAATGTCTCTGCTTTATAGCAATATCCCCGATGCTGCTAGTGCTACAAGCAGTGAACAAACTTGAACCTATACAGAGGAAGACTAGGTCAATGCATTATGAAGTGCAGCAAATGCATTCAGATAGAACAAATTACTAAGTCATAAGTCCATGCAAAACAATGAAATCTCACAGGCAATTTTAGTTCTTAATACGTTCAAGTTTGCTGTAGAGGTCTCTTCACAGAAGTTTACTGTCTCTGTGTGCTCCTGGCTTATGTCGCACTCACCCACCATTAGGCATTTGGGAGTGGAACAGTTGCATATTATCTCCTTTTTTATACTTTGCACATTCCTATTTCTAGTATGATTAATAGTTTTATATAGCCACAAAGAGTTTTATATGTCTTAGTGACATTTAGCCTACATACTCTCCTCTACTTCTCTGTTTCCTAATGAACAAGCTGTAGGCTGCATATTTGCATACATTAATGCTTTGTCATTTTGAACTCAAGGCAGAAGACTATTCCAGGCAGAAATACCATCTTGTTCCTGTCAGAAGGCTTAATACAAGAGAATATAAAAAACCATAGCATTTGGATTCTTTTAACCAGTTGTTTGCACAGGGTGTTTTCCTGCCTCAGCTGTTTATAATAATGCTTAAGATCTCAAATGAGAGCAGTTTCTTGGTGCATTAAGCACTGAGATCATTAATAGTTGAAGACAGCCTTTCTCCCCGAACTGTGTACACTCATGATAGACAGAGGCCAGGAAATTACCATCCCTCCCTCCAGGAGCTGGTGCAAAAATCACCAGATACGCCCAAGGTTCCACAGTGTAGTTCTGTCAGAAGTGAGATTTAATCTCTGCTGCCAAAAATAAGACCGCACACACAAAATGTGAGAAATGATGTAAGAGAGAGGCTAACTAAAACAAATGTGTAGTTAATTGATAAACAATTTACTTTGGAAAAGAAGGAAATGGCACCAAAAAGTTTACAAGGTCTTTATTCTTAGCTGGAGGTTGTAAATGGTGTGCTCCAGAGAAGAGATATGTGCAAAGGGTTAAGCAAAGCCCATGACAAAACTGTTGCCCCATGTCTGACACTTGCACCCTTAAATTGTATGCTGAATGCATGTTTGAATAATGGCATCTGCAAGACAGTATTTTCCCAAAAAAACCCAACCAAACAAAATCATGTTGGGAAGCAGAGCTGTTCACTATTTTCTATTCCACTCATGAAATGCAGGTGAACTTTCTATGGCATTTATAAAAAAAGAAAAATGACACAAAAGAGCAATCATACTTTTGTGTGTCTGTGTTTGCATTCAGGTGCAGTGGGGGATTATGGTATAACAAGGCCAGGTATTGATCTGGGGAGTAGACCCTCCTTCAGAAAGGCTGGAAGGATCCACAAAGAAGCATCACAACTCCCTGACTCTTCCCCGCCTCTTTTGAAATAAACAACCCCCCTTTGTGTTTCATTGCATGGTGGTACAATCCCTACGTGTGCCTGTGTGCACCTCTTAAATGTGCCATTAAGGAGCCGAGCTCTCTATGTATGGAGGCAGGATTTGCTGAAGGAGCATCCCATGCTACCTCAAAAAGGACACTGAGTTACAAGCTCACCATCATATGTCCCCACAGAGGCCCTGAAATGTCAAATCATTAAGCATACAGTAAATCTAAAATACTTGTTTTAGAAGGAAAGTGGTCTTGCCCTGCTGATCTGTAAGGAGCATGGAAATGAGGATGACTTGACAGGTAGAGAAACACATAGCATACACCTCTCACACACCCTTATAGCTAACCAGACAGTTTTCAGTGGTAGGGAAGCCTCTTTTATTCTTCAGGGTTTTTTTTCTTGTTTTGCTTATACAAGCAGTTAAATGGGCATAAGAAGCCAGAACTGCATGTTCATAGCAACACTGCGTGTTTGTAGTTTTTGTGGAGATTGCAGTATTTTGTAGTTCTCCTTTTACAGCAACTCACAGAGAATTATTAGCTACAGATCATGGGAGTTATATGCCAGCAGAAGCAGCATTTGCTTTCTTGTGTAGTAGTTAGCTAAAACCTGACCTTTTTCTCTTATTTTAACCAAAAAGGGCAAAAATCAATCATAAAATGAATATATATTCCCAAAGCAAAGTGTGTTTCTTAATTGGAAACTTTTACTGTGGTAACAGCTTGATGCGATTTTGACGTGTTACAATTTGGTCTGTGGAGTTTTAATGATTGTACATGATGCAACGTTGCTTTTAGACATATTTTGCTTCTTTGCTGTGTTTCTTAGTCACCTGCTATGTCATTTGAATCTACAGACAAAAGATGAAGTATTGTTCAACCTTCCCACAGCCATGGCACTGTCATTCCATCTGAGTTTCTCTCCTTTGATGTTAAGGGAGCATGTGGAGACCAGGCTACCAGCTCAAGCAGCTGGAGATAGCTGCTTAACACAGGCTGTGTTAGAGAACACCCCTTTGTTGCCCTTTGTCATATCTTGTAAGTTTTACTTAAAGTCAAGTACTTAACTATGGCATTTTTAGAAGAATCTTTTGCATGAGCTCAGTGGATTTCAGGTTGGGAGTGTCTCTGAATACCTTAACAGACATGTATTGTAGGTTTATGCGGTTATAGAGGAAGAAGAGAACAGTTGTAGTTCGTATGTGGTAGTTTGAATATGTCTGTCTTGCTGGTTGTCTGCTCTGTGAAGCTGCTTCAACTATACCAGATCTGAACAAGAAGGATGACAGTGGGTGTAATGAAAATATTGGGACCTTTCATTAGGGCTGGCTAACCTTTCATTTCAAGCTGTGCATCTTCAGCAGGTCCTGTAAGAAACAAATGTCTAAGGACCTGATTAAAATAAGTGGTCATATTACAGCAACAGTATTTCTCTGCTTTGTAAGGACCTCACGCAGGCACTTCACAGTCCATAGAAAAGTAATTTTTCAGGATCACAGAAATATTAATTTGGAGACTGGCAGAAGGTAGAACATTTTGCGCAACAGTAAAAAATTCATGGTGCTTTGCCTAGCATTTATTTAATCAAAATATGAGACACACCATGTTTTTGATTTGACCTTGGTTTCTGAAAATTTTAGGATGACCCTGAAGAAAGCTGTGGCCAGATAAGATAGACTAGACAGTCAAATTCATCTAAACTGAGCTTTTGAGTAACTTGTATTTGTACTGTGCTGGTTGAAAAGCTGCATTTTTACCATCCTCCCCCAGAAGACACTTATTTTTGGCATCAGTGTTCATGTTATTGTCAGTGCTTGGTCACTTTGCATTTGGTAGCCCCATTCCCCTTCTCCTAGTCTATCACATACACTGATCTACTCAGAGATTCTTGGGAGGGGAGGATTTGGTGCCTAGTTGAAACAGCAGAGATTCCTCCTCAAGGAGATCCTGGTTAAGATTATGAGGCAAAGTGCTGCTTGATTTAAGGAAATATATCCTGCCCATAGGTGATACATTTAGTTACAGCTTAACTGAAATCAGATAGCATGCAAAAAGGAGGGAGAAGACAGCAGACAAAAGGTTAAGCAGAGCACCTTGTATCAAATGCTCAGCTGAGGACTAACTATTGATTGTGGAGCATAAGCCAAAAATCAAGTTTTATTGTGTGCCCTACAGTGATTTCTGTGTTCAAAATGAAATCTGAAAAGCAGACACTTGTTTATCTCCATATGTTACTGCAGCATGTGTGACAAGAAAATAAAGAAGTAATGAAATATCATTAGTGTTTTCTTTTTGTTGATTACTGAGTTTCTTTAGCTGCAGGAAATACTGGAGAAAATTTATGGCTCCAACCTTTAGTTTAAAATTAATGTAATTGTTAAACTTTGAGATTATGAACAGCTGCTTGTCAAACAGCAACAAGAAGGACAACCTTTACAAAAAAAACCAAATAAGTCTGTCTGCATCAGCAAACGTTTGCACAATAAGAAGAGTTGATCAGTAAGAGTAATAATCTGCTTTAAAAGAGGGGATGTAGATGACAGTAAATAAAAACAACTGTTGAAACTGGCAGCGCAAGGCACATAAGCTGTTTTAAGGAGATTTGCAGTAAATACAGATTCTGTTGGGGTTTTTTTAATAACAGGATGTTTGCAAGTTCCTCTCACTTTTTACTCCTGACTCCAGCACAGCAATTCCACTGGCTTAGATGGCACAGTAATATAGTCAAGGCTGATGAGAGATAGATTTCTGTTCTGTAATTAAATCATACCCGCTTCATCTTCCTAGTCCACTTCTGCTTAAAAATGTTCCTGTTGAGTTCTGTCCTCTTCTTTCAGAAAGAGTCAGGGCAATGGCTTTACAAATAAGACATTGGTTATATATCAGCTTTTGGGGATCATACCATTTTAAACTGCTATTACAGTGCCATCACCTCTTCTGTCAGGCGGTGCCTCACTTTGCCACATCTAGAGTGTCTTGCCCTTGCATGAGTTCTGTCTGTAGGGACTCAGGAGAAATCCTTTTAAAAAAAAAAAAAAAAAACAAACATACATTTTAAAAATGTTGTTTCTGAATTACTGTATGATATTTCTGTTCCTACATCTTTCATGTGATGATTAGGCATCAAGGTATTTTATAAGCCTTGATTATTTAGCTTTCTCAGTAGTCTCAGGGTATTTTGTGAAAAAGGTTTTGCGTAGCTGATGGTTGAAACTTACTATTTAACAGCACAGAGCAAGGTGGCATAACAGCTTGAGCCAGAATTAAAAAGATGAGTGATGGTTGGCTAAAACTGTGGGGGGAAGCTGATGTGCAAAAAGGACTGTAAGAATTGATTGTTTCACAGGCAATCAAGACCTCCATCTTTCACTTCTGTCTTACTTTATCTGTAAAGCTTTGGAGGAAATAATTATTTTGGGCACTGAACAGAGATTGCAGAAAACCTTGTTGAGCTAGTGAATGAAGGAGTGTTTGAAGAACATCAGTGCTGGGTCTGGGGCCATGGCCAGTCTACAAGAAACCAAAGTGCTTGGGATGTTAGCTTTTTCATGGCCAGCGGATGAATTGGATGAGAAGCACCACATCTAGGATCTGTGGTCCTTGAAAGTCCTCCACATACTTGTAGCTGAGAACTGGGAAATCCAATAGCTTACAGGAGGGGTGCTGAGGATCTGGTAAGGTAAGCCAGCCAGGCAGAGAAAAAGTGAGTGATCATCGTTCATCAAAAGGGACGTGGTCCACAAAGCCTTTCAATTCTGGCTGTTAGCTGTTTCTAATGGAAACAGTTCTACTGAAAAATAGCTAGCCAATGTTAGCTATAAGCCCTCAGAGATGTTTGCACATGCTTTTTATTTCACAAATAAAATAGAACAATATCATTGAAGTCAATCATGGTAGGAAAATTGAATGAGCACCCAGTCTTTGCAAGATTGAATAAGCAGGTATGACCATGGAATTAACAAATACCCATCCAATCAATCACCTCATATGTCTGGCTTTCAGACACCTATAGCACCCACAGCAGGGATGATTGTTTAAAGAGCTCTGCACTCAAAGGGACCAAATAGTGTGGCACCCTTTAGGATCTATTCCCCTAGCATCATGAAGAGATATGCAGACTGAGTTGGCAGAGCATGCTCTGACCCATTACAACATAGGCATGTGTCTCAGCCTTCAGTAGCTAGCTGTAAGTCCTTAAAGATGGTGTTGAAATGGAAAAGGATATGCAGCCTGGGAAAATAATGGCCAAATTTGTTCAACATACTTTACAACAATGGTTATGTCACATAATTTTAAGTGAATCTTGTTCATTAGAGGCTGAGCTTCTGCATTCAATGCTGTAGAAGTCTGAAGAAATCACAAAGAATTTGTCTAATTGGCATCATGCACGAAGACTGCTGAAGCATTGGGAAAGGCTAGATCTTCTGCACCAGTAATGATCTTATTGCCATAGTTACAGTTGTCTGATTCTCCTTCTCCCTGCAAGTTGACAAATCACATTAAGAATATTTTCAAAAACCTGAAAGTCTCACCTAGGATACAAGTAGCTGAACAGCTGCTTTAAAAGCCAGCTCTTCCTATAGCCATGCCTAATCCCGCTTCATCTGTGGGTGAAGCCTTAATTTTTTATAAAACCAAAACATCTACCTGTTCCTCAATCCCAAGTACTGCCACCCCAGGAACTCCTTCAGAAAATACTCTGTGGAGGCTCGGGGTGTGCTGAGCCCCAAAGAAGTCTGTGGGGTAAAGAAGCATTTCCTTAAGTGCCTTCTCCCCTATAATGTTTGGGAACCTGTTCAGATCAGGAGCCTGGGTTACATATGTACAGCTGGGCAGAGCCTGTTTGGGGTCAGGGTGAGTTGCTGTTGACTTGTCTCAGCATGGATGAAATGCTTCTTCATGAAATGAGAGTAGTGATTCCAGCTGCCTCTGAAATATGGACAAATGGAGCCATCTTTCATTCCCTGTCAGGAAGCTGTACTCTACCTGAACTGTGCAGGTGTATAATAGCACAGGTTGTGCGTAAGAGCCAGAGCAAGGGCATTTATCACTTCTGACTGAAGAGACTCAACTCTTGTTCTGTAAATGAAAGAAAAAAGACTCCAAGGAATACGGTTGCTAACCTGCTATGTCACTTTTAACACCAAGTCCTATTTCAACCCTCCTCATCTGTTATCCTTTTTTTCCCCTCTGCATCTTCCTGTTAGCAAGCAATAATAACTTCTTTTTCCATTTTTTCCATTTCCAGACCCCCTTGTCTCAAACTAGGTGGTAAACGTGGAGGCCTGACCTAGCCAGGGACCCAACAGAGGTTGAGAGGAATTTTCCCTACCAGAGCACCTTGTCTCAATTTCCTGGCCTGTAAGGATCTGTGTAGTGGTCTGGGTGGTTTCAGCATACTCTGCAATCCACTGGCTGTTTTTCTCCATGGAATGTGTGAGGATGTCATTGTGTGCTGTGCTCAGGAACTAGACTGTCAGGCATTTTTGCATGTATTTTCTTCTTATTTTGTAATCTGATTTCATAAATTAAGAATGGTTTCCATACAAACAAAAGTAGGCTAGCACACTTCAGAGGAGGACACACTTCCCAATGCCTCACTTAGAATAATTAATGGGATGGGTAAAGGGTCTTCCTGTCAAGCACAGTGTCTTTTTGTTCATCTGAGATCTTTTACAGTCTCATTTCAGGTGAAACTGAAATGTGTTCGAAGTTTCAGGAGAAGCATCCATTTGAATCTTTTAATTGAGGTCAGGAAAGCAGAAGCAAACTTTAAAATCTGGAAAGGTGAAAAAAATGTCAGTTTGGGCCTGAGGCAAGACTTGTTGCAAAGGGATAGATGTTTGGTGAGGGGCATGGCATGTTTTTTTCTGACAGTTTGCTGTAACTCTTGTGGAGGATGGCAGTGAGCCTCTCCCTCCCTCCTAGGGACAGAGCTTCCCCTTGGGACCATGTCTCACTCAGAATTCTGAGACCACAGCAGCCTGAGGAGGGGGAACTTTCCAGAATCTCATGGGAAATGTAGTGCACTCAGGAGCCCTCAAATTGGAGAGAGAGGGGCTCTGGCACAGAAATACCCATGAGGAGCCACAGCGGTATTTCCAATTCAGTGTCAATGGCACTTGACAATTGCCAGCGTTCAACTTTCCATAAAAAAGAAACTATGTTCAGTGAAAAATTCTTTTCTAAAGTTTATTTTTCAAGCCTTTTCCTACATCTTTTGCACAACTAAACCTTATTATCCAACAGTGTGGAAGGGATGAACTCTGCATCTGCCCAACATGCTCCAAACTAACTGCATTAGTCTCTCCTCCTTGACCTTATGGATTAAGGTTTTGAACTCTCACCTGTAGCAGATTTCATAATGGCTGTTAATAATATGTAAAAGTACATGTGTATTGAGAAGTGAGGGAGGCAAGCGCTCTCTTTTAGTTGATTGAACAGCTGCATTATATCTGTATTATCTGGGTGAAATGATTATTTTCCCCTTAAACCATGGGGGGGGAGTTTCTTGTTGAATGAATTGACTAATCATTCATGAGTCATCAGGCATGACTCAGAAGGCATTAAACCAATGAAATAGTGACTATATTGTATTATGCCATTCATAAGTAGTTTGAACAATGGATCAATAGTTATTAATAGTATGCAATAAGTGATCAGGCTGTAGTCTTTGATATGGTTTTTAAGTTGAACCCTGCTGATTTAACTGTGCATGCAGAGTATATGTCTGCAACTGCATCTTCAATTTTAAGTTATAACCAAGTGGTAGGAAATAAAAACTCCACACGGAGTAAATTATAGAATACTTTATTCTACTTAATCTTGCCCAGCAAGCTAAAATAAACATGTGTCCTTGGATGTATCAGTAATTCATGTAACATGTTAATTACTCAGTGTGTAGTCATTACATTTCCAGTAGCACTCATTACTCCAACAGCTCTCAAGTGTTTCTGCAGCAACACTTGACTTGTAGCTAATGATACCATTTTGCAAGTTTCTGAAGGCGTTTTTTTTGCTCTGACTTGCATTGATTGTGTTTCATTTACCTTTTTGCCACTGCTATTGTTTATTACCAAGAGCTTATCAATTAGCTCAGTCAAGATCCCAATGAAAACTACTGTTTCACTCACTAAAAATCAATAAGGAAACTCAATAACTCCTTCCAAAACCCAATAAAGAAGCAGCAAATTAAAGTGTTTGCAGCAGATATGTGCATGGTGCTTTGGTTGAATAGTTTATCTGATGAAAAGATGCTGGTTTTTAACTGTAACTACCCACTGAATGCAGCCTGAATCTGCAGATAATTTGTTCCTGCTTTGCCCTTTTACTTTTCCTTAACAATGCTGAAATAAAGGTGACGTTTTCAAAGAGAAAATATTCTGATTGTTTAGAAATCGTATGTTGAGAGAAATTTTATGAGAATGTGGAAGAGTATCATTTTTGAAGGTTAAAACTACACTAAACCCAAACTGCAATGTGTGCAGGGATAGGAAGGAAGAATCTTAATGCGAAGAGGCAATGTTATGCTGCTCAGCTCAGACCAAAGCAGCCACTCTTTGCTTCCACTTCTTGTGTGACTTTACAGTTGTCACTTTGACCTCAGTGGGCATCCATTTCTCATGTTTAAAATGGGAGTCCATCTGGCATATGTTTTTTGGGACATGGGCTGAAGCTCATTTATTCTGTTTATGCTGAGGCTAATGTATCAGCCTTCATAGCAGAAAGCAATAAGTAATTACTATGTATTGTAGTTTGGGATGAGAAATTCAAGAGGAATATATCTGATGATGAGCTAACTAATTCTAATGCAGAAGCAGTAGGGGTTTTCAGCAGAGTTACAGCAGGATCAGTTTTCAAATGCCATTTAGATATGGCCAATAATTCTTATTCTTTATCCTACTGTAGCAGCTAGGCTACCAGTCGAGCCAGGATCTGGTATATTGTGTGATGCTGCATTGTTTGTGAACACAGTGTAAGACATTCCTGTCTCAGAAGACGTGCTGAGATAAGTAGATAAGACAAAATACTGAGAGAAAGGAAATATTTTTTTATTTTTGCTTGGTCAACTTGTGGAGATAGGGGAGAAGTTAAGAGATACTTTCTGATTACCCATGGAGTTGCAAGCACAGCCCTGAGGCAGACACTAGCACCTTGGTTTTCAGTAGGATACTTTAATCTTGTGATTATCCTTCATTTGCACAGGAAACAGAACACAGCAATTGGTGAACGCTATGTTTCTCACATTTTGAAATGGTCCAGAGTAAACAGCCATTTTTGCATAACAAAATTGCTTAAGGCTTGTCAACAATTAACAGGGAAAACATATATTTTTAAAATCTGCTCCATTCTGATCAGATTAGGAAATACTGTCAAGGCAATTAGAGGGAAATAAAGAAGGATGAAACTGCTCTCGGAGTAATGGAAAAATAATTATCAGTGTGCTAGCCGATTGCATGTTGTCCCTGCTGGATGCCGGAGGAGAAACATCTATTTTCAAAATGCTATTTTGGGACTCATCCTACATCATGCTCAGCTTGCTCAGTTCCCATGCAATGTCAATGAAAACTAGAGGCACCCAGCACCTCAGCAGCTGCCCTGAGCATCTTCCAGGATCAGCCCACCCGTCATTGACAGAAACAGCTCACGCACTGGCAATGAGAACAACACAAAGACATAGAAAAAACAACAAATGAAAATAAAATGTATTGAAAAATGTGGTAACTAAGGATGATGGCATTTAATCATGATTTATTAACATGGTTGCTGCCGTGTTTCCAAAGATTATTTGCTGTTTTGAAAAAGTGTCTCCTTGGATGTGCTTACACATTTGTGTCTGTTTATCATTAGAGATCTCCACAAAACAGCTCAGCAGCTGGGAGATGGAGGGTATACAGGAAAGTGCATGTATCTCCTGGGGGAAAGTTCTCTTGACTTCCGTGAGGGGAGAGGATGGAGGTTATTGTGGAGAGACTTTGAAAACTTGTTCTCTTGCTCACGATATTCTTATAAAGGGGCATAGAAAATACAGCAGGAGTATGGGGGTAACTGTCTTCAGAGATCCCTACAAAAAGACTAAATATATTTAGTCACTGCTGGTAGAAAAAGAGTAGAACTCAGGACTTCACTGTGTTAGCTGTTGTACAAGTATAGTTTAGTCCTTTCTCATGCTGTCACAGTTATCAGCATAGGCACTGGTGCTGAACAGGCAACGTAAAAACTGAGCAGTGAAATTACTTGCCCAGGGCCCTGGTGTCAGAGGCAAGAATGCATCTGGAGGTGAAATCTCGGCCTTACTGAAGTCAGTAGACTTTAGAGTTTGATCTGCATCTCAACCCAGTATCCAGTAACTTCACACTGCCTTACATCAACACAGATACTCACTTAATGGCCCTGACTTTAATTTTAATGACAGCTTTAGAAAGGCTGATGTTTGCTTTCATGGCCTTTGGTTTACAAACTCTTGCAGCAACAAAGGGAAAGGTCAGAAGTAGTACTGGGAAAGGGAGCTAGCACAGCTGCTGCTTCTCATGGCAGGAAAAAAAATGTAGTGAAATTCATGAAGTTGTTTTCTTCTGTCTTGCTGTTATTTAACAAAGCTAAATGCATTTTGAAGATCAGGGGCACAGTAGTCATATGCTCCAGTCTGTGACATGAACACATACTGAACCATTCTGACGTCTTCCCTTTCTTGGCCCAAAAAGACAATGGCAGCAGGGGTGCTTATGCCTCACCCTTCTGCTGTAAATATCCTTAGGCTCTTATAAGTAACAGTCAATGGAAGGACTTACTTAACCTCCTGGGTGATCTGAGTGGGAAGGTCTTTAGCAAGGTTTATTAATTTCTTCATCTTTGGCCTGAGCTGGTGATCTGGGTAATTAATTATAGTTTATCCATTTGTCAGGATGATTAAAGCAGCTCAGCTGTGTAGCCTGACCTTCAGGTAACCAAAATACCCCTTTCACTTAATGCTACCTACCATTGCATAAGATTTGTGCAGACTTTTGCACATAGTATTTTCCTCTACGTTTTTTCTCAAAGTTTTTATTCTTCTAGTAGGATTTTTTTTTTTTGGACTGGAAAATAGATAGTCATTCCAGTTACGGTTGAAAGAATTTCTGGGACCTGCAAGAAAGTTCACATTGAATATTGTGGGCAGTTCTTGTAGGTTTATCAGCTTCTCTACAGATCTACAACCCTTTTATTGAAACTAATATGTAAAACTGTCCTGCCTCTTTGTAATTCAAGCTCTCTCTCTTTACCAAAGTTAAAGGTATTTCTTTTGTAATCCTATTCCCAGAGGTTTCATTGAAAACAACATTTTTGTTTATAGAGGATCCTGAGAGAACCAGTTTAAGAGTGGTGGTGGGTAGTGAGGGTTTTGTGACTGAGTCTAGACTGATGCTGAAAAAGGCATTCCTGCAGTCTTGTATGTCATTCTCTTGCTTGTGCTGAAACAGTAAAACAAACTAAGTATGACTTACAGATTTTTGTCTACCATTTCTTGACTTGAAAAGTCTCTCTGTTTCTTCCTCCTTCCAAATTATCTCCTTCTACTTGTCTAACTAGGCAACTCCAGCAGATGCTTCTGTTTCCATCTTGAGAAGGACTTTTGATCTAGTATCCTAAATCATGGCAAAACAGAACTGGCAGCATGATGAAGGACAGGAAAGCCTGAAGCGTGGCCACCTTCCCTCTGGTGTGCTCTTGAGAAACACCTGCTTTGTATTCCCTAAAGACTTTTCTTCCAGTACCATTGTGTGTTAGTTTAATGCGTTTCAAAGGAAAATGCTCTAATTTAAAATACAACAGCGCCTGGTGTTGATATTGTAATTGCATATTCATATTCATAGATTACTTCAGAACAGTTCACTACTTGCCAAAGTAGAGAAATTGTGAGCAAAGATTCCATAAATCATGAGATTGCATTAAAATCCTGAAATTCCAGGATGTGTTCGTATGTATTTCTCTTGGGTATTTCTTCAGGGTTTACATTTTCAAGCTTTCTTCTGCCAGCTGAAAGGCAAGTCACTTATAAATAAAAGAAAAGCTGAAAATTTCCTTCATGTTAGAGGGCTTCAGGAGGCACATCTTGAACACGAAATGTCACTGGATTTGTAATGAAATCATAGGAACTGGCAAGACTGCCAACTTTCTGTCCTTTGCCTCCTCCTTAAAAAGCAAACCCTTTAAAATTGGACAAGTGTTCCTGGAAAATTAAATATTACTGTCCTTTAATACATTTCTCTTCTGTGGACTCATGTTTAATGATTGTGCATTAAATGTATGATTAGCAGCAGAACAGAGTTGTTTAATGATGATAAATAGCAGAATAATGTATGTCATAGTCCCATTGATGTGAGTCCACCTATTTTGTTGTTGTTTTTTAATTGCTGTAACACATCTGGAATAAAACTGTAGTAAATATTTTGAGGAAACTTTTACATTATTTCTTCCAAAAATATCTTTCTCCACATTCCAAACTTATGTAATTTAAAATCAAATGTATGCTTTGTCCATACATCTCAAGAAGCAGCTGGATTAAAACCTTTTGGATGAGATTTTAATGAATGACTGTGTTCCCTCACTGAATCAGTGCAGCGAGTAAATTTTTAATGACTCATTAACAAAGTTAATAGTTTTGAAAATCATTACAGTACGATTCCATTATTTTGTTTCTTTTTGCAGTGCGACTAATGCTCCATGCATCATAGTAATGTTTTTCTTTTGGCGCTTTCCAGCAGAAGTTGTTTTGACTCAGAGCTTCCTCTAGGAAATGTGTTATGAAAATGGCAATTTAGAAATACCCTAAGATTTTCAGGAGTCCTTAATGGATTTAGGAGCACTACAGACCTACTCGAGGGCCAGACACCACAGCCCATATGGCTCCCTTGAGAAGCAGATATATACCTAATATGATTTTCAAAAGGATTTTAGTAGTCTAACATCTTGATTTCAGTATGAATTAGAGGCCGAATCTCCGTAGGCACACTGTATAACCCTATGTGCTGCTTAGCTTAGTTTTCCTTCATTTGTTGTTTGAAATGATTCAGATGGTCCTAGGTCTGCATTCATATGGCTGCTGACCAGCAGTCATCTGCCTGGAATAACAAGAGCTTTATACAGTACTATGTATTCCCTTCTGTCTACAGGCAGCACTTTCTATTAACTATTTTTTATGTACAGACATATCTTTTATAGGAGAATTTTTGCTACAGCTGTCACCATGAAAATCATTCTGTTGCATTCAATTCAGACTCCTTCTAGTGGATAAAAAAATACCTAAAATTATTTGCTGTAATTTATCTCTTAGTCAAATGTCTGTATAGCCCATTGCCCACTGAGTGAATATTATTTATAATAAATGTTAGCTAACAAGCTTCTTCCTTGCTAACTAGTGCATTAAATTCATTGACAAATGTTGTCATGCCTTGGTTTGTGAGCAAATAAATGGAGTTCAGAGGTAAGGATAAGAAATATGAGGCCACAGAAAGGGGCCTGAAGAAATTTGAAATCTTAGCACTTGTAAGCCTTAGAGAAGACTTTTATCCTGACAAAAACAAACAGGACAGAGTTTTAGAAAGTAACTAACAGAGGAGGTAGTATGGTACCCCAACCCATACTGAAAGGTATATAGGTGTTCAAAGACACCAAAAGAGGTGAATTTAAAACTAAAACAGTATTTCCCATTGATCTGAGAGCAATTGATGGCACTAAATTAGATAAATACAGCAGGTCTTATTTTTTTATGAAGATTGCCTCCCATATGGGCTCATGGCTGGACTACTCAAGAATTATGTGTGTATCAGGAGCAGGTATTTGCTGCTTTGCAGACAACACCAGTATTTAAGCCTGCATTCAGGATACCTTGCAGCTTGCACCTAAATGTAAAACAACCATAAGCAACTGGCCTCTCCTCCTGCTTATCTATCCCCTGCCAAGCATTGTGTAATTTTATCTCTTTAGATTACAAGATCTTTGGGGTCAAGGAACCTCCTAGCCTGCAGTACATACCTCTGCTGAGGCCTTGAGGTGCTGCTATGGTGTCGTCCTGTTTCTGAAAGATGCTAAACTGTAATTTCTTGTCAAAGCACCCTGTTTCTGTTTTACATATTTCCTGCTGTTCTTAAGTCTTACTGCAGTGTTTCTCCTTGATCTGCATCATCATCTTCATATGCACCTATGTTCTAATGGGTAATGTCATCCATGAGATCTTCATGGACGACATTTCCTTTGTCTGCAGGAGAAAGACCCTGTAATAGTCTCAGTCTTTCTGTTTTGCCAAGACTAAAGCCTGATGTCGTAACAGTGAATTGGGTTACTAGTAGAAATTAATTTGAAGTGCATTCATTGACAGGACTACAGGGAATCAAGGTTTTATGAAATGTGTAAATAGGAATTTGTAAGAAACATTCCATCCACTTGCTTTTACCTACTGATAATAAAAATGTGTTTCTTTTGCTGCAGGCATGTTATCTTGCTTGTCAGTTATATGTGATACTCTATTAAACACTGTATTTAGGGTTACCATTCATCCAGTACTTTTGGATACTTTCAAGAGAGGTATGGGGGCAGAGTATCTTCTCAGTGTGTATATGTGTGTAAAGCTCTTTTGCACTAATGGAAGATACACATGGCTGCATTCATGCAAAAAGGAGCCAGTACCTGATGCTATTTTATCTCTCTCCTCCCCGAAGGAACAGGAGACCCCATTTATTTATCAAGGTGACTTCGCTTATAATATTTGCTTATGAACTGGAGGGAGGGAGTCTTGCAGTTTACTGCTGAGCAGGCCTCGGGGATCCTGGTCTCAAGCCTGAACTGGACTGGTCTCTGGGTACAAACTGTTTGTCCTGTCAGCCCCATGATCTTCAGCTCACCGGGGAGTTGCATAGGCAGCTTTGCACCACAGCCTTGCCCTTGGCAGCACCTTCTGCTGTTCTTCGTGCTTTCTGTTAGGCTTTTGTGGGGGTAGGGAGGATGTATAAAAGCATGGAGCCATTGTTTAGAAGGCAGCAATGCATCAGGTTTGCAGCAGAGAAGTTAGATGTGAACTGTGTAAAGGGTATGTAGTTTTCTCCAGACCTTCCTGAGCAGGGTCTGAGAAGAGCCCACCACAGTTTCTACCTACCCAAGAAGCACTTGAAGATCCCACATTTTCAGTACTAACTGCGAAGGTACCTACATGGGTCACTTATACAATCTACCTCCTGTTTCTGAGGCTCCCCAGGTTTGGTTCCTTTTGACAGGGGCACCGATTTCCCCATCAGTCTGCTGGTGACAATACTAAAACTTGCAGCTGGCCCTGCCTGTGTCAGGGGCTGGGTGGTGCTTAGCATGACTCAATGGGTCTTCAGATAGTTTCATTTGAAAGGTACGTATTTATTTTTTACACTGGAATTGTCCCCTGATGTTAAGGACTGTAAAGTGATCCATGGAAAAAGGGTAGCCATCTTGAGGCATTAGACATTGCTGGAGAAAGTGGACAGAGAAGAAAGGGCACCCATATTTTTGGGCACCAGCCTGCAACCATCAGTCCTGCCTGCTTTTTTCAGGTGCGCTGTAGTTTCTTAACAGGTTATTGCCATATTATTGTAGCTGCTGATACAGATGATGCTCAACCTATGCAAACAATCATAAAATTTGGACTTGTGCATTCACTTTTAAATCAATACAGACTGAGAGCAAGCAACATTTGGAAGGGAGGCTACTTCGTATGTGCAGCCTGTTACTAGATATTTAATTGAAGGCAAAATTCAGTCTGCTTTGTCCTCATAAGATATCAGTGAGCTATGCTGTATCCTAAAAATTCTGTGTAGAGCTCAGAGAAATGGCAGTGCTTAAAAAGTGAAGTGGACTGATAGTATTGGCACATTCAGCATTGCAGTATTTTAAGAGTACTTATTGCTAATATATAGATTCTAATTGGGAATTCTCACTTTCAATTATCTTACGTTTAGTTACAGCAAGTGGTGTCCTTGTTCTTTAAATGTAAATACATTTATGTAGGCATGTGTTTAATGGCCTCATTCATATTTTCCTTTTCACCAACAGTGGAGTTTATTCTACTTGAGCTAAGTACCTCCATATTTTGTGGCTGTTTACTTACATATCCTTCTTCTGAAAGTATCACAGCCATGATAAATGGATTGGCACCAATATGGCACACGGGTGATAAATGTGAACACTATTTATAAACCATTAGTTTGTTGTACATGGCATTTTATCTTTGTATAGGAAAAAAAAATGCATGAAGTGCAAATGCTAATGATTGATTAAGCAAACTTGATTGATTTTGAAATTAAATAAAAATTGGAGGGGGGATTGGCTCCAGATATAATGCCCTCACTCATAAGTGCTCAATGTGTTAAATACCTTTATTTTAAGCCCGCTTTTACTTATTTGAGGTGTTTGTCCATATAACAATGCCCTCCAGAAACACTGCTTTGTGTTCTGTTTTTTAAAAAAAAAAAACAAAAAATACAAAAAAAAAAAAAAAAAACAAACAAACAAACAAAAAAAAAAAAAAAAAAAAAACCAAAAAACACCATCACCACCAATACTAAAAACACATCTTCCTGAAATGTGCATTGTTACTCCTACACATCCCCAGCAGCTGAGACCACTGAATAATTTGATATTCAAATTCCGGTATAAGATTTTGTACATGTCACTTCAGAGTAAAGGTGTTTCATCCTCAGCAGTTTTTGTTAATACTTTTCATCTAACAAAAGCTGAGGGCTGTCCTTTAATGCTTTTTTCACTGATTTAAGTTACATATGTGGTTTTATGTCTGTATGCAGCTTAGGTAAAGGATTAGATTTGGGTCCCATGGGGCCTTCAGTTTTACCACCTGCAATTCCTACTGAATGCAGCAAAATTTCCAGCCAGTTCATGAGGAATAAACTTCAATCCTGAGTTTGTAACTGACCAGTTGATGTCACAATGGCCAGATAAGAGCATCACACATTGGAAAACTTTTGGGAGGGAGAGATTCTTGGTGATAAAAACCATAATACAGATACACAGTCACTATTTGCAACATGTCATCTGAACTTGCAGAGTAATAAAGCAGTGAAATGGTGCTATGAATTACCATGGGCAAGGGAAGATGGTCAATAGTGTGATATTAATGAGATTCATGGTATAGATTTTGCATTTGTGGACACAGTAGTACTGATAACAAGTAACAACTGTGGTGTCTCTGATGAAGATTAGATCTCAGGTGCTGTCTATTTAAACCCTAGTTTTGCACCCCAAATCAGTTTTTGGTAGCTACAAAATTATCCAACAGTCCAAAGAGAAAGAGGTGATTAGTCCTTGAATAGATGGGAAATTGAACATACAGAGCTAGTTGCTTGGAGTGAGGTTTATGGAAAACCGATGCCATAGTTTGGAATTGCACAATGCATTCTGGATTTCCACCCTTAACTAGTACTTTTTTTTATTATATATTGTGTCTAAAAATATTTTAAAATTTAATCTATTTAAATAAAATTCAAAATATTTTACACTTCTGTAGGTACACTGATAATAAAAGTGAGACCAACAAAAATGTGGGCCCTGTCTGGAGGGAAACAGGAGACCTGTTTACCTGGGATATGGGGAAGGCTGAGGAATTCAACAACATAAGTGGAGAACAGTGACCAGTGGCATTCCTCAGGGGTTAGTATTGGGATCGGCGCTGCTTAAAATCTTTGTTGGAAACATGGACAGTGGGATTGAGCTCACCCTCAGCAAGTTTTCTGACAACACAAAGCTGTGTGGTGCAGTCGACATGCTGGAGGGCAGGGATGCCATCCAGAGGGATCTTGACAAGCTTGAGAAGTGGGCCCGTGCAAACCTCATGAAATTCAGCAAGGCCAAGTGCAAGATCCTGCACGTGGGTTGGGGCAATCCCAAGCACAAATACAGGCTGGGAGAGGAGTGGATTGAGAGCAGCCCTGCGGAGAAGGATTTGGGGGTAGTAGTGGATGGAAGACTGACTGTGAGGTATTAATGTGCGCTCACAGCCCAGAAGTCCAACTGTATCTTGGGATGCATCAAGAGAATCATGGCCAGCAGATCAAGGGAGGGGATTCTCCCCCTCTACTCTGCTCTTGTGAGATCCCATCTGCAGTGCTGTGTCCATCTCTGGGGCACCCAGCATAAGAAGGACATGGACCTGCTTGAGCGGGTCCAGAGGAGGCCACAAAGATGATCAGTGGGCTGGAGAACCTCTCTTATGAGGACAGGCTGAGAGAGTTGGGGTTGTTCAGCCTGGAGAAGAGAAGGCTCCAGGGAGACCTTATAGTGGCCTTCCAGTACTTAAAGGGGGCCTACAGAAAGTATGGGGAAGGATACTTTATCAAGGAGGGCAGGGATAGGATGAGGGGTAACAATTTTAAACTGAAAAAGGGTAGATTTAGATTAGATGTAAGGAAGAAATTCTTTCCTGTGAGGGTGGTGAGACCCTGGCACAGGCTGCCCAGAGAAGCTGTGTCTGCCCCCTCCCTGGAAGGGTTCAAGGCCAGGTTGGACGGGGCTTTGAGCAACCTGGTCTAGTGGAAGGTGTCCCTGCCCATGGCCAGGGGGTTGGAACTAGGTGATCTTTAATTTCCTTTCCAACCCAAACCACTCTATGATTCTATGAATCACTATTTGGGTATTAATGTGGCCTGCTTCTTGAAAGTGTACATCTCCTAGCAACAGCCAGGGAGGTGGGAGAGGCATGCCACATAACTGAAGATGTATCATGAGTACTGTCAAGCACAGTTCCCCAAGGACAGGCCTCTTTAAAAATCCTGATTTCCATGAATCCCAATGAAAATCAACTTGTGTGTCCCAAATATCTTTGCAAATTAAGCTGCACATATTGTTACTGCTGTGTCCTGGTGCAAATTTGAAATGTTGATAGTCATGTATATGAGGTTTCTACAGAGTCCTGTGGACTTTGGGCATTCAAAGAAGGCACTGACTACAGAAATATTTGTGTCTCCTACGGGCTGTCTGTCATATGGCATCTCATGTCTTAGTAACCAATGTGATAATTCTTCAATTGTATAGAAAATAATTTTGCAAAATGAAAGCTAGTGAGAAAGAAAATTTGACACAAGAAGATAGAAAACAACATGATAGAATTAATAGATTAATATGTTCAACAATTACTCTTTGAAGTATATGTCAAGTTCTTCTCTTTTGATTTGTATCAGATGGATCAGCATTACTTCCAGGAATACAGTCATTGTCTTTTTGTTCCTTTTGCTTTCTTTCCTTTCCTGCCTAGGACACATAATCAATATCTATATATTTCTTCATTTTTATTGTTCCAATGTAAAATCTTTTTTAAAAATAGTTTTAGCTAAGGCTTAATAGGCACTTCTTTTTTTTACAATGACTGCTTGAAGGCATGTTTTTCTTCATTCCTGCTCAGCACTTGCAGTGAAAACTTCATCTGATAAGAAAGGAAAGAGGGATCAGTAACTAAGTCATACCTTTATATTATACCTATATACAGGAACCTCTTTATTCCTTAGTAGGAAATGCTGTAGGTTTGTTAACCACATAGATATAGTATCCTGAAAATACCACAGTAGTTCAAACTCTGGCTCTGCCACTGATTCATGTGTAAGTGTAGGGCGGAGCCTTTTCCTCTTCTTGTGTCTGGGTAGAAGTAGTCCCATTTTCCCAGATTTTACCATTCTTTTCCTGACAAAATATAAATCTTACACAGATGGGACCACCTTTCTGCCTCTTTTGATGTGATATTAGCTAATGCTTGGAGATTTGCAAGTGGTTTCCAATGGATGGAGAAACTACTGATAGGCTTGACCCTGTACTGCGGGAGCAAGACTGACTGCCTTTTCTGCCTGGTCCTTCCAGTGTGCCAGTGAAGGATGAACAGTCACTGGGTTAAAATGTACAAGGAAAATAATAGAGGTGAACAGAGAATATGCATGATGATGTGGGCCTACTATTTATTCCAAGATTTAAGATTTCAAAATCAAAGAAGATGGCTCTTTTCTGACCTTCAGTATTGCTCATAGATCAGAGCTCATAAATCCTGCACAGAGCCTGTAGTTTCGGCAGAGATGAAGACTCTCCTAAAAGGAGACACTGGATCCTCATTGTCCTGGGTTGAGTGAGTGGAGTTTTTTGGTGGCAGGGGAGGGGGCTATCGGGGTGGCCCCCTGTGAGAAGCTTCTCGAAGCTCCCCCAGCTCCATGTCAGCTCCACTTCTGTTTGGGAAACTGAGCCAATCGGCTGCGCCTCTGCGATAACGTATTTAAGAAGGGACGTGGTGACGGGCAGTGGGACTTGTGAGGAGGAGTCGCTGCAGCTGCATGAACACCAAGGTCAGTGGAGGAACGGAGGAAGAAAGGAGGGGGGAGGTGTGCCGGAGCAGAGACCCCCCTGTATCCTGTGGTGAGACAGCAGGGCGGCCCCCCCCTGCCACCCATGAAGATCTACGGTGGAGAAGACATTGATTTGTGGCCTGTCGTTCCTGCTCGGCTGATCAAGGTTCTGTGCCTGAAGGAGGCCGGGGTCTCATGGGAAAAGGTAGCCCCGCTGCTGTAATTCAGTGCTGGGAGGATTGCAGCATGCGGGGGAGTCCCACGCCGGAGCAGCTCGGGAAGGGCTGCAGCCGTGGGAGAGAATCCAGTCGGAGGAAGTTAGTGACCCATGACAGAGCAGGGTGGGGAACGCTGCGGCCCATGGGAGGAATTCAAGTCGGAGAAAGTTTGTGGAGGACTGTCTTCTGTGAGAGGGGGACCACGATGGAGCAGGAGGAACAAGTTTCGGACACTCCCCTCACCGAAGATGAAGGAAGTGGCAGCGCTGACTGCACCCCCCATTCCCTGCCCCTGCACCACTGGGGGAGGAGGTAGAGATATCGGGAGCAGAGCTGAGCCCGGGAAGAAGGGAGGGGTGGGGGGAAGGTGTTCTCAAGATGTGGCAATGCTTCTCACTGTCCTACTCTGTTATGTGTTGTTAGTGTCTGTAATAAATGTATGTTCTTTTTTTCTTCCCCTAACGAGTCTGCCTTTTGCTCGTGATCATAAAAGGGGGATTTTCCCCCATCCCAGTCCTATCTTGAACCCCAAGCCTGGCTCTCTGTCCCTTCTCATTGCCGGAGGGGAAGGGAGAAAGAGGTGCTGCATTGTGGTTGTCTGTCAATCAGGCCTAAACCTCGACACTCATTTAAATGTTTCAAATAGCAAAGAATCCCATGTCATCCCTTGATTAGGTTGTGATTGTTAATTATATTCTCTGCTAAATAATAGCATGCAATTCTCTCCAGCACGTATCCAGCTCACCTTTCAGTCAAGTAATCCCACTGTAGTGTTGCTGCCTACACGGAGAAAAACCCAGCAATCAGCTATTTTCTCTATTGATGTGTGATTAGAGACAGCAGGGTAACTTATTTCACTGAGCCTAAGATGTCTTCTGCCGTTTCCACCATTCAGTAGTGATTGCTGTCTACCTCAGCATATCAGTGTGGGATCTTGGGCAGGGGATCAGTATATTGTGTGGGCATACCTTCTGGTTTATACTGCTTCAAGGAGCAAACTTGAACCAATCTTGGCAGAGGTGGGATCTTTCAGTTCTGGGAAGCCTGGGCTGTGACTGAAGAGTGGAAGATCCTTTGTGGTGAGAAGGGAAGATGCTTGAAGAAGTGACCACAAGTGGGCTGGAAATTGCTCATTGGAATTAAACTCTGTGATAAAATAGATCTTGAAATGTTAACAGCATATTGTATGTCTTAGGGAAAGCATTTGAATAAGTTTCCATTTAAATTAGTCTTTCAATCTGACCTTACTAGTGAAATGTCATATGGATGCGGTTAGAGTTGAAAAGATGTCTGTCCCAGAATATTGATGCTTCTTGTTCCAGTCATTTAGTGGCATCAGTGTTACTGGATTTTTCAGGTTCTAGATTAGCCATTTTTGTGAAGAATTCTTCTGTGAAAAATTTCCCAGAGAAAAAAAGAAGAGCAGGAGGATCTGCAACAATGATTGGTGGTTGTGAGGAGCCTTGGTTGTAGGCAGAGCTGTCAGTTTGACTGTGTTCGTTAAATAACACAAGTGTGTTCCTTTGTGGACCATTTTTTTTCCATCTTTAGTGCAGAGTTCAGGAATAATATACCCAGGCATAGACTTGTGATCATCTGGTAACTACTGGCACAAAAGTGAAGATGGCATCACCTGTTTCCAGTGGTACCAGATCCTTAATAACAGATCACAGTGTTACTGAACAGAAAACATATTTCTGAAGGATGTTTTCTTGTTTATTGAACTAATTCTCTTTTTTTTTTTTTTTTTTTCCTTTAGAGCTGATTGTGAAGCCACATTCTCCTGTGATGGAAAAGGAAAGGAGCTGCCAGACTCACAAAATCAGTTCTGCTTTGTGACGAAAAAGAACGTGCTTCACATACCAGTGACAGCATGGAGGACTAAAAGGCCTGGTGAGTTGATGACTACATAGCAGGCAATGCAATGGAAGATCATCCATAGCATTTAAAGTACACCTGTGGATAGTCAGATGCCTTTTTATAAACACCATCAAGTAGATATGGAAATATTTTTTTGAATGAACATCTTTAGCAGAGGACAAGTTACTAAATAGTCATAAGTACTGAAGTCTCTGCATGAAAGAGTCGGAAATGTTTACAGACCTTCAAAGTACAGCACATTTAACATGAACCTGTGTCTTCAGTTTCCACTTACACTTTACTGTTATTCTTTAAAACTGGGAGATCTCCTTAAAGAGCTGCAGCAAATACTTGTGAAGAGACAGATTGTATTCTGAAGGGCATAAGCAATGAAAAAGAAACAAAGATGATACGAACAGTATTACGCGGAAGATCAGCAATAAAGCTAAGCATAGTGCCAAGGTTTCAGTATATCAGAAAGCAGCTCCCAACAGCACCTTGTAAAGTGTCTTCGTTGTGTTTCCTGTTTAAAATATGATAGTGTCACAGTCTGTCAGCAGCAATGCCCGGTAGTTTAGATAATCAACCACATGGACAGGCATCAAATATCTGATGGGAAATGCTAAGGAATAATGATTATAATAATGAAAACTTTTCTCAAAATTTTTCATAAACAAGAAAATGAGCAGAGGAATATGAAGCCTGCTAACCAAGAGAGACAATATTTCTATTGATTAGTATTTGTGATAAAGTTCCAGTAGTTATAATGTTAGATAACATTGGATAAGAACAGTCACTTTCAACATCCCAAACACCTTTTTCTACCTTTATATATGGCTATATTTACTGAAATGACTGTGTGTCTCCAAAATATTTGAGTCACTTAACCCTCCAGTGTTGGTGTTAGACAGGAAACTCTGTTACTTGCTGTCTGGTGCATAAGGTAAAGAAGCTCCAGTAACAAATCCATGAAAGATCATCAGCAGGAGAAAGGGTTCCTGGCACCATTTATGTGTTTTGGGCATGGTGTTTTGTGTGTAGGCATAGAGAGAAGAGTCTTGTAGGAGGTGTTTAATTACCATGTGCTACATAGCACTCTTCCGACTTGGCTTTGATTTCTAGTATCGTGGGGTTTGTGGCAGCCTACAATGGCTGAAGCAGGCTTTGGTATTCTGAGTCTATTTGCTTTCATAGTATGTGATTTCAGTGCCTTCAGCTGAGCCACGTTCTCTATGGTAGCTGAAATGTTAACAGCACGTTTACTCAATTTGCATATTCCACATCTACTGCAAGTCTTTTTTGATGTTGTCTTCAAGAGAAATTGATTTTCTTTCTGCCCAAGATGATGGCATAATTGTTACAGAAAAAAGGTGATTACAGTAGTTATCTTCTCTTAGGTATGCTTTCTTTCTGAGATTATTTTGAAAGCTGTGATTGTACTGATAGTTACTCCTGTAAGAAATCTATTGACGTGAATAATCTTGAATACTTTCTGCTAAATGTGATGTTCACTATCTTTGGATTGGTATAGTTTTAATATTTTTATCAGAGGTGGTTAAGAAATTCAGTTCTCTAATTTCCATTTTCACTGATTTGTTTTTCTATTAAATTTTAGAATTTTCGTTGACAAACTGATAACCAAAACACATTTGCCTCCCAGTATGTATTCCTGGCTTTGGTAGGAATCATACAATCATAGAATGGCTTGGGTTGGAAGGCACCTTCAAAGTCCAACCCCCCTGGGCAGAGACATCCTTCACTAGATCAGGTTGCTCAAATCCCTGTCCAGCTTGACTTTGAACACTTCCAATGATGGGGTATCCACAATTCCTCTCTTTAAGACCTGGAAGTTTTGAATGTTTGTATTAGTGTTGCAAACTTCAACACATTTAATTAAAATAAGAACAAAATTGTATTAGTATTTTCAGTTACTTGAGTGTCATTTCTTTCAAACTGTTTTGGCTTAATTTTCTTTGAGGAGCCAAAATTTCCATGAGATGTTATTGAATATTAGTTGTCTGGACTGTTGCACCTAACTAGGTAGCTGCTGCAGGAATCTGGTAGGAGTGAGCTGGAGCACAGATGACTGTTTGTCTCAGTGAACAAGACCCAAGTCATATGCTTGCTGTGTCTTGTCTGGCCAGCTCATTGCCCTGTTGTTATTTCTCTCTTTAATTAGCACAAGGGTAGATACCTATGTAATTATCTCTCCTATCCAATGTCTCAAGAGCCCAATATAAACTCATTTCAGACACTTACATGATTAAAATAATGAGAAGTAGTATGCATAGCTTGCTATGTCCCCAGGCAGTGACCGCTTGGCTAGCAACTGCCCACTTTACACATGTCCATTCCAAGGAAAAATATGTAAGACCAACTGCTGAAGAGGACACTGATAAACACACTGTATCTGAACCACAATTGGGCAGCAGTTTTATACACATACATAAGCACTTTCCCAACTGAGTTAGAGCCTTCATGGATAAATCTGATCATTAACTGAGAGAAGATGTGCAGGTGGTTACTTGTAGCAAAATGGAGAGGATGGTGCCATTGATGGAGGCTTCTGTTGGGGAGAGGAAATCAAGTTGAAAAGTGGGCATTTATTGCATGGTGAAATCAAAAATAAGAAATGAGAAAGCATGAATATGTGCATGTCTGCATGTGTACACTGACCTTTAACTCTAGAACTATTGCACTCTTCGTGGTCAGGGTTTGGGTATTCAGGGGATCTAGGAAACATCGTCCATGTCCCAACTGTGAGCTTGTGTTCATTGCACCCCAGCAGAACACTTGACCTACCACCTTTTAAACTGAGTTTCTTTTTCCCTCTTCCCTCTAATTGCAGCTGTTCCACTTTGAATGCATCTTTAAAATTTCTTTGGAACAGAGAGAGCCTGTTGGTCTCTGGCACATCACGTCATTCATAATTCATTCCATAAGAACAATTGGGGAGAATGTGCCTGAGAAGGGACTGCAAGCACATGTGAATTCTCTAGACACTTTATTGTGTGACTGTTTGGTTTGCTATCTTCTGTTGTATCATATTTGAAGTTTTCATTGGGCTCAGTTTCTGCTCAGGACTTTCTTCAGTGTAAAAGAAGCTGAAGTTACTGCAAAGTTGTATTATTTCTGTTTGACATCTTCTTGGAGGGGCAGTAGCTTAGGTGTGAATTATTTGGAAAAAGCAAGATTGTGACAGTATGCTCAAGGGTTGACTATCAGACTAGAGTGAATGAATGCATATGTGCATTTTCTGTGTGAAACTCTGTAGGTCTAAGTATATGCTTGTAAATTTTTGTCAGATATACAGCAGGCTTGCCTAAATAAGGAATTTCTGAGATTTCGTACTGAGAGATCTCATGTGGACCGATAGCTGCTTCTGGAGGTGTACTGTGATCTCCTGGCTTGTTCTCTGCAAGAAATTCCACATACTGCTTTATCCTGCATTAGAGCTGTGATACCACTGAGGCTATAAATGCAAACATAAGTTAAAGAGGGAGATGGAGCAGTTCTCCTCTGTCACTTGCTGGTGAGTTTGCTGCAATGGCTGGTGTCAGGTTACCGTGAGGGTAATCCTTTCCTTTTTCCACTATGTATGTCCAAATGCAGGCCTTGTCAGTGGCCACATGATAGCCCTTCTCTTGTGGGAAATAAGTTCATTGTTGTCAGTCCCAATACATGGGCCCTGAAGGTGGCATTTCCTGGCAGCATCTTCTGGGATCTGTGGGGAGGTCAGATGCCACAAAGGAATGCATTCAAATAGGATAAAGACCAAATTATTAGAGGCAGCCAATGGCTTTTTTCTTCATTTTTATTTAATAAAATAACACTTAACTGCAAATACATTTAAGACTGTGCTAGCTAGGTTTGTGTCTGGAGTATGGACAGGATCCTTTACGTGTCTGTGTGCATGTGCCTCTTAAGGAGTCAGGTCAGCTGCATCCCAGGTAGACTTGGTTTGGTTCCAGCTCATGTTCCAACAATCTTCAAAACAGACATATATGCAGTACTAGGTCAAGAAAAACGTGAGACTTGAACAGTTTTCATTTAAAATTTGATCTTTTTGGTGCTTGAGGATATATGACGTCATTTGTATTATTTTGTGTGGGCTGGTCAGAGGAGTGATACATCCCTTACTGTCCTTCATGGAACACCATTTCAGGATGCAACACAAGATGTGACAGCTGTTAGGAAGGAAGGTGGGTCTATGCAGCAGATGGGAATCAAGCTGTTGTTTTGATTTCCCCATCCTGTGGCATCAGCCCAAAGAGAGAAGGGAGCTGCTGTAGGCAAAGGCTACAGAGCCACGTGGCTGCTGAATTAAGAAGGGCTGGAAGAGGGATCAGCTGGGACAGAGTGACTCTGCATTACACCTCCACACACTCTTTGAGGGGACTGAGTAATTCTTTGTGTGTGACTGAGGCCACTATACAATTTTGTTCACAGTTTTCAACCGTGATGTAGTGTATTTGCACTGGATCCTGAGGAAACTAATTCAGGGCCATATTATAAAAAATATAGTTTGGACATCCGTACAACTTGGTTGCAGTTCTAGTATTGTACCAGAACATAGGTGCTCACAAGACATTTGTGTAAAGCAAAAAGGTAAAAATATGGAACCTTTTTAGAAATACATAGTTTTGATCAAGAAGAGGGTGAAATATGCCTTTAACAGCATTTTCTTTCTTAACTTGCAAAGGCTAATGAGATCATTAGAGTGTGAATGGCTTTCAAACAGACAAAAAAAATGAAAGAAAAAATCAGGTTTACAAGAGATTTATGATTTCAGAAGTAATTATGAGGAGTGATACTAACACAGAGCACCTGAGATAATTCAGTTGCATTGTTTTAAGATATGTATAACAAATCCTGTCAAGAGTAATTAAGGTTACCAAACACCTTATATTGAAAGATCTCACACAGGGTAAAAAATAGGAAGGTTCTTTAGTCATTAGTCTAATTTTAAACCTGAAAGTTCTTATAAAAATAAGCCAAACACAAGAGGAAGACAGAAAGAATAAGAATGAGTTACTCATAAGACACAAAAGTTGCAATATAAAGTTTTGAAGTCCTTGGTTTGGGGTCACTTTCATGACAGTCAGAATGAATCTTTTCTACTCTTAACATAGCAACAAACTCTTTACAAGAACTAAAAATTCAGATATTATTAGTGACTTTAAAAAGACACTGCTCTTGTAGGAGGAAATTCAGTGTAAAAAAAAATCTGAAAATAGTGATTAGTATTGGTAATCATGTTTGTCTGCTGTCTTGACTGCCTTTGCTATCCCGGAGTGAGTCCATGGTAGTGCCATGACCTGTAGCATCCCCTCTCTCCTACTCCTCCATAAAATTTGCCTGGAGATGTGGAAGCTCCTTTCTGCCATTCAGGTCAGGGCTGTGTGTTGGCTAAGAGCTTGTGTCTCAGATGGGGCAGCTGCCAGGATTGCTGAGTCAAGTTCTCAGCATCATGAGATTTTGAATCATCTTGGTCAAGCATATGGCAGCAAGTCCCCTGTGTGCTTTTATTTCTCTGTGAGATGAAAGTCACACTATTTGCCATCTCCTGTGTGTAGGGTGTATACTTTAGTGCACCATGGAGGTGCCAAATGTCTTCACTCAGTTGCTTGGCTATAAATATTAATAGGCCAGAATACTTGACTCGGTGACCTAATATGGGCATTAACTCAACAGGTTCACTACTGATAGCATTAAAAAATGCACTCCTTTAAAAGTTTGACCTTCTAATCACCTACCATTTTGCAGGTTAAATAATAACCTTCTGATGGGTAGAAGAGACTTGGGATGATCTAGGTTTTAAAAATCCAAGTGATGTCTTTAGTGGTAGATTTTCATTCAGCTTAGCAGATCCTCACCCCCATAGCTGACAAAGAAATCTTTTGTCAAATGAGAGGACACTCTCACTTTGTGTGTCAAAGTAGCCAGAAGCTCTGCAGGAAAAAGCAGCCTGAGAACATCAGCAAGATACTTGGATTTATCAGTGGAGTGTCACTGGATAGCTGTGAAAAGCCTCACCTGAGTTGACAAGGTGGAAAGGGACGTAGAGTGTTGTAAAAGAGCATTATAGTAGGCTGTGTTGTGCTTAATGATGCTATATTTTGAATTTGGGAAGTTCGCAATCTGATATGGACTTTTAGTGAAATTTATTAGCCTTGCTGATATGAAATCCCCATCAACACATCTGAGTTGCATCTGCTCCCATCAAACATGCTGTAGCTCTCAAAATTCAACTAAACAGAAGTTTCCCAGGCATGATCTGAAGATTTCTTGGCAAATATTTATACTTTGAACTAACAGAGACGGCATTTTCAAAAGAACTCACCATCTACTAGCTTCCACTGCTCAGGTAAGAGTTGCGAAAAAAAGGGGCTCTTATTATCACAGACAGTTTGTTTAACCATGAGCAGGGTAGTGGAACCTTTTTTTGCAGCAGACTCTATATTCTATATGTAGAAATAAGAGCAAAGAAATATGTGCCAAAATTAGGTTTTTCCACTGGATTAGTGCAGTTTCAGCAAAGCAAAAATTTCATGAGTCCATTTACATTTTGATTCAGTTTTCAATGGAGAGGGGTGGAAACAAATAGCTTGCTCATGTCATTTAAGTAATGCTGAATTGCTTGTCTCAATGAGTTAAAACATTTAATTTTCATGCTATTTCATTTAATTCCATTGAGACTTTTGTGCTACAAGATTCATTTTATGCTAAAATGCTCTTTATTTTCTTTTGTATTGCTTCAATGTTGATTTAAAACATCCTATTCTCTTTTTAAACAAAAAGATTCAACATTATCAAAACACAGCCTCTTGGTATTTCCCAATTTTTGAGTTTCACAAGAAATCTCAACTCTTGTGACATTTCACAATACAAATGCATTTCAAAATGTCAGAAGATTCTACTGAACAGAAGTATTTTCTTCCCAGTTCTAGTCAATAAATTGTTTTTGGACTGTTACAAGTACTGACAGGATGTGCTATTAATTCTGCTGGGTGGTATTTCTTCATTACGTCTTCAGTCTGAGTTCTGTCTAGAATGTGTTTAAGTAGTCATCATATTGGTCTTGTGTCACAGGCTCTTTCTTTACATTTAAAGAAAAGAGGTATGCCTTACTCAGAGTTTCGATGAACATGACCTCACACCATATATAAAGGAGGTGGTACATGACTTTCCCAAAAGGCATTTTATGCAACTCCCATTCAGGTTATCCTAGCATAGCACTCATAGCTCTTTGTTTTTTGTTGTTTGGTTGTTGTTTAGGAGTTTTTTCTCTGAGTGCCATGTTATTTCTAATCACACACCAAACCACTATTTCCATTAGTCATCCAGCTGGGCTTTCTGTTTGTTTTGTATTGTTAAGATTAGTCCCTTTCCTTGGAAAGGGCCTGGTTTTGCCATTCGTCTAAATGGTCCCTTAGGATACCTGGTGTAGAAATGGCGAATGGGCAAGTTCAAAGCATGTTTAGGTAGCATAGCCAACAGCTACGGAGTTAACACTGAGCTAACATCCAGGGCAACTGGATGTGTCACTTTTTGGATGTGTACCCTCTTTGAGTGTGTTTCGCAGCCTACAGTCAGCTTGAAGCCTTCACAGACACGCTATTATCAGCAACACAAGTAGCTGCAGTATGATGAGCTTGATAAGATTTACCAACAAAGTAATACATAATTTTAATATCAGGATGAACTATTGTGATGGTGATTGTGATTTTCTTGTTTCTGGTCTGTAATTTGTATTACACTGTATTGTTTGGAGTGGCGTATGGCCTTCATTTTCAGGTGATGTTCACCTTGTTCCTGAGGACATGACTCTTAATTCTAGTTTGTCCCTACTGCCAACCTCTTGCCTTTGTGAATCATGTTTTTATCTTGGATCTCTTGGATCAACCTAATAAAATGTCTTCAGTTTCTCACTATGAGGCAGGTGACCTGCATCCTGACCAGTACTAGTAATGCTTTTACACTCTCTCAGATCAAAGATAATAAGAAAAACACTGAGACGAAGTGGACATGCAGTGTTTTACATGATGCAGCTATGAAGAAGCAACTGTATCAGGCAGATGTGCACTAAGTCTGAGTTGGTAGGCTGTAAGGACTGGCATGACCAAGGCTAGAGCCATATTAATAAAATTAACTGGGACTGCTTACACACAACTCTTTGAGGGTGAGAACTATGTACTAAAAGCTTGATGTTAGTACTGCATTTTGAAGTTTAGTCTTCATGCAGTATTTCTGACTGAAGATTTCTGGATTGATTTGGGTTTACGGTAAACAAGAACATAGCCTTTCCACTCCCGCCCTGCCCCAGTGGTTGGTGAGAAGCCAACCTACATGAGGTGTGCTACAAGTGTACTTTCTATCCTTGTTTTTACAATTTTTGTAATCTGTAAAAACAATTTGACTTTGGGTGAGGTACATTTTGATGGTACCACAATTATCAAAAAAGGATGGATCTGCCCTCCCTTATGATTCCCAGAATGGGGAGAAATGTTACGGGTTTGTTTTCTCTAAAACTTACGCAGAGCCATACAACCAACCAGCCTTTTAGTGAAATGTCTAGCTAAATGTCTAAGCTTCTTTAGATAGCCCTTCCCCTGTATTCCTGTTGTGAACTCATCCCTAAGCCTGCTTTGTTGAATGGCAGGACACAGAACAGGGAAGAAGAGTGACTGTGAATATAACTGTTATACCTGCATAACAGAGAATTTGCAACCCTTCTCTCTGCTGTCAAAAAACAAGTACCAGAGATATTATGCTCTCATGATTATTGGGAAATTGTTTTCCCATTTATTTAATTCTCAGAGAACTCTTAGGACTGTATCAATCCTCTGTATTAAAGAGTAAGAGTAAATAAAGGAATAGTGTTTTCTTTGACTTGTCTCGCTTCCTAACAAAAGAAGCAAACAAGAGGGCACAGCTTGTGTAAAGTCCATGGAAGGTCCATGTCCTGAGGTTCTGCATAGAAGCAAATCAAGTGTGAAAAGAACCCACAAACCTGGAATGATAAAATAAGCATCTCTAACGATGGTGTTAAGGGATCATTTGCTGTCACAATGACACTCCATCAGCAGGTCAGAAAAAAGTGAAGGATTCCTTGGCCATGTTGGTCCAGAACTTTCATGGCACATTTTCCATTGCAGATGGTCATGTCAGAGCTGGAGGCAACCAGAACAAAGGAAAAAAAAAATGTTCTACCTCCCTCCCAAATTATAATTTCCAAGGCTACAAAACTGAGAAATAAAATCAAAGACATGACTGTCACTTGGTGACACTGAAAATGTTTTGCTAAGTGTTCCAGTAAAGATGATACAGTAATGGTATCACATTGTGCATTTATGTGTCACAATTCTTTTTACAGTAGCTATAGACTTGCAGATGCACTCCTTGATAATCCTGCAGTTTTATCATCAGGGAGTGATAAGCTCTCAGATATGAAAGCTGATGTCAGCGTCTTCTGCAACTTTGATCTGCGTGAGCTGATGCCTTGAAAATTAATGAGAATGCTACATGTGAAATCAAAATCAATCTACTGTGGATTTTCTCCTCTCTTCTCCTTTCCAGGAGAGCTGGCAGGGGGCGGGGGTGGGTGGGAGACATGCGTTATCAAATCTGAAGCATGGCAGAGTATAAAGGCTGTAATCTCATCTCAGGATTCTTATGGCTTTAATAAACTCTTCATGCTTCATTCTTGCAGTTTACTGCATCATAGGGACCCCTCTGCAAAATTGCAGCCATAAATTTTCCCTTCTGCCAGGCAGATTTTACTGCCTTGCTTTGCTATATATGTCATCCTGCTTTCAACAGAGTCGAGACATGACAAAACTGATTAAATATTTGTATTACCTTTTCAAAATATAGAGAGAACTACACTTTTGTAGATGGAGGGAAAGAGGTCAAAAGTGTTGTTGAGTACAATTCATGGGTTCCTCTTGGTGCTTACAAACACACAAAGAAAAGTAAAATTCAACTCCTGTCACCTCTTGGGATGAAAATTCCTTGTTGCTTCATCTAAGATGGGCAAAATATCTTTATTACCACTGGCATTTGGCAAAAGGTAGTAGTCAATCATCCAAAAAAGCATTATTGTCCTGCCATCTGCTCCCACATCTGCTTAAGTCCTGATGGCCCCCAAGAAACTGTCTGCCATTAGCAGTGATCCCTAAAAATAAAGTCCTTTTTACTATGGGTAAGTGAGCTAAGTAGACCACGTTTTCCCTTAAGATGATTGTCTGGCTGTGACTGCACATTAATTATGTTTGGGGCTGGCAGCTGTAAACCACAGTCACTGTTTGCCAGCTTCTGCTGGAGGAATTTGTGGGGCAGAGCCTATTTCATCTCTGTTCTTTGTCTCCGTGGCCCAGGCATGGCCTCAGCTTGCTCTGATGCTAGCAAAGCTTTCTCCTGTGCTGTGCGTACAGCTCGCTGGGGCCAGTTTATGTGGCACAAGGCTGGCAGTAGCAATTGCTGTTGAAGTAAACACAACGATGGAGCTACCTGCAAGGTGTGCCACCCTTGTGTCCCTGCTGCTGCCACCCAGGATCAGCCAGTGGTCTCACCACTGCCCGTTCCCAGGAGGACGCAAGCACCGGGGGATGCGGTTTCCTCAGCCAGCAGTGCCAGAGCAGAGGGATGGTTTCTGTGTTTTACAGGGATGGGATATCTGTGCTGAGGAGAGAAATGCTTTGCAGCAGGGAAAGGCAGCCCCAGAGCTGCCAAGGGAGGGAAACTGCAGAGTCAATACAGCTGGCAAATGTATCTGCGCCCATGACAGCCGTTCGGTACACACAAGTGAGCTAACATCAAATAAGCAGTTGGAACTGGAAGAAAGCATCTCTGGGCATGCTGTGCATGCACTGAGTTCATTGTCTACACTACATGGAAACTGCACTTACAGCTAGAAGTAAAGTTTTATGTGTTTCGTCTTCATTGCAAACTGTTTTGAGCAAAGTGTTGTATCAACACTGAAATGGGGTGACAGTGTGACTTCAGTAAAACCTTTGCTTTGTAACCTTTTGATCATTGGGAAACAAACTAATCAGAACCTAGCCTTTTTGGGGTTCTAGACACGGACATTAAGAGCTAAAATTCTTAAGTAAACTGTAGAAAAGGTAGAATATTTCAATTACAAGAAAGTGCTTACTACTAAAACTTAAGAGTTAGAAGCATTCTCCTTGCTTTTCTTTTGTTTCAGGGACTTATGTTCAAATTAATCATGACATAATATATTGAAGGCTCTTTTACTGATAATGAAAAATAAATTCTAATAACCCTGGTGCCTTGGTATAAATGTCACGAAGTATGAAAATGAAAGTCTAGAGTATCCAAACTCAAAGGTCTTCAAATTAAGAACCAATTTTAAATTTGCAGCTATCATGCTGGTTTCAGCAGGGAACGAGTCTAAAAGGATGCAGTGCATGAATTGAAAAAGCAGTTAAGATTTATGTGTCTGCATTACCATTGCCAAAAGAATTTTTTTTTTTTAATGGCTCATATTAAGTTTGTAGATTCCTAAGGAAGGAAAGAAAAGATACTAAGCCTTAAATAGAAAGACAAGCATAAGACACAAATATTTCATAGTTAAGGAGGATTGTAAGATTACTGGCAGTTTCTTCTGGCCTTATTTCCTGTTGTCCTACAAATCTGAGCACTTGTTCTGATCATCCACATCCGTGGTGGCACCCACTGGTGTGTGGCAGTGGACGTGCTCCTGTAGATTCCTGACCATGTCTGGTTGTATTTGTGGATGGACCTCACCTGAGGGTTGCCATCTTCTCTACTGTAAATGAAGACCAGTGAATAACCCTTCAGTTTTAGCTAGGTTGTTAGGCCTAGCTGTGCATTACCACATTGGAACAGGCAGCTCAGCAGTTAGCTTTATATATTCATATGTATCCATGGTGTTCCTAGAACCTCTGTCCTTCCATAAAGATATTTTTTTAATTACTTCCCCAGTTAATTATTTTCTTGCCGTTAGCCTGTGGAAGTTTGAGGTGTACAATTTTCTGCTATTACTTTGCTCAGCTCTTGACATATATACCCACAAGGAGCACTTCTGCAGAGTGTTGCACCTCTGGTCTGTAGGACTCGCTGCTTCTTGTAATCCAGAGTGCTGAACATGGAACATAAAGCCCTCTCACAGCATGTGTGCTAGCTGTATTAAAGGCCCTGAGATGTATATGCTGAAAAGACTTTTGGGGATGTTTATAGTGTCTCACCGGTTGTTTAACAGGTTATATCAAAAAAAGTGATTGAAATGTGGAACGCCATATTTTCATTCTCAGTGAGTAGGGGAAAAAAAAAAAAAAGAGGCTTTTCAAAATAGTTATGGGATTTAGGAAGACTGGTTTCTTAGGAATCCATTAGGAATTCACAGAGTTGGCCAGGAAATTGATATCCAAAAGATATTTCAGCAGAAAATATGATTCCTTCTAGATTGTCAAAGGCAATTTTTTTCCAGTGGAAAAGCTGAAAAGTCCATTTCAGGTCATTTTCAGTATTTGAAATTGTAGGGAGTTTCATTCCAAGCTAATTCAATAAGAGGTTAAGGTGTGCATTCTTCTGGTAACCTGTATTTTCAGTCCTTTTAATCTCATCTCACAGGGTCTCCTAAAGTACTGGCATTTCCGAAGAGACACTGTGCTAAAATATACATAACCAAACTACAGCACAGCCTGCTACCAACATAACTGTGGTGCTTTAGCGAAGATGTAGCTCATAATAGGAGCTTGGGCTAAAATCAGGGAAAAGAACTAGAACTTCCACGAGCAACCTTGGAGACCTCAGAGGAAGAAGCAGCCACTGTGGGGATTTTTTACCAGTTTTAGCCAGACAAGGACTATGCTCGTTAACCTTCGCATCTCATTGAAAGGTCTATTTACTCAAGACATTCCTTGAAGTAGAGAGGTTATATGCTGAGCTGATTTGACAATAAATGCATCAATGTCTGTTCTGTATTCCTTTATGAACTCATAATGTTTTAATCTGAAACACATTTGTTCAGAGACTGCCATGGGTATACATCCATCAGAGAGGAAAATAAAGTATCACACTATTTCTGATTCACCATAGCTGTACAGAGCATCAGAGGCTGCTCCTTAATGTCAAATGTGCTACTTATTCAGATGGAACAGGGGAAACAAAATTTTTCACAGCCACATGGTCCTTCCATTGTCCTGCTATGTTGGTTGCTGCATTTCCAAGACACTGGATTCCTATCCAGAACTTGTCTGAGTATTGGAAATTTTCAAAGACATGCAGGACAGCTCGTCACCCAGCTCCCACACCAAACCCTACCCATTTCAGGATCCAGATATGAGTCTACCCAGTCAGATAAGATGTTGTTTCTTGTAGGTTTATTCAGTCCCTGCAGCTGGACATAGTGGAAGGTGGAGCCAGAAACAGAGCAGGGTGCCAGAAGGAGTCAGTGCTAGGGTCAAGGGAGAAATGGATGGACATCTGCTAAGCAGGAGGAAGTCCAGGGAAACATATTGGTCCAGTTACTCCCTGGTACTGGGATCAGACCTGTTTTAGTGAGATTTCTGATCTGTGCTGTGTCCTACAGCCCTAGAGATTCAGTCAGCATAAAGCAATTTCTTGTTCACAGGAAAAAATTACACTGGGGTTGCAACCTGGCTGTGCTCTTGAGCTGGGTACCTCAAGAGCCAAAGGCAGGTTACAGGTTTGGTAGCAGTGTTTGGATTGTTCACTTTCATTGCCACCCTGTCACTTGGCATTTGCTAGTTTTCTGCCCATTATGCCTGCTCAGCTACTTAATCTGTTCTCATAACAAAGCTATAAGAAACAGGTTAAGCTACATATTAATGTTTCAGTGCAACACTGCAATTTGATAACAATAAACAGAAGCTTTTATGAGGCTGTAAATGTCTCTTCCATTTATAAATATTGTACTATAACTGCAGGCTCTGGGGTTATCAGGCAGTCAAACCTTTCATCAAAGCCAAATAGTTCCTAAAGTACCACTCTTAAAAATCTTTTGCAGGCATTAATGTTTCATTAGTTTTCTCAAACGAGTCTCCTTGGGAATCTGTATAGCAAGTAAAATCTACCCGTGGAAAAATTAACTGCATTTTTAATTCATTTTTTCAGAATTTACTCCACATGGCTTGTGGTAGTACATAGCAGGTATTCCAAACATACTCAATTTTAAAGGGTAACAGTAAAATTAATAACATATGTACGAATACGCACTCACCCTCCAGCCAGGTTTCTTTCTGCATGCCCATCCAGCTCTCTATCTATCCCTTGCTTTTCCCATGGAGATGGTCTGTGTCTACTCCAAGTATGTGTGTACTCAACAGAGCATATTGCAAAGCCTGCTGAAGCTCTGAGCATGCTTGTGCTACCATACAGCACCCTGCAGGGACAGTCTATTTCATCTTGAAAAGTGTGTCGTTCAGCTATACAGCCCTGAAGTTTGAAAATCTGTCTAAGCAGGGTATATCTCTGCTGGTGCTAGTTCCAGATCAGTCTCATTGTGCCTGAACTGGGGAATCAGCATCAGGTGGGGTCAGCATGTGTGCAGCCAGGCAGGGCTCTATGCACATCGCTCCAAACCTATTGCTTCCCGTCTCTGCTTAGCCAAGCCAAATTTCCAGAAATTACTCTGAAGTTGCACCCATGCTACAACAACCAAAGAAGCACTGTCCAGGTACTTGTTTGATTGATTCACAGATTTTCAGGTCAGCAGGGACCACCGTGACTGCCATAAGTACACATATGACCTACTTAATGTACTGCTCAAAACTAATTGTGCCAGCAGCACACACAGCCTGTGTATTCACCATTCCTGTTGTTTTGGTTTTTTTTTTTTTATTTACCTCTAGCCCAGTAAAATATATATCCGCAGCTCCTGCTCAGTGTTTAAATGTGAATAATTGGCAACCTGTTGTTACTGCACATTGGCATGGAGCTTTATAACTGGTGTGAAAGAAACTGATTTTGGCACCTGTAGTGGCTTAATTTTTTTTCAATTCATATGTAGTCTTCCAAGAGTGCTTAATTTTGTGTAGCTTATCCAGTAGACATTTAATGTAAAGTACAGCCAGAGTGCAGGCAGGTAAGATTGAACCTGCATCTTTCATTTCACAAGTGACTGATAGTTTATGCTCTCTGGGCAGTTTATCTTTTTGGGGGACAGTTGAGGCCTGAACTGATCACTAGATGTGCTTTGTGAGCATTTGTGGTCTTATAAAACCTCTTAGAAGTAGAAACAAAAGGAAATGCCTGCATGCCGCCAGTGTTGGGAGTTGGGATGATAGTTGGGAGGACAGTTGGGAGAGGGAGGACAGAGGTAGAGGAAGGCAGGAGCGCATCAGGGAGGCTCATCTCTGGGTGCCTGAGGGCTGCAGGTGTGGAAGTGGGCATGAGCCTGGGAAATCCTGTGGATTACACTGCTTTTCACACTGTTTGAACAGGGTTGTAGTTCAAAATACAGAGAGCTAGGCTGTTCCTTGCTTGGTCACGTCCAGGCCAGTGGGACCTTGGCTATTCCATTTCTGAGAACTTTGGTGCTTGGGCTGAAATGAACTCTTAACATTGGGAAGAGGTGTGAGTCTGTCCTGGCAGTGAGCTTGAACATGGGTATACCTGATGTCAGCATGTGTGTAGATGTCTCCAAAATGCTGACATTCATCTTATTCATCTCACATCTCTGTTACTGAACCAACTGCAAGTGTGTTTACTGACAGTTACCCAAAAGCATTAGTAAACAGGGAGTCAGCAACAAAATGGTCACAAATTTAATGGGTCTCCCAGGAACCTGTTTGGATTGATTAGTCTACATTATCTGTTCTCGTGGTCTGGAAGAAACCGTCCAGCCTTTGCTTGGGGAAAAAAAAAAAAAAACAAAAAAACAAACAAAAAAAAAACAAAAAAAAAAAAAAAAAAAAAAAAAAAACAAAAAAAAAAAAAAACAATTAAAATTGAAAATTATATAATTGTATAGTGAAAAGTAGCAATGAGGATAATTAAGTTACATGGAACAAGTGCGATTTTGTGCTGTCTTTGCTGGATTTTAGCTACCTCTTTAGCATAGTCAAGACAAGATTATGCATCCAGGAATGCACACTATACTTCCCACTGACTAGATGATGTTGAATATCTCAGAAAGTGGTATCCGAGGAAAGGAGTTGAGCATCACAAGAGAATTAGTCAACAGAATGTGAGTTGAGGACTTCTGCAAAAACCTACATGTGCCAAATCATTATAACAGGTCCACAGGGATGTTTTCCTGAGCCACGTGCTGAAAGCATTTGTCCTGCAGTATCACATGGTCATTTGCAGTGAGTACAGAGTCCTTATTTGTGAATTCACTCTCCAAGTTTTCCCTCTTTCTTTCTCTCACACTGTATAAGATTGCTGTCTGTGGCAGTAACAAGGGAACATGTAAATACCTTGCAGAAGAGTTATTCATCATTAATGCAGACAGTTTGAAGACATAAGCAAACAGCATTTGGCAGGAAAAACTTTTTAATGAGAATAGCATTAAAATATTAAATTTTAAAACTGTGAAGCGATATTTTGCACATGCCTCTGGCTTCTCAACCTTCCAGTTTTTTTCCTGTCCACTAAAGATTAAAAAGAACATTTTTTTAAAAAAATGAAAGTTGGGGTTCATTTTCCCAAATTCTGGGATTCATTGATTTCATATGACATCTTTGCCACTCACCTTCTCACAAACAGGAACAGCAAAAACACTTTAGAGTTAAGGGAAAGTACAGCAGAGATTTTTGGTACTAGAAAACTCTAGAAAAAAGGCATCATGAAAATAATTGGCTGGAAAATGAAGCTGGCCAAAATGAGTCTATAAATAAAGTGGAAATGTTTAACAGGGAAGGAACAACTAACCTCAAGTTGGGGTGAATGATCCATCGTTTCCTGTGACATCTTTCTAAAGCAACTGCTAGTGCTCAGTCAGGAATTACGGGGTCGATGCAGAGATTATTTGGTATTGATCTTTGGCCTGGCTTTATGCAGAACATAAGTCTGTAAAATTACAATAGTCCTTGCAAATTTATTAAAGTCGCTTAAAATTTATTAATCACTTTGGAAATGCAGGTCATGGACCCTGAACTAGAATAATAAAGCTTTAGGACACTACCAATTATCTAAGAAGTTTGTACAATGGGGTGGTTCAATTACCCTGTGTGCAGGTTTCCCAGCCAAACTGCAGCAAGGCCACACTCGCCATCTGTCCTTTGCTAAGTAAATAGGTCTGCCAGCACTCCCCAAATTAACACCATAACCCACCATCAACAATTAATTCTCATTAGTGAGGTATGTCTGTGAATTAATTCAAGGATATTCAAATAAAATATAAATATTCAAATCAAAATATGCCAGACATGAGAAATGGGAGATATTAGAAAAAGCTACAGGCATGTATCACTGTTCAGGGAAGACGTAGTGGAATGCTTTCTTATCTACACAGAAATAATGGCTGTGCTGTCATATCCCATTGCTCCAGATAAAGGAAGAGGTCACTGTTGTACATATTTTCTGACAGAATGAGGTCACTGACGTTATCCCTGATTAGTTGAATAATGGCCATGACAGATTCTTCGTTGTCTTACCTTAGAAATGACAGTCTAGTTTCCTATCCTGGCTGACCTTTTCTTCTTAAAAGGAACTATACTTGCAAAAGAACATCAGAAGCTAAGATATGTGGGGTTGGGTTTTTTCCTCTCTCCTTGTGAAAGGATAGTGGGAAGAAAAGGAGAAGAAACTTCAGTGGGTACTGCAGTAATAAGTGCCCCTGTTTATCTTGCCATGCGTGTGAATGATATGGTCTCTGCAGCAGCAGAGCTGGTAGAAGAAATTTCTCCACCTCAGATTGTTGCCCCTCAGATGAGGGAGAAGAGTTCCTTGTAGGGTTATTCTATAAAAAAGGATCACAGAAATAGACTGAGTTAAGAGCAGTGCCTTCTGGATGGAGGAGTAGGTGTTGGCAGCAAGGGGAGGGCGCTTGCACCACCAGCTCTGCTATCAGAAGTGGATCTGTCCCCTCCAGGGTGCAGGGTCTCACAGGCTCATGGTGGCTGGGGATGCTGCTCCTCCTACCTCTGCCAGCGATAATGTCCTTGTAGCAAGGATTGCCACTTGTCATCATCCCACGGGAAACAGGAGGGGGATGGCAAAACCCCAGGGGCTGTAACAACTCACAGGACTGTGGCAAGGAACTCCCCAGCCCCTCTGACAGAAAGCTCAGCTGGTTAAACTGGGACTCGTACAGATGGGGCAGATCACTGTTGAAGAGACCCTGAGCAGCAAAGAGCTACTCTATAAAGGAGAGGTTTATCTGGTTTGCATGTGTGAGAAATTTCTTAAGTTTGTCTCAGTAAGATATGGCTAAAACCTTTCTGTGCTGAAATTGGGGCCTTCTTATTTCAGATAAGTTTAGCAATATTTCCACACAACTTGATTCAAACTGGAGAAGGCACTTTTAAACCAAAATGTGAGCTTAAGTTCAAGCTATATTCATTTTCATAAAATTTAAGGCCAGGAGGACACATTAGATCATCCGCTTTGCCCTCCATAGCATCTTCAGCCCTGTGCCCCAGTGCCGAGCACAATAATGTGTCTACAGCTCCTCTTAACATTTAACAGCCCCATTAATTTTCCACTGATGCACCACTCGGGCTAAAGGATTTGCACCCTTGACCTTGGGCATCTAACACATAAACTATCAGATTATGTTTTTGCAACTCTCTTGTATGCATTCAGCCTTCCAGTGCTGGGCGCACAGACGGCTATAACCAGCTCAGTCAGCCAACATAAAATCCACTTAAACTTTTCTGGCATAGACAAGGCTAGAGATGCAGGAGGAAAGTCAGTGTCCTTGTCTTGTTTAATAAGTCTGCAAGCCTGAAAGTATTATTAAACATTCAGAAAGCAGAACATGTCACACTTAGAGAAAGTTTGTGGGATTTACCTTTCCTTTTTTAAAAAGTGTTGTTGAAATCTCCTTGGAAAATGAGAACTGAGAATGGAATTCTCTTTTTTGGTGCCTTACAGTGATTTGGATTGAATGTTGCCATGGTTTAACCCCAGCCAGCGACTAATCACCGTGCAGCTGCTTGGTGTAAAGTAAAACTTGTGGGTTGAGATAAAAACATTTTAATAAATAAAATAAAATGCAATAATAACAATAATAATTGTAATGAAAATTAATATAATAGAGAGAAATAAAACCCAAGAAAGGACAAGTGATGCACAATACAGTTGCTCACCACCCACTGACTGCTGCCCGAGCAGTGATCTGCCCCGCTTGACCAGTTCCCCCAAGTTTATATACTGGGTAAGATGTTCTATGGTATGGAATATCCCTTTGGCTATTTCAGACAGCTGCCCTAGTCAGGCTCCCTCTCAGGTTTTTGTGCACCTCCTCGCTGGCAGAGCATGGAGAAACGGAAAAATCCTTGAGTTAGGATAAGCGCTACTGGGCAATGACTAAAATGTCAGTGTGTTATCAGCATTATTCTCACACTAAATCCAAAATACAGACTGTACCAGCTACTAGGAAGAAAATTAACTCTGTCCCAGCCAAAACCAGGAGAAATGTGAACTGGTTTCTTTTCCTCTCCATTCATTTAGCCAGCAAGTGGAAAACATGTATTACTTGAAAAACCTTTAGGGAGTGCATGGGAATGATATTATTCTAACTAACCACTCCATTAGAGAAGTAATATAAATGAGGTTCAGATTTTCTGTGGAACTTCTCTTGAATTTGACCTGAAATGCAATGAGCTAGATCAGAGACACACACTTATAGTTAAATTATAGGGAACAGAAATGAATGAGAAAGTTAGAGCCAGAGCTGACCTGTGCCTGTTTGCTGAATCATCATCCCTCCCTGCCCACCAGATTTGGATAAATTTGGAGTTTGTACTGGATGTTGTTAATTATTCACTTAAGCAGTTCATGGGAGCTAATAAAGCACTAAGCTTTCATGAGGGCAAACTTCAGTGAGTTAAGTGGCTGTTTTCCTGGAAAACTCCTTCAGACGCTTCTTACTCTATTTGCAGCAGGAAGAAGAGTGAGGTGTAGGTACAGAGTAGCTGTAAGGAATGAATGAACTCTTGGGTGAAGCACGGTGCTGTATTTCTGAGACTGGTGTGCCACGTGCAGTGCACCCCAGGATTGGCAGGAAAGCAAGGAGGCTCTGAGACTCTGTGCAGGGTGATGTCTATCCTGGCCACATATGGGCCCTTAGGGTTTTCTAGGGACTGTGAACCTGCAAATGCCATCTTGGTGCAGGTGTCTTGGCAGTGTACTGTGTTTTCAGGTCACTTACAAAGCTAGTGGAAACCTGCTAATTTGAAAGAGGACCAGACAGTGAAATGCCTTCTCTGGCAGCAGGTCTGTTATCCACCTTTGAATCAGATTCAGAACTCATCTTTGGTGTGAGACACAGGGCACTGAGATTACGGGACTTGTGCGCAGGGCCCTGAGATGGAGATGGCATCAGGCACCCAGCAGGCATTCTCTAGACTGTAGCAACACATCTTCTGGGGTGGCACCAGCCATGTCTCCTCCCCTGCAGCAGGGCTCGGTTTGCTAGCCCAGCCACTGGCCAGGCCATGCCGAGCTCCTCATAGTACCCAAGGCGTGGAGTCCTGGAGAGGGAGAGATGCTCCTGCTGTGCCCTGGGAGCAGGGTGGACTCTGAGGCAGCAGGGTTCTTGAGGCATGTTTTAAGCAACAACATCTTCTTTTCTTTGAATTAAATGACTTCTCATTTTGAAACCTGTTAGGAGGCTAACTCAAAGAGCCGTAGTGTTTGTCATGATCCGGTATCATCCACTACTTACAAAGAAAATAATGGCCAAGCCCTTCATAGAAAAAGAGAGGGGGCAGTGTGGGATGGAGCAAAAAATAAACTGACAATATCAAGTTATAACCACACATGGAAAGGCAAAATAATATTTTCCAAGGTTGTTATCAGGGAAAGTTAATAGAACTCTAATGAATATTAATTTATATCCATATAGATTACTAACTTCTGTGCTTTTGCTGACATGGCGAGCAATCAGTATTTAAATGTCTAGTATTTCTTTTGATTTGCCACAATTAATGTTTCATGGCATGTATGTGAGTTTATAAATTAAAAAATTTAATTAGAAGTTGTCATTCTTGTTTTTTTGTAAAGACTGAATGGCAAACACAGCCATAAAGCCATGTCATACTCAGAATCAGGATGCTGTTGTAAATATGGGTAGATGATGCTGACAACTCTGAGTTATTTCTTTTTAATCTCCTTATATTTTGAATGGAAAGATGGCTTTAAATGAAAATGCTCATTATACAAATTAGATAGATGTTATTACTAAGCACATTAATCAATTTTTTCTCTGAATGTTCACTTACAAATGTAATTATTTTTAATCATACTGGTTCCACTAAATTAGAGATTTGGTTTCCTTTTTATATTCAAACTCAAGTCCTTTGTATTTAAAAGCACATTATTTTTTATAGATTATTTCCTGCCATTTTACTTCAAAAGCACCTAATAAAATTTCAGTAAATGTGATTAAATAGCACAGAAAAGTTGCCATGGTATTTTTCTTCCATTCAGCATCATAAAACAGCTAGTTTCTCTACTGCAGATTTGTAGCTTCACAAGGGTGTGGGTGTGTAATTAATCTGATTCCTTAATGTGTGTATCAAAAATATATTTTCTTGCAGTTCAGTGACTGGTAGTAAGCTATTGAGTATTTAAACCTGGCAGATCAGGACACGTTCTGTATGGCATTCAAATACCACCTATAGCTTATTTTGAAGTTTCACAAGGTACTTAGTACACCTTGTTGTCACCTCAAAAGCAAGCATGAATTCTATCCCATGCTTAAAAAATCCCAAATCCTCAAACCTATGGGAGATTTTGCGGCCTGCTTTTCCCCTGACAGTTTGCAGCAGAAAAAGCAGCACAACATGTTGTGTTATCAACTGCCATCTGGCAAAATTTCTTTGTCTGAGCTTTTCACCTGCTTTATGAGGAACAACAATTAAATTCCACACTGAAGACTGCTCAGCCTCACAACCAGATCCAGTCATTTTCAGTACTGCCCCTCTGTTACTGTGTATAATTAATATGGACTTTGAGACATTAAGCAACAAATTCTGTAATTGGAAGATATTTCATGTGCAGATTAGGAAACAACCATCTGCCACCTTCTTTGTGCATTACTGTGGTTTATTTTAGAAAGAGAAGAAAAACCCTAACATATTCACTGTTTTGCAAAGACCAAACGTGCTCCCGAGAGAACATGGTTTTGCCTTTGCTGGAAAGGTAGTTCAGCTACAAGTATAAATTCACGTTCTCTGTGCACATTTTCTACAGCAATTTTGCTAATGTGTTAAGGATAGTACTTCTGTGAGATTCTGCTTAACAAAAAGTTTAGCAGAAGTAGAAAAAAAAAAAAAAAGAAAAAGAAAAGATCTGCTTTTTACGTTAATCTATAACAATCCATGAATAGCATATAATTTCTTTGTGATACAGTGTTACCCAAATTGGCATCCCATCTCTAATCACAGGGCTGCATTCGGTGCTGCCACACTCCATGTCTCATCTTGTATGTTACAGTGGTTCTATGGGTTAACTCCCAAACTGTACTTCAGCAGTGAGTCCTCACCCAGCTAGTACAATCTTCATCTTTTTTGCAGAAAATAGAAATCCACCTAGCTCCTATTGTCTCTGACTTTGATGTTGGTTATATGACCAAGTCTGCCTCTCCACGTGTCTACAAAAAGGATCGTGCAAAAATGCAGATGAAGGAAAGAGATTAATTGATGGGATTTTGTAATTTGGGATGAAGCAGTGGTGTGCTGTGAATATCTGTGATAGCTAAAGGGAACATAGGCATTCATAAACATGTAAAAGAGAATATCCATTCAAAAACTATTCCATAAAAAAACCACTGCTCATCTCATTACGTTAGCAATTTAATGCACTTTGAAAAATAGTGTGAAAGATTGTTCTTGTTTCATTCATTGTACAGCAGATTGCTTCTTATAGCATTGATGATTTGTTGTTTCAAAGGCCTTTTTGAAAATTGTCAAACCATCTATACCAGTTTTGGTAAAAGTGATCAAACATCTGTCAAAAACAAGGACTGGGGGGGAAAAGGCATTAAAGACATTGACAGGAGAGAGGCTGGGTGGTCGCCTCTGCGTGCAGTGGCCCACTCGTGACCTGCTGGATGCAAGTCTCTACGCTGCAAGAAGGTGGGAGGGAGTCCCAGAGGAGTGGGTCCTCCTCTACGTTACTCTGCTGAGGCCTCCTCCTGTCAGGCTCAGAGGTAGAAACTCACTCTGTGGACATTTGAATTGACCCACAAGGGCTGTGTATGAAATTCCCATGTTGTATTTTATAGTTTTTACTGAGATGATTGTCTTGGATTTCCTCATGAAGTTCAAAGAGGCAAGGAGCTGTGTTTTGCTGAGTTGTGCTTGTCTCAGTCCCACAGGATTTTCTAAGATCCTAGCTGAAATATTTCTCTTATGGACTTCTCTTCACAGTGTAAAGCTCCTTTTTAGTTTCCACTCCATAGCAGGGACAACGGACTCATCCCCTCCTTGCAACATTAAATATAAAATCCCTCAGGTGAACCACAGAAACCCAGTACCATAGACAGTCAGGGCAGTAATTATTTTGCCAGTGTTATTGAATGTTAAAGAGCTGGCAGCTCCATCAGTGGTGGGATCAATATAGCATGGTTTCCTATGACTTTTTGTGCCAGTGCTGGTTTCTCAGAGGCTGGTGCAGGTGACTCATCCCCATCTGTTCCTTCAGTCAGAGGTTGCTAATATACCTCTCTTAATTATCTTTCCCAGTTCTGTGGAAGTTTTTAGGAATTTACTGTCTTTAAGATCTTTGCCTTTCTGTCAGATTCAATGGTAATCTTTGCATTTACTGGGATGGCTGAACGCATAGAAGTACTCATACATACATCACAATTACCTAGCCTTTGTCCCCTTAGGGAATCTAGGTGAAAAACATCCACTGCATCCCCAGTCCCCACCAGTGTGCGATGGTGAAACTGTCTTTCTTAAAAGGCATTTCATTATGGCACGATTTTAAAAGAGAATGAGTGATGTGAGTTCTATCTAGTTTGTAGTAAATGGGCTGGGATTTTTTTTTTCACCCCTCAGAATCCTTGACATATAACCTTTTGCTTATATAAAACACTTCAGCTGTTCATTCATAGGTTTAACTATGCTGAAGACTATCCAGTGGAAAGAAATCTTATTATCTCCAGCTTAATGTTTCATTATCTGGCACAATATGAGGATATTAGACTTTGATTGCTGGTTCTCTTCAGAGATTACAGAATTTAAGTTCTTATTCCCATCTTCATTTTAAATTTTATCCTTTAAAAAAAAAAAAAAAAAAACCAAACAAACAAAAAAAAAACCTGGTCACATTTACGTTACATTTAAATCTTGTCTTTCGAGTTTTCAGGGTAAAAAGTTTAGGCAAGAAATATTCTAATTAGGTTTGCCTTAAATTTCCCAGATTTTTCTGGTGTTCATCCACTCATTTTATATCCTAACAATATGTAGACAAAATAATGGACATCAAGCAATTACAACAGCCATTCACTACACACCAACGTCACACATCTGACTGAAAAAATCCCTTCAAGAACAATATGATGACCTGATGCACCTGTGCATTTTACAAAAGCATTAATCTGTGACAATGTCACCCAAAGTTACAGTAAATAAGTTATTAAAGTAGTTTTATGGGTCACAGTAACGTATCTGTTTGGAATCTAGTGTACTCAGAAAGGCATATACATTTGCTGTAAATGGATCTTCAGTCTCTGTGAATCATTTTATTCTTTTTTTACACACTATAAAATTGCCATTTTTATGGTCAGGCTTGATGTACGATATGACTGAAGAATTGGATGAGTTAATTAAAGAACAAAGGGCTGTTCCTTCAGCTGTATATTTCTGTTCATGACATTAGCATCTTAGGACCACTGATTTGTACTGTGCAGAGGTTTAACCTTAAGTGAATCAGATATGTTATGATAGGCATACTCTCATACTGTGCAGGAGCATGTGATTTGGTCCAAAATCCAGAAGTTTTGTATCACCAAGGCAAGCATCTGCACTCCTAGGATGTCTCTGCATTTCTTTGAAAGCATCAATAACATCCCAGACTGCAAAACAGAGTAGTTTCTGTAAATGGTAATCCCACCAAGAAAATGAACATGGAAAAGTAGAGCAGGAGAGGATCACTTAAACTCTGTCTGCTGCTATCACAGATGGTCATGCTGTCTCATCCCAGTCAGGCATGCATCAGCCTCTACCTTAAAACTGCTTGATGTTTGCTTTTTATTGCTTTTTTTAGTTTTGCTTTTCTAGCCCCACTGGAAGGCTGTTCCAGGAAATCACTCCTCAAATAGTTAGAAATCACCCTCAGCTTTCCAGCCAGAATTTATTCATGCCAATTAATGCTCATTTGTTCCCATGCCAACATTGTTCTTCAATTTAAATTGCTCTTCTGGCTCCCTAGTGCTTACCCCAACGTATTTATAGAGCTCGGTCAGATCTCTCCCAGCCTCCACTTTGCTAAACTAAGTAAAACAAAACACTTTTAGTTCACTCTCAGGAGACAAACTCGTCGTTTCTTTGATCATCCTGCATCTATGTCCTGTCAGGTTTATGATTTTGCACAGAGTTGGTAAGAACTGTCCCTTAAACTGCAGTCAAGATCTGCCCAGATCGTCTTATGTGGGAAATTATACTCTTCTTTACTGGGAGGAGGGAACCGGGGTCACTGAAATGGCCTATTTTGGATCAGCCTTCAGAAGTGAATGTGTGTACTCGAACATCTGCCTCTGAACTTCACACTAGCCATGTATTTCCCAGTCAGTAACTCTTCTTTCATACCAGACCAGACATGAGTAAAAACATATAGCAAGGGAGCACCTTCAATTTCAGTATTTTCCCTTTGAATCCTGCCTGCTGTGCATTGAATAAGATAGTTTCTTTCTCTGTAACTATGTGATGGGAGTTTCCATGAGTACTTTCCTTTTCATCAAGAATATTATTTAGATAGCTAAAAGGAAGGCAGTTGTAGCATCGGATGATCATCAGAAAGAGGAAAGAATGCCTCCTTTTATTTACATTTTAGAAAGCATGAAATTCTGTTCAGCTTACTCATCATTATCCAGTATGAGACAAGACATTTGCAGAATGTATGCTCTTCAAAAAATTTTTAAAAGATAAAATATTGTAATTGCTCTTAAGTATAGAACAATTTTTTTTCCTTATATTAGTCTCTTAGAGAAAAAAAATAGCACGAAAATGTCAGGAACTGTAACTCATTGCTGTTTTTCCACATAACTTAATCATATGCCTTAATTTCAAAGCCCACATTCAATAATGCAAGTTCACTTTTAACTGCATCTCTAATAAATCGTCCTTCTTCTACACAAACTTTATTATTGCTGGGTCCTTTCTGTCATACTTTTTCTTTCTGTAAATGCTATTATATATGCAGATTTTTAATATCATACGGAAACCTATGTTTTCTCCTTGAGTTCATTTTTTTCTAAGAAAAGAGGTGTAGTCTTCAGTTTCAGTTATAGACAGATACAATATCATATTCCCATGGGGCACTTGTTTGTTGCAAACAGGCTAGAAGAGCTACAACCACAGTTAGAGAAATGAACAGTAGACATGGCAAAACAATGCAAGATAGATTTCTAATTCTATGTGGGTTATAGGGCTTTAAAAGGTACATGGCTCTATCATATTCCTTCCTACAACCCAATTTTGTCTTCACAAATATGCCATGCAACTATCATTCCTCTCACATACTAAGCTTACCATCTCCTTGCCTTTTATAGCCCTCCTCATGTCCTCTGTTAGCTCTAATAAAAGTTAATCCATAAGAAGAGGCTCAAAAGACCAAGCTGACCAAGCTCAATTAGTTCTTTGATTAACTTTATAATTGAGCAATAAGCCACAGAGCTAGACTTTCCTCAGCCAAAAGGGATGACACTCACAGTAGCAAGGTAGACCCAGCTCAACGTGCGTTTCAGCACAACTGTATTTACATTGCAGTCTTTTATAACCTAAAGCATTTGTTCTTATTACCTGAGTCTTCATGCATTTTTCCTTTATCTCACTCTGTAAGCCAGCTGGAAGGGCACTGTTCCTCTGTACCTCATCATATGTGGACTTCATAAATGAGGATGCCAGCCCTGTCTATTTGGCAGGAGCTGCTGAGAACCTGTAAATATAACTTAGCAACGAGTGCAAACCATTTGGGAAAGAAACCTGTAGTTCCTCTTCACACATTTCAGCACAGTAGAAGGAGGAGGGCTTTGTATTCTAATGAATGTATACAATGGTTAGGCATGTATATCTTGGTTGACACCAGGTAGATAGGTGTAAGACCCCAAATAAGACCACAGTTTGTTTCTCTTGCAGTGCTCTGAATTGGACAGATGTATGCCAACTGTAGTCTGCAAGATGCATGTCTTTTAAGCAGGGTGTACTTCCCTGGGCATATGTGCTACTGTTGTCATGTGTATTCTGCCCCAGAAATATTTTGGCTTTGGCTCTTTGGATTTACACTGAGCCTGTCTGCTTCTGCCCACACAGATGCACTTTGCTGAGTCACAGTCCTGAGTCATATACAATTGCTTTGTCATTGTGTTCCTCCTCTGTCATCCTTCCTGGATGCTTTCCAAGACAAGATGCCAGGTCAGATGGGCCTTTCATGTGATGCAGTGTGGCCATAGCCTTGTGCTCTGCTCCGGACCAGGCTGCCCATAGCTGTGCCCAAAACCTTTCATGTGCTCATCAGCCTTTCCCTGACATCATCACATTTCCATTTGTAAGGTTTAGCAGGGAGGTACTCTAGGCGTAACATGGGCTTTTATTAGGAACACCAAAAGGTGAGCAGCCAGAATGAGACATTGATTTTTAAACCTGTTTTTCTGTGGAAAGAAAGTCCCCCTGCAGTGTACTGCAGAAATGTCACCTTTTTTGAGGCAGCTCTGTTGAGAAGCAATGTATTAAAAAGGATGGGAAACATAAGCAGGGGGGAGGCAGTAGAGTAGAAAACAGAAGAGTCCAGGAAGGTTGTGTGTGATGCATCAGTGTTTGAGAGCAAAACCCAGATGTCTGACCATGCAGAGGGAAATCTGTCTGTCCTTCTTGGCATAGTGTACAGTAGGTGGGGTTTCCCATGGGTGTTGCTATACTGAGCTATCCATGTGTACAAGACAGCAGAGGTGTTTGGAGAAGAGACAGAGGAATACGTCTTTTAAGGACTTTGCAAACAGCTCAGGTTGGTTTTCAGAAGTTTCCTCCTGCAATTGAATATTCAAAAAATGCTCTCACAATAAACATATACCCATCTGTGATATTCACTAGCAGCTTGTTTTAACTTTATGATGCTGGAGACAGACCTAATCTCAGTGGGTGCATTCTCACTGAAGAAATAGCCCTATAAAATGTAATGGGTAATTAATATAATCAAAAATTCTTCAGTAATGGCTGGGGATATCAGAATTTGTTTCATATTTCCTTTTGGGACCATGGAAATTAAGTTTTATACTTTCTGGCATAAAAGGCTGATCTTTCTATTCTGAGTACTTTTTTCTCAAAGTGTACATGCAAAAGCAAATAATATAATTCCACAGTTTTTTATCATTCTTACTGGAATTTTTCTTCCTTTACTCGTTAAGGTTGGAAGATCTGAAACATCCTCAAAGTCTAACGAGATGCTAATGTGCTAGAAAGAGCCTTTGAATGAGCTTGTTTTAGTCAAAATATTGCAAGTATGTTAATTCTGAGACCTTCAATGACACTAAAAACACTCGTTGACAAATGCCTCATTTTCTCTTAATAACATTTGCTTTAATGTTGCTGGAAATGACATCAACTCTGCTGTAATGATACAGCATTAGCAGTTAAAATCTACCTTCAACAGTTATTTGTATTCTAAATTTTGCATTTTCATTTGATCCCATATGCTTTTGACAACCCTGGATTGATTTAAACCCAGGTGATTACAGAACATTGAATTAAAGCAGAATCCTGGGCACATTACAAAGGCAAGGGAGCAGCTAGATTCTAGGCAACACCTGAACTAATGTCTATTTTCTAACTGAGTGGTAGTCAGGCAGTTTGAAGTGCCAGCAAGTATGGTTAAATCAAACTGACTTTTAGTGTTAGACCAGTGGTGCTAATAGGCTGGGTTCACTGTCTATGAATGGATATAGAAAGACAAATACATTAAAAGCAAAGGTTATTCTTATCGCTTGTTTTTGGCAGCACAGACTTAACCATATGAAGTTTGTTTCCCCTCCAAGAAATTATTCTTCTTCCAGATTATCTCAAAAGCATTTGGTAATGAAAATCTAGAAGGATTTTTTTCTCTCCACATCATTCTCCACAACTCAAGATTTACCACCCTCATGCCATGTTGTATTTGTTGCCTCTCCTCATGCTCAGATGGGAGTAGGGATTGTTTTCTTTTTTATTTTTTGCTTACAGCATCTAGCACAACTATGTCTTGATCTTTGCTTCAGGTGCTAACGTAGCAACTAATAAGCAACGATAGGTCCCAGTATGGGAAACAGGAGGAGTCTATGAGCTGTCTGGGGCAATGGAGCACGTGGTAAGAAATATGGATCATTGCTTCAGCAGCCAACAGAAAGAGAAATAGGCACCCTGGTGAACTTGCAATACTGTTTCCCTGCTGAGTTCATGAACTTTTTGCCAATACTAGAAGAATGGCCTTTTCACACAGCTGAATACCGTGGTCAGGGGAAGAGTTTTAATACCGCTTTCAGTGTTAAATGTCAGGTACTGAGGGCTACAGAAGTCTTGGCCCATTGATTTGTGTGGGGCTTGCAGTCTACTTGGGGTTAAGTATGTGCCCATGTCTTGGCTCAGGATAACGACCAGAGAGCTTTGAACGCTCATGCAATACAGATTAGTAACAGTGCTGGTAGCAGTTAGTCAGGGTACAGTATAACAACATTCAGCACAGTAGTAGCGATGACAGCACGGTAAAAATGTTGCATGTTTACAGCTGAAGGTTTGTGTCTGATGATGAGGTGGGATGAAAGGAGTTGCATTTCTGGAAGGACTTCACTTATGCTAAGTAAGAAAAATATTTTGTCAGTAAATAGCAGGATCCTCTATTGATTGTGTCAGAGTCCTGCCATCATTTCACTGATGTCTAACCTGTAGTGTTAAGTATCTAGGGCTTCCTGCCCCATAATAGGTTGCTGAGAGCTGACTGGGCAGTGCTGACCCTCACACCGAGTCACACGTGAAGGGGGGGAAATTCTTGTGAGAGCCCAATCTGATCGGGGGATCCATGTGGGATGTGCTTCAAATCCTGCCAGCACCCACGTCTTCATGGGGGGGCACCCTGCTGTCTCACCACAGGGTACATGGGGGTCTCTGCTCTGGCACACCTCCCCCCTCCTTTCTTCCTCCGTTCCTCCACTGACCTTGGTGTTCATGCAGCTGCAGCAACTCCTCCTCACAAGTCCCACTGCTCATCACCACGTCCCTTCTTAAATACGTTATCACAGAGGCGCAGCTGATTGGCTCAGTTTTGGTGCAGAGGTGGAGCTGACTTGGAGCTGGGGGAGCTTCGAGAAGCTTTTCACAGGAGGCTGCCCCGATAGCCCCCTCCCCTGCCACCAAAAAACCCCACCACTCACTCAACCCAGGACAGGTCTCTTACTTCTGGGCGGGAGCCATCTGGTATGCTGAACGCAGCAGCCATGATTCACAATGCATCACTCGCTCCCTAAACTGCTGACTTACCAAGGTGCTTCTTTCCTGTCTCGAACTTCATGGTTTGTGTCACTGGAGGGTGCATGCAGAGGGAGGAACTTCTGCATGCTTGGGTTTAATGAGCTGAGGACTGACAGCGCTCTGTGCACTGCTGCAGCGGCTGTGTCATGCCACCCGTCGCTGTGTCTTTGGAGAGTATGGAAATGTGAGGACTGGGGAGGACAGATGGAAGAGGTCCAATGCTCAAGGGCAGGTAGGGCCAGAGACTCAGGCACTTTCTGCCTCAGTTATTGGCACATTCATTGGAGCTGGCCAAAGCCATTTTCTGGAATTATTTTTGGTGGGAAATGCTCTTTTGTTGAAAACTGAAAATTCTGTAGGAAGATCCAACAGCTGAGTTCAGACAGAGCACAAGGGGGTTTTTTTAATGGTTTCATTCTACCTATCAATAGTACTGCCTATTTGTATTAGTTTGGATGATAAGTAATTTTTAAATGCAGCTGTCATACTCTACACTGTGCATTGCAGTGATTCTACTATGTTGCAAGGAAACATTTTGACACTATGGAAACTAAACTTTTACTCAAACATTTTTGACATCCACAAAGGTAGAATTTTGGTATAGTCATGGTTTCACTATAGATCAGATTTGAAATTCTGTTCCACAATATGAGTATGCAACAAATTTTTCTTCCTTGATTTAGGGAAGGCAGAATTATAAGTGAACTGAATATGAAAATTCTGGAGCTTCTCATATGTTGAAAATTCCACGGTTTGTTTCCCTTTAATACCAAGAGAGAAAAGGTTAATCTGAAAGTACACAGAAATTCACATTTACAAAATCTGGTCTCCACAAGACTGTGAAATCCTTAATTTGTTTATTTCTCCCAGAAGAATACAAATCACTGTTGCATCCCCCAAATGTTTGTGAGTTTATCAAAAGGAGCATTTATTCAGCATTCATTCCACTCTGTCATTAAATCCTCTGGATTATATGGCTGTTGTTGTCTTTTAAATTCCTGGTAAATATGTTGCTGACAACCAGCTGTTCTTCTCAATGCATCATAACCAAGCGTCCTAGAGTAGATCATTAGTCTGCTTGCATCCATCTATTTTATTTATATCACTTGGGGAGATTACAATGGCCATCTGCAACTGTGGGCAGCTTTTTTTGGGGGGGGGAGGAATGTGCTATGGCACTACTGAGGACAGGGGAACATAAGGGACAGGGCTGAGCTTCAAGGATATTATCTCGCTCAGAGTGATAAGGCTTGCTAAGAGCCCAGTAAAGGGACACGTTGGTGTCTCTGGGGACTTTGGCCCTTCTTGCCCCAAGGTTGCTTTGGAGCCATGCAGACTGGCGACGCTACAAGAAGCCTCTTGAGGCCGGAGCCCCAAGCAAGGCGTGGGGAAATGTGTGACCCATCGCACCACCTGGTTATCCCCGGGAGCCACTGGGCCTCAGAGACCCTCTGCTCCGCCAGCCCCCCTGCTTCCTCCTGCCCCTGGACAGTGAGCCCATGCGAGTGGTAAACTCCATCGTGTCAGCTGGGGGTATGGAGAGAGGCGTCCTGTTTCTCACTTGGTTCTCTCCCACGTCCATCCTATAGATGGAACAACCTGGACACTGGCTCCATGTCTACACTCCCATTTCAAGTGTAAGGGTAGCCCATTTTCAGAGCAAAAATTTGGGGGCACAATAATGTACAGTTATGGTACAATGTTTCCTCCCTCATACTCTTACCCCATGTTACGTTTGTTAAAGAAAAGGCCAGAGCTTTCCAGCTTCCCCTTGTTTCCCCCTTGGTAGCATGCTGAATCTTCCTGTGGCTGATTTTGACTTTTCAGTGGTCTGAAGCATCAGGCTTGCTTCACTCTCAGTTCAAGCTATGTCAGTATCCTGTGTACGGAGCAGTCAGAGGATGTTTCTGCTGGGGAAATCAAACACTGTATTTTCTAGTCTGCAGCATTCAGCCCAGCTGGTTCCTTCTCTGAAAATAAGGGAATGCTGTCCCTTGCACTTATAATTTACAGTAATTAGCAATGAAGTGATGCTTGGTTTGAGGGAAAGAAGTACTGTGAACAACGTATTCCTAAAAAGGAGATTTGGAGAGGGAGGTTCCCAGTGGGAATTAGTACATTTTGATTCCTGGTGTAAACATAAATATTCAACACTTTATGTAAATCAAAAATTGGAAGGAAAAAAACCACAGTGATTTTGGATTGATTTAATTTTTTCTCTCCTAGCTTATGCTGAAATGCTTAGTATTTCAGCTGTGTCTAAAACACAAGCAAGCTAATAGATTGGTTGTATTAATTAGAAAAAAAGAAAAAAAAAAAAAAAAAAAAGAAAACTAAATGAAAAAAATCCTAGCTGAGACACTTTACTTGCAAGGAACAGATGGCTTTCATTTCTTGTGGCTGTAGAATATTTTGCTGCAACATAAAGGTATATAGCGTATCCTCCGGGACCGAAGGAAATTGAGATGGAGACGAAAAGTTGTAGGGAAATTAATTAGAAGCTCTAGAAGTGATAGAAATACCAGGCATGATTTTTGGTGCCACTAACCTTCATTGGCTTCAGCTGGCAAGTCCTCCAGGACCTGCCTGCGATCAAGGCATCAGGACCCCTCCTTGCCCTGAGTTTTCCATCCTTCTCCCCGTCAGAACAGCAGCAGGAGACGCCCTGTCTGCAGATATTTGTTATGGCAGAGGACTTTTTTTATATTTTCTCTACCAGCCTGCCTGGCTTAACCTTTTGACCATCCTTCAGCCTGCCTCTTAATGTGACCATTTTATCGACAATTGCAGTTAAAATGGCAGTCAGTTTAGCCAGTCCTGTCTGTTGCTGGATATGTATCGTGACCTTGTTTGTGCCCTTAATTTCTGCTGGAGATGCTCATATCCTCACACTGTAACCAGTGAATCAATTTTATTTTCTTTGCTGAAGGCGGGGGGGAAACAAAGTTTCTTCCCTCACTCCTTATCTCCAATAAGAAAACTCCTGCAATTTTTCTCTCTTTGTAACTGCCTATTGATTGTGTATGTCAGCTGTACGTTTGTGGGCACTGAAGGATTTGATTTTATTTCTCTTTGCTCAATGATATTTGAAAAGTGACTGCTTGAAGGGCTGCTGGGAAGTGGGGATCTTGTCAACATGTTTTATAATGCATTATTCACATATAATTACGACACAACAGTGTGATTACATGAGGTATTTCCTTTTGCTTGATTAGATATTCCTTTTGGATGAGGTATGCATCTGCAGTCCTGGCGCCCCAGAACTGCAGTAGGCAAGATTGACCCATATTGCCTGTTGTGTGTGCCTAGATACAGTGGTCTTATATAAAGTGTTTGCCAGTAAATAACAGTCATTTTTCTAAGTGTTTGATGACAACGGCTGCTGTGCTCACTTTTGTTGGTCTGGGCAGACCTCTGCCACTGAGAGCAAGTCAGATATGTGCCTTAACAAAGTACGGGCTGGGAAGGACTACAAGAGTTGTCTAAAGGATGAGAAGCAAACATCAGTGACTTGCTCAAGGATGAAAAGCTGTTTGGCAGACTGTTGATTTAGATGGCTAAGCCCATCTTGCATCTGGCTTCAGCATCCTGGCCTTGCACCAGCAGCACATCTAGCATAGCTGTGGCTGGCTCGTCACACTTCAGCTTTTGAGCAGTTCAAAGAAGACTTGTGTGCTGAAACTGCTGGCCAGGACCATGCCCTGAGGGCAAAGGGACTCCGAGAGGGAGAAGCAGTGGCTGAGATGGGCTTCGGTCCATTGTGGGCTCAGGGTTATCAGCACTGGAGCAGGGAAGTCCATGGAGACTGTTATCTCCTGTCTGTGAATGACTCCTGAACTCTGTGAAGCTCATGCACTTTGATGCACTCAGTCAGTCTTGTGTATGCCCTAAGGATTTGGCACTGCAGTTCATAAGGGCAGGAAAATTTGCCACCACTTCTTTGATAGGAAAATCACTTAATTTCCCTGAGAAAAAAATTAAGACAAGTAACTAGATATAATAACAGGGCATGCAGTAATTCCCTATGTAACTTGCATTACTCTGTGCAAGTCTGTCGTGTTTATAGTATGTGTAAGAATTATTCTAAATTGGGTATTTCCAAACTAAGTGCAAAAAAATTTGAGGTACAGCTTCCAGCAAATATTTGTATGTGATCCAAATAGATTACCTTTTTATTTAATATCAGATCCATAATCAAGATCAGCATTGCCTTTATTAGCTTGCAGTAAATCTTTATTGTATTGCCCTGTCCTGGGATAGGTGCCCAATGTACTGAGCACCCGAATAGATGCCAGCTCTCAGATAACTGCAGCCCTGTACACTTCATTCCTGTATCCACAATATCCATCTTCCTTTTACCTGCTAGGGCCTCTGAATAAGAAAACACATCAAACGTGAGAGTGTTGCAGCTTCTATTGTTACAGATTTACAGTTTAATAGTAAGATACTGTTGCAAACCTGGAAGAATTACACCTGTATATTTGCAGAGAGAAGTCCCTGGATAGCTTCAACACTGCAGAAGTTAGGACCGAAGGAAGCAAGGAGAGGAGTGGTTTTGAAGTTAGGGCTCAGGTAGTGCAGAGTATTGCAATTCACTGCTTCGAGATTTATCTCTGTGCTCTGCAACTGGATTAAAGTGGGATGTTTGGCAAGTCTCTGAACATGGCATCATGCTTCACATGGCTGTTGGAAGGATGTCTAAAAATGCCAGTGAAATAATCATGTATGTGTGGGACAACAGGGCTGAAATTGGTTAACACTGTACAAATAGATTCTTCATCCTTAGTGTTTTGAAATCAACAACTGGTTTTCCTGTGACATCACTGTGTATATCAAAGCTCTAATAGGTAAATAATGAAGAGTTGGAATGAAAGGCATGCAAGTTGAAATGCAAAGCAACTTCTGCAAAGAGATGATGTAAACCAGAGGGTGAAAGAATACAGCATTTGCATATGTGACAAATATTCCCTGTTGGTTCAAGAATAGGTACTTTTTTTTTTTATTAAATACAATATTGGAGATGTGTCATCTTTAATCCATTTCTGTCAAGATCAGTTGTCAGACAGAGTGAAATTTCTTTCCAAAAAGACACAGCTGCTAATCCCTAAAAGCACACTGCAGCCACATTCTAGTCCTTCCAGCTGTCTAATCAATGTTTCCTTCTGCAAGGATGCCCTTGAACCTTAGAAATGGCCTCATATTATCAATAGAAAACACAAAAAAGTACCTTTTTTTTCTATTCTTGTCTTGAGGAGAGAGACACCTTTTCAAATATTTGTTTGTTTTGTAACTTAGTGTCACAGTGTTTCACCAGTTAACTGAAAAGACATCAACTTTTCAGTATGAATAAGAGGAAAAGAATGTTTGATGTGGTCTGTTTTCTTTGGAGCCTGTCCTGTGGTGCTTTAAAAGAGCCCCCACATGGTGAAACCTGTAATTTTAAAACAAAAGCCTTCCTTACTGAGTATGGCCAGGTACTTGGAACAATAAAAGGGATCACTGGTAGAGCTATGTTACTTTTTTCACAGGAATAATACTGTGTATTAGGAGGAAGCTGGCTAACAATCAGATTTCTTTGACAAAAGATGTAAAGTTTGCTTTTTTAAATAAGGAATTCATTAGTATCATTGAATAGTCTTATATTTCTTTTATCTATAAATGATTTCCTCTTACTCGGTTCCTCAGTCTTCAAAGGCTTTAGAAGTTAGATAAAAGCAGGTACATGTTAGAAGCCTGGATATTGTGGAGGTGCTAATATGTGGTAAATTTTTTTTTAATCTAAGCACACATATTTCAGGACCTGTTAACTTTTCTTTTACTTTAGTAAAGAGGTTTTAGATTGACTATTACATTGCAAAAAAATTCAGTGCAGATTATTTCAGTCACGCAGTGACTGATGCTCCTCACCTAGACAACTGCTTATCCAGTCAGCCAGGATGGACAAGGGAATGCTTTTTCAGATGTCCTCACATGGCAGAGCCAGGTGAGAGCCATTCTCTGCTGTGATAGACAAATAAAGAACCAAACACCAGGACCGTGATAAAGGCCCAGGACAGTTTGGCTCTTGGTTCTGATACCTGCAGAAAGAGTTGTATGTTTAAGTTACATACAATACAGCTGAAGATGTGCAGAGATCATTAAAATAAACATTATTCCATGATGTTGAACATGTGTGATGTGAAAATTGCCTTTAATCATAGCTACACAGCAGCCTTTATACACTCACCTATGATAAACCTGGCTTTCCATAATAAAATATTATTATGAATATGAAAATATAATCTGTGTGCAAAGACAGCACAACACTTCATTTATATTTATCTGTGGAACAATGGAACAGGCATACAGTGCGTTTCTCTAAAAGCTTTCATGAATGTTAATGACAGGGAATATCGCTTGAAGACAAAACTTGTTCCTAGGAAAATATGGAAATGGGAAACCAATAAAACATCATGTGGAAAGTATTAGCTTGCTGGAAAACTCTTTATGGTTTGAATCAATTTTTAGTTCAGCAGCACTTGTTAAAACTATAAATAGATAAATAGTCTCTTGCTTTCCTATAGCTTTCTTCCTCTTACAGTGTGCTTTAGAAGTCTTCACATTCAGTGATTTTTATTTTATTATATTTAGCTGTCAGTGCAGGCTCTCTTTCAGAGAACTACTTTGATATCAGGCTGCTTTATCTCCGTTCCTATTGTGATAAAAGCCAATTTAGAGTCACTTTCTTCATACAAAACAATGGAAAGTACAAGATATTTTGATGGTAATAGCATCTTTAAAAAGGGATGACCATCTGCCTTTATTCACTTCTGCTTTCAGTGTCCTTTTGAGCTCTACTTTCCCTATGGAAAGATGAAATCAATGAGATCATTTTCAGTTCTGTCAGCTGCGAAGATGTGGTAACCATCTTATAAGACAAGCATATGGCTGGGTCTTAAGGGCTTTTTCAAGCTGCGGATCCAAATATAGGCTGCCAAGTTGTGTATAGGAGCATCTGCCACTTAGGTTCCCCATCACAACGCCTCCCCACACCACCAGGAAGCCTGAGCTGGTGCCTGCTCTTTTCCATGTTGACATTTTATGGCAAGAGCAGGGCACAGAAATGCAGAGCTGCGTATCTGAAGGCTTAACTTTAGGCTCCTGAATTTTAAAGTCTTGAGAGTACTTTGGGAAAGATGAAACTTGCCCATCTAGAGGATCACGGCAGAAACCCAGTTGCAAGCTTCAGGGTGAACACAGAGGGAATTCAATGCTAAGCAGTCTCTCCAGGTAGACCAGGGAGCAATTACTTTGACACACACTTTGAGCCCACAGGTCAAGCAATGCTGTTTGCACAGTCCTTGTTGGGCAAGTCAGGAAGGACCTATTAGTACTTCATCTGATTTACTTTTACGCAGTCCCTGCCACAAATGTTATCTAGTAGGCCCAATGTCTCTGTATCTAGCTTTATTTGTGGTGTCTTGGCTTAGATGGCTTAGCTTCTGAGGAGCGTTGAGCAGGAATTGCCGCTATACATGGGGGCCTAACTGTGCCAGTGACTGCATCGGCTCCTCACATCGAACCAGAATGTGACTCCAACTTCAGCCACTTGATTTTTCTGCTGTACAGTGCTTCTGCCTCCTGCCTTTTGTGACAAATGCCATAATTTGCCTCTGCAAGCTGTTGGGAAAGCTTTAGTACTGACCAAAGCCACGGGACAGCTCAGTCTGGGCCTGGAGGCAAAGGCAAGGGGATGGCATGACAGGGAGCAGATTCACTGCCCTGCAGTCTGTTACCTTTCCAGATGCAAAAACTGAGGAAAATGGCATCAGAAAGGAATCTAGCTCAAAGGGACAAATTGTTTTTTGTTGCAAGTAGTGTATTTCATTGCCTTTATGGAGAAGCAGGATTGCAAAACGCAATTCACATCGTCCTTATTTTTTTCCCTTTTCTGTGGACACCAGTGCATCCAATGCATTGGAATGGTGACAACCATAGCAATGCCTGTGAAGTGGCTCCATATTAAGAGTGGCCAAAGTGGGGAGCAACTCCCAGAGCCGCATCTTATGTTTCGTATTGGAGGCTGACTCCTCTTTGACCTTCAAACATGATGACATTCTGGTAGTGGTGTGGTCTTGCCCATGCCTTCCTTCTACTGATGGCTCTGAAAAAGTTAGGTCTGTGCTTAAGCAAAAATATTGCCAAAGGAATTTGCAGTTAACCATTTACTTCCTCATCAGCCTCTAATGCAAGAAATACCAGTATATTGAGAGCTCAATAAGGCATTTTTTTCCCTAGGTAATTAGAACAGTCATGACAAACTTTCCCATGAAAATGTCTGTGTGGAGACAATTGTTCGGGTTCAAAAGGTGCATGACACTCGTGGCTAAAATCACTGTCAATCACAACTTTATTATATAGTGATATTTACTTTTTGTCTGGGGGTTTTTGTTTGCTTGGGGCTTTTTTGTGTTTGTTGGGTTTGTTTTGGGGTTTTATTTCCAAAAGCAAGACCCCCAAAATGCTTATCAAAACAAATACTGACCATTTTTATATACTTTTTGTTCTAAACCAAAACATGTCCCCCATGCCAGGAAGTTAACTTAGCTGTTCTAATCAAATGGATCTTGCCCTGAAAATCAGAGAGGGCAGAGTAGTACAGGAAAATCTGTGAATGTGCAGGAAGTTGAACTTGTTGCTATTTGTGAAGCGATTTAACACTGTTCAGAGCAATTTTATCTGGTCAACACCCCACTGGTGAATCTCAAAATATCTGCCGTGTTTATCTGAGAGTCTTCTGTAGCATATTTTCATTTGTTCTTACCTAGTGTTTGCTCTTACCCCCATTTTAAAACTTCAGTCATTTACTACCAGAGCCAAAACTGTTCCCCCCCCTACCCACCATGTACTGAACAACCAACTAATAAGCAGGGAGGTAAACAATTCCTGAAGTATTTCCTATGCCTAAGATAACTGTTGGATAGGACCCACGCTCCTAGCAATTGGAATCACTCTGAAACATGCTTTGAACAGACTTAAAGCTGCTGCTAGTATAATCAAGAGATTAATAGTTAAGTCAGTCATTTTTGCAAGTTACCCTCCCACATGAACTATTCTAAACTTGAAGACTGCTAAAGTGAGACATTTAATAAACATGAAATTAAAACAATCCCAGTAGCTGGATTAAAGAAATAGACAACTGTCTTGACTCTCACATCTAACACTGGCTGGAAAAAAATGGGTTTCAAAACTATTGTTGTTAGGTATAAGTGACTAAAGAGTACAGAAAATAATTTTTAAAAACTATGTCTTTATGAGCACTCTGAGTTAGAGAACTGGATGTTCACTGTGACTCAGGTTTCCCATTGAGAGGAATAAAAATTCTAGGTGTTCACAGGTTACAAGTTAAAAAAAGTGATTTATTTACATTACCAAGATGAAATTGAGTTACAGTAGCTAATAGGATAAGTGTTGCTAGTTAGACATTAGAAGAGGGATACGAACCCAATTTACTGGGCAAATTAATTTTGCTCAAACACTTGAGTGGGCACAAAGATAATAGCGCCTTTAGGAGACAAACTGCCTGCCTTGCTTGTGTACTCCAGTGTTTTTCTAATGATTAAATTTCTTTAGGCAAGCTTTTTCACCAGCCTAAGGAAACCAAAAGACATTGATAAATGTGCAACAGAAATAGAATGAAAAGAGGACTTAATGCCCTATCTCTCCATATCTTAATATTTGCTGAAGCAGTTCTGGTTCTTTTGCCCTCTGTAATTAAAATTGCGCTTCTGGATGCCACTGATTTGCAAATGTAGATAGGGGTTTCAGGACCTGAATAAAAAGCCCCTTTAAAAAATAATGTCCTGGAAAGCAAAGTAGCACATAAAGACTGATCACACTGAAGGGGAGCTGAAGCCTTTCAGCAGTGTTCGAGACAGTTTAGATATGGACTGAAATGCATTTGGCAGAATCCCTTTCCCTTTCGATAACGAGCTGTACTCTGGTTCACCTCACACCCAAGGATTTCACAGTGCTTGATAGGAGTAAGGTGAATGGTGTCTGGATGCAGTCAGTCACTGAACAAAGGGATCTTAACATGCTTGTTAGTCCAGAAAGTCTTCTGCTATTCCCAGAAATGTTTAATGTGAGAAAGGGGATGGACTTAAATGATATACCCAAGATCATGCTGCAAATTAGTAGCAAGATGGGAAGCACCTCACAAACAGTTCCCTTCTGGGACTATGAGGCTGACCTGCCTACCTGAAAATAAAAGAAAGCCAGACTTCTTTGCAGTGATCAGTTTAAGCCAATTTGTATTGAACAATTTTCTATGAGATTAATTTTTTTTAAAAAAAAAAAAAAAAAAAAAAAAAAAAAAGAAAGAAAAATCTTGTAAAGCTAGACTAAACTGTGGTTAACAGCATAGCGGTCATTCTTTGATGTGATGCTTTAGAGGAGCTGAGGCAGAACATGCTGCTTCTGTGCAGTTTAATAAAAATAAGCCTGTGAAACGTCTTCCAATGCAAAAATCCAAGACTCTCATTAACATCTAATACTGAGCCTTAAAATCACCAGACCTGAATACATGTAGATGAGCTGTATTCGTTAATTTTAACAGCATCTGTGCTCATTTACACCAGCTAAATATCTAGCCTAGCATTCAATATAAGCAATTTTCTTGTCCCTTCCCAATTAGCTCCATTACAGAAAATCTAATTAAATCATATCTTTTAGCAGGAACCAAGAATTCAAGAACTACATTTTTTCACTTAATTAAAAGCTCCTCATCTTGAACTGTTAATTTTCTGAAAAAGATATCCAGTAGTTATTCTTCTGATTTGGTTACTGAATGAAATGGCTCATTTACTCTGAGTTAGCTCTTGAACCATACACTTAGGCTCCAACTCTTGTGAAGAGCTTAGAAGATGATAGGAATCATAGCTGCTTTTCTCCGCACCTCTGGATAAAATCTCTTCAGGTACAGCTTGTGTTTCTTTTGGGCCCAGAGAGACATCTGGATGACCATCAGGAAAGCAAAAATGCCAACTACCAAGGAAAAAGAGGAAAAAAAAAGAAGATCATGTGTCTTTCAGTGTCTGTTTAGGTGAATACATGAGGGTTTATGGAAAAGTCTGCAGTCTCTTCTGTGGTCAAAGACAAGTTAACTCTGTCCTTGCCCTCAGCCTTGCAGTTGCTGATATACCACAGCCTGAGGCTCAGCCTCCACACCAGAATTCACACAAATGATGTTCACATCTGTTAGACACACCCTGTATCACCTGTATCACCATAAATCACAAGGCCTCCCTGGGTACGGTGCTGTCTCAACACAGAATTACCCGTGGCATCTCTCAACTATTTTTCTGGTTTGCTTTCGACTTATAACATTTCTTTGTTCTTACTTCTGGCTCCCAACCATAACAGGGAGATGTGCTGTACCTTCCTTTTGCATGGAAGGAGAGCTTGGCCCCGGAGCAAGTAGGCAGTAGGTGCACGAACAGATGTAGCTGCCTGGCAGCAAGGTCTCACAAAGCCTAACAACTGTAGATGCCCAGGCCACTGCTGTAGCTGTCAGGAGCCAGTAAGAGGTCTCTCGAGTACCTTTCCCTTCAGACTGAGTGGCACCAAATGATTTTAGAGGTGCTTTTTGCAAATTCGTTACCCTTTCTCCTTTAAAATGAGCTGGTGGGTCAGAAACATTCATTTGGCATTTGGTCAAGTTACGTTTGGGACTGTTACAGCAAGGATGAATGTGCTGCATATGCTGCTGCTCCCTCATCTTGTAAATGCAGCCCTACAATGTCCCCAAACTTTCAGGTCATCTCCATTCCAGACCCTAAAGCACAAAAATCTTGTATCTTATCACACAAAATCAAAGGTTAAATTTTTGCATGATGCAGTTTAATTCACTTTTGAAATTCCTTTCATTTGTAAACCACATGGGGCTACTTTTTGCAAGGAGCTTTTATAGATTTCTATTTTGGAATGGAAAAATAATTAAAAAGTGAATGTTCTGGAGAGCTCAGTCCCAGGGACCATATTTGTATGGGTATTTAGGTCTCTAAGGATGCAGGAAAGTACTGAGCAAGAGTTGCAAATGCTACTAAGCAGGATGCTGTTATGAGCTGGTTGCCTGATATAAGCAAATAGGGAAATGCTACCAGGAACATGCATGTCTTTCCTCTCTTGAAATACTAAGTACATCTGGTTTCCTCTCCCTATTAGAAGCACTATTCCAGGTTTACAATGGAAAGAAATTTTCCTATATCAAAATGATTGACTGTAAATTAATACAGACTTTTTTTTTTTTCTTCTAAATTTCAGAGTCTGTTTTCACTATGGAAACAGAAGAAACAATATCTCACAAAAAGCAGAGAGCTGGTTTTGATCAAAAGAAGGTGTTGCAGTAGTGTTCACACTCTCCGCAGCTTTATGAGGGTAGCACTTTGGAGGTTTATACAGTCATGTTACAAGGGGGATTTGATGGCAATATTTCATGGGCCATAAATTTTTTGGCAAATTTTAGATTTCCAGAATTCACTTCCCCTAACAACAATTTAGAGGCTATCTTCATTGTGTTTCAAACTTACCTGGCAGTGTTTGTGTCATCACTGTGAAACTAATCCAAGATCCAACCTGTTGCAAAGAAAAAGGCACCATTAATTGTAAAGCAAAAGGGCAAGTTTTCAAATGCTCTCCCTGGAAGAAGATGGGAGAGGAAAAGTAGATAGAAAGGATCCCCTCAGTGTGCTGGATGGGGAGAAGAGATGGGTGGTAAATCCTTGGATCACTGGGGATTCTGTAGTAGAGCAGAATATACACAAGAGACATGATATTGATGTGAGGGAAGACAAGAGTCTGGTGGAGAAACATTTGTGTGAGCAAGGAGACTCTGACATACAGAACATAATGACTGACACACAGAGGGACTGCACAGAGGAGTTGCAGATTTTCTGCAGGCAAATGCTGAAACACCGTAAGCACTTGCTCTTTACATATAAGCATAAGAAAGTCATGTACCTCATACGTATAGTTGGGACAGGATACCAGCAGGAAGAGCCACGTGAAGGGGTTGTATGTTGGACTTGGAAAACAGGTTTTACTTCCTTCATGAAAGAAAAAAAAAAAAAAAAAAAAAAAAGAAAAAAAAGAAAAAAAAGAAAAAAAAAAAAGGAAAAAAAAAACCAAACAGACAAAACCAGTTTCAATACAGGGAGGGGAACTGAACCTTATCACAACTTGCCTGTGTAACAGCCATCCCCTTGACCAATGCTCCCAGAGTAAAACTTGTTAGGAAAGTTTCAATGAAATCTTTTGAGACAGCAAAAACTGTATTTATCCTAGTGAGAATGCTGTTTAGCGAGCCATCTATCGGTTTTTACAGGAAGGTCTGGCATGTCCAAAGGATGCAACCTTTGTTCAGAGGAAGAGAGAGACAAATAGTTTAATGTGGATTAGCCAGCAGGCAAGGGCTAAGGGCGCTCTTCTGGGATATAAAGGATGCAGCTGTATCTTATTTAGCCTTACTCAGGAACGTGAATCTGTCCCCTCTTACATCATCATCCTCCATCCCAGAGTAGAACGGAAAAACAACTGCAGAGCTAACAGGATGAGACTCCATATCCACTGATAATGTTCACACAAAATACCACACATGTAACACTTCAATTTTAAGTTCTGGCAACAATATTATCTTTAATAGTTGTAGGCATTGAGAACGTAGATTAATTATTTGGTTCTTGCCGGTCTTAAGCTGAATTAGGTCCCTTGCAACAAACAACATAATCACAGCACAACAAAAGCTTTCCAGAATAGAAACTGACTTCAGCGTGTGAAGTTGATCATACTGTGGTGAAGTATTTTCTTGAATAGAGTGTTACAGTGAAAAATTATACTATTATTATCTGAAAATATATTTTACTTTCTAGTATATATAGTACAACTTTTATTCTCATGGTACAAAAATATCCTGAAAACCCATGCTTGGAGCAGCCTTTTAAGAGCATATATATACACTGATGCCTGTGTAGCTCTTTATGAGTCTGTCTTTGTATGGTTGCATATATGTGTGTGTGTGTACCTTTGCATGAGATGCATGTATCTAAAAACTTTGCAATCTAGTTTGAAAGTTTTTGAAACTTAATTAAAATGGAATCCTTTGTTGTCAGTCAACAGGGTGCTTTAGAGAACTTTCATGCTTAAATCCATATTTAAATTGCAGTTGTGTCTAATTAAGATAAACTTGCTATAAGCTTTGTAACAACAGTGGTGTTGCTAATGTTTCCTTGTCACCACATTTATTTTGAAGATGTTATACCAATGGCATGGTTCCATACTTCATCTTTCTTTATTCTGGATGAAGATACATAAATTACAGTATAACAGCAGAAGATGGATAGGTTAAGCACACTTCAGTCTTAAATAGACAAACAGAAAACAAAGACAAACCTGAATGATTTTGGTGAGCTAAAGTTACATTGATAAAGTGATTTCCAGCTTCACACATCTGCAAGACATTAAAAACATATTTTCAGTTGCATACCTAAAATGCTGCAGTAACTGCGTTGCAGTGCATAACCAGAATCCCCCCCCCGTACAATTTAGTCTCTGCATCCAGAAAATACGTACTCCAGAATGTCTCTCCCATGGAAAATATATTTTGTAATCATTGTCAAACGCACAAGTGTCTAGTGAGCACCACGGGTGCAGCCTGGGATGAAAGCCCATGTTTCAGCTCTGCAGAGCTCAGCGCGGGCTGGCCTTCAGTGTGCTGCCCATGCCCAGCACGTGGAACACGCCTTGGTCTGGGGAGGTTTGAAAGGCTCCCTGGGGTCTAAGGAATTTAGCAAGATACTTTTCTGAACTGAACATCTTTGTCAGGATTTGGATTTAATCCAGGATGCGAAGAAGCAGGTGAAGTGTTGACCACTGGTTTTGTAAAGGTGCCACGAGTTAATATGCCTGCCCTCTTCCTACACACACTTTGAAAGGTGTTCATCGTAACACCTTTGTTATGCTGGTTACGGACCACAGCAACCAGTTCTCTAGGTAAGTCATAGAGGAAGGAAAAACAAGGTGAAGGAAATGGTGGTGGTTTTCTGAAGGGCAGACTGGTCCAACAGATAGTAGTCTGGACTTGATAAATGAAGGGAGCCAGTATTATTCCTGGTTCTGCTACTCTCTGCTTATGCTATTGCCACCCCTAACCAACCTCTCAAACTTGGTCTTTAATATTTAGGTGGTTCAAACCTTTGGAAGAGGTACTATGTCTCCCCACTTGCTTTTACAGCATGTAATACAAGGTGATTTCAGATTTGCTTGTGGCTTTCAGTACTTCAGCAATTACAACTACCGTAGAATCAAAACCAATCACTACCCATATTTAAAGTGGGAACTGGTAGGAAAACCAGTTACAATTCCTGAAAAAGAAAGCCTGTCAGTACAGCAATCTAATTTTATGTTTTTCATTTTTTCCCCTGCTTTATGAAGAAAAACAAAATGCTGTATACATTTCAATCTCAGACTGAATTGAAGTTCTGTATTAATTTCTGGGTTTGAAGACTGATTTCTCCTCTCAAATTGAAAATATTCAGTGTTAAAAAGTTCTGTTTTCTTATACCATTTGTCATTCTAAATTTTGCAAGGCTGGAAAAAAATTAAGAAATTAAAATAAAAAGGAAGAGTGCTAGAACCTGGAGACATAAAAGTGTAAAGTCACAAAATTAATACAGAAAGAAGGAAACACAATTGTAATTTTTTTAAGCCAATTGTGAAAATCATCCATAACAAAATTCAATTAAAACTAATTGAAAGGAATATATAACTTCATTTTATATTGAAATGTGCAATTATCTGAAAGAATATTGTAGATAGCATTGCTGAAGAATTTTCCCCTTTTTGTCAGAGAGATTTCTGTGGGCTTTGTTAGGAAATTTTAAATCAGTTCTATTAGCAAAGCTGTTATTCTGCATGTAGTCATGGGTCAAATCCTGCAGTCCTTTTATGTTTTTTAATTACAACTAACTGGCTGTCATCTATCATAAACACCAGATGTAAAACACTAAATAGCCAGAAAAGGAAATTCTATTATGAAATACCATATCAGAAGCTATAATTCTAGCCATAGCAATAGAAGTAATTTTAATTTACGTACTTCCAATTATGAGCTAGGAACGTGATTTTTTCTCATTACTATTATTTTAAAGAAAAAAATTTTGAAGTTAAAAGTGGTTTTGTCAAACACTATACATAAATGTGCAATGCTCATACTATTGTGGAGCAAAAGAGATTCACACACTGTAGTTAACACCTACTAATTCTATAATCAGTTCTAAGTAAAACAAGCAAAGGGCATTTCTGCAGGGATCTTTCACAGAATCATAGAACGGTTTGGGTTGGAAGGGACCTTAAAAACAATCTATTTCCAAACCCCCACTGCCATGTGGAAGGACACGTTCCAGTAAAGAATTTCTTCCTGATATCTAATCTAAATCTACCCTCTTTCAGTTTAAAACTGTTACCCCTCATCCTATCACTACACCCCCTGATAAAGAGTCCCTCCCCAGCTTCCCTGTACCCCCTTTCAGCACTGGGAGGCTGCTATAAGGTCTACCCAGAACCTTCTCTTGTCCAGGCTGAACAACCCCACCTCTCCCAGCCTGTCCTCATAAGGGACGTGCTCCAGCCCCCCGATCATCTTTGTGGCCTCTTCTGGACCCTCTCGAGCAGGTCCACATCTTTCTTATGTTGGGGGCCCCAGAGCTGGACACAGCACTGCTGGGGGGATCTCACGAGAGCAGAGTAGAGCAGAGGGGGAGAATCCCCTCCCTCGACCTGCTGGCCACATTTCTCTTGATGCAGCTCAGGACACAGTTGGCTTTCTGGGCTGCAAGTGCACATTGCTGGCTCATAGTCAGTTTTCCATCCACTAACACCACCAAGTCCTTCTCTACAGGGCTGCTCTCAATCCACTCATCATGATTTTTATTGGCTTCCCTTTGACTCTGCAGCTGCATTCCGCTGTAATTAGCTCTTATGTCCATCTTTAGAAATGTGGCTGCTAATGCTCTCAATGGAGAAGTACTGCTAAATGTAAGCTAGTCCTTAGTCAGTGTCTCAGATATAAAATAAGGGCCAGCAGGGAACAGCAGAAAAAAGGCTTACCATATTTATGATGATAAAATATTGACATCTACATACTGTTCCCCCTGTTTATATTCTATGCGTAACCTATGAGAAAAACATCCCTGCAAAGCTCAGAGCAGGTTCTCTAAATATGAGAATCTTTCAGAAGAGCCTGCTGACACCCTTCAAATTACTCAGTACTGTTGTTTACAGCAGCTGCAGATGTATACACTTAAATCAGGATATATAATAAAGACAAACCTTAAAAGAGGGGAAAAAAATGAAATCTTCCAAATATTTTATTCATATGTTTTAGAAACCTGTGAAAACAGCTTCAAATTATTTTTTGTATGTTGCTATTTTAAATCCATTGTCTGGGAACCTGCCAGAACAATGTCTGAAAGGAAAAGGTTTTGAGTTTCCATGGGTAGGAAGTTCTCAAAAGAGCTGCAAGAATTCAGACCACAGACCAGGTGTTGATGCAGCTCTGAAGGGGATGGCTATATTTTATAGCAAATACCCCCCAACAGGACTCATCCCTTTGCTTGATAGCAGCATTTTCCATAAAAGCTATAGCAGGGCATGTTACATTGAGGTGAGGAAGGATGTTCAATTAGAAAAGAAGGCTTTTTCTATGCAGAGATTTTGATGTGGATTAGTTTTACTGGTAGCACTGAGTATTCAGACAAGTGCTTTTCTTGGTTTCAGGTAACCTCTGAGCTTGGGAAGGGTGCAGACAGTGAGGTACTGGGTGCACCCTTGCGTACTGCTGCCACAACCTCCTGTCTCCGCAGTACAAGATTATTGCTTTCAGCAGTAGAGCCTCACTGAGTGCATGAACTTACTTCTTCATGTGAGTATTCTTCTTGTCTTTGCTATGCCTTCTTAGAGCAGGAAAAGCTGATAACAGCATGGCCAACCCTGGAGACAAACACTGACACAACTGTGATCTTTAAGGGTCCCAATTTACAAAAGCATTTCAATATTGTTAAGGAGTAGTTTGAATAGTGTTTGCCTTTTCTGAATAGTGTTTGCCTGAAGGAGCCTGGACACATTACTGTCCCATCTTCCTGTTATATTTCTGGAAACTGATCTGTATCTGATTTTCAAAGAGGCTGACTGTTTTGGCTACTGACCCATGCTCGCTTGGGTAAGTCAACACTTAACATTTCCAAGTCCAATGCCCACAGAAGATGGAAGACAATATACATTTCCATGTGAGAATTTCTTACTGAACTTCTGTCTCACTATATGGTTTTGTTAATTCAAACATCAGGTTCGGTAGTCTCAGCCATCCTTCATCACCTGCACTTTCCCATGGCTTAAACCACTTTAGTGGGGATTGGTTTTAGTAGCTATTGAGGTTAAGATATTCAGGGTACACAGTACTATTGAAAAGTCTGACTAGGTTGTAATTCTTCAGTATTATAATAATGGCAAGTTTCAATCTGTCTAAATATTAGTGTTTTTACACAACTATGAGTAGTAATAATGCTGATGGGGTTCTCATGGCTCTCAGATACAGTACTTCATGTTAAGCTCTGTATAGATAAATACTACTAGGAGACTTCCTGGCCTAGAAACGTTAATAGATTATCACTAAATCCAATCAAAGGGCACAGGGCTGTGGGTGTGTGTGTATATATATAGACAAACGTACAGCAGCATTACTGCATTTTGCTAAATGGTGAGTTACTCCTATTCCACAGTCATTAATAAAACTTTATTTTTGTACGTACCAGAAAAGCAAGGGCGGCAAAAGAAACTTGTCTGTGGCCAAAGGCTAGAAAATAGAATTAAATTATAAATTGTATTTTAAGGTATGCACAAGGTTTGCTATGAGTGAAATTTATCTAGTGGGGAGGAGCAGAAATACTTCTTTCCTCAGAGGCTCTGCAGAATGACTATTATCAAATGCAGTATGAAGACAACACAAATAGTAACAGCACTCAAGAAATGCCAGTCTCTTTACTGTCCTCAAGGCAGTTTTCACCTAGCTTTTTTCTAGTATCTGCCAGCTTCATATGTCCAAGTGCTTTGTCAAAGCAGGTGGTGGTGTCAAATTGCTTGGAAAGGCAAGGGTGGGGATGAAGTGAAGGTCAGCGGCAGACCCAGGCCAGGAATCACAGCCTTATCCATAAGCCCTTCTACCTCCATGAGCAAAGAACACAGACATAAGCTATAGAGTACTTTTTTTTTTTCTTTTTCAGTAGTGAGGCTTTTATATAGAGCCACTGTCTGCTTCACAGCCTTACCATGCAAGAAATATATTTAGCTTTTACAATTTTTACCTGGCCTTTGACTGCTCTCTTCTTTTTGCTATTGTCTGCAGACCATTGGAGTACTGTGTCATGTTCATCTCCAAAGGTTTACAGTTCTCAGCCGGTCATGGGTGAGGGACACAAACCACATGTATGTACCTCACTTCCCTGACCAAGTCTCATCAAACCTTTACTTTTGAGAACCCTTTTTCTCAGGTTGGCACATGACTCCTCTGTGGTGCCAAGGGCATGTGCTAAAACTCCTCAGAACAACCACACATGTCAACATCTGAGTATGGAGCTGCTAAGTAGATGTTCTTCATGGCAACTTTGTCAGCCTGGTTTAATTTATCACTCCTGAGCAGCATTCTGCAACTACCTGGTTGCCTTTTCTTAGCTGTCCCCAAACCAGTCATCTCTGGATATGGCTGTAGAGGTCACCTGTTCCTTCATCTAAAATAAACCATCAGTGTTTTACTGATCCAGCTAACCATGCCTTGGTGCTGGTGATCTCCAGCATTACACCTATAATTTTAATTTTAAGGGAGTGGCAACCAATTAGAAGTACTTCTGAATGCCTTTGCTGTTGGAAAGCTTTGTCTTGAACAAATGGTTTCCTCTGTAAAGAAGCTGCACCTACTGATTTGATAGCCCAGACTGCTAAAAGTTATGTCTAGGGAGGTTTCAATACTGTTTTCAGCATTACTGTTAAAGCCACACCAAATTCAACTGTCTTTCAACGAACCACATAATTCTGAAACAGAACTTTTGTGTTATTTTGAAAGGAAAGCAAATGCCATGTAGGAGAAATTTTTGATTGAAAAAAATTAGTAATTTAAGTGTAAATAAAAATGACAAAGCAAAACCTTTGTTCCTAAAGCTCATAGATAGGTAGAAGATGCATAGGAAAAGAAAGACTAAGGCATAGCAGGGAAAATAAAATAGTAGGAAACAAAACTTATGTCAGTTATGCTCAAAAGAAGCAAAAGTTCAAAGAGTAAACAAGAAGAAAAAAAATATGAAGAAACAGCAGTGCAACAATAAAATACCATGAGAGGGAACAAATGATGAATGAAATATGGAAGCAAAAAGCAGGAATTTTTTTCATTATTATCAGCAGTATCTGATTGACTTTTACTGGTTTCTCACAAAAAAAAAATCTTAATTTTTATGAAAAGGATGTATCTTTACAAATAAATCTCTCCTCCAAGAAAATGCAGCTAGCTCTAGTTCTCTCCTGCTTTTTTAGCACAAATATTATGAAGATGAGCAAAATATATAGATCTTTGTGTTTTCTCCAGTTGGTCAATATTTCCAGTTCATAAAACTGGACAGCAATTGTCCATCACTGAACAGGGATGTACACTCAGTGGCACAGCAGGAGTGCGTCCCGCACAATTATCTTCCTTCTGACACAGACTAAAGTCTAATCTCTGACTAGGTTAGTCATATGATCTCATGTGGGGGCTATCTATTGATTTTGGAGGACTTAAGTTTGCATACCAAAAATTTTTTAAAACCAAGGTCAGTTTTGTGTTCTATTTATACATACATGGAGGTGTATATCGTGGATGGTTGATGTAGTATGCAATCCAGGAAGTGAATCCCCAGTAAAAGGCACAGCCCTGGAACAGAAAAAGATACATTTTTTTTGTTAGAAAGGGCAATAAGCAAGTACAAACCATAACTTTATAAATATAAATTCTGGTAAGTTCAAAACCCAGATGACCACTGAGAGACTTCACAGTAGCTTCTTGAGTCACACAATATAGATCTTTTTAAGATGTTATGAAGCCACTAAAAAAAAAAGATAAAAGGACATACAGTGTAGATTTTTTTGATTGTGTTGAATATATTTTATTCTTCTTGTAGGGACTAACATTTGTTTTCTCCTCATTTGATTCTACTGCTGAAGGGCACATTTCTCTGACTTGTACTATTAAAAGTCTCAGGCTGGTTAACACAGCTGACTTACTATACCTTAAAGTCAGCATTTCCAAGCAAGGTAGAACTAGCCAAACAGAATGTTAAGCCAGCTGAGGAAAGAAAAGTAAAACTAAATAGGCCTGGTTTAATCCTAGCAAAAAAAAAAAAAAAAGCACACAGTTCCTGTAAAGATATTTGAGCTATGCACTGCATCTACCCCCATGGATTCAGTCCCACTTCATCCTCTTATTTAAAAGGGGCACCCCAGCTGCCTTTACTCGGTGACAGAAGACGTAGGCTTGGGAAAGCCCAAGCAGAGGTAATGTGATCATGTTCTTGCCCTGTGTAAGGGTCACTGCTCCCATTATTTGTACGAGGAAAAAACAAAACCCACCAGCCAAACAACAGAAACCACCCTGGAGACTGGTTAAAGCCTTTCTATGCGTCTAGGCTAAAGGTCCTGTGCTCAGTACCTTCTCAGGAAGAGCAGTATCCTGGGACTGGCTACAGCTCCATCCCATAAGTAGGGCTGCAAGTCAGACTTTCTCTTTTTAAACTTTTTGTGTGGTGCCATTGTGGGATAGGTACCACAAGCACAAGGGGACCTCAGTAACTGTGGGTCTTTAACTCCCACATGCATGAATCACTTTGGAGGTGGCACTCTGGATCCACAGTCGTTTAGCTTATATTCTTTTGTTTTGTTTTGTTTTATTTTTTTTTTAAACACTGTGTATTGTAAAACAACATCTTTAGCTGTGCATCTCATTACCTCCTTTCTGACTAGAATCATGTCGAGCCCCCTGTCATGGTCATACACTTATCTCCTTCACTAAAATCTTAAATGTATCACAAAAGTTTTAAAGGGAAGGTCTTTACATCACACTGAATGGGATGGGGCATGGGGTGATACAAAATAACTGAGTCTGTGTAAGCGAAATAAAAGAAAGGAGAGCCTATGAGTAATGACTCACAGTTGAAATTCAGGAGACTTTGGGACTCAGAATACTTTAGGCTCCCTCAGTATCTTCCTTCCTGAGGCCTCCACCTATAGAAGGAGATTTTTGGGTTTTTTCTATTTGTAATTTGATTTTAGCTTCTTAATGCAAGGTCTGTCTCTTGTTTTATATTTATATTGCACTGAGGAAGTGGAATGTGATTTCTGTCAGCATTGCTAGATGTTGCAGCAGCATATCGCATAATAAAATAGCATTCAGTCTGAAAAATATCCTGGACATGACAATCAGCCCCTTGCGTGGATGAGTTAAAGTGGACATTGACATGCAGGAGCTAAAATGGACATTGGTTTCAGTTCATGTCCTTGGAGACATGGCCCTGAAACTCTTCCTATATTTGTATTTTGACTAATCATAATTCCTGGAGCTAGAAAATAAATTATTTTTTATTTTCCTATCTTCTTCCAAGGACTGCTTTGATATGAGGATATTCTCTCTTACACAAAATGATAAACATATTGTCACCTTTATCATATTTTTCAGAGGAGTATGCCCTCCTGAAAACTTGTGAACAAATAATGTCTCCAGAAGATGTCTGATGTAATGTAAGCAATGGCAGAAGCAGGCCAAGCTGGAAGGAAAAAAAAAAAAAAAGGAAATTAAGGTAAGATTGCTTTTTATTACTTCACAATTTAATGTCACAAAAGGAATAAGGACTAATATTCCAAAACTGCAGAGTCACACTGAAATCGTGGGATTTAAGATATTGTCTTAATTGAAGCATCTGGAACCAAAGATTAATGGAATCATTTTCAGTGTTATACAAAGTTGCTTTCATTTTGCAGGGAAGCAACTTATTTTTACTAGCCTTGAATTAAAAAGAGCTCCTCACACTCTGAATGTGATACATAGCCCTGCCAAGACATTAAAACAGGACAGCTGTGTATACAAGCAGGCGTCTGCTGTGCTTTTCCAAAAGACATCTCCCATGTTTCAAGGCCACCTTAATGCTCCTGTAGGATGTGTCTGACATTTAAAAACATTTGGGATATCTTCTGAATGGTTTCCTTGTCCTATGCCAACTCAAGTAGCTGCATGGAGGTAGTCTGTATTTCACTTCCCTGTGGACGCAAAATGAGATTTTGTTGCAAAATTAATCCATTCTGATGACTTTTTTGTTGCCTGTTACAAAGAAACGAGGTAATTGTTGTAGAAATTATTATACTGATTCTCTTTTGAGGAAGATTATGAAACAATAACAGGCGTTGCTGATTTGCTTCTGAGAATGAGTTGCAGCTCATAGAGATTGAGTTTCAAAAACAAATGTCAAGAGTGATTCCTGGTGGCATTTTATCTTGGTTACATATACCGTACTACCAGAGCCCATCTCACTGCAAACCAATTATAAGACAAATGAAAAGTGGTTTTCAGCATATGAAATCTCAAATACTTTTATTATGCATCTTGTATGGTAGCCAGAGTCAAAGATTAAACAATTTCAAAGTAATTAAACCAGAGAGAGTTGAGCTAAGAAAATTTCAAACAATTAACGACTTATCCAGAGTCTGGAGCAAACTTCCAGCATTGCTGGGAATTTTACAATTAATTTGGATTAGGATGGGGATCTTGGATAAACCTGTTAAGGAGTGGTCATTAGAAGGATTCTGCACACCCCTTGACCACTTAAAAGAAGATAAAGGTACTGCTGGCTCTTCTGTGCTACCAGAAACTCTCTCCTTTCAAGTGTATGAGCAACAGAAGGAAATCAAACATCTTGCAGCTCTGGATTTGAATTCAACTATTCTGTGTTCTCATTCCCAGCTCCACTAACCCCCTTAATGTCTCTCCAAGCCTCTGTTCCTCCATCTGTAAATGATATTATTACTCACTGTGTTTCTGTGTTGTATACCAGCTCTCTTGATTCTGCAGTCATAGTGTGGAAGAAGTGCTGTGGGGAAGCTGTACAGTTCCTTGAGGCCACTCGTTCCCTGTGTGCCCTCCCGGTACCAGTGCTCCAACTTATGCAGCCGACAGGCTTTCCTTGATGGCATTCCACCCCTCTTGCCAGGCACTAATCCCCCAGAATGGGGACAGTCACACTGAAGAGAAGTAAGTTCCTTAAGTGTGAAAGTTACCAGCTTGCCTGGTGCATTAATCACCATCCTGTGGAGGGGTACAGTTGGTGGTGGCAGTGCCTTGAGCCTCCCTGGCAGCTACTGTGTTCAGCTGCTTGCCACTTTCTTGTCTGTAACAGTTCTTAATCCCTCCCACTGATCAGGTCCCCTTTGTTTCTCCCAGAGTCCTTCAAAAGGATTTGGAATAGCAGGGGCTGTCAAATGTCGTAAAAAGCTATCTTGGTTGGCTGTCCTCTCTTCATTGCTTTTTTGCATGCTCTTGAGTTCTAGCAGACTAAGCAGGTAGCATTTCCTTGTGTTCAGCTCCTTCTGTACTGTACTGGAACTGTTTAGTTTTCCTTGTTAGCGTTACTGTTCCGGTGATGGAGAGAAGCAAAGCTATCTGGTTCATGTTTATATATGAGATTCTCTGATTTGTTTCTGCACAGCTAGACACAACCTGTGCTCTTTGCTGTTCTATAACAGTGGCTGAGCTCTTATTTTTGTTTGTCAATTAAGTGTCATTTCTTAAAAGTCTTTCAGAACTCAAATATGTTGCATATGGCCCTGGGAACAATTACAATCTGAAGAGGTTTATTTAAAAAATCAGATTACCAGTTTTGAATTCCTATGGTATGGTGCTTCTGAGTTTCTCAGTTGTTCTTGGCCTGACTCATGACATGCAGACCTCTTGAAATTCCTCCCTGTTGTGCCTAGGTAAGCACCAGTGTGGAGGTAGTTATCTTCTGTGCTGGGTGCTCATCTTACGAATGGGAATGCACCCTAAAGAGACTGAGAGTGGGACATGTGATGTTTTGTCCTCTCTTCTCTGTCTTCTCTGCCAAGTGTGACTTTGGGTTACTACCCACTGTGTTTATTATTTCACTTTCTGCTCAGTCTGTGTGTCTAGAGGGCAAATTATTTGGGGAAAATACTACATCTTCCATTGTGACCAAGTGCAGTGGCCATTGCAACAGGGATCCCATTTTTGGTCAGGCGTGCGTACTGCTAAAATGCCAAACCACTATTGGTAAGAACAATCTGAAGCTCCCACTGACTCTGAGACCAGGCATGCAGCCTCACACCCCCTGTAACCTCCTCAGCCCTGGAAATGCAGTCTCCATCCCTCTGGCTCCCTGTCCTCCAGGAAAATAGTTCATGCAAATGTCACTCACTGGACCACTGGGTGGCGGAAGCTCTTCGCACTTTCCACTCGGTCATAAATCGTTGAGAGGCGAATGTAAAAGAGCAGATATATTAGAAGAGGCCCGGTGTATTCTGTTAGAAAAAACTGGAAATTAAAAAGAAAATAGCTGTATCAGAGTAGGAAATTGTACCAATAAAGGCATCAGAAGAAAAAATACCCCTATCCACAAAACCTATTCATCCTTCAAATGTCATTTTGGCTTCATTTTGAGGAATTAAATGACATGTTGTGTTTTTTCTGCTGTCTCTTTAGCAAAAGTGTAAAATCCATCTAGGAAATGAGAGAGAGGTTTCCATGCAGAACATTAACTCAGTCAGGAATGCTTCATGGAAGGTGGTCAAAATCACAGTTATCTCCTCTTTATACTTTTGGATGTGCCATCAGATACCTATTTGGAATCTAAACAACACTGAAAATCAAGATCCAGAAGCTGAAGGCAGTTTGCTTTCTGCCATTTTCTTTTTTTTTTTTTTTTTGCAATTAAGTGATACATCAGTCAAAGCCAACCAAGCACGACAGAAACAAACACAGCTTTGAATCCTGGTTGCTAGCAGAGTCATCTGGAAGGGAGGGATCATTGCTCGAGATTTGGTGTAGGCTGGAAGAGCAGGACCTGCCTGCCCTGCCTATTGTATGGTGCTTTGAGGCTTTGTTCAGTGACTGAGTGGGGCTCCTCCCTGTGCAGGCATCAGCAGAAGTAGCCTGTGGTAGGCAGACTGGGCAAGTAAGTTACCCTGTAAAACAGAAAGAAATAATTTAATCTCCTCACTGTAACCCCTGCTAGCCACAGGGAGGACATATGGGAGCAGGGAGAAAAGACGGAGTTATAGCACTGCCAGGAGCCACCCTTAGTTTTACATTCTGGCTTTGATTTGGTGCAGTCTGTATTGCCTTTTGTCAGGGCACACTCTTAAGCTACAAACAGTTGGAGGAACATGGTTAGAGTGATGTGAGTTCTGGATTTGATCACCTGTCCCTGCTGGAATGAATCTCAGAATAAGATGGAAATGGTGTAGTTCTACATGTTTACAAGGACCAGCAACTGGCAAATCATAACTCAAGTGCGTAGTATTGCTTAAGGGATAAAAAATCATAACTAATGAGCAGTTTGGCTTTTAAGGTGGCTATTTGCACTGCTATAGAATTGTATATGGATAAATACCTGTGGTTTAAGGAAGCAGCACTGAATTTAGATTACCTTTCTCAAAAGTAGTATTTGTCAGGCAGTCTGATCCCCAGTGGGCTGTTCTTCTAATCGCTCTTCAGAAGAGCTTTGAAAGAGAAAGATTTTCTTGAAGAAATATTCTGCAGCTAGGCTTCCTTCATTCGGGACCCCTCGTAGCATTTCTTTTCCTCTATTACAGGGGGAAACTTTTTGAAATTTCAGCCTTTCATAGCAGGACTGTGTCCAAAAAAAAAAACAGACTTAAGTGTTCTCTACCAGGGAAATGTCAAATTCTCTTTTGTTCTACATGACACCGTGATTTCTGTGCTCCATTTAGACTCTGCATGATCCCTAGAGGAGTTGTGTGTGTGTGTATGAAAACATTTAATCAGAGTGTCTAAGAGCCCACACTGTTGTGGAACACACCACTGCCAAGGGTTTATTAGAGTTTTGTCCTAATAGCAGTTGTATGGGTCTATTCCTAACTGCGAGTCCACTGTGTTAGGCACTCTGCAAACACTATAAGACACGCTATTAAAACCTAATACACTAAATATAGACAACGGTGGTATAGGAGACAGAGGTGCAGACAATATGGTCTGGGCAGGTAGGTGTAAGAGCTTGGAATGTGCTGCTTGCTTCAGTGTAGCTTTTCCTCTCAGCCATGAGTCACAACAAAAAATACACCTGTAACTTCCAGCTTTTATCATCTGTTTGGCATGAGCATATTATAAAGCTGCCAGGAAAAGTTTGGCAGGAATTAGCACCAAGTTGTGGTTAGTTGTCACTGCACCAAGTGTTCCCCTCTTACCCTCTGGCTGATTTTAGATGCTGGAAGGAGAAGGAAAGCTTCAGGATTTAGTGAAAAAATTCAGTCTCTATTTAGCAGCCAAAGCTACCAGCCACCTGATACCTGAATCCTTGTGACTAGGTGAGGAAGTGTTTTTGCTGTAGGAGGTGGGATGCAGAGCCTCCCACCAGAGCAATTCATATAAGCAGCAGAGAACACCAACAGCAGCTCTTGAGCTGGGGTTTGTGGAGGTGAGCAGCATCAGCACGCTCAGGGCACTTTACAGGCTGGGGACAAGGTCTCTTCTAATCTGTGTGTCAGTCACATTCGACAAGGCATTAGTCACCCGTGCGGAGGCAGGCTGTCCTTGGTCAGCTCTGAGATTTGCAATCAAGCAGGTATTGTCTGGCAGGCAGGACTGAATTTGACTTTGTCATAACTGCATCACACTGCTGGAACATAGTTAAGATCAGTAGCATTCTGTTTTAGAGGACGAGGTTCAATTTGCTGCAGTGTTTTGGGGGGTTTTTTTAACATTTTGGGTGAGTTTCAGTCTGTTTCCCTCTGTTGCATCTCCCAAGCTGCAACTTCTGCTCTCCTTTTCTGGCCCACTGATTTTAAATTAATGAGAAATGAAAAGTGAGTTCCAGAAAGGCAGGCAGAGAAGCTCTGCTAAAAATCCCACAAGTTCAAGCAGGTGGAAAAGAAAGTGTCTTAAATTAACACAAAATTACAATCAGTTCTAACCATTGGCAATCAAAGGCAAGCACCATTCTTTTACTATTGATTCTCAATGCATATATGCAATTAAGCCTACCTAGTATCTTCATACTCATCCTATAGCTGACTAATTGCTGGGCTCGGGGAGTTATTAGATGTGTTAAGGATCAGCTCAACCTATCATTTTTACAGATGCTCAAAAAGCCTACAAAATTACTAAGATACTAGTTCCTGCTGACTTGTCATGCAAAAATAATAACCAAATTTTAAACAAAACCCCCAAAATAATAACATCTTAGCTTATAGTTTCTGGGCAAAAGAAATACCATTTTTTAGAAAAACAGAAGAGTGATCATTTAAAACACAGTGCATTTTTTTTTCTGTAGAAATGTAAAAAAAAAAAAATCCAGTATTTAGAAGAAAATTACTTTATCATTTTGTGGGCCCACCTAGATTATTTTGGTGTATTTGGTGCAGCCAAATATGGTGGTTCACAGTAAACACAAAGCTCTTTTCCGGGAAGAGCATTCCATTTCTACTACAATGTGCATAGCTCAACTGAATTTAACTGTTGAGCTCATCATTAAGTCCCTGAATTAAAAAAACAGGAGATTAGCCCTTTTTTTCCACATCTGTACACTCTATTTCATACCTTGCATAGTGTTCAGTTCTCTAAGCTTCCTTCTCTCCAGTGTCTGGCATTATATACTCTATATACCTCTTACTCTCAGTGGCATAGAAAAAGTGCTACTCTTGAATCAAACCTTTCCCAGTCATGAGCTCCATACAGGGTGCTAAACTCAAGCTTCTTTAACTGTCTTAATTATCAGGTCCTTGGGGACCTGATTCAGTAGTACCTAAACTGGAAACATCTAATACATAAACAACAAAACAGAGATCTGGAATATGCAAAAGAGAGTTAAGGTAGGAGCTTCCATCATTCAAGAGATGGTGAGGCAAATTGGAAAACAATGTAGGATATCTAATTCACAGACCAGCAAGGCATCTCATTTTGCATGAGCCAGGTTGTACCTTCTTCTTTTATCTCTGTTCAGATGATTATGTCAGTAACACCTTGCTGAACTGAGTAACAACCAGGTCAGGAATTATAATCCTAGACCTTATGAGGCATAGGGAATATTTAGGGAGATATGAATGCACCAAAGGTGAAAGGAACTCTTTCTTTCATTATTTGAGGGAATGTGAGGTGAATTTTTTGGCTGGTAGGGGCAGCTGGCACAGTGCCTGGCACCATCCCAACAGGTCTACTACAGGGAATGGAAAGGTTTTTGAAATGAGTTAATAGTACCTTGTGTACTGGTTGGGAAAAGGAAGCTATAAACAGAGGGGGTGGAGTGGAGGAGTCTGAAAAAGTCCAACAATCTTTCTAAATGAACAGCCCACGAATTAGCAATCTTCACATGAGGGCATCAGCTAATTCCTCTCTAATGTTTATGACATGCCCTTTCTGCAATACCACACAACACACCCTATCTTGTATCACATTGCCTTTTGGCATAGTCTCACATTATCTCATTTATGACAAGCTGCAGAGGAGAGCTGAGGAAAGGCCATACAGCCTTTTCCATACTGATGCCTTCCTGCAGCTCTTTCCATGCCATGTAGGGGTAGTTTCCCAGTTCACTGGTGCTGGTCATGATGTTTTCTCTGCTACTGCCAACGGGATGTCTGGGTTCAAGCAGGGGAAGCGAAGGACATGGTATGAGGATAATACCTGCAGCCAGGACAATGACTTTGGGCCATCGCCAGAGGCTCTCAGCACAGCAAGAGATACAGAATAGCTCAAGCACGTCCTGGGCAACGTTGATGGAAAAGCAGCTGCAGTATATAAATTATCTAATGGACAGAGCTTAGTTTCTCTGATAAATGTGAGACAAAGGCACTAGTTGCGGGTCTGAGCCTGGGTCGGGCTGAGACAGTGCGTACCGCATGAAGAGAAGGATCCATTCATATCAGACAGACCATTACCATGTGTGAGTGTACAGAATGCAGCTGGGATTTCTGAGAAACCCAAGAGAAACAGGCAGTTGAACCTTCCCAAGCTCCCAAATCCCATTAAACTTAGCATCTAACTACTTTAGACTCCTTTTAAATCCCAGCCCTAAGTACTCTTGAGCTAATAATCATTAAAAAACATTATTAATTTCTGGACTAATTTCTACTTCACATGCTTTGCTACCTCATTAAAGGCCATATAATTACCTGGGGATGATAATGGCACAATTTTAGCAGCATCTCTAAATCTTTATTTTTTTAAAATTTTTTGTATTTTCTTGTTTGCAAAAATCCACAGCACCTGAAGTTTTGCATCAGGTAGCGCAATTCTAAGGGCTGCTTGAATATTCAATGATTTTTGTTCCAGTTCTCATGGAACATGCTAATCCATTCTACAAAACTTAAATAGCACATGCAGGGGCACCTGAAGCTTCCCTTGCCTGCGCAGATTTTACAGTGACTCATGTCTAAGAGTATTTCAGGCTGCAGCTCAATATTTACTGCAAATACCAGAGATAGGGATGGATTTGTTGTATGATTTTATAGGCAGATTGCAGCTGACTCAGGCCAGCTTCAGGAGCTGGGAGCTGAACAGTGATGGATGCTGTTAGTCCCTGAGTCAGGCCTGTGCTCCCTCTGTGGGAAAAGGGAGGTGAAATCCCAGCTTCCTCCTGCCTCTTTACTAAGACTGAGCTGTCTGAAACCACTAGTTTGGCATCAGACCATTTCGTGCTCTGGTCAAGATTCTTCCCTGAGAGCAAAAACCTTTGCATGTTTCTTACTCAAAATAGAAAATTACTGCAAATTAACAAATGCTCTTCTTATGCACACATGTATATGCGTGTTATATATGTTTGTACCTATACATATTCAGCAAAGCAGTCAAGTTCTGTTTGTAACCAAACACCAGTGTGAGTTCAGATTCACTGCCAAATCTTTACAGAGCCTTGACAGCATTTTGAAATCTGCTATATAATGTGTATCATTTTAAAATGTGTATTTATCATCTGCTATGTAGATACGTAAATGAAAGAGTGCTTTTTGACACTGGGCTATTACTAATAACCTCAACTAGCTTCTCCATAGTGCTTTTCATCTAGAAGCCTCAAAGCACTTTGCAAAGAGGAAAATACTGTTATTTTCTTGCCACATATCTGGAAACTGCAATACAGAGAAATTCAGTAAATTGTCAATGTCACCAGACAAGGTGGGCAAAGGATGATAAAAGGGCACTTGGTCTTCTCAGACACTGGTTCCTTCTCTGATTCACTCTCCTCTTTGTGCTCTCCTTACCCCCAGTATGGGGTTGGGAAAAAATTTCCCATACAAAATAATTTTACCAGGCTTATACATTCTAGAGGGACTAAAACTTCTTAAATTTGCATAGATTGACAAAATGTCAACATCTGTAGTTACTCTGCATACAAATAGGAAATGGCCTACATTTATCAGCACCATACACCAAGTAACTCTTTGTTCTTTAAGTAACAGGAAGGGTTTAAGCATAAAGTTGTGTATAACTGAAAGAAACAGCTTGTTCTGTTTATGCTTACTGAATTCCCTCTCCCTTTTTTTTGCACTTGAAGCAGTAAAAGCGTAAGGGTATTACTATAAACACTTATGCATAAGTTCTTCAGCCTGCACTGTGCTCAACAGCAACCAAACATTCACCCCTCAGAATTAAATTTCCTGGTAGCTCCCTAACTCCCTTTGGTGTCTGAAAAATTGACACACTGGCATGGTTCTTTGTGAGCTTGTGGCATTTGTTGCTGAGACCAAGATAAATTATTGCAACATCATTTTCTCTATTAGAAGCAGCATTTGAGGAATCCCAATCAGACATGTGGGCAATTTCAGAGGTCTCCTCTTCCCTTATCAGTTGGCTTCATGCTGCCACTGGGCAGCAACAAAGAGCCAAAAGTATATGTGACCCAAGGAAAGGCACAAATAATATAAAAACATGGCAAGAAATCAGGCAAATGCAAGCTGTTCTCTCCTGATAACCCTGGAGGTTGAAAATTATTAGACTTAATTAAATGAAAAATAAGACCAATCTTGTGTGTATAATTTGCCTTTGTGAAAGGTTACAGTGTTTTGAAAGTTCATAGCATTTGACTGGGATCAGCTCAAGACTTAGCCAGCTGTACCAAGGTAGAGCACCACTTACTGTGTGTTCAAGCAGAAACTTCTGCCAAGTACATACTGTTAGTTGTAAAATGGAGGTGCTTTACATTACAAATAATTGTAATTGGAAAAAGTGTTGTAGAGGAAATAGTGACTTCTCTTTTTTTCCTGGAGATCATCTTCTGTGATCAAATTATCTATTGATCCAAGAGGTTTAGCAATGAAAAAACATTTGGGGAGTTTCTCTCTGGCACTTTGCTGTAGTCATTCTTAAACCACCAACAGATTTACACAGAATCACACATTCTGTTTATTTGGCACTGCTGCCAAGTTTTCCAGGTACCCACAATTCCCTGAAAGTGTTATTCAGTTGGTAGTGTCCTGTCCCACAACTACCCATGTTTGAATTGGCCACAAAATATGTAAGCTATGATATGTATCCGCTGAGAAATATATTCAGTGTCATTCTCCATTGATAAAACCTACAGATCCTCAGCTCGCTCTCTTACCTTGATCTCAAATTCTGCCCTAAGCAATGATCATATGAGTTTTCTTAAATTTATCCTCTTCACGCTGACCCACTAGTTTTCTGGGACTCCCAGCCCTCCTACCCCTTCAAATTCCTCAGATCCTGTCTTTTTTATTCTATCATAATTGTCTGTACTTCTATATCCCATTGAAAGGTTATAAACCTTTACTGAAGTCTCTTCTTCTGGTCCCAAATTAGGGAAAACATCTTAAATTGTTCCCCATGGGAAGCCCAAAGCTGACCTCAGTAAAGACAAAGTGGAGAAAATGAGTCTGCAGAAGTTTGGCTGCCTGTTTTTTCAAACCCATCAATACTCACAAATTGCTTTGTATCACACTAATCCCACAGAATTAACGGGATTGTTCCTCATTTACAGGACCAGCCAAGTGACCTCTGCCATCCTCAGTCAGAGCAACTGCTCCTCCCCTCTTCACCACCAACCCACACCCACAGGACATAAAAACTTCTGTATGCATGCACTGTGTGAGTAAGCGGAGAGAACCGTGCTGACCAAAACACTTCCTTCCCCCCAAGAGAACAGGCATATCCCCCTTACTCAGTCCAGCATGCACTTCCCCACTGTGTACACCTGCTATACATAACCACAAAGCTTCAGACACAGATCTCTTGGCTTCTTGTTCATTTTTCACAATGTCTAACTCAGTGATAATTTTGCTTGCCAGCCAGAAGGGAACAGACCAATTAGTGAAAGCGTGGCTTTTCAGATTTCAAAGATGTTCTCGAGTTTAAATAAGTATTAGTCTCTACATTTCTAAATTGAGCAGAATCTTTTTTTCATTGAAAATTTTAAATGGAGGAGTTCTGCTGCCAGCCTCGGTATTTTAAGGCTCTCAGGAGTCAAAGTATTTAAGCAATCCCTAATTTTAAATCACAGTTACAAAAAATATTTACTGAAGTACTGTGTTTCAGGGTTAATCTCATGAAATTCACAGACTTAGAGGTAAATATATATTTTTCACATCTCTATGCTGTTTTCTCAGTTCTATTTTGATCATTCTGGTAGCCTGCCCAGTTAGCAACTAGACAACAGAAGCTGATAAATCAGAAATTGCAATCACTGCTCAATGAGGAAAGCTTTAATGGAAGTCTGAATTTGAGCAGGAAGAATGGTTTTCTTTTTCCTTTTGACTGCAGCAGCAGTATTCATTCTTAGCAGTAAAATGCCAGCCATGTTTCAAAAAGTCACACGCCGCATTGCAGTATGTAAAAAAAGCTCTCTGTCAAACATGCTTAGGCCCAAAATTGGACAGAGATTAAAAATAAAACCCATCACTTCAGTGGTGGGAATTTAAAACACCCCTGGGGATACAATCTTTGCAGGAGGCATATAGAAAAGATCTGTAAACTCAGCTTCCATTAGTATCTCTGAAGCATCAGTCAGCAAACCTCAACTGTCCCCTCTAGGTAGGGTAAAGGAATTGGTAAATGTGCGGAAGTAAATTATGTGTTTCTGATAATATTTTATAAAAAAGAAGGCAGAGTAGAGAAGGAGTTCTAACAAAATCCATGATATTAAGAAACAGGTTCTGTTTTCTCCCTGAAATGCTTTCTGGAAATGAGGCTCGAGGGTCTCCTTTCTTCTCAAAGAGCCAGCTGAGGTTGGATTTCTACCTACATTATCCCAGGAAAGGGCCTCGTTCTCAAGAGATTGACAAGTAATTGCTCCAGTGGAGGAGAACTGCAAATCCCTCACCCCTGTTTGTCCTCCCTCAGAGCAACCCAGCCTCTAGAACTTGTTGAAAACTGGTCAACCAGTCTCAGAGCTTGTAGTATAACCTGATCCCAGGAGATGTCTGGCCTTTCACAGTGCAAAACACCAAAAATACTTTGGTCACTGTGTAATCATGTTTTAAGAAGGCTGAGGATGAGAAGGAAAAGTCCTTCCTACATAGCAGCAACCTCTGACAGAGGGATTGAGTAGACAGTAGAAGACGACAAACTCTTGAGCCACCAAGGTGGAGTGTAACAAGGACTGTAAACCAGAGAATGTGCATGATCCAAAAGGGAAGCTGGGGTTTCTTGATTCAGAAATACACTCCTAGACTTAGAGACTCAAACTGTTAGTTTGGGAACAGACAACAGCATCATCTTTTATTTTACATGCCTGGAGAGAGTACTGCTCTCAGGAGGTGGAGGTAGGTAGCACTTTCCTCTTTTAAAAACCACAAGTCACTGTCTTGGTGTAAATCCCCAGCATAGGGGTTCTTGGTGTTCTTGACCCTCGAGTGGGCATCTCAAGTGTGATCTCCACTGAGGTGATAAAGCCCCAGAAGACCCACCTCTGTGCTTAGTTTTATCCTAGACAGATCCATGCCCAGTGCATTGACCTCTGGAGCACCACCATATCTCCATGTGCTTCTGTGTCTATTTTTTGAGTCTAGACCCTTTGTACCTCACCTATCATTTTGCTGACAAGATAAGAATATTTTTATTCTGTGCCTTGTTTATTTAAATGTCAAACCTTTAAATCAGAAGCATCCCTCACTGTGTGCATAAATCTGATAGAGAGTCAAGGGGCATGAAAGAATGGGAGCTCTAAGCACAGTAAAAATGGCAATAAAAATATACATCCTGTGTACAAATGCATTCTTAATTGCTATTGTTAGAATACAATCTTCTATTAACTTTTTCTCCATTGTTATAGACTATCTATAATATAAAAATCTCTTGACTGTTTAAATGATGTGGCTAGGAAGATTTCTCCCACTGAGAATGGAGACAATTTAGAGTATGGAACAGAATGCGATAAGATGAATATTCAGAAACTCATGGAGTTAACTTTCTGCATACACAGATTAAATCATAAAAAAATGCCACTGCCTGCAGTATCAACGCCTAGTCATAACTGCACTATTTATAATGGGATATTAAGCTTTAGTTATGTTACTGTCTTAGGCTACATAAACCACCAGCAAAGGAGAGAATAAATAAGGTTCTTACAGATTGCTTAGTTGTAGCAAACAGGAGGCTGCACTACTCACAATTTTGCTTGGTTCAGAGGTGGTGGGATGGGTTGGGGGGGAAACAGGACCCCAATTGGCATTAGTCATTATGGTCACAGTAGGCCATTAATCAGTGTGGGAATCAGTGGGGTAAATCCTCAGCCTTGACAAACTCTCAGACCTCTACTGAAATGGGTAGGTCACACAGTGTGAACTGTTCTAACCCCACTGAAGCAAACTGCTTGTTACCACCTGGGGATTTGGGTCCTGTTGTTAGAACTCGGAAGGATAGATACAGGCCACGTTCTTGTTCACAGGGGCTAAAGCATGCCAGAGTTTGTGCTGCTAGGGGTTATCTGCTTCCCTGGAGAGAAAGAAATGCATGTGAGCTTGAGCAGGTGAGATGGATATGCAACCTTACAGTGTTGATCCAGAAGCTGACTCTTCCCAAAGTCAAGGGCAGTTCTGGCAATAACACCCACCTTGAGTGTACTGTTTAACAGATGAACTGTAAAATAGCACGTCCATTTTACATGTCTTGTAGTAATGCTTCCTAGTCCACAGTGATATACTGGAGAGAGGAACCAGTACTATCATCTGCAAGCTGCTTAAAGACCTGACACTCGCAAGCTCCATCCATATAAACACAGCCAAGGAAGGACAGCTGCTTGCCAGTGAGTCTTATGGTCACCCCACATGAGCAGGGTGGGATCTGTGGACTACCAGAGGTAAGAATTCAGTAATTTGACTTACAGCCATGATGCCAGTTAGCAAAATCTCACTTGCTTCATTAGAGGAATTGCAAGCAATTGGTTTGTTTTCCATTGCTATGAATAGTCTCATCATGGCTTTTATGGCTTTCAGAAACTGTAGTTCTGCCTTACTCATGTTTCCCACTGCAGAAATTGAGAATCTTGTTACCCAACATACAGATGTGGGCTGTGTATTACTCCAGCTAACGCAGTATATGCAAACTACAGCAAAAGCTAGGTCAATCTAGTAGTGAGACTACTTTCAGCTCCACCACCTATGTGTGCTGCAGGATATTGGAAAGGTCTCTTCATCTCCCATCCCTTCACTGTCCTTTCAAACCCTTCTGCTGTCTTCTGTCTTTGGACTGTGAAAGAATTGAATCTTTCACTTCCTCCCTGCACAGATGAACCTGTAAAGTTAGAGTTCCCAACAAGCTTGTTTGGATGGAACACTTTGCCTCTCACGCACCACCTTCACCTTCCAACAGCTGCCTACAGGAAAATAACTGAAGTCAAACTGACACCAAAAGTCAAAATAGACCATGATTCTACCTACAGCATAATGCAGGTATTGTTGCTCATGGCAAATGCTTTTGTTTTACAAAGACATTCAAAATTTTTGCGACTCCTGAGCCTGGCTGAGCATCTTCTGCCAGGAATTCTTGGCCTCACCACTCTTTCAGAAATGTTCTTTAGGGGAACAAAGAATAAAGCATTCCCATCCAATAATTTTCCCGCATTATCAACCGGATTACCAGAAATCCATCTTTTTCTTTTTAATAGCCTTCCACTTTCAAAGCTGAGGAACCTTGCAGCAAATGAATGGTTTTGGCTACAGGTCCTGCACAGGTATATAAACCCCAGATAAGCTGAAACTTTTTTTTTTTTTTTTTTTTTTCCCTTCAGGCAACGTTGTTATGTCCACTTTCTAATCTTTAATTGGATGTCAGAGTTAGCACATTGATAACTTGGCTCACTATCCATTTATTTCTGTTTTGACTGCTGATAAAGTAATTACACCATTTGACATAGGGAAAGACACGTTGAGGAAGTTGGAGTAATTTGATGCTAAAACACATTGTACATTAAGATGTGTCATGTTGATTGTTACAAGGACATACTTACCGTGGTCCAACCGACCTGCTGACCCAGGTCTGTAAAATACAGTGTAATGATAGAGGAAACTGCAAGGCTTTGAATGTTAATGGAATCCTTCAAATAGGGCCCATCTGTAATGACAAAAAGGAAGGAGGAGATGGTATGAACAACAGGCATCTGCTTAGAGGTTCAGCATAGCATCTAGACTGCCCTGCTAATGGTCAAGGTATAGACCCAACTTGTATTCTGATTTATTTTGGTGACTTGGTACTTATTGTCCAGGTCAGCAACTTAGAGAATTTCTATGAGAGTTATTCTCCTCTCATTTTAACAAAAGCTTTAGGCTGACATGACACTGAGCAGCAATGCATAGCAATTGTTATGATGCTACCTCTGTTAATCTAGACCATTAGAGACGTGCCATGCAATCACACAGACAATTTCCTAGAGCACATTTTATTCTGTCTTGCAAGACTAATGGGAAAGTCGATGTTATGCAGTGTCTCAATCACTGATATCTTTTGCTGAAGCATTTGTATTCTCAGGCTATTTTACAATAGGTGGCACCATCATGATGAACACAACTTCTTGGACAAAGGCTCACAGACCAAGATTTCTTTGTAAGCCATCTGGCCTAAGCAGACCAGGTATATCTGAGCATTACAATACTTTTCACAGTATTTTGAGGCATTTGCTTCCAGTCTTGATAGACCCAGAGTGTACAGGTAGTGACATAAAATGGCAATATCTGGTTATCTTTTTTTTATAGAGGCAGTGAGCTGGCTATTAGGAAACCCCAACAGCCACTTGCATGGGGTGTTGCCATGGCTGCAACACTTCCTTTCTGTTTTTCACTTTATGTATTGCGTCTCCCTTTCAATATATGTTTGTTGACTGTTTAAGTCACTGAGAGTGCTAAATTCCACCAAGTGCTGAGCCCTCCTTTTCTAGGGCTCTGCAATGCTACATGTCCACAGAACAAATGCCATACAGCCCATGGCAGCTTCATCTCCCACTGCCATGTCCACCAAGAACAGATGTACTGGCACAAAAAAAAAGAAGCTGCTTCCTGAAGCCAGTTGCATCTTCTCATGAGGCTGTGAGCACGTATTAAAGTAGATAATGCAGCAAGTGAGGGAAGTGAGTGAATGGTTTTAAAACTGCCTTGTCTCAAGTACAGTCATATGTGGTTATGAAAACCATTAGATTCCTTTATTAGTGAGAAAGCTAATCATTAATATCAATTAATGAAAAAGTGCTAACAGTTCACCCAATAACATGTATAGAGAAAGCAATAGTGTTAGGAGAAGAACTTGCCAGAGGATTAGTAATACATTAGGTGGCTGTATTCAACCATATGAATACTTACTGCGTTCTAGTTGCAGGCCAACACGGGAAGGGTACCACTGGGGACCTGTTCAAATCACAAAGCATGACTGTTAATTTCATGGTGGAGGATCTAGATTTCTCTTTCTTTTAATATTCTTTTTAGCTGATAGCTACAATTGTGAAATTAAAAAAAAAAAAAAATCCTCTCATGGTCTCAGCTATACAAGCAGAATACAAGAGAGCTAGGAGGAGCACACAATAGACACATTAAAGCAGAAATCCCTTCTTCCCACTCGAGTGTTGAAAGCACACATCTCAATCCTGAATGCTCCATCAGCACATGAAAAATGGGCGTGTGCATGCACCACTGGAAACTATAGAGAGGACCCTGTTTATTATTATATTTGCCAAAACTCCGTACTAAATGTGTCAGTCTTGCCTCTCCCTCCAAAATTATGCTTTTTATACAGTTTTGTCCAAAGGGGTTAGTTTTTCCCAATTAGGAGTATCAAACCTTACTAGGGATGTGCAGCTAGCACTAGTTCTTAATCACAGCTTAATCAGGCAAATAGAGATAAAAAAGCAGAGACACCCGGGTAGCTAATACTGGGTTACATATGACTTCCATGATCTCCATCAACTTAAGGGTAATCCTTAGAAGCAGGTTTTTAAATGGTGTAGTTTAAAGGTTGCTCCTAAATGCATAACAGCAGTTAGCAGTTGTTATTAGGTGCCCTTTGATGATTTGGGACAGATCTCTGTCAGTTTGTTCAAACAGCTACAGGTCTCCAGTTGCATTTGTTTTCTCTTGGTGTCAGGGCAAGTGGGTGATTGCCACAGAAAGACTGCAGAAGGGATCGTGGCTGTTCAAATTATTAACTTGTTCAGTTCTTTGTAATGACTGTATGCAGAAGGCTGTGCCCCTACAGCTGTGCTAGCTGAATGGACAATATAAGCACTCCTCCTTCGAATCACAAAGACACATAATTTGTAACTTCACTTAAGCCCCACATACACTTCTGTTTGATGTTGAAGGCTTTTATGGATGACCTGAGGCAGCCTGGGGAGACCTTACACAGCCCTTGGTGTTGACTGAGATTTGGGGGCAGCGAAGTCTGACAGGCAAAAGCAAGGGAACAGCTGCACTATCACCACCTCCAGCCATTTCCAGTGCATTTGTCTTTATTTCCTTTGACATACCTTAGGACAGTGGGTAGCCTGAAAGATTTGATTTGTATTTACAATTCAACATTTGGGTGAAAATGGTCAAATATAGCCATAGTTTTCTTTAGATCTATGTTACAATTGTTAGTATTCTTGCATTTAAGATACCAGTATTCCCATAACTTAGACAAATGGAAAACAATTTGTCTTAGTTTGGACAGAAATAGAGTTAATATTCCTTTTCAGGGACTAGATGAGTGCTGTGTTTTGGATTTAGCTTTGGGTTTGGTATGGGAAGAATGCTGATAGCACACTGATGTTTTCAGCTGCTACCGAGACTTCAAGGACTCTCCGACTCCCCATGTCCTGCCCGTGCGCCAGGGCACAGGGAGCAGGGAGGGAGCACGGCCACAGCACCTGACCCAAACTGGCCAGTGAAATATTCCATATCATGGCACGTCATGCTCGCTATATAAAGGAGGGGTGGTTGGGAAGGAGCTCTCTCTCGCTTCTGGGATTGCGACTGTGGGATCTTGGTATCTCGGGGTCGCTGGCCGGGAACGGGCTGGGGATTGGTCAGCGGGTGGGGAGCAATTACGCTGTACATTGCCTGTTTATATATTTCTTTTTGTTTTCCCCCCATCATCGTTATTGTTTTCGGTTTATTGCCATTATTAAACTGTTCCTATCTCAGCCTGTGAGTCTCCCTTCACCCCTCTAATCCCCTCCGCCATTCCCAGGTGGGGAGGGGGAAGGGAGGGTGATTAGCTGCGGGGGTTGGTTGCCGATCAGGCCCAAACCACAACACAATTCCTCACAATGACTGCGATCAAATGTGGGAACATTTTCCCTGAGAAGCTGTGGGATCTATTTCCCTGGAGATAGTCAGGCCTCAGCTGGGGAAGACCCTGAGCAGTCTTTTAGGACTTGAAATTTGGCCCTGCTCTGAGCAGGAGCCTGGACCAGGTGAGCTCTGGAGATTGCTTCTACCTCAACTGTATTTCAGGATGATCAGGAGAGCTTGTTTACCCCACTGTCTGCCAGCTGGAGGGGAAGGGGAGCTGTACACAGCGTGCACTGCACCCACTGTGCCGTGGCAGCCAGCACACTCTCATTTTAAAAGCACTTGGTCTGAGTTTTGTAGGCAAGAATAGGCATTAGATGAACCCATGAACCAGGGCTAATAGCAGGAGGTGAGACATCCATCAGGCAAATCACAAACATTTTTTTCAAGGTACCACAACAATCCATGGCTATTAAAGATAACAGAAGGAAGATAGAGAAAGAGCAGCTGTCTGACTTGTCAAGGAAGATATGATTTGCTCCAGGACAGCCGATATCAATAGTTATTTGGGAGCCTGAAATGCAATGTACTTGTGTTAAATTGGAATCTTCCCCCTAACCCCCCCAACCCTTATATTACAGTATGTTTCAATAAAAGCCAATTTACCTGATCCTGTGGCAATGCACTTTTAGGTACGGCTCATAATCTTCACAAGGGCAAACAGAGGTTGTGCATTTAAGCATGTCATCCCACATTTCCAGTCCTTTAGCCTCAGTACACCATTATGTTCAAACATACTCAAAGATTTAGACAGGTGGAAGTGTGCCTTTGCGGCTGCTTGTCTGCAATGACCTTGTTATCACACCACTGTGTTCTAGACCATCCTTGGGGTGCCATGTGTACTTTTATGGAGAGACCTGGAACTGGCTGTTGGGATGTTCCTTCACAGCTCTTACTATTGCTGGGGGGCCACTAGCCAATGTCAAGTGGAAATACTATGCAAATTGAATGGGGGGCAAAGTCCAAACACATCTCTATTTGTATGTTGGTTTTAGTCAGAACATGAAAGTTTCCTGCTTTCAATCTTTACTGTCAGCAGACTATAGCAAGGATGTTTCCCAGCCTTAGCTGCCTGGGGTCCTGAAAAAAAAACAGCATTGCTTTCTGGAGAGAAGCATGATCCCACTTAGTTCCTCAGGAGGTCCCAGAGGTCTGGCTGGTCTGATCTCTCAGCCTGATGAGACTCATTTCAGAGAGAGGAAACCCCACACATTCCTAGGCATCAGAGATTTGCCTGGTCACCACTTGGTAGCGGTTGGCCAAGGGGACCCTGGCCCCACTTGACACCCTTTACTTGCCTTCTTCCTGTGACTGTGTTTTCCATGGGGATCCTCCAGAGCTCTCACTAGGACAGCTCTGGATTTCTATTTGGCAATGCAGGAAGCCATTCCAATCCAGCCTGGTTCTGGCAAAAACACATTCATGACATTCCTATGGAGAAGAGCTCTCCTTTCTTTTCACAGTGAAAAGAAGCCAAATGCAGTGACTAATTTTTTTATTAATTAACTCTTGCTACTATCTGTCAGAATCAGGTGTTGATGGCTCTCTTGGATACCTATAGAGAGTATTATCTGGTAGATTAGCTTTACCTGCCATCAGCAGGAATTCCGAAGTGCATGTGGAGAGCACAGGCTCCAAGACAGCAGTCAAGCTATCACTAAAGACAGAGACACAGCTGCAGCACTCAGGCCTCTCCGCACTCCCACACCTGGCAAAGCTCCTCTTGCTTCCAGTCTAAAGCTGGAGGGTTTTTCCAGGGTTGTTTTTTGTTTTGGTTTGTTTTTTTCCAGTAAGTTTTACTTCCCAGTTTATTCTTATTAACACTTTCCACTGATGCCACCTGCAGAGATGAATGGCAAACCAAGAGCATGGGTGATGAAGTTTATCTTGTAACTGGTGTTGAATCTAAAATCAGGCATGAATTATTATTTACTTTCTGACATTGTGATGGTGCATCAGAGCTCAGCCACATGGTACTCTGTAGGTCACAGTCCCTCTATATTCCTTGTGCTCTGCAGAGCTGTTCAGCTCCCTTATGCAGGGTTATGGTTTTGGCTATGCATGTCATAATTGGAACAAAGTTGTAAAAATATCATTTCAGTCCATTTATATCCCAGACAGGTTTTGACTCGAAAAAGCAGATACAGACTGACCAGAAAATAAGAACGGCCATCGTGATTCAAACCACAGGTCTGTTTAGCCAGTGTTATATCCTCTGTATTTAGCCAATATTGTGGTTCCTCATCACATTTCTTAGATTTCTAGCATTTGTGTAGAACAGCTTTGGTTCCTTTCTTTGCAGCATGTTTGGACAGCTACTGAAATGTCTTCCTGCTTTTCCATCTCCTATTTGTTTATTTCTACCCTCCTGACTTATCCTTCTATTGAAGGATGTTTGTCTCAGTTTTTAATATGGTCACCCCTCAACTGCATGCACATAGGCACCTGAAAGCTTTGCCCATTCCTCAGCTGAAAGGTTATTCACAAACTCCTTGATTTTAAGTGACATCAACATCAATCTTCACTGAGCAACCTGATCTAGTGAAAGATGTCCCTGCCTGTGGCAGGGAGTGCTGCACTAGATGATCTTTGAACATCCCTTCCAACCTAAACTGTTCTACAATTTTATGATTCATTCTGTTATGAGCCAGACAATGTTCCTTCTATGTGTACAGGCTTCCTTTAGTCTGGAAGTGTAAGCAATTAATGATGAGTCTTAAGCCTTTTACCTTATTCCATCTTCTTGGTCAAGAATCCATTCCAAACTTTGTGAAAAAAAAATCCATAGGTTTACTTAAAACCCAGTAAAATATTTTAATGCTATTACCTTTAAAGCATCATAATTTTTCAACACAGGATTGTATTTTCTTGGAAAGTGAATCAATGTTTCCTTTTAATAATCTCTTTTAAAAAATGGACATGAGGAAAAATATTTGATTGTGTATGGGTTATTTGTCGTACTTGCCAGTTTTTGAAACAAAAATTAAAACATAAGCAAAGTGACAGGATATATAAAAACTGACAGCCATCTTTAATTTGACCGTTCCCAGCTATGAAATCGCATATTAATACTGTATATAAGAAGGAGATGTATTGCTATTAAACAACCATATAAATGCTTGCTAAAATGACAGCTTCAGTGCCATGCCCAGCTGCCAATACCACTATGCAAAAGATGCACAGAAAAAAAAGATCTACTGGTGCCGCTGCTCACATGGGTGGGCTTTGTTTTCACCACATTTATGCTAGAATTTCAGTAAACAAATCGTCTGACAATCACATTAACTGAGAACAGTTTTAAAAGTGTCCAAAGGTACTCTATCCACATGATTCGAATTGACCTTAATGTGTGCTCCACCACATAAATATCACAAGAGATTTTGAAAATTTAACTAAGAAATATAAGTACTAGATATTTTCCAATAGTTATGAAATTGAAGGGATCAATCTAATTTTTACTAAGTTTCATAAAGTACCTTCCATTAAAATTCTTTAGTGCACTGCATGTTCTGTAGTAAATTACACAATCAAATGCCTATTTGTCACAAAGTATTTATGAAGTTACATGAACCTATATGAGAGTAAAGGTGTGACATGATGAAGACCTCTCTTGCTGGGAAATTTAGTGTAGTCCTTAGAATGCAGCCCTGCAAAAGCTATTCTGCCAGGGAGTGAGGAGTCTAAGAAATGCAAAACAGAGCTGATGGACACAATTTGGAGATAATTAGCAGATTGACTTTCCATGATCAGCTAATTTTATTATCAGTTAAATTGTTTGCTTCTCATTGTATTTCACCACCCATGCATCTCTAATAACAAATAGTTTTAATAATTACAAGCAATACCTGCTGTGATATGAATAGGATGATATGAGCAACAAAATTACTATAATCAATCAGCAGCAGCATGTTGTTTAAATTTGCAGAAATACAGGAAATTCTGGGGATCACTGCTGCACCAATACCCCTTATATGATCACAAAATGTTACACATTAGCTGAGAAATGTAACAGCACTTGCCCTTGTGAACTGAGACCAGCTGAAATGCATTCCACCACCTTAACCAGACAGTAGTTTTTGAGGATGAGATTGCCAGGAAAGATTCACATATTAGTTTGCGTGGGGATGATGGTTTTGTGCATAACATATAGAGACAGACAGACATACCAACACACAGATTATCTGAAAACTTGCTGATGCCTTTCCTTGACAAGAAAATGCTGAACAAATACAGTTGCTCCATGTTCGCTACCTTAACAGCAACGGTCATAAGTGTTGTTTCTCTTGGTTGTAGTGGGCGTGTTTGAGCAGGAATGCTTCTGAGAAGACAGGAATGGATAGAGATATCACTGCGCTGACAGTTGCAGCCTTTGCTGGGCTGAAGTTTGCATATCCTTGCTTCGCTGAGCTGACAGCAGGGAAGTGGGATGCTGAAATGACTTGAAGCTGTTGCTTTCTGCTTTTATTTGGAAGAAAAGGCTGTGGGATTTATTGTGCTAACATTGCACTTGTGTGATTCTTGAGCACGGTGGTGGTAAGCAAAGCACACCTAAGAAACCACTGTAAAACTAAGCTGGGCCACAGGACGAAGAGAAAGAGTACCTGAAGCTATTACTATGCTTGCCTTCACTGTAAGAAATGACAGCTGCTGAGAACTGCAATCTGAATGACCAGCCCACCTGAAGAATTGCAGCTCTCAGCAGCAAGCCTGGGACAAGCAAGGCCCCAGCATCTCTTTACATGACCCCACTCGAAAGGCCCTCTGGCAGCAGACCAAAAGATATTTTGCTGCTTTGACCCTCCAAATGCTAGCACAATCACCTGGCTCTTTTTTTGTCAGGGCTTCTGAGGAGGGGCCAGCTCTAGCCAGGCCCCTTCCAGTTACCACCCACCTGGCCTGGCGCTGCACTGAGCTCCTGAGCCCCGCTGGGCTCCCAGGGGCCAGGCCACCAACTGTACGCTGCTTCCACCTCTCACTAAGTCTTTAGGGCACAGGGCTGGCCCTGGGAAGGCACTTGCTGGATTCAGGATCATTCAGCTAGGCTGTGTTTTTCTTGTAGAAGGACCTTTGGTATGGTGTAACAGGATATTTAAAGAGTGGGAGTGAGGTCTTGAACTAGATCCACATTTTTATGGGAAGTCAGTGGGAAGAGCAGATCCAGTGTGTCCCGTTTGGTAAAATTTCAGCAGGCTACTGAAATGGATATTATTTTTAATGGCTCCATACCTAGGGATAGATCCCTTTTCTTTGTCAGCTTTTCCGAGTATTTTCCCTGATTTGTTTAATTTGTAAGCTTTCCAGGGAAGATCTCTGACCATGTGTTTTACAAAGGCACCTCGACCTCTAGTTGCTATGGGGACACAAATAACCACTTTCTTAATGACATGTGGAATTTAGAAAAGGAGCTATTTGATCATAAGCATCCATTTCTTCCTTTTGGTTTTTGAAAAACATGAATGCATCTAGCTACAGCCATGCTGCTTGCACAGGGAGAGCAAGTGGTGAGCTGGCTGAATTGATGTCTCCAGACATCAAGTTAAGTTAAGACCATGCTAAGACCAACAGTGTTAAGGACAGGGTCTGGCTAAGTGGAATAACAGAACAACACACACTGACTACTAAGCAGGTAAGTCCCAGTGTGAGGAAGTGTCTGCTTCCTTTTTAGCTGTCCATTTGATTGTTCTCGTTGGCCTAAAATGCTTAAAATCTGTGAGCATCCATTTTTCCTACATAAAGTCATGTAACTGTCACCCTGGCACCTCCACTGAAGCCCCAAAGTGCCTGATCCAGAAGGTTTTTCAGAGCATACCTAACATCTCTATAGCAAAGAGTATTATATTGCATACAATTCCAGCATCCATTCACCTTAACAAGTGTCAGAACTTTGCTTTTCTTGCCCAGGATCTGGAAAACATGATAGTCCTGTCCATATGTTGATTTCTGGAGGCAGTTTATCTGCTCTGACTGTGCCCAGGTGTGGAATTCCAGCTCGTGAGACTCTGCACTGCACCCTGGGTCACAAATTCAGCCGATTGCATTTTCATTTAAAAGACTTATATAAATGTCTGAACTCCCTGAGGAACAGAACACTCCTCTCTTCTCATCTTTTATTTTCCCTGGGGAAAAAAAAAAAAAAAACAAAAAAACAACAAAAAAACACAACAACAAAACAAAAAACAAACAAATAAACAAAAAAAAAATCTCAGACCTTAGCTATATTCTGATCGGGCTTAAGCAAGCATAGTTTTTCTTGATGAAGATCAGTTGTTATTAGTGATAAACAGAGTATTATTTGTCATTTAGAGGTCAATTTATGTCAGTAGAAGATTAAGTTTTCAATTTTCTTCCTGAAACACTGAAACCTACTGTGGAAATCCAGATGAGCAAAACGCATCAGAAACTAAAAGCAAGCAAGCATGCCGCATGTAGATGTGTATTTTAATGTTTTTGCTACCTTGTTTCTCCTTTCCACTTCCAAAAAAAAAAAAAAAAAAAAAAAAGAAAGGAAGAAAAGCCAGCCGTGTGCATTTCAATTTTCTATGTAGCCTGCTGCAGAAAGTATAATTAATTTTGATCTTTCTGTGTGGATTTGCATTTAAATTAATGTGCGTGGGCAAAGGAAGGGAAGGAGAATGAAGCTCACCATTTTTTTTTTCATCAATAATAACCATTGAGCAGAATACAGAGAAACAAGAAAATAGATGTTCTGACAAGCCTGGAGCTTGAAGCAACGTTCCGGTAAGGGACTGCCTTTGATGGGTGCAGGAGGTGCTGAGTGTGGGGCACAGCGCACGCTCAGCTGGGCCTGGAGCGGGGTGCCTGCCAGGCTGGCTCCCCTCGCGTGGGCTTCTCCCCCTGCGTGGGCTTCTCTTCTCCCCCTGCATGGGCTTCTCTTCTCCCCCTGCATGGGCTTCTCTTCTCCCCTCGCGTGGGCTCCGAGCTGCTGCACAGAAGCATGCTCTGCTGCTGCCGGCGGGTGACGGGCAGGTCTCGGTCATTGAGGCTAGACTCTGTGTAATAGGTTTGGGGAGTCTTTTGACCCCTGGGGAGGGCTGCCTCCTGTGATCCACGCACTAAAATAGCACCGAGTTGGCTTCCTGGTTGCAGACGGTTGTGTTCCGGGTCTGAAATGTCAACCCCAGTTAAAAGAGAGAAGAGTAATTTATGCTGATTGAGGATCTGTGTTCTGGCAGTTATCTTTGTCGTTGATTCTCCTGTCTCTACAAGTTCAGAAAGGGTAACAAAGATAATTGTTGAGGTATCAGGGGGATGTGAGAACTCAAGCAGGATTCTCTTCCTAAATATAAACTCTATCAGTGAAGCCTCCATACAAAGGGTGACCCAAAATGAGAAACTGTATGTTAAGGAACATGCATTTGCCAAACTAAATTTATGGTTTAGGGACTAAAAATATCCTTCCTTCTCTATCTGCCTGTCCATATTCTAACATGGGATTTTTAAAAACTCATCTTAATGTTTGGTGGGTTATGAAATTGGTTGCCGTCTATCTGAACCTTTAACTGCTCAAATACATTTACTGGTGTAGCAGTAGTTAACCCAGCCAAGGTTTTCACAGGCAGCAAAGCAGAGCATTTAAACACAGGTATCTGACCATCCTTGTGTTCTCAGAAAACAGAAGCAATAAGATATAAAGGCCTGTTTTAAAATGTTGCTTCTTTTAAAACCTTTGCTCCTGTTCTGCCTGTGCCATGTTCTGAGAGAACAGGCAGTGCTGTGCCTTGCAGTGTTACAGATATGCTGTGTTTCAGGACACTCATAACCCAGGTCATTGCCTCCTCACTTCAGAAAGCTCTAGTTAGGATACTCCCCTAACCAGCATGACTGCTAAGTACGTTTAGGTAGCAGCTCTCCCCAGAGATGCACGAGGGGCAGGGAGCAGAGGACTGCCACACTCGCTGGTTTACCCCACACTGCTTGCACACTGTCTGAATGTGGTACGGCACCGGCGCGCGTTACAGCAGGCTGGGGCTCTGCTGATTTACGTTCCAGCATCAGATAGTACCTGGTGCTCCAACAAGCACAGCTGATAGAGCAAAGATAACTCATTTACCCCTAATAGCAACACGTGTTTTGTATCAAATGGCCACACCAATGCCATCAACAATTAACTGACTGCATTTGAACTGATATGATTTCTTCCTTAGTGCAAATTAACTTCTCATCAAATACATCAGTAAATTCACCACACTGAAAATTAATCGCCACTAATAACAGGGCTAAACTGTAGTTTCTCCACAAGCGGTGAGGAAAAGGCAGCACAGATCTGCCCTGCTTTGGCAGCAGATCAGACACTATAGCATGTGAGCCAGAGGCTCGGTCGTGTTACCATGTCCTTCCTGGGAGAATTTTATTTGGGCTGGTTTAATTCCCCCATCCAACCACTTTAATTGGGTTGAGCACAGGCTTCAGTGCCTCAGAAGCACTGCCATGAGGACTGGGAAACTGTTCTTCCCATCTCAGCTCTACGACAGAGGACGAATAATTTCCCCTCTGCATATTGCAGTTCCTCTGCTGTGAAATGAGGCTATAGTACCTCTCCAGCAAATAGAGACATTGTGAGGATAAACAGCAGACAAGGTTGATTCCAGGTCACCTCCTGTGCATGCTGTGAGTGATGCTCTAGCCCACATGGAGAGCACAGGACTAGCCACCCCAAGCTCTCCCAGCAGGAACTGAGCCCAGACAAGCTGTCTGCACATCAGCCACAAGGCAGTCGTGTAGGAAGAAGCATAACATGCTTAAAACTGATCAGCAAACTGCTTTTCCACAGTTACACAGATACAGCCCATGAGGGACTTGATTATGGTGATATTGCTTGGTGAGTATGTTCATTCTCAAACCCGAGGGATGACATTTCATCCCAATCTATACAGCAAACACTTAATGGCCTTTGAACACCTCTACTGATTTTCCTCTGTAAATGTTATAGCCACAACTCATCTAGACTGTTTGTGAACTCTGAACTTGCACTCTAATGGCAGAATATAAAAAAAATATATATTGCCTTCCCATTAGTATGTATTTAAACCGGGGCAACATATGTTGTTCAAAGCAAATAAACCACTGGCATAGCCTTCCGTTTGTTCTATTTCTGTGCCATTCAGTCCCAATTTTTGAAGTTGGTCGTCTTATTTGCAGGCAGAATTAGTTGAAAGTTTTCAAAAATATTTTTGATGCTGTAGAAACATGTCTTTTGTTTCAGAACTCAGAGTTGTTTATGGAGAAAGTGAGGTCATATATTTAAAACCCAGAAAAAAAACACTAGTCTTGTGTTCGGTGACTGGCTTACTGGTTCTTTTTCAGCCTCTGATTTTCCATTTACAGTTCTCTTTTTACTTTTTCTACCTCCAGATTTTCTTTCTAACCACATTTATGGAATAATTTAGACTATAAACTTTCTTTTCTTTTTCTGAAGTTTTGGTAACTTCTGGTTGGCAGGCTATGAAGTTAAGTTTACCTGACTTAAGAAAATCCAGTCTTGTTAACCGATGCTAGGCATGACTTAGCTTTCTGAGCTGGAAATCTTGATTGCAAAACATGGTGGCTCCTGCATTCATTTTGATGGGAAATCAAAAGTATGAGCCATATTACCCAAAAAACAAGTCAAAACGTAAATGTGCATTGAAAACGGGCTAGTGTCTAGATCACAGACTTAAACCCACATCCAGTATATGTCATCACAACAGCAACAACAAAATTGGTGAAGAAAAAATTAAGACTTTCCAAGGTATATGCTAAATAATGTAAAAGTTTATCTAAAACCAAAATGGAGCAAAGTATATACAGAAACACCCACCTTTCCCCTGGGCTCAAATGCCTGGACCTTTATGTGGTAAATCTTGTTTGGATCATACACGAAATGTGGCTATCCTCTGCCACACTCAAAGTTTGCCTCATATCAAGGCATCTAGCCAGTAATGAACCCAGTGTGTTTGGACTCACACAACTACTTTGATCAAAATGGAAAATTTGTGACAGACCTTCAAAACCTCAAGAACAGTGTCATTTTTTTTAGGGATCAGAAACGTTCCTTCAACAAAGGTGCTGCCACATATTCATCTCAGTGTAAATTAAGACAGGCCGTGGCAATGGTTAAACTAAACGATGTGTTGTCAACTTTCTACGTGGGAATACAGCAAACATGGCTCTTACCTAATGGATACCGGGGTTATTTCCAGGAAAAACAGGCTTGCTTTCCTAAAGGTAATCATATTCCAGAGAAGTCCCCATCTGCTCCTAGCTAGACATTGCTAAGCTTTCCACATTTTCAGAGGCCCCATCTATTTGTGTATGTGTTTGCTTGTTTTCAGATGTTCAAAAAAGAGATGAAAATAATGAGAAAGAGAAGGTAGTAGGTGAAACAACAGGTAGCCTCAGAGACTGGCTTCTCTTTCCAGAGTCTTTTGAGGGACCAAGAAGTGCCTATGCCCCTGTTTCTCCAGACATAAGATGAGGTGTTTGGGTCCTTCATTGAAAACTTTAAGAGTAATTGGTGGGGATAGGAATTGGTTTCAGTATAATACCAGTTGTTAGATCATGGTTGGGGAACTGGAAAAAACTAAATGCTAGACTGGAATACAGAGGTAGATGAACAACGGCAACTAACATCCATTAGTAGCAAAGAGAGCCAGATAGTTGTCAAGGCCAGCCCACATTTTGTATCAGCGTAGCTTGTGAGTGAGCTGCAGATTCAGTATGGTGAATAATTTGCAACAGCAAATATATTCAATAACATTGCAATTCGGGGACAATTTAGAAAAAGGCAGAACTCCCCTCTTCTACCTTATTTTTATTGTGAATCATTTGTTCAGCTTCTTGTCTTTGATGCATTGCTTTCATTAACTTGAAACAGTGGCAAATATCAAGTTTTGTTTGAAAGATTTCTTATTTTGATTGTTTGTAGAGTTTCTTTCCCTCCATGCCCAAACAGGAAAATAAATAAATAAACAGCCTACAAATATAAGAGAGAGAGCGCACGCACATGTAAACAAATGCAAAACAAGTTACCATCACAGGGTGACATCCTTCACATTCAGGTCTGAACAGCCTCTTGTCTTGCTCACCTGACCCTACCCCCAGAATTGTAGCTACTTGTCATGGCACACCTCCTCTTGGCCCTGCGGAAGCTGGGGGCTACAGAAGCACAGCCAGGGAAGCCACAAGACAGAGAAGATCTGGGGGAAAGTCTGAACTTAGCAGCTGAAGCCGCTGTCTCTTCTCCAACCTGTCTAGCAGAGGTGACACCATGGGCCTTGTCATTTTTTTCTCATGGTCTCCCAGAGTGTTCCAAGAAGGAGGTAGGTTCCTCTCATTCTGGCATCAGAGATGTGCTTCCTCTTCCGTTATCCAGTGCCTGTTGGCTGTCTTTCACAAGAAGTCCCTGGGACATTTCATGAAGACCCATTCCATGCAGCTCCTCGTAAGAGAAACTGTTGGAACTTTCTGTAAAGCCATCTGCCCAACTCTGGTGTCCAAAAGCACAGGGTCCCCTATGAAAAACCTGATGTATATGCAGAGCACGTTTAAAAGCCTGAAGTGATCTTGACCCTGCCGTTAGCAACAGGCATCTGTCATAATAATGGGCATGAAACTCTTTTCACAGTTGTGAAGACCCACTGGGGCTTTTAGTATCTTGAGTTCCCTGGATGGACATTAAGCCCACATGAATCTGGTGGTGAATACCAGGTTAACACTGGAAGTCTGTCTGTTCTTCAGACAAAAAATGTAATACTCAAGTTTAAATTGATATAGGAGCTGTTTAACAACTGAAACTACTTTGGCATCTTCTATTACCAGTTCACTAGGCTTTAATTCTTCATTTTACCTGAGACTAGATATTCCCTAGGGCCTGGATTACTTCTATGGGGCCTTGCACTGTCCTTTTTTCACTTGAGCCATAGGCACTAATATAAGACATATTGTAACTAATAATAGGCAACTCTGGTAAACAAATTTTGTTGTTTCTCATCTAGATCTGTCAATTAAATCTACTGCAAAGGCAAGAAAAGCAAAGAATCTATCTATGAAATTTCCTTTTCTTAATGAGGCATTTAAATAGCATCTCACATTTGTTCTCTGATTGTTTACATAGGATGTCATTTGTGATGCATTGTTAGAGCCCTGTAAATCTCAGCTGGGAACAATATCTCAGAGAGCAGAGAGGGCCAGTTCTGCTTCAAGCTACATCTCAATAGATTCGCTGCCTTTTCTTTTATTACGTTGCTCATCTGAAATGATATCTGTAATCCTGCTAATGAAATGCAATAACATCAGACACAGCAGCTGCCAAAAAAAAAAGAGTGACATAATGTGAATTTCTGTTAAAGTTTTTGAGTTGATCTTCACTTTTTCCATTGCTGGTTTAAATATTGCTGTTTTGTCTGAAGGTCATCTTATTTCTATGAGCATTTAATGGATAGACTGGCTTTTGTGTTTTAGACACCTTACTCCCTCTGGTTCAATAGGTCATTAGGCATATATTTAAGTCATTCTTTGTCCCAAATGTTTCTTATGGGATCACAGCCAAAACAGACAAAAGATCCCAAGATGGATGAAAGGCAGGTTAATTATTCTTAGTTTATAGATGAGAAAATGAAGCTCGATAGGGAGAAAGTGTCTAGCATACAACTCACCCCAGTCAATAGCATGACTCCCATTGGTTTTGAATCAAGTCTTAAAGACCAAAGTCTTAAACATCATATTCATTTCAGTGTGCATCAGGAGACTTTAAAAACCCCAGTTGGTCCTCTGGCTTTAATTGTTATTTTTAGAAGATCAAAATGCTTTAAAAATCTGACGCTTAAGGTCTTGTGTTACTAAGTGCACTGCTTCTAAACCAGCTGGGTTAGCCAAACCTCAACCATCATTTCTTAATTCAGTACATAAGGAAAATATTCTTTATAACCACATGTACATTTCAGAAGGCAAAACTCTAGGGATATCTGATCAGATGCTTTTCAGACTGATTTAATATCTTATAATGAAATTCAAGTGCTGTCCTGGTTGGGGCTGGCCTAGAGTTCCCGTTGGTCTGGCAGCAGGAGGAGCTGCAGCACCCTGAGAGCCCAGGGGCTCCCCAGGTCCCAGTGCCCTCACCTGTGTGCGGGGGCGGGGGGAGCACAGCTGGAGGGCTGGGCCCCGATTGGCCGATAGTCCATGTCATGTGACATTACACTCACTATATAAAGGCAGGAGTGGGCCGGGAGGGGCTGCCACTTCTGGGAGCGGTGCTGGGGGGCCTTGGTGTTCGGGATCGCTGGCCGGGAGCAGGCGGGTGGTGAGCAGCTGTGTGGTACATTACCTGTTGGTACTGGTGTCAGTGTATTGTTCTGTTACTGTTATTCAACTGTTTTTATCTCAACCCGCGAGTCTCCCTTTGCCCCTCCGATTCCCTCCCCATTCCCAAGTGGGGGAGGGTGGGTGAGTGGCTGCGGGGCATTCAGCTGCTGAGTAGGATCAAAAGACAAGTGCTTAGCAGAAGTGAACTGCAGGTGCCTAGTCTGATGCTTACTCTCAATATTAAGTCCAATTAAGTTGGGAGCAAGAAGTCAGAAGTCAGCACCCCAGCTAGAAATGTCCAAATACAAGTTCTGGGCTTTAGCGGTGTCAAGGAGACACGTGAGTCAAGGCTCATATGGGAGAGTTATGACCACAGGTCAGGATGCAAAATAGTGTCTGTGAAGTGCGTGGCACCTTCTGGAGGGCTGCCTGATGGCTACACCACTGTGATTGCAGCCGGAGCACTCCGTGCATTGTCTGTCCCTTCTGAAAATTGGTCAGAATTGGTTTTCTGTAATTCCAACAGAATGTCAGGAGGAAAAAAAAGAGATTTGGGAGTTTAAGGTAAACTTTTAGTCACTTTGAAGATGAAAATCATGCGCCTAACTCAGTTTGGCTTCTTCTTTCTTTTAACTGTTAGGTCAGTGATGCCATTCTCATTTCCTGACTGGCTATTACAAAAGAAGTGAAAGTATTCCAAGCTTTCACATGTGTGTTTCAATTATTTTGGTAGCTAAGCCATAAATTCAAGTTACATAAATCTGTACCAGCAGACAGACTCTTGCATTTTGTATAGAGAGATTTTCACAGATATGCCACAAATAAGCTGAGAGGAGGTCATCCTCCTGATAGTTCTTCCTGTGCAGATCAGAAATTAAGCCTACCAGACAGGCTAGCCTTGTAGCTAAAACAGCAGGCCAAGGCAAGAATTTAGGACTCTGTTCTGACATGCATGTGCTGCAGAGGTGGGAAGCAATTTACTCATGGATTAGATCTCTGATTGAGAGCCGGGGGGGAAGATGGCAGCAACTGGTTTGAGTTTTGTGGCAGAGGCTGATGCTTACTTTGCGCTTAGCCTTGCAAAACAAAAAGTAAAGAATTTAAGTATATGCAAGCCTCACTGTGGCACTAACAGGAAATTCAAGGAGTTTCTAATAAACCGAGTTGTGCTGACAGGCATAGAGAAGTAAAAAGAGCTTAGAATTGTGTCATTTGAGGGATACTGAAATTCATCATAAACTAGTCTTCTGTTGCTATCTGCTGTGTGACTAAGACAACAGAAAAATAAATTATAAGGCAAAATAAATATCATATTTCCTTCTAATCTAGTCATTTTCATTTACAAAGTCAACACAGATGAGTGAGCAATTTACCCAGATGAAATCACTGTACTTTTTCATAGTGCCCATTTGCAATAACTGCCCATCCCTAGTGATTCGCCTTCATTGTTAATTTCTAATTGAGTTGTTATGAATGCAGAGAGGGGAAAAATTATTGAAAACAATAGTTGGATGTCACTGCCAACCCAATGCTCTCAGTGAATTTGTGCTGGGGATGTAATGCTGGGCCTGTGAGCTCTGCAGTCAGACAGCCTGCACAGCAGGATATTGCCTGTCCCTTTGAAAACCCACTCGCATACAGATTTGAGCTGTTACTCTGGGCTAGCATGAACTACTTAGGATAAAAACAGGGAGGAAAGAGTTTGAGATTCATTAAAAGCCCATAGACTTTGTAGCTGCCTTTCTGTCCAGGGATTGCATCCAGCTCAAGGCAGCTCATGGCAGGATCAGATTATGGCCCTCTCTAATATTTTCCCTTTTTCAAAGCTTGATCTCCTAATATAGAGCAGAAGAAAGATTCCTCTGGAAGGATCTATGCCCTAGATATAACTTATTTGGGTCTCTCCAGTGTGTGAGACACATGAAGGGTTCCTAACTGATTGACAGGCCAAGACTATGAAGTCAGACTGGGAGAGCCATAAATAGTACAGTTCAGCTTCTCTGAGTCCCCAGCAAGTATATTCATTGGGCACGAGTCTCTCAGGTATCAAAATTGACAGATTTCATTAACTTTCTTCAACCTGAGAATCCAGCTGTAATAGACCATGTGGAGGAATCAGAGGAACTGCAGGTTCTCGGCAAGACTGTGTTATCAGACAGCCCTGATTATACAGAGGCGGTAGGCAAGGCACTGGTTTAGCAGTCACCATTCTCCATGGTGCTGCCCTTAATGACTACTCCCCACAGCATCCTTTCTCACGTCTCTGAGCCTTGCAGTTTAACATCACAGCCAGCCTCTATAAGGGAATTACGTGATATAGTATGAACAGTCATCTTTCCAGCAACAGCTCTGCATCCAACTCATGTTTTAGCACAGGCCTGGCAAAATATGGAGTTATTCTCTAAGCCCTTGGTCTTGGAATCAGGCTGCAAGCTCTTGGATGTCATTAAAAACAGCAAAGTTGCAGATTCAGAGCATGACAACCCTTAGCACACTTTTTGGAAAGGAGAAAAGAAAGAGGACCTCCTCCACTAAAGGATTAGTTTTAGTACCTTGTGTGTCTCAATCTCCTCTCACAAGGCTTGCCTTGTGATTTCTAAGCAATGAGAGATTCTTCTTCTTGCTCTTCACCAGGACAACTTGGCTTCCACTGTTCTGTGTTTAGAAGATCTGCTTCAGGGTTTTGCACATACAAGAACCTGTTGGTTTTAAGATCCTGCTCTCCTTCCAGCTGCTCAGGACTGGCTCAGCTGAGCACTAATAGCAGGCAACTGGGGAGAGAAGTGAGCTGGAGGCAGTAACAGGTCATTCTGAAAATGAAAGGAGGGAGAATGTGCACAGGCCTCCTGTGCAGCTGGAAAAGAATTGTGTGATATGGTATTTTTCCTTATGTTTGTCCTCTGAAATGGTAAGGTATCTCCTTGCATTAGGTGATAAAGATCTTATTCAAGGCACTTGGAAGTCAGTGGAAGAGATTGACTAGGTGAAATGGTGTGTTGGAAGGGCCTGCGCAGGAGCCTCTGATCTTGCTTTTGTTCAGGGAGTCAGACAGGGTACGCTCTGACCAGGTGGTCTGGAGGGTGATGACATCTAAGGGGTTGCTTGTTCTACTATGGCTTCTGGGGAACCCGCAGGATGAGAGCAGTAAGTAAAACCTGGCAGATTAATGCATCCTAACACACTGCCCCACAGCCTGTAAGGAGAAGTCTAAAAGAGAGATTGGTCCCCACCATGAAGAAGGAATAGCACTGTGTTTCTCCTTGTCCCCTCTCTAGAGGAAAGCAACAGAAAATATCTCAGTGGTTTTCCAAGGAGCGTAGTTCTTAGGATCATTATAGAAATAGCTGTAAGAAGCATTTGTAAGATGATATAGCAGACTTCTAAAGTTTCATAATGTCCAGAAATGATGCTGTTTATTCTTGAGTGCCATCTACTGACAATTTATTTCTTCATTATTTGCTTTCATTGACATTGCTTATTTTAAATGCCCTGTGTAACATCTGTTAGCTTAGATGGAGGGGCCTGCAATTTGGGAGCTGAAGGATTAGGAGTTTGCATTTTACTGGGACAGCTGGCAGCTTGTAATGTTCCTTATTCCATAAGCACCTCATTCCCCTCTGCAGACCTGGATACTCTACATATGATATTCTCTGTTCTCTCTTTGACTTCCCTTTTTCCTTCCATCCCTCAACAGGCTTTTTCCCATCTGCCCTTCCTCCCCTGCCTGCTCCTTCTGCCTAGAAGGCAATTTCTTGCCTCTCCAAGCTCACTCTTCTGACTTCAAAGAGTAGCTCTAGTTGTGCTACCTCTTTGTGCATGAGGTTGCATCCATGAGTTTGTTTCAGTATTGCTGAGACCTTATTTCCCTCTCTCTTTTCTGTTCTTCCTCTTCTTTCAAGAGCTTTTTCAGCAACTTTTGTGCAGTAACCTTGAAAATATTTAATGATCACTGGCTCCACTATATTAACTGTTCTAGAGGTATTTTATTTTAGTTATGTGATACTTGAATTAGCATTATTATTACAGTTTTTCATTTCTCTCTGTAAGATTTCCTCCCCCACCAGTCCCATACATTTTGCAAAGATAAAAATAAATTAAAGGTGAAGAGTTATTGCCAAGGACAAGAGCTTGTGAAGTTTAGCTTACAAAGTATTTCTTCTCCACTGAAAAGACAATCTTTATAGATAGAGAAAACACCAGGTGCCTAACTCATTATAAGAACTGAGAAAATGGGACAGGAGGCTTCCTTCTTATACGCTTAGTTTTTAGCTTGGTTTTACCTCTGCCAGATAGCCAAAGGAATGAGGGAAATAGTAGTAAAGTCACCTAGTGCATAGCACCAATCTGATTGAGGCTTCTTTGACCATACCTTAGATAATATAGTGTGATGGCCAGTAACACCCTGGCACTCAGCTGCCGCTCAATTTCAGGTAGAAAATATCAAGCAGTACAAGTGTAGGCATTTGTCCGCAACATACTTATGTTGTGGAACTCCTTCCCGGGGGATTTCGCTGAGGTCAAAACTGTAAGTAGGTTTAAAAAGGATTAGACAGATTCATGGTGGGCAGGTGTGATGTTTGCTAGTAAGCATGACAGCCTGCATCTAACATCTGTTACAGAAAACCCCTGTAGAGCTGATGGCTTGAAGTCTCCAACAGGGAAACTGCTGTTCTGTACTGACCCTGTTTGGTGCTGCTGGTCCCTGCCAGGGGTAGTGGCTACAGTGACCAGGGCTGATTCAAAACAGCAGTCTTCGGTCTGGAGAAAGCCCATGAATTCCCTTCGAAATGACAGTTTGTCTTAAATGGTTATTCTCCGCTAAGAGCTCATGGATCCTCAAATCTCCAGTGAGAAAACTGGGATTGCTCCCCTGAACTCAGTGCCACAAAAAGCACAGGGTTAGGGTTTGATGGGGTAGTTTCAGTAGAGACAGAGTTTTGCTGAAGTGAGGGCTGAGGCGCATTTCAGTATTTGTTCCTGGACTTCTAAGTCCATACATTCTGCCTTTCATATAAACACAGATCCAAACCTAATGTTTGACTGACTTAGAAACTACTTAGCAGTAACATGTTATATGTCACTTGCATCCCACTTCTTTTATTTCAATGATTAACAGACTTCTGTGCTGCAATTTAGAATTCCGCCTTTTTCCTCCTTTCTTGAATCAGGCAGTGAAAACTGATCGGTGACAGAGATGATGCTTGTGAAATTGCTGCACAGGGGTTCTTCTCACTGAAGGGCTGACAAGATACCAGCTGAGGAGAAAGCTTAATTGCACGGGTGATCAAAGGAGAATGTATGAAGACAGGGAGACTGTAAGGGGGTGTGCGTAGGAGTCTGTTTTAGCAAGAGATTATAGGGGAACATGTGAGTCTGGCACACATGAAATGACAGAAATAAATGCATGAGCATAGTACAAAATAGCACACTAACCAAAGTCATCCACAGATCAGCTTCAGCCCCTTCTCAGCTCTTGCCTAAAAGAACTGTATTCTATTAGCTGTCATCCTCCAAACTATATGAAGAAAAAAAAAAAAAAGTGAAGATTTGTTCTTTGCAAGTGGAAAAGGAGAAGCAGGGGGAAACCTCATGAGACAACACCATCCGGGCTGAACTGAAAAAGAGAGATCAAAGCAATGAGCTGGAATGGGAGAAAGGACACACAGGACACTGATATGGTATACTCCTGGGAATGGGAGGAATTGATGTAAGAAACTGAGAACGGAGAAAGCATTGAAGGCACATGCTAGCCCTTCTGTGTGCTATAAAATACTGTACTATCAGAGTTTCAGTTCACAATTTGTATGATGCTTTATTGTATTGCTTACTCTCTTCCTTTATACTTAGCTCCACTTTCATCACTAGGAGTATCTGAGGAGTGAGATACCTCTAAATATGAAAACAGGTGCCCTCAAAATGGCTTATACATGAAGTTGCACCATTTTTGCCCAAATCCATTAAAAACCTCATTACAGTTAAATTGGCATAAACCTCTATGTCAGTGATGTTCAACTGATTTAAGCTGCATCAATATAAATCCAGTTTCAATTGATTTAAGAGCATCTAGGCAGAAATGCACTGCATTTCACAAACTGATAGGATACCGATTGAAATATCAAAATTTATGCACTCAGTCTTTTCATATTCAGCTGTAGGGTTTTTGAACTTCTACCATTTTACATTTTAGAAGCCCTTACAGGGAGTGAAAACAAGTAGTTTTAGAGCAGTCAGGTCAGTAGCCTTCTGATTCATCAATTGAACCTTTGTGCAACCACAGAAGCCTTCAGCTTTAGTGTTTTATAAAATTCTAAGGACAGAGGAGACGTATAATATTTCTACTTACCCTACTCTGAACTCAGAGTATTAGCGACTGACTAAACCTTTTTTTTTTGCAAAAGGCATCTAGCCTTTAGTTGAATACACCCTTTTTTGTAAAAATAATGAAAGCTCATCATCTAAGATGCTCATTCCAACAGTAAGCCATCCTGCCTCTTGTAACCAAATACCTCATTCCTATTCCGAGTTTCTCTTCTGTTCACTTCCAACCCTCAATTCCTGTTGCACCTTTTTCTGCTCAACTACATACCACTGCAGTTCTAAGAAGTCCATTTCAAGCTAACATGCCTTGCATAGACCTGTACAACTCAAATGTGGGTGACACTCAAGGTTACCAGTCCTTATCACAAGTAGCATCTTATTTCCCACAGGCAGGAGTGGGAGAACAACATTTCTCAGTCTAGGAGTAAGGGTGGCACAGTTAGGATCTCTACAAACACAGATACAGCACTATTTTAGCATTTCAGAACTCAAGGAACACTATACACATACACACATCCTGTATGTTTCAGGTACATTTGGCCCCACTCCCCAAAATCCTGACCAGCAGTTCAGTGGATAAAGGTAAATGCCATCAAACTTGGTGCTCGGCTACTTTCATCATTCTTTCTCCCACCTTTCCAACCACTGCCCTCTAGCAAGGGCTGGAGGCATGTGAGTAGGAGGAGGCAGAAGGGAAGCATCCAGCAAAACTGCTCTGTTCTCTTACATGAAGAAAAGAAAGATTTTTGAGTATGATTGCTCTCATCTATTCTCATGTACAAGGTCCATATCTGCAGACTGTATATGCAAAAATTACCTTCTCCTCTCTTCATGGATATGAAAAACAAAACAAGTGCTACTAGAAGAAAGGGAGATTGCCTTGACCATTAAGGAACTGGGCATAGTTGAGTCAGTTGAGAAGTCTGTCAGATTGCCTGCATGATCACAGATAAGTCATTTAATCACTCTGCGTTCAAGTTCCCCACTCTACATGGTCTGTTTACGGCCAGCTTGAAGCAGTCTAATGTTTTCAAAGCTTATCTAATATAACACTTGGAGGGCAAATGCAGTTGTGATCTTGAATTGACACTGTGTAATGTTAAAAAGAGGATAGAAAAGTATTGTCCCTCATGGGCTGGCAGTGATAAATTATGCAGTCCTCTCCTTCCAGCCTCTCACATCTGTGATAGCTGTAGTAGAAACTTAATCCAAACACTGCTCTTATCTAGCACTGGAGCTGTCAAGTCAGTCTCAGCTTTTGTGTAAGACTTAATGAAAAATGAATCTGACAATTTCTCCAAGCTGAAAGGCCTCTAACCATGCCTCTGGCCTGCTAGCCATAGTACTTACATGCTTTGTGAAATTTGTGTTTCACATCAAGAAGGGTAGATGATGGAGGTACCTGGAAAAGAAAACAAAATGCATGCAGATTAATTTTTCCGTCTTGTTCACTCTGGGATCCCTTTTCCCCTCCTCTGATGAAGAGATGATTCAGTTTGTTTGTGAGTTTCTTAGGCAATAACTAAGCAAATCAGAAAATTTGCTCTCACATGTTGACACGTTATTAAGATTTGATTTACACATTACCTGGACCACGTTTGCTTGGCCAATGGAAGGGTAAGATCCCAAGGGTTGAGAGGAAAAGCTTCAGGCCCTGCCTGTGGCAGTAACTGCCCCTGAGATCAAACCAGTGGGACAACATCAAGGGTTGGCTTTAACGTTAGGTTCAAGCATGCAGAGGCATATCACTTAGAGGCATGAAAGGGTTTTCCTGAGGGCCTAGTAGCAAAGGTGGCATGTTCTGTCCTTTCTGCCTGAAATGAGTTTGCTTCTGCATGTTGTTGTACATGTGCACTGAAGCAATTCAAGTGTCACAGTGTTAGATGGCAGTCTGGAGGCCTTTTATGCTCTATTTTATTACGTACATTGATTTCTTAATACACTTTGCACAAAGTATCTGAGAAACACAGAATTTACTAGAGTGAAAGACTTAGAAGTACCTTGCATTTACAAGGAGAGGCAGTGGAACAGTTCAGGAAGTAGTATGCTGAGATTGAGATTGAAGTGGCAAGAGGTAAGGGTCTGCTCTTAAATAGAGCATCCCTTTGCAGCTGACATTGATTTAATACTCTGTTGTTCATTTAAGCACAGAGACTGAGAAGTATATTGAACTATGTCTTAACTATGGGGATCTGCTTTGGCTCTAGCAAGAGACTTCCTCACTGCAGTCACACAGCAGAATGCAGAAAAACACCTTTCCTGGAGACTTGAGGCACCTGCACAGCATAGGCTAATACCAGTATGAAGTGTTGGTGACGTAGCAGAACCCTGAGGAGCAGCAGAATTTCTTTGGGTTGACATAGAGAAACAGCCATGGCACCATTTTCCCTGTCTGGGCACTCATCACCTGGTTCACCCCATCTCTGTCTTCTAACCAGAATGCAGCAGTTCCCTGATGTAGCCTCCTTGGTAGACACAGAAACCCAGTAGTTCTGCTCTGCAGAAGCTTGTCTGTCTCTTCCCACTTAAAGATTTCTGTTGGGTTTACTGGGCAGTCCAATTCCTGCTTCACTGTATTAGTTAAAACTCATAGACTTAAGTATTAATCAACTTACTGAACCTTTCTGGGATCTTGGCACCATCTTTAGCCTGTAGCCCCACTTCTTCCAAATATGATTAGCGATATCTATCTATCTATCTATTTTACTTATTAGTGATACTAGTGAATTGTGACAATAACCACACAAAAAAATAGAGAAGGACATAAATTCTGCTAGTAGAGATCAGTCATCACCTTAACATAGGTTGTTTTGCTGAAAAGACTGGGTTTGGAGAAATACTGATGTAAGAAAATAAAATTGGTGACTCAAATGCAACAAATCAGTACAGAAATACAAGTTTTGCTCTTATATCATTTGATACCCCATGCAAATATACAGTATACGTGCCATCTTATAGCAGTAAGCCAACTTATTTCCAGACATAATATGAACAGGCAGAGAGCTAAATACAGATTTCAGTGATCTAAAGCTGTAAAATGATACATGTGCTAAATGGTATGTAAAGTTAGGAATTTTCCCTAGCTTTTTCTTTGGGTTTAGATGAGAATGCTTTCTTTTCCACAGTTACAGAGGGTTTTACTGGGCACTAGAAAAGTCCTTATTTGCAGTCACAGCAAATTACTTAAATCCTAATTTGTCTTTCTGATGCGCCTGCTAAGCAATACCAACTCCACCCAAATCAAGAGCTGTTCTCCTTCAAACTGATACACCCTTTCCCCCTTCCAAATATCACCAGGGTCTGTGTTGCTTCCCAACTATGTTGAACAGTACTGGGCCAGGAAGGGGACATGGAGTTCCAGGTAACAGCCAGATCCCTTTTCTTCCTAGTTACAGGGAACAATAGAAGCAGCCATCTTATCTTTATCAGTTCAAAAAGGAAAAAAAAAAATCACTTTTTATCTGTATTCATTGCATTTAAGCCATTCCACGAAACATCCAGTAGAACAGCACATCTCCCATAGTCTACATGTGCCTTTTCTTGTAATGTGTACAACCACTGTGGACTTCAATATGGGAGATAGGGGCTTTTTATGTTTTCAAAACCACTAAAAAGATCTGTATTTGCTTTCTCACACCTTCTAATGTCACACCTGTGAGGTCTGGAGCCCAGAACCCATCAGATATGGATGTAAGTGCTGTTAGCTAGCAATGACTATATGACACACAAGACTGCAGACCATAATCTGTCACATATCCTAGCACGGGGCAGGTGTGCAGGTTTTCAGAGCTGGCACTGCCAGCTCAAGGACAGGAATGGTCTTTTCCAATGTGATGGATGATGATCTGGCTTTCTAAATATAGCATAAGCCACATTACTGCAGGGCCTGCATCCCTACAGGAAATCAGCATCTTGCCATGCCGGATTCTGGGAAAGAGTAGCCAGGGCCAACCTGTGCTCTGGAGAGCTGATCATCTGATTATGTCAAGGGAAGCTGAAGGACTATTAAGCTTAGCACATTCACAGAGCAGTGCTAGCTCAAAAGAAAGCCCATGGTTTCCATCTCCTGCACTCCTGAGTATGTGTCGATTGAAGCAGTGCTGCTTTCAATCAGTGCAAAATTTCTAGTCCAGCCCTTCTTAGCAACTCTACCTTTACACCACTCTCCCATTTTTCAGCCTGAGGCTTTCAGTGATTTTTTTCCCTTCCAAATCCTGCTATGCCAGCCATCAGATTCATATCACCTAACTTTAGCTACCAAAAAATTAGTCTAAGCTTGTGTTTTAGGCGTACCTATAGAACCATTCATATGACTCGGGTGTTTAAAAGTTACTAAGTGCCTGCCAGGATCTGTGCTTACAAAGGCCTGCTGCCGCAGAGGAACCAGGGAGCATATCCTTGTGGTGTGATGTGAACCACCATGCACCACCTCCCCTACCTCCAAAGCTGGTGCTTGAACCGTGCCGCTGCAGCTGGAGGGGACTGTGCTCTGTACGACACTTATGAGAGAGGCAGAGCTCATTAGCAAGAGCACTGCTGTGCCTGAGTACATCCAAGCCGCTTTAGGCTAGAGCTGGTTTAAAGCCTGGCAGCTCAGGCCCATGGGCTCGGCTGGTTAGTCACAGTCTGGCAGCGCTGCGTGGCACCATGCCGTGCGGGCTTCAGGTGCCCAGGGAAGGGCTGGGGCACGCACCCAGACAGGAGGGCAGGAAGAGTTTGGTTTTATGAGCCAGCTGGCTTAGAAGAGGGCTCTTCCACTCGAGACAAACCACACAAGTTGAAAAATAACACAAATACCTTCCTCTTCGGAATGGGCTACGGCACCGGGGAAGCACAGTGTCCTTTCTCAAGCAGAATAACAAGGCTATAGCCGCAAAAGAATGAAATACATTTTTTTATGATCTTGATAATTTTGTGTCCTTTTTTTAAAAGACCTCATAAAACAAACGGTGAAGTTATAGTTTCTAATATTGATCAATGTGAAGATGGATGCTGAGACATCAGCTTACTACTAAGACTGTCCTCTTCGTAGACCATTAATTATCTTTTGTTCTTTTCACTGTACATCAATACGAGCTAAAGAATTGTAAGGACTGGAACAGCATCTGCTCTTACTACCCTTTGTGCTAACTGAATAAAGCACCCTGGAACATTTTGCTGTAATTATTAGTCTTACTCTCCTTTTATTCTTCTGAATTCTTTCTGAAGCGTTATAACCTTCCTTTTCCTCTATATCAGCACTTTTCAAACACGCAAAGGGAAAACAGTGTGAAAGACCACCCTGACTTTATTTAAAACAAGAGAGATTTCACTGTAAAAATACTTCTTACTTGGCACATATCTTCTATGTCTGATGGTCAAGCCAGTTTTACCTCCAAAATATAGGTAACTTTCTAGAAAGTTGCTATCTTGTGTAAGGTTCAAGACTACTTTTCTTCACAAAAAAGTGTTATGAGGAAATGCAGATTTTACAGTGTGGGTTGCATTCATTACACTTTTCATTCAGAAAAGGATAATTTCAAAACCTCAAATCTTTTTTTTCCCTGTACCTTCCCAGCAAAAATATATTTACTTTTCCATTTGAGGCAACTTTTCATTTTTTTAGGAATTTGAGAATGAAAGAACCTTCTGGCTCATCCATTCCAGTTCTATCCTTCCTTTATGCAGCAATGCACAAAGCATCACATTTCTTTTTAAGATTTAAAATACTGTATTAGTAACTTAGGCTGTGACTCAAGGAAGAGCACTAAGTGGAAGATATTAGGGGAACTTAATGCTGCCTTTTGTGAGTGCGAGCTAATCAGCTAGTTATCCACTTTCATACCACTTTCACATTCATAAGTCAAGGAATTATAACAAATCTGGTGATCTGTATGTAATTGCATCACACAGTTCTTGCACTAAAGAATTATTCTGGAGGTTAGAGGTTAGCAGAATATCAATAAGAATTTGAATAATAGAATTTTAGGAAATAGATGATCTTTCATTCCACATTTCCCTTTGAATATTTTTTCCCGTTGTGACATGTCCATACCACTGCACTGCTGAGTCACCCACTTTCATAATTGCAAAAATTCAGAAATTCTGCCACTCCAGATGCTCATTAACCACAGATGGGTCCACCTGCAGCCAGGGTAAATTTGTTCAAAATTTAGATTGGATTACTTTTTCTTATTTTTAATTTTCAAAGGTAGTATTAAAAATTGGGTACCATCTCACTGTAATCTCCCTCAGTGTGTCTGACACTGCTCTCCTGTTAGCTTGGTGAACCAGGTCATGCCCAAAGAGATATAAATAGATGAGCTCTCCGTGAAAAATGACATAGAAGTAACTACATATAGACAAGTGTTGTCAGCAGCTACACAAAGGCTTTATATAGAATTTAATATTTTACTCTGCAGACTGCAGTGAACTGCCTACCAAACAGCTAGCTCCGATCTCAAGACATTTTTTCCAGAAACAGGAGATAACCAGAACTATAGCTTTAGCTCAAGTCAGTTCCAATATACCAGAGTAGAGGGCTGTGTCACTTAGCAATCTCCTATATTATGTGGTCACATGAACTTTGGCATATGAGATAATCCAACTGACTAATATTTCCAGTGACTATGGGTCAAATTATCTAAGAATACACATAACCACGTGCTTTCCAGGTGCAGTCATGTCAATTTACACTAGCCAAGTTTGTCTCTAGAAACGTTATACTGGTTTTGCACTGCTAGCTGGGTACTTATAAAAAAAAAAAAATCCTCCCCCTTTGCAAGAAATTTTCTGAAAAAGTGTCAGATACGAGAAAGAGCTTTTTCTCCCTCTGCTAAAGATGAGAATGCAATCCATTAGCAGACAGAAGGCATGCAGGTCATCCCTCAGTTTACAGAAATCACCATGTTCACCTATTTCTGAGCAAATCTGAGTTGAATTGGTATGCCTTCATGCCTTCTGACCTTTTGTTAAAGGGAACTAAGCAAGGTTGCTGTATTCACCTTGAGAACTTAACAGCAGAACTAGACAGAAACATTCTGTCACAACACTTTCCTACCAGGGAAATGGAATTGTTCTGGCAAAACTCTGGATGTGTAAATTTGTATTGACTTCAATGTTTAAAAATTAAATAGAAAAAGGTTGTTTTGGTTTGGTTTGGTTTTTTTAATTTCTGCTTAAGGAACATGCTGAAAATTCAATTTGTGGTGTTATTTTAATTTCTTTTTATTTCTCATTGGTATGAAACTTTCATTACTTTTACATTATTTTATGGCACATCAATCATGATAGCGTAAAATAATACAAGACATGGCTCTCATGCCATGGACGGTAACCCAATAGGAAATAATATTCAAATAAATGCACTATTAAAATGTAAAATAAATTGCACTCAAAACAAAATATGTATTGTGTTAGAACAAGCTTTTTGTGTTAGAACAGAATTAATTCCAAAATTAATTTGTAATACAATCTTTCCCAAATTCTACCTCAGCAAAAATTCGAGACTCATTTTTGTTCACTGTAATTTCCGAAGAAAACATATGGGATATGCACTAAAGAAACCCCAACCAACAACAAGAAAACAAGAAAACAAACAAACAAAACCTCCAAACAAACAAACACAACAACAACAAAAAAAAGAAAACCAGCTAATTTTGACCAGTTCTTCGCAGGAAGAAAGTGAGGGTTAGGGTTCTGTTTGGATTTTGATTGCCAGTACTAGCACAAATTAAGTATATAGCTTAGTTGTGAAATCTCTCTGAATTTCTCTTCCTTTTTCTATCAAATGGCTGTAGAGGTTTATATATATTAATAATAATAAATATATATATTTATATATATATATTCACCTATGCAGACCGCTAACATTAAAAAACAGGCAGTGCACCCAAGAAACTCAACGAATAATTAGCACAGGATGATCACAAACTGTTTGGGGGACCATATGAAAAAAAGTAGGATGAGATCAACCAACTCAGAAGAAAATTCACAGGACAACACGTATTGGCAGAACAAGTGGTTCTATGAGTATCGGGGCCAATAAAGACTTACTTTCTAATAAGGGATCTGAAAGCCTTTTCCAGCTGCCCCATACCCCTTCCCTGTCTCCTATGACATTTGCACTGGGCAAGAACCTGGGGCTGCTTTGCTGCCACGCACTTGCCGCTTGCAGGGTCAGGATGTGCGCGCTGAGCTGCCAGCTGGCGAGGGGTGTACAGCCGGGGTGAAGGCTGTGCTCTGCCTGTGCCCCCAGCTCTGAGACACTGTGCCACCCAGCCACCAGCTTCCATTAGACAAGCAGGAATGAAGTAATATTTTGAGCCCTTCCCCCCCCCCCCCCCCCCCCAGGTGTATTTAATTTTGGCCAGTAGGTCCAAAGTTATGTTGGTGAGAGCAGGCAGGGAAAGATGGAGAGACAGCAAGCCCGCTGTGGTCCATAAGGGAAAGTATGAAGCTGAGAAGCAGAAAGGAATGGGAAACAGGGGTGATTGTGAGAACAATTAGACATCATCAGGTCAGTTAGAAATCTGAATACTTTTCACAATAACATGTGCAATGAAGAGTTGCTTGCTGTACTTCTGGTACAGATTCTCTGACTGCCACAATTTGTTCTCTTGTAACACAAGAGCTCTATACATTAAAAAAAAAATGAAAGCTTGCATTTTAAGGAATTTTTAAAATTAAAAATTGTTTAAGCACAGGCAGATACGTTATAATGATAGCATTAATATATACTCCTCGATATCTATAGATCTATTACTACATGGCTCAGGCATTTTGTGAGGAGTCACAGGTCTGATTTCAGAAAGAACCTGAAGCATGTTCTAATGGACCAATAAATCATGGGCAGGAGTATTTTAATGCCACAATAATGCCTATATGAGATGCCATTATACACCTAAATTTCCATCATGGCTTGTGCTGATTAACTATTAGACTAATAAAACACCTACAGCTCCCTATAGTCTTATATTGCTCCAGAACATTCATGATTTGCAATAATCTGTGATTATCTTTGATGAAATAAGGCAAATGTGCAGCTGGGGTAAAATGTCATAACTTTGTTGGGAAAGAGGACATTTTCACACTGGCTGGGAATCTGTCTCTACAGATCTACGTTTGGCAATATTCACTGTTCTGGTAGCATAGCTGGCTGTTACTGTTGGTCAGAATGGCTTATGTTCATGAAGAGCTGGAGCACCACCGGTGTCTGAAGAATTCATTCTCTTGTTTCTGCTGAACTTTGAGTCAAGCTTTAATTTTTTGGATCATTTATTGTATTTCACTCTTTCTTCCTTCCCCCCAGGCTTAGACTTTTCTATCTAAAATAAGAGATGTATAAAACCTGTCATTCAAAGGCACTGCTAAGCTTTGAAAATCACTATCAGCTGAAGCATTAGTCTTCTGTAGTAGCTTCTGTAATTCTTTAAATTATCCCTTTACAAATGCTAAATGCCCTAAAGTTACCAGCTTCTCCCCTCCCCAGTCTCTCTCTTCCAGATAAATCAAAGGCCATTTCTCCATCTATTCCATTTGAAAAGCCATATTGAAACAAGAATGGTGACAGCAAAGAGCAAGCAGAAATTAATACATCTAGTTGCCTTCTTTAATCTGAAACTATTTGTACCTATATTGACATTAAAATGATGTGAATTTCTAGTAGAGCAGGAAGAAATGAGTGTAATGAGTTGCTTCAACAGAATCTGAATATGTTTACCTACTTTACCAAGTATAACTGAGGAAGAAAACACTCCTGTCATCACCTCCAGCATAGGGGGGTAGGCGTAAGATTCAATTCTTACAGTCAAGAAAACACACGGACTTTATAACATGATTGTAAATGTAATGTATTTTCTTGCAGTGCCTCCCAGCAGGGACCAGATCCCCATTGTGCTCAATGCTGTGAAAACATACAGTAAAAGACACAAGACACCATGAAATCCTCCTTCCAAAAGGAAGTAAAAAAGAGGACTTCCACAGAAATGAGTATACATCCAGCTACCTGTGTTCCTTCACCCATATTGCTGTGGGAATCCCTAGTTTGTGGGACTCAGCCTCAAAGTATGGTCTTACCACAGAAGACCCCTCCTTTGACATAGCTGGTTATTCAATCCCTTTGGGCATCTTTGGCATCAGAGGCAGGACATCTCTAATGATAGATTGCTTGAATGGGAAAGATCATGATCTTAATCCTGTGCATGAAATGAGGCTGCTGTGGAAGTGCACAGGTTCTGCTTATTCTCCACAAGGAAGAATATAGTCCTGTGAAGTGAAATATTATAATTGCAAGATGGGAGGGGGGGAAGATTATATAAGGCAGTGAAAATATTGTTCTCTTTCTTGGGAAAGGACTTCTTTACTATACTTCCCTAGAATGAAGCAAATGAGAAGAGTCTGATGTAAAAAGCAATGACCTGGTATTGCAAAGAGTTCCTTTACAGAGTTTCCTTGCCAACTTTAATGATTGCATTTGCTCACCTAAAATGAATGTGATATGTCTAACCTCCAGGTCACGATGTGAGAAGTTATTTTTATTTGCTAGAGATGATTCTGCAAAGGAGAGCTGATGATGACTGTTCTTCTTGGCTTCTCACTATCTGTGACAGAGCAGCAACACACAGGTGTGAGTAATAGATTCCTGATACTGGTGATACCATTCCTGCATGTATCTGATTTTTCTGTCATGCCAGTATAAATCCTTTGTATTGTTAAGCCTCAGAGTGCAGTCGTTTTAGGTGCTTTACAAACAAAAATGTTTGTGAACTCTTTCAGAGACAGACAAGCCTTTCAGAGTAATCAGAATAAGCCCTAATTCGTCCCTGGCAAAAGATGTAGTGATACATATACTGTGTAATATTTAACACCAAAAAGAGTTGTATATATAAGCAACTGGACTGATGCATTGACTTGTGTTATGCAGGGCATGACAAAAATGTGTAACAAAAGGACAGGCCCTACAAAAGTATCCTTTAATAACAATGTTCACATGACTTTCATTGTAGGCATTTCACAGCCTATCTACACACACAAATATATAGTTAAATGTTCCTACAGTATATATTAACCACAAACATTTACATACCAGTAACTGGCTTGTCCAAAGAAATTTCAGTGGGAGAGGGCACTGGGTACATGGAGGGCTGTTTTAAGAAACAGTAGGAAAGTAGCTTCTGTCATCTTTGCAGCACGCCAAAAAAAGAGGCTCTTTCCTGCACATCTTTGGAAGCAACCTCTCTTCTGTAGGCCTTAAGAAGATTTCTGGAAAGGAGGGCCGCTGCGTAGTAGCCAAAACCTGAGTTTGCACCTCTGCTTATAGCTTAACTTGCAAAATCGTATAGCACAAAACTACCGAGCTCTGAGGCTTTTGATGGGAAAAAGCTTTCTCTGGTGGTTTCCCCAAAGGTGATTTATTCTGTAAAAACTACATTGTCTAACACTTTCTGCCTTAAAAGCAGCTTATGCAAAATTAATTACATTGCACTATGTTTGGGGAAAAATACATTTTACTAGAAGTTAATATGAAGAAAAAATATTATACAATGAATGCTATAACAGAAACAGTTATGAGTTGCCTTAACAACATTTATAAATCAAATCACTGCACATCAATAACTTTAAACCTAACCTACATCAGGCTTTGTGGAATAATGTACAAGTAAAACAGTTTTTGAGTAGCTATGTATTTTTCATAAGTTGTGGCTGACGATGAAAAATGGATTATTTGTAAAAAAGTACAAAAAAATAATTCTGTCTTTCATTTTTAAGACTTGAATTTTGCATGTTCTGTTGCTTTCTACAGCTTTTTGGAAGTAATATGGGAGTCAAAATCTTCAGACATATTCGTACTCCTTTTCATTGAAAAGATTTCTAACAAGAAATCACTAATTACATGCACTCTCCTCTATACAGACAAGAAGGAAGGACAGAAGGGCAGATGGAATAATTCTGACAGAATTCGTTTCAAGACATTTTGTAGAATATCTGGAAAAAAAATGAGACAGGTTTGTGTTTCCTCTCTTCTCTTCTTCCATCCCCAAAATCTGAAGCCTCTTCTCCATGACATCACACCTCAGAATTAATTTCTGTACCAAAAGCAAATCTGGGGAAAAAGATCTCACACTGTTATTATTTCTCTTTTAAATTCTTTAAGTAACTTGCTAGAAAAGCTTGTGTGCACCAAACCACTTCCATAATGTCATATCCATTGCAGGGGAAGTCCCTAGAGCAGGTTGACAATATCAAATAAAAGAAATTATACTCCTATAAAGAATTTTGTGCTCAAAGTATGCATGTGCAAAATGAACTGCCAGCGTTCCTGACTCTTTTGAGTTTACTTCAAGTTTTGCAAGATCAAGTGTTTTTCTTCAAGACCCAGCTCCTGGAAGGGATGACTACAGGATAGAACATCTGGGGTTTTCTTCTTCTAGTACTTTCTTTCAATATTTTTTTTTCTGCCTTTCCTTACTGTAGAAAAGCCTGAAGTAGGATGTGTATCTGACAGGCTTAAAAAACAGGCAAATATATATATATTATGTTCCTTTAAGCCAATCTTAAAGACAATCAAGACCTTATAGTAACCACCCAGTTCACTTAAAATAAGCAACTGATACTTCCCAAAAGTATAAGATGGTTAAGAAAACCAAAGGACATAATGCTATTTTGATTTTACAGATGGAGAATTAATTCAGTTACTTATGCTGGAACCAAAGCCTAATGATGTTAACTGATTGCTTGAGATCACACAGGCAAACACACCTCTCCTAAATCCCTGACACTGCATTGAGTACAAGCCATCTTTTCTCTCTAAATACCAAAACTAGTTAGAAATACCTTCATTTTGCAGACTTTACAGAGCTCCCACTAATCTGAACAGGATTCATATGTATACGCAAGAGTCTCATAGAAACTAACCCTCTGGAAGCAGTGACTGGTATTTAACCACATAGCATTAATCATCTAATCACTCTGCCTGAGTTTCTATTACATAGAGAAAGAAAGGGGTCTTCTCTCTGTCATTATAATATAGTTCGTCCCTTTAGATTGCTTAATCTGAGAATATTACAAAGGTATTTGCTAAATCATAATAGTATGGACTACTAACAATATGCAATAAGACTGTAAATACATACATTTTTAAATCTATGGTTCCTATTCTCTCCTATTATAAATCCCAACAAGTAATTATTACATGTAACCCTGAGAAATTAAGCTAATTGTAATTATCTTACAAACAGAAAACAGGCATTAGAAGTGCCATGTTGGGTCTGTATCAATGTTATATTAAATTAAGCAGAAGACTGTGCATAATCCAGTAAAATGGTCTCTTGTTTGCTCTAATAACCAATTGAAATGAAGCTCACCAATACTAATATGTGTTCATGGAAGTAAGGAACTCCTGACTTTCAGGATTGCCTTAGGAAGGGGTTATCACAGCAAATTAAGAGATATAGGCAGGTGCATGTGCATTCAAAATCTAGATTCTTTAGGCAGTCTTGGAAATTCAGCATTGCACTATACTTGCACAAGAATCCCTTGGTTCTGTGCCAAAAAAATAAAAATAATAAAAGGCCCGTGCTGCATGTCATGGCCATGTTAATTGAACATAGATTTCTGAGCAGACACTTTCAGTTTACAGTTGTTATTGCTCCTCTGTGTATACTTTACCTCTATATAGAGAATACTTTGCAATCAACACTCGTAACTCTCTTTCCACCACTACGGGGGCAGAGTTCATGATTTGGAGAAGGTGCAGAAAACATTCACGCTCACCAAAATTCAGAATAAAGGTTAAAAATCAGGTCTGCCATTATCCTAGCAGACTACAGTTCTTCCAAGCGTCATGGAAGGACTCCGGAAATGTGGCTCTTCACCTAATTCTGTTTCTGTTTATGTGTTTCTTTCAATGACACTACAGGAAAGCTTAAGATAAGAAACAAACTCAGTATTTTTTTTTGATCAAAACCTTATTCAGTATAGTACTTAGATAACCCTTTTTAATAACTGTGAAAATATCACTCAGTATATTAAATAATGCAAACACTATAATTAGAACTTGTATTAATAGTCATCGTATTTGTTTGACCATTTTGTACGTTTCCCCTCTGGCTAGAATAAAAAAAAAAAATCAAAAAATATTTTGCCCCAATAAGAATGAATAAATGAAACATTTACCTTTAACTAGGCATACAAATTGCAAAAAAAACCCTTTAAATTATTATGAACACTAGAAATCTGGTAGTATTCCACCCTGCATATTTCAAAGACATTAAATTAAACATTTGAAGCAAACTTATCCACCAATTCCAGCTGTTACCAGTAAGGATAAGAGAATTTTTTATGTTTTTCTTCTAGCAAAATAGTCTCAAAACTCTACTATGCTACTGAAAAATCCTATGGTCTAAATAGATTAGGATTCCCATTTTCATGGCACTCAAGAGACCAGCTCTTCTGCGGAGGGACAATGAATCACAAAAACTGTGACGAAAATATTTATGAAGCATGTTTTCAGCTGTTGTTTACTGTGTTGTAAACTTACTTCCTACCCAATCCTTTCATCCTACTTATAAAATTTGTCTTTAATTTATATTTTTAATTCACATTATTTTTTAAAAAAAAAAAAAAAAGCCTTTTAGCTAAACCCCTTTGTTTAATTTTAAGAATTGCCAGGTTCCTGCCCAGTGTGATAAGTAGGGCGCAGCTGAGTACATTTAGATACCAACAAGAACCCACAGCATTGCACAGATACTAAGCTTTGCAAATGTATTAAAACTGAATATCCATTCTGAAGCAGACATTTAAGTATCATACTCTGAAATAAACAGCCATCCAAGTGTCAAGAGACAGCCTAAGGACATATCTTGAGTCCACAGAGCAGCCAGGAGGTCTAAAAGAAACCAGTGTTAGAGTATTTGTAAAAGTCCTGGAGAAAAACAGCCAAGGATTACCACTAACAAGAAGTTCTGCGTATCCAGAGAAAAGAAGGAAAGTTATTTCTATTGCAGAATAAGACCACAGCAAAGTGAAAACAGAGTCCCTGAACTGGCACCATGTGAACCAGGTACATCCCCAGTGTGCTGGAATAATACACTCACCTTATCCACAATGCAAATCTGCTTCTTGCTTTGCACATCAAGAATTTCCACTTCAAAGTAAGTGATTTTTGAATGTTTGAGCACTGGTGGTGATTTGAGATGGCCAGCAGAGAGCACAAGCTGAGAGAAGTTGAAAAAAGAGCGTGTGTCATTGTGGGACATAGACAAAGCTCCTCCATGAGCTGCAAGATCCCTCTTGTGTTCTGGAGCGCTGGGTTTCTGCCTCCTGTGCATGGTGTGACCCAGCAGTAGCGATCGTCATATCAACAGGGGACAGTTCCAGAGGGAAAATGTTTCCTCCCTGCATCAGTTAAATACAATCACAGACTGATGAGACATGAAAGGTCAAGTGGCATTCCATTTTAAGACTACTCTCTTATTTAGCAGGAGTGAAAACAATGGCTCTGTAATCCATGTCTATATTTAACCTGCTATTGTGATGTCCTGTATTGCTGCTGCTTTTTTTTTTTCTTTTTGTTTAAACCAGCATTTAAAACAACATATCTAGAGATTCCCTAATAGAAGTCAGATCCTGAAATTCCAGAGCCCCAAAGGAAACAAATGAATGCAGCAAATTCTACCATCAACCAAGACAGATGTTTAATATTGTCCACACATATGCATACGTGTAGGTGTGTGTGTGTATATATATGTGTTATATATGTGCGTGTGTGTATGTAACTTTAGTATGTATCTACAAAATTATGTCAGATGTCATCTATTCTAGAAATATTTACTAACAAAATGCCAGGGGTTCATGAGCAAAATTTAGGGGTTGCTTGCAAATATAGAGAGGATCTCACATATGTTTGTATTTAATACTATGGACTCTGTTATTTAATGGAGCAGAGCTGTCCTTGCAGCTCTGCCAGGAGAACTGAAGTAAAGGAAACTATAACCATGAAGGCACTAAATCAGGGCTTGGATCATTTTACTATTTTCTTATTCTTTCTTGAGAATTAATTTTCACAATGCATGTCTGTAGCAAAACAAAAGTAGCTTTAATGGTAAAAATAAGAATTACTTAAACCAGAAAATTTTCTCTGAAAGGTCTTCTTCAAGCCTTGTTTAAACTTCTTTTTCCTTGTATAACTTTTTTATAGGATTTAATAGAACTAGCAGGACTTTTCCACCCTAAGATTCTCCCTGTATCTCCCTGGGCTGCCTAGGACTATAGTATTAGAAGGACACCACAGATTTATGCAGACAGCTCTTTTCAGTGGAGATACAGAGTAAGTTCTGAATACATTCCTATATGGTAAAACCTCAGGGAAACTGTGATCACTATTACAAAAATTATGTAGGTTTGTTACAGCAAGGAAATTTAATTAAGTGAAAAAAACCTTCTACAAGATAAAAGTGACCACACAACTAATACCCACTCTGGGAGGCAGGGTAGCAACAGAACAGGTCTGTTTTCTGTGATTCTGCTATAACTTACAGAAAATCTAGTCGTCACCACATCTTGTCTAGCGACACGTGACAAGAAGCTCTGTGAAATAATGGAGAAATTAACTGATAGGTTGTTGCAAGAATTAAAAATGAGGGTGAGGGGGACCCCCAAAGGAAGCTAATTTCCAAACTAAAGCTCCTCTATATTGATAGATATGCTCATCTTCACAGGTATGAGTTATCTAGTTGCTGTTGATGGAATAATCCATGCTACATCAAGTTGTATATGTGCTTAACTTCTGAAGAATCAAGCCTGCACGCATGAAATGTGTCCTGCTTAGAGACATCTGGAAAAGACACAGGAGAAGGAAACAGTGAATTAGCAGGAACTGAACTCGTGAACAGGTCTGAGCTCAGTAGTAACAGGACTTGGCATTTGAAATTACAAAATACTTGCAATACCGAGAGCTAGTGTAATTTATATATGATTCTTTAGCCAGTTGTCCTGACTAAAAAAGCTAACTCCAGCTCATAACTAAGATGCTTTATGTCCATATGACACAACAAACTTCTGTGTAGCTAAGGTCTGGGGAAAAAAGTCCCTGTTACTTGTTGATACAGTCATGCAGCCTTTGAATGCCTTCTCTGGCTTTGTTAGCGGAAAGCCCTGGCTGCAGGAATGTAGATGTATAACAATATCAACCTTCTAAACCAAATAAGGATTAAATTTTGGCTATTCTGAAATCAGTTAGTGCCTTGTCATTGATGCAAAACAAGTCAGCATCTAAAGAAAAAAACTGCTCGACTTGAACAAGATTATATTGTGATCAAAGAAGTAGACCTGTCTCTGAATTTAGATGAAAGGTGTACAGGGAACCACCACCTTGGTGGAGTCAATATAGCAAGCAGAAATTTTGGTATAAGCTAGTCAGAACATGGAGAGACAAATTATTGGCTAACTGTAAGGGGCTTGCTAAAAATTGCCAGGTAAAGACCACAGAACACACAGGTTCCAAATTACAAGTGTGAGATATGCTTATTTGAACAGACTACTATCAGGAAACTGTATAAACTGCTGTACAAAAGATGAGACAAACTGACATAATATCCCATTTTAGCTGTAAAATCTATGCATCAGTGGACTGTAATAGCATATATTAATAATTTTTTAATTTATTTAAATTCAAAAGCAGTAAATAATAATATTGATAATCATGGTTAATTTCTGTGTATATAAGGAACTGGTGTTACAGTCATTACTGTGGGTATATTTATAACCTTATTTTAAATAATAACATCTGAGCTGCTGCTCCTGAAAAAAAGCTTTGGGTTTACTGCAGACACCTAAATTTTCAGAATTTTATTACTGACCAATGAACACTTGAATTCTGAACCAATTTCAGGAACATGCTTACAAAAATATTCTTCTATTTTTGCAATATCTAGGCTAATCATATGCCATGTCAATATTTTGCTAAACAACAATCTTTACAGAGCCAGTACTTTGCTGGCATAAACTAGTGGGGCTCCCCTGAAGGTGACTGGCCTTTTCCTCACTGTATTAAATTATCAGTCTAGGATTAGACTGCAGCACCACATCTATAGCAACCATATTACTTGCATAAGGCGGGTGAGAGCTACTCTACCAAAAATAATCAGGGATAGAGTTACCACTGATAGCCTAAGCTCTAAAAGGGAGATGCGTAAAAGCAGTGGAGATTTTGCCATTAATGTGACAAGTGCTGCACTTGCTTGAAAAGTCATCAATGGGTTTGGATGCTATGGCTCAATGTGAAGTAATTCAGCTCATTCTGTGTAGACGTGCACATAGAATGGAAGCATTAATTACTGGACAAAAGGCACATCTTCCCTTTCGATGCAGTTATATGTACCTCATCATGTCCCTGACACCGGAGGTGGGGAGTCCCAGCACATGGGCACAGGTGATCAGTCCAGTGGTGAGATTTATTGATCCCCATTACACAGGTAGGAGCTGCTGTTCCCGGAGCTGTGGCAGGGCCAGTAGTCAGCAGTCACCGAGTGCCTGACCTCAGCTTCATTCTGGGACTCTGAGAGGAGTCAAAGAGCACTCAGCAAGAATTAAATCATCTCTGACAGCTTCAACTCGCACTGAATTTCCTGCCATATAAGGGGCCAATATTTTTGAGAGGCCATGAGGATGAGCATAACTCTTCTCAAACTGTGGCTCTACCTCCTCTCCTCACTTAGCACTTGGCTGACGTGAGCCTTTTTGCAGACAGGCAGGCATTTTGTTAAGCCATCCTTCTGAAAGGCACTTTTTCCAGGAGGGGGGGAATGCCTCCCCCCAGAGCAAGCAGCAGGGTCATTATTTCTCGTTAACTGAACTGACGATGTTTTACAACAAAAGTGACGCCTGTAGTGGACTTTTTTTTGCACCCTTCTAATACAATGTCTTGAAGGAAGCATCAACCTGTGTAGGTCATGACAAAACGGGTAACAAAGTCCTGGGCAGGGACTAAGACTTAGCATTCAGTTTCTGCTCATGACACTGTTTTCCTGTGAGGTGTTAGGGAACTGCTGTTGCTCCTGCTTTTCCCTTTCCTTTCCACATGCCTTCTCTGTGTGAAGCTCTCTTGCACTGTGCATTTTGCAGACAACCTCACGCAAAGGGCCTTATGGCACTTCTGAAGTTCCTTTTCATCTTTGGTCATGTTTTGTACTCCTCCTTCCACAGAAGAGTGGTCATCTCCTTTCAGTCTGCAGAATGTCTCCTGTTAAGTCAACAGCACAGGGTAATCCCTGTCAGTCCAGATGCTTGTCAGCAGCCCCTCACACATCGCTTTATCCCACACACTTTGAATGCTTGGTGGAAGCAGGGTTCTTCCTTTCCCACCAGCTTTGTAATGCCAAAGGACTGAACAATGTCCTCCAAGACACAAGACTGCAGAGCCTAAAATATGTAGGATTTGGTATTGAGGTTATGCAGCCTAAAGCAAAGTGGCTTCCCAAGGTCACACGTACTCACTTCAGTGTCTCATTTTTGAAGATTCTGCCGTTCCTTTTGCTGGGGAAGGAGACGCTGAGACCAAATACTCAACTGTGTTGCAAACAGGCAGTGAGATCCCCTTGCTGAAGGTCAGGACCAATACGTTCATGGGGTAGGTACCGTGCCCCATGGCCTCACCACCCTTGCTGAGTACCTGTGCAGCCCATACGCCCGGTCCCGTGCTTGATAGAACCAGCACTGCTCCACATCTCCCCACTTCAGTCCTGGATTTAATGTGTTCAAAGGCAGGCAGGAGTGTAGCTATGCTTTCACTCTCTTTTTACTGAGCTGCACAAGGAAGGATTTAAGAACCTGATACAATGTACTCATTTGGAAATAGACGGACAATGATTTGTTTGTCTGGTTCCTGGCTTCATCTGGCTGAGAGTTTAGGAATAGGTTTACTGGTTTATTTGGGGGGACCTAATGCTTTTAACTATTTGGTTTGATTCTGTTATCTGTCTCATATTAGTAACAACTAGAATGCATTTCTGAAGCATAGTAGATATTTAAACATATGAGCCCAGCTGGTAGAAATTAAGAACATAGACCTAAAATTGCAGTATATAGTATGTGAAATTTGATACTGTTATTCTCAAATACTGTTTATAAAGGCTGCATGGTAAAAAAGATTTTTAAAAAGAGGAAAAAAAAAAAAAAAAACAAAACAAAACCCACCCAAACACCTGCATAGACCTCTGGAATTTCTTTGCATGCACATGCCTACCTTAGCAGCCACAAAATCAGTTTAAAGCATTCTATCTACATGTGCATACACACAAATAAGCCACTTAGAAGCTCCGCAGTGTTACTACTAAAACTATTTGGGTACTTTGTTTTTCTCTCTTGAAGATAAATCTCTTAACAAATAAGTAATGGACAGGATAGAAAGACACGGAAGGCAAGCTGTCTTGGTTTGGGCTGAAATAGAGTTAATATTCGTTTTCAGGGACTAGATGAGTGCTGTGTTTTGGATTTAGCTTTGGGTTTGGTATGGGAAGAATGCTGATAGCACACTGATGTTTCCAGCTGCTACCGAGACTTCAAGGACTCTCCGACTCCCCATGTCCTGCCCATGCACAAGAAACAGGGAGGGAGCACGGCCAGAGCACCTGACCCTAACTGGCCAGTGAAATATTCCATAGCATGGAACGTCATGCTCGCTATATAAAGGAGGGGTGGTTGGGAAGGAGCTCTCTCTCGCTTCCGGGATTGCGATTGTGGGATCTTGGTATCTCGGGGTCGCTGGCCGGGAACGGGCTGGGGATTGGTCAGCGGGTGGGGAGCAATTACGCTGTACATTGCCTGTTTATATATTTCTTTTTGTTTTCCCCCCATCATCGTTATTGTTTTTGTTTTATTGCCATTATTAAACTGTTCCTATCTCAGCCTGTGAGTCTCCCTTCACCCCTCTAATCCCCTCCGCCATTCCCAGGTGGGGAGGGGGAAGGGAGGGTGATTAGCTGCGGGGGTTGGTTGCCGATCAGGCCCAAACCACAACACAAGCGCACTGACTGTGGAACATGAAACAATCCTAAAACTGTTTCCAGTAATGCTGAAGTCAGAACTAGAACTCACCAGTGCTAAGGGACAGGGCAAAAGTGATATACATCCATGTTCCTCCCCTTCATCTATACTGGCAGGACTGCTCAGCAAAGGATGACAGTCTTTTTGACCCTGTGAGCTGCGCAATGGAAACATTACATGACCAAAAGCCACAAGCCTCAGGCCACATCCTTCAGAGTCCAGGGAAATGCTTGCAAGCAGGGCCCAGAGATCTCCAGTGCTCAACTTGTCCCCGCAGGAGAAGTTTTTACTACTGACTATCACAGCAATGAAGTTTTGCCAGCTGTTTAAAATCTCACTCTAATAGCTTGCCTTTATCCTTCTGGCTTTCAAAACTGAAAATGTTGACTTTAAACTTTGGTGTGGATGGTGCCAATTAGAAGCAAATTCATAGTGCAAATCAAATCCAAAGCCGATGCTTATTTTATCCCCCACAGATATCCACGAGAGACGACATAAGAGAAATAAACAAAGCCAGACAGGCACAGTAATTCTATCTGCAATAAGTACAAAGAGAAACCTCCACCCCCAGCCCCTGTCGCACACAAACATACACCTACTTCTCTACCAAAATAAGTACAGCGTGATACAGAGCTCAAATCTGATGACAGTCAGGATATATTGTAAAAGACAGCTGTTAGACTGCAGCATAGAAAAAGCCTGAGGAGACGCTCCTAGTGATGTGGAGGCCTGAAGGAATCTTTGTAGGTGACCTGATAGATCAATCTTTTAATGTTATTGACAATAAATTGCATATTTACAGATATGCAATTGAGATTTTTAAGTTCTTTGTAAGTTATAGAATCATAGAATAGTTTGTGTTGGAAGGGACCTTAAAGATCATCTAGTTCCAACCCCCCCTGCCATGGGCAGGGATCCCTTCCACCAGCCCAGGTTGCTCAAAGCCCCGTCCAACCTGGCCTTGAACCCTTCCAGGGAGGGGGCAGCCACAGCTCCTCTGGGCAACCTGTGCCAGTGCCTCACCACCCTCACAGGGAAGAATTTCTTCCTCACATCTAATCTAAATTGACCCTCTTTCAGTTTGAAACCATCACCCCTCACACTATCACTACACCCCCGATAAAGAGTCCCTCCCCAACTTTCCTGTACCCCCTTTAAGCACTGGGACGCCGCTCGAAGGTATCCCCAGAGCCTTTTCTTCTCCAGGCTGAACAACCCCAACTCACTCAGCCTGTTCTCACAGGAGAGGTGCTCCAGCCCCCGATCATCTTCAGGGCCATTCTCTGGCCCCACTCCAACAGGTCTATGTCATTCTTACATTATGCTGGAGGCTCCAGAGCTGGTGGGGTCTCACAGAAGCGGAGTAGAAGGGGAGAATGACCTCCCTCAACCTGCTGGCCACACTTCTCTTGATGCAGCCCAGGATATGGTTGACTTTCTGGGCTGCAAGCACACATTGCTGCCTCAGAGTCAGTTTTTCATCCACCCATAGTCCCAAGTCCTTCTCCACAGGGCTGCTCTCAGTCTCTTGCACAGCCAGTATTTGTGCTTGGGATTGCTTCGACCCACGTGCAGGACTTTGCACTTGGCCTTGTTGAACTTCATGAGATTTGCATGGGCCCACCTCTCAAGGCTGTCCAGGTCCCTCTGGATGGCATCCCTGCCCTCCAGCGCATCAATCACACCACACATCTTAGTGTCATTGGCAAACTTGCTGAGGGTGCACTCAATCCCACTGTCCATGTTGCCAACAAAAGATGTTAAACAGCGTTGGTCTCAACACCAACCTCTGAGGAATGTCATTTGTCACTGCTGTCCACCTGGACATCAAGCCGTTGATCACAACTCTTTAAGTGCGACCATCCAGCCAATTCCTTATCCATCAACTGATCCATTCATCGAATCCATGTTCACTCCAATTTAGGGACAAGGATATTGTGAAGGACAGTGTCAAATGCTTTGTAAAAATTGTACATATTGTGTTATTCCTGATGTTATTAACTCTCATTATTTGAAGCATGTGATGGTCTTTAAATACATGGCAGTTGGAAGGTCATAACTACATGAAATGCTAGGTGAACTGGCTGTTTTTAAAAAAACCTTATCTATTTTCTTATTCATTTTCACTTATGCAAATGTGTAGCCCTTAGAAACATGCAGGAATGTCTGAAAACTTGACCTCAAAAGGTCTAGAAACAAAAATAATTTTATTTTCAAAACAAAGTCTATGATTTTTAAGCAAGTCTTGGCATTTTGCAGACAATCAGACAGGGAGATCAACACTATTCATGTTTAAATCCTTGCACAGACAATATGCTTTATACTCCGTTGTTTCTTTGAGGCAAAGATTAGAAAGCAGTATTAGAAAGCAAAGAAATGTCACCCAAACTTGTCCAAGAACTGTTTTTAAGGAAAATTCCACTAACCTTTACCTGCAGAATTTTCCCTACAGCATTACACTCACCCTTTAGCATCTCCTTAAGCAGCCTTTGCCTTTCAAATGACAAGAGTTTCCATACATTGGCCTTAATATGGTGTGACATCCCCTTACTGCATCATCCATTCTGTCAAATGTCACCTCAATTAACAAAGGTTAGAAACTTGCTTCCAAATGTTTGCCTTCATTTCAGTGTTTCACAATAGGCTTTGTGCACTCTAATGTGCCATTGCTTACTTGAGGATAGTCACTGTGATGAGCTCCCATACACATGCTCAGCAGCAAAGCAAGCAACAAGGCAGCATCCAAGTGGATGACAGTTCTCAAAGCACAGACAGACAGAAAGTTCCCGTGTATTTCATTGTGGCTTTATGTTATCATGCCACCTCACAGTGTAAAGAGAGAGGACTGAGCAGATTAATGAAGGACGGGTGCTGATACCCTGTACTTTGCAGCAGTGTAAGCTTATTTCATGTCCTTACTTAATATCACCTGGGTATACATATTACTGACAGCATTTTTTTAATCCCCCTCCAAGAACATATCCTGATGAGATAATGGATTGTAATTTCACAGGGTAAGATTAAGTAACCACATTATCGGAAGCTGATCAGCCACTAAGTAAGGGTGATGAAATAAAATACAGTAAGGCAAAGCCATTTTTCACAAATGGCAGCAGTACAGAACTGGCAAATCATGCTCTTACAGCTGAGATTAAACGCATCTTTCTTTTGTGCAAAACTGTTATGTGCAAGATGAAGTTGGAGTCACTTGGAATAGTTTCAGGAAAACAAAACGTTGTTCAAATATGCAGTTTTCATTGACAATGAAGCACTTAAAAAGATTTACTCATTTGGATGAAAAGATTTTGAGGTTCAGAAAAATCTGATCTCTCTAATAATTTCTGACCAGTAGGAGGGAAGAACAACCTTGACTTGAACACCTACAGATTCCTAAAGGAGCTATTTCAACATACAAATATTCAAAAGGTTTTGTTTGCTAATGTAGAATGCATAAAAATCCTGAAACCTCAGTAATTGCCATAAAAGATAATCGTGTTCTTTCAGACAGTTCTACCCAGAGATATGTTTAAAAAGTTTACAATGACAAAAAGAAATCTAACTCCTGTTTTACAGTCCTTCTTTTCGGTCTGAAGTTCTTGGGGTGATTGGTCCTTTATTACTTTTGAAATGTTATATGTTATTTCTTCTCATACAAGAAGCCAAATTGTTCTCAGTCTTTTTCATTTCAGGGCTTCATTAATTAGGTTTCTGAAACATCTGTCAGCATAACCTCCTTCTTTCACTAACTTTCAAGTTTTCAGAAAAGTTGCCATTTAGTATGACATTTTTAATATTCAGGCTCAGCCTGAAAATTATTCTTGAGCTAAAAGAAAAATGATCAGTCTTTTTTTTACATTCTTTTTGTGACTAAAAAAATATTCTTATGACATCTTTCTCTCAAAGCAGAACAATTTTGAGAAAAAGCAGAATTCCTGAAAACTTGGAATTAGGCAAGTGAACAAAAGAGGATTTTATTTATTTCATTAGAACTGTTGTTCAGTGCCAGGCTTTTTCAAGCTTGAAATGTTTGGAAAAGTGTTTCCATGGAGCAAAATTAAAAAATAAATGCAAGTATGCTCATCAGATTAAAATACTCTTATTTTTTTTCTAATTCTTTCTCCTGATTAGACTCTTCTGCCTGTATAGCTAAATCACGTGCCCCTAGACTACCACCATTCTCAGTAATGACTGTATGAATGATGAAGAATTGATCCTACCCCAATTTGGATATTGTCCTGTGCTAGTTAGTGCCTTCTGTTTCATGTTTTGACCATTATTTCTGCCAAGGCTACATCAGAGACCAGGGTCTCTTCACCCACGTTGTTTAAACGGTACAGGAAATCTATATTTAAGGCACTACAAGAAACCCACTCTTTACTTATACTGCAGAAGCAGAAAGAAGTTTCACCTGAGATCAGGTAATTTTTCTGCTGGGGCTGGGGCTCAGTCCAGCATGGGAAGCAGTGCTCAGCCAGGCAGTTCTGCTTGCAGCAGGTTTAGGTGAAAATGTCACTGACTTGCTACCTCTAATTTTGCAGGATCATGGGTTCAGTATTACCTCCTCCTCAAACCTGCTGTCCTCACAGCACCTGGAGCTACCACACACCCTGAAATAAAGCCTGCCTTCCATGAGGAGATGCAGCCAGATTGGAGGATACTGACAGAATCACGAGAAGTAGTAGCTCCATAAGGAGCCTGGTGGCACAGCCGTGTTTGCCATGATGAATTGTGAGAGCTGGCTCTCGTGAGCAACCTGGCCCTTTTGCTCATGCCTAAACATGATAAGGCTCCAGAAACCAGGCACAGAAAGACCTGCCTCCTGACCACCTCTCTCTTCTTGGAGAACACCCAGCAGATCAGGCTCTTGGGTACCTGTGTAACTTCAAAACTTCAAAAGATCCAGATAAGTACCCCACGCTGAGACACCTGCCTCCCCTACACAAGCTACAGGGTGCCCGGGTAGCTCAACACTGGACTCTACCTCTCCAGGACCCGCCTGCCTCAGAGTGGAGTGCTGTAGCACTTGGCTCCCCTTTAGGATCTGGTCTGTGCTCTCTTGCTCCATCCCACAAGTTTGTACTCTGAGAAGAAAGCGGAACTGACCCATAGGTAAAGCGAGCTGCCCACAGATGTAAAATTAATGAATCTCAGCACAGCCTCAGGGCATCTGGCACACACAAGGGGATGGAGCCCTACCAGCTCCGGGCCTCCCCTCACTTCCACTGTCAACCACCAGAAAGAAGTGCAGACACAAACAAGTGTGCATTTCATCTAAGTAATGGTATTACACCACATATCAACCTGGAATAAGTTGAGAACAGGATTTAAAACTTGACCTCCAAGGAAAAATGATACTGTTAGCTCAAGAAATGCTTTTGTGGCTTCTTGTAAAACACTTGTATTCCTAGTGAAGAAAGCATTTTCCACCTGGCTCTCTGTTGCTGGCACATCCCAATTTATTCATGCTTTCTTTTATCATACCAACTTTGGCACAGAAGCATTTTAAAGTAAAATTTGCTTCTGTACAGCACAGTTGGCAGGGAAGAGTGCACTAATTTATGTGAAGTTTGCAATGCACAGACTTCCCTTGTCCTGTAGCAAATCAGAAAGGAGAGAGGCTTGCTGCTTATATTAGTTAGCATGTGACAACTCAGCGGTAAGTAGTTTGGCTCTGAGGACAAGCAAAGCCAAAGCAGATGGTTGCCATAGTAGACTATAAAATCTTGACAGGAACCGATATGTAAGCTCAGGCTGCCAAAAGACAGCACTTGTTGCTTGACACATTAGGACAACAGCATGTCACTCCACACCTCTGGAGTCTGAGTTCCAGTTTAACAGCTCCTAGTCAGGAATGACTGTGACCAGCTTGCAAACAATGTCAGGACAACCACTGTGTGGTTACAGCCAGCTGTCAGAATTATCTTTGCTTTAAAAAATAAACCCCAAACCTGATGCTGTTAGTAGGCTGACAACTGTCTCTGTAAAGCATTCCTGCAATTTCCATAGCTATCCTGAGGGCAAGGTCATACAGATAGATGTGACAAGGAGAGGCCTGACATTTAACAGTCTGGGAAGCAACACTAGAGGATTACAGGTAAGATATCAGCATGCCTCACCAGGACTTCCTGATGCAGAAAGCAGCTCCACAGACAGCTTCAAAAATGCTGTCAAATAAAGCCCCTGGGTAGAAACAATGTCCTCCCTATATACCCAACTGTAGGAAGCATTCTAAAAAGCTGTAGGTGCTGCTTATTTACAAGGGTGAAATGAAGGAAGATTCAGCATCACATCTGTAACCTTCCAGGGCTAGAAATTTACCAGTGGGAAGGAAAAATCCTAGTCCTAGTGGAAAGGGAAAGTCCTGTTGCCTAACAGGACTTGATACAGTTATCGCTAGTTCCACAAACTGAGGAGATACCTAAGTTCACTTTTTAAAAAAAACAAAAAACAAACAAACAAACAAAAAAAAACCACAAAAACAAAAACAGGGAAACTCTCCCAAGAACCCTGGCTTCCCTTTGTTATCTTACAGCAGGAGACTGAAGTATGTCTGCATTTGAAAGGACCCACTCCCATCAGCCAGGTTGCTAAACATCCTATGCAGCCTTGATAATTAATTAGTCCTGTGTCCTGTCTGAAAAGCAATGAGATATAGCTTTGCTTTTTCTTTCCTGGCCATTGGCTATTCTTCCATGTGCCCAGCACCTCAAGCTGTCAGACATTTGACAAACAATGTACTGCTGCAGATGTAATCCTTGTGTACTGCTCTACTGTGCTAACTGGGAGGTGTGAGTTGACCAAGGTTACTTGCTGTGCCACACTGTACCTTCACAGTCCCTGTCTCTTTTTCTCTCCAGAGCTGCAAACAACTGTGGTCATCACTGCCATACAACAGACCCTGCTCCAACTTGCTTTCTGCTGTGAAAGCACTGAGAGCAAACCATGTACAAGCACCACAGATGCTGTATCTGAGTCCATCCGGCATAGCAGTCTTTGTGCCAGAGCTCTTGGCTTTATGTCAGCCCCGAGAGAAACTGGCTGTGCCTGCAAGTTTCTTCACAGATAAAGAACCTGCTTTGCTGTTGCCACTGTTAATACATTAAGGAATTAGGAGTTTCATTCCGTTCTCAAAAAAGCTGATTTTGCATGCAAAAGCACAACAGCCAAGGACAGACATGGAAAACAACTACTAAAGAGACTTGATCACTGTTGCAGTTTTTCTTTGTAGGTTTAGATATCAGAGCACCCAGCTGCAATATGAACTGTTGGTGTATACAGTTTTAGTAATAATAAAAAAAAAAATGGACATATTGCAAAGCCTTAGGTTTCTAATCAACATTTGAATTCACAGCTTTTCTCTGAATTCACAGCTTTAAGAGCAAAGCAGACTGACCACTGGTGTCACCTTGTTGTAAGCTAAGCACAGGACTACCTACATAGAGGCAACCACAAACTCCATCTCGAAATATTTCTTTCAGAGGACTCCCCCAGCAGGCTAACACCCATTTAAACTTTTAAATACTTGGTTCTTCAGCCAGCATAAAAATACAGTTTTAATGAATAGGGCCAAAAAAATAAGTTTCCCTTGAAGTTTCTCCCAGAAAACATTTGTTTTCAGCTAGCTGTAGCACTCAAAATTATAAAACAATCTGTCAGAACAGGAACATAGCAACCTTCTATCTTGCTTTTGCGTGGCTTACCGGAAGGTAAGGATGAATTAATTTCTGCTTGTTCTGCTTTTATCATTTTTACTATTATATGCTAACTACTGCTGCATGCCTTTTTAAAACACTCCTAAACAAAGTGAGAGGTTCTGTTAGGAACAGTGGAGGCCCCAGGAACGCCACACACGCAGCCCAGCAGGTCCCCTGTTGCAGCGGAGGCGCAGGCTGGAGCGGGTGCCAGCGGCACACTGCGCAGACCTGTGAGCCTGTCGGGCCAGGGGACAGGCTGAGCTCCTCAGGCCCATGCCTTACGTTAGCACTGCTGAGATGCTGATAAAGAAGTAGTCAGACATCTTCAACAGCAAAATCCTTAAAGGTTGTTTTAATAATATTCTGTGTATTGTTCAAGGGCAAATTCTGAGCGAAAAGTTAATGGTTTCCTACTTGATGCTCTTTGGACTTTGAGAGACAAGCATTTCAGCATCAGTAGTTTCTCACACAGATATACTTTTCCAGCTCTTCCTTGCAAAATGCAATCCAAGAAGGCAAAGTCTTCAGCAGTACAATGTGCCTCATTTTCAATAGCTTTGTCAGCTTTGTCTCAAAGAAGCTGAAGTACAGTTTATGTCTTTCCCTCCTGAAATCCAACAACTGATGGAAACAATACAGGACAAAATAAAAGTGCCAGTGAGGCATTTGTAACTACTTAAAAACAACCGAACAAGCAGAAGTCATTAGTAAGACTACTGAAACCTACAAATTAAATTATATATTTCCTCCCTGAGGAAAACGGGAGATTGAGCATCACAAACTATTCCAGAGGAAAAGACCATCTGGGCAGAATTTTGACAATCACAGCAAGTGCATTAGTGTGGACTGGGCGTTTGGCCAGAGGGAGCTTACCAAAAATTGAAGGCCTCAGGGGGCTCAGCAGACAGTGACCTGGAGGCTGAGCTCAGAAACAACATAAGCTGAAATGAAACTCTGCAGCAGCCAGAAGAAACTTGGTTTTGGTTGAATAACACCAGCACGTTTGTGTCCTTGATTAAAAGTATCTGAATGAAGCACTTAAAAAATGTAATATTTTAAAACCTAAAAAAGATAGTAACATTTTATGGGATAAAAGGTTTAGAGATATTTCAGTTTAGTCATCACCTCATTCAGATGATTTTAGCTTAGAAGTAAGATACAGTTATTCACACCATCCAGCACAGGAAACTGCTTTTGTGAACCTTTCCTACATACGTAGTCAGTGGACAGATGGTTAATCAAGGCACCTAAATCAGATCTGGGATAAAAAAACACTCCCTTTTCCATGGAGTTGTGTGCCTAAGGTTGGGCTCTCTGAGTATCTTTCCAGACGTCCACCATCAGAAACTCACAAGGAGTGAAAGCTCTGCTTTCTGATCCACTTTAGTCGCTGCATGGCCTAAATTGGGGATTAGCAGACTTCTCAAAGTTAGGCAGGGATCCAGTCAAGCTGTAGGTAACTAGAAAGTGCACCTTAGATTTCAGCTACAAAAAGCCTTCCAGTAGCATGAGACTCCCACTAGACGTAAGATAAGTTACTACCCCATTCTGAGAGCACTGCATGTGCACACCCGCCACCAAAGAGAGAAGGACTAGGCAGGCTACCATTCCAATGTTAACACTTGCAGACGAGCTTTTTATGATTTAAACATTCACATAAATCTGTTAGCCCCAGCACACCTACTGTCATTCTTTTGTGGGTAACCAAGATCAAGATCTGGCCTTTCATTTTCAGCACACAGTCCGATTAACAACAGCTACATCTATAAAATAAAAGCCTATTTTGAGAGATGATTTTTTAAAGATGGATATTTATCATTTTGTTTGCAGAGTAAATGGTTTAATTCATGTTTATTAAAGTCCACAAATGTTGCTGTACGAGAGACAAATCTTTACTATGGGAATCAATGTGTAATGAAAGCCTAGCTTTCTCTCTTTAAAATAACATACTTCTCAATAAGTATAGATTTTGGCAAAGCAATGTTCCCCTGCCACACAGCACATGTTTAATGAAGTTACTCCTCAGCTGTCTGTTGCTGAACTGAACTGAGCCAAAATGAGATAAACTAAGGGAGTTTGTAAGCACTCCTAGTCCATTAAAGTGGAAACCTCCACCAAAGGAAAACATTTCAGTTTCAATCTAAAAAGTATGTCAGCTTATCGAAAAGACAATCATTCTGCCTTTTCACAAAGCAATTAGAGCAGAAAGCAATCACAGAAAGTAATTAAGAGAGATTTGTGGTCAGATCTCCCATCAGGATCGCTCAGACCAGATGGATTCATACAACTTCAGATCTCTCCCTTTGCATTGTCACATCCTGGCCAGCAACAGCTTTGGCATGGGTATACTGAAAGAATGCCAATGGCACTTGCATGCACTGCAATTAATAATCAAGGTTTTAATTTACCTATTTTAAAAAATTATATTATAGGATGCTAATGAAAAGCCATTTTATTAACAAAACAAATTATTTTCTCTGGCCGGAATAAATGACCTGAATATTACACAGCCTACCTAAACTCAGAAAGGAAGATTTTTGGTTTCAAAAAAAAAAAAAAAAAAAAAAAAAAAAAATCAAGACTTTTTGCATGGAAAACCATGTCACTGGAATAGTATGTGCTGCAAAATGGAGCTTTAATAGTCAATAAAGACAGAAGGCGGCAGTGCTTGCTACCTCATAGCTAGCAGGTTTTCAAATTATGGAATTCATCTGTCACACTCCACTTCGCATATCTGCATCACATCACCAACTAATGCCACCATGCCACCATCAGATTGTTATTTTTATAGTGAACAGGTAAATGAATAGTGTAAAGGGTAATAGAACAGGGAAGAAAGAGACAAGACCATTAAGTCAAGACTTTATCTTTTTCTCTGACACTGAAGAGTGAAGATCCCTCTTTACCTTGCTTTAAATGGTGAGGCATTAAAAAAAAAAAAAAAAAAAAAAAAAGAGATGTATTTAAGAAGGCAATTTACTTAATACAAGAGAAACTTCAAGCTTATTTGAGGGGCAGATCTGTAGTCATGCTTGTACTTCTCAAGGGTAAACAGACACAAAGAACTTTACCACATGGATAAATTATTTACATAAAGCAAACTGTGGTCCAACTTTAAAAGTGACTTGAGACTTGTCCCTAAAAATTCAAAGCTTCCATCTTTACAGTCTTTGTTCTCTGTAGCAGCTGGTAAGCCATGGTCTTTGGCCAAGTAGTTCTCAAGGTCTCAGCTGCAAAGTCTGCAGCTCTCTTGAGCAGGCTGGCTGTGCCCATGCTGCCTTCTGAGTGGTTTGTACCAAGCAGTGATAGATACACCAGTCCTTTGAGCCTCCACAGCAGAAGCACCGATTGAACGTGCAAAATCCACTGGCAATTCTCCAAATGTGCATCCTGGCCTTCCCTGCTTCTCCAAGTGCTTATATCAGGACGATGAAAGGGAAGTGACGTTCCTTGAGGGAGAGGTACAGAAGTGATGATTCAGCATGCAGGAAGATTCCTAGATACATCTTGTTTTGTCTGTTTTCCTGGTGGCTGGCTTGCAAGAGCAGCACAGGAGATAGCCAGCCTGCTTTGCACTTTGAGGAGGCTCCCCACCTTCCCCACGTGCCAAGCAGAGAGCAAAACACACAGGCCCTCTCCACTCTGGGAGTTGGGGACCTGTGGAAACACAGGCTGCTCTTCACCCCATCTCTAATGCTTGTTAGCACAGCTGAAGCCGTCGGGAGGCTTTAGGAGCCATTGAGTTTTGCTCTGAAAAGCCGTTTCCCTCTGTTCCTTCAGTCCTAGCGCTGGCTTGAGCCAGAGAGGCAGCACAGAACACCACTGCAGTCTGCAAGCTGGGAGCTGAAACATTTCGTGTTGTTTCTAACCTGCCTTCAGTTGCTACGTGGGGCCACCACTCCCACACCATGCAGTGCGTGGAGACCGGGGGATCGTGGGGAACAAAGAAGAGCTTTTGCATACAGGGCATGTTTTCTAATGTAAACTCCTAGTAGCCTCTGATATGTGTAGCCCGCACATAAAATATGCGCCCTTATATATTGCTGCTGCATACATACTGCCACATTTATTAACCAGCCCCCTAGAAAAGAATCCTGTGCCTTCTTTAAGTCTTTCAATTCCTTTTCATAAAATAAAGTGTACCTATTGCACAAGAGATTATCTGAATTTTGCAAAGATCTTTTGTTCATTATTTAATAGAAGAAGATAGCATACATTCAGGCAATATAAAAATGTTTTATTCACTATCTTCAGCTGACTCTTATTTTTCCTCTACCCCAGTAATAGAGTTAATACATTTGTACGCATTCACAATGTAGTATTTCACAGTCTACCTGCAGATATATCTTTTTGTCTTTGAAATATCTATGAAATACATTAAATAATCATCGTAAGCCATCTTTTGTTGATAACTTTGTCATTTTACTGCCCTGAATTATTCATACAAAGCCGATACCATATGACTGTATTATTACAGGAAAGAAATTAATGTAGACTATGATTTGGAAAAAAATGGAAATCCCTCTATCCTGTTGCATAGAGCAGCTTGGTTCCATCCCCTTTTTAGGCCAGTGTCAGAAACCATCAGAAGTCTGCAGATCTATTTGGGGGGGTAGAGTGGGTGATGGGGTGGTTGTTTAGTAGTGTTACCAATTGCATAGGGGAATAAAGACAGGCCATTTTTCTCAGCCTTAGTGCCTGACTCTAACAGAGCACTTGTCAACAAAGCACATATAAAGAATTGAGTACAATTTTTTCCAGAGGCCTGGCACAGTCTGCCTCCAGTTACAGTCACACACACGGCCTGCTGCAAGGCACCCACCGGTGGCTCTCAAACGCCTGCTCAGTGTAAGGGCTGGTCAGCCCCGCACCCACACTAGTGGGCAAGACCTCGGCCTCGTCCCAGCAGATGGAAGAGGCTGTATTTAAAAATGTGGCCACTGGTTTCAAGTGCCTGAACACCTGCACATTGCTTTCACGTACCTGTGAATGCTACTGATCCCTTTAACACCAGCCCGTAAATTAAAGTCTACATTGTGACTTACTTTATGGATGAATCTGAGCACCAATCTTCCTGTATCTGTTTAAAATCTCATTTGGTAAAGACACATTTATTTCACAGGGCAGTCCTTATATGAGATAAGAATATCCAATACTTATCTGTTTTGTTTTTGTTTTTTTTTTTTCTCCTTTTAACAACTCAAAGAACACTGAATAAAGCACTCTCCAATCTAAAATACATATCAAAGTCATAGATGTTGCTGAGTTAATGAAATCAGCTGGGAAATCTGCATAGACAGTCAGTACAGGTTTTGTGTTTAGACCAGTTTTAATACAGATATGAACAGGAAGTAGCAATTGTCCCTACACAGTGTCATACACACAGCATTAGTCAGCCTGTGAAAAAAAGCTTTTGCTATGAGAAAGCATAAATACTATTATACATATATACATATATATATATATATTTTTTACTAGTTCCAGTAATGAATTATTCTTTCCTAGGGAGCACCAAAAAAGTTAATTAAACATTTTCTCACTCTGTAGAGACCTATTTTAGGTCATAACTGTAAAAAAAAAAAAAGGAAAAAAATATTAAGTAAAAATATGAAAACCTTGCCAAGAAGGTTCAAATTCGGGAAAAAAAAAAAATCTGAAGAATAAAAAGCCCCTCTTCTTTGAAAAGCTGAATTGTTTATTTAAAAAAAAAAAAAAAAAAAATTCAAAACACACAGAGCAATTATTCCTGTTTTGCCACTCTCCCTAACATCAACAACTGTGCCTTACCCACAAATCTAGAGATGGTAAGGTGGGACCACAATGCAAACTGGCACTACGCAGTCAAGTGTAAAACAAAACAAAACAAAACCCACATAGTTATTACAGAAGGAAACTCAAGTGGAGACTTTTCCCTGTGCCCAGTGCTATGCAACAGCAAAATGAAACCACAGCCCAAAGGGACTAACAAAACAGCGATGCTGAGCCTGTGTCCAGCACGTCCTTGAGGTCTACAAGACATCTCAAGCCCGTCTAGAAATCCTGCCCACTGGGCAGTGGAAATTACTGGGCAGAGAGGAACCATCCCTGTAGGCACCAATTAGGAAAGAAAAATAGACCCTCCTACCCTTAGGTAGCTCCATCCTCTTGCTAATGTGTCCGCTCTTATCAACTGGAAACAGCCTTCATGGATGCAGAGCACAGGAAATCACCTCTAGGTTTTTGAGAAACCACTTCAGGTTTGATGGAAAGAAAAAAAAGAGGCTCTGTCAAGTTACTGTCTCTGTCATTTGCACAATGAAACAGTGGTCAAATAAGCACTCCTCGCTTATCCACATTCAGCAACCCAGAGCATATAACAAACCAGGGAGCTGGCAGGTTAGCTGAACATAACATGCTGGGTAATTTATTATACACAGCTCCCTAATGAGCTGTGAAATAAATTCAGATGTGGCCATTTTAGCAAATTCAGAATAATCTCCATCTCTCAAATATCTGCGCTAACGATTCACAGTTTGTTCACAAATGGAAATGTCATTCCCTCAGTCTGTTGCTACTGGGTTTAATGTCAAGGGAGCAGCAACAATACTATACCTCTTCTTTGCATCATAGAGGTACCTAAATGCTCCAACCCAGCTGAGGTTTCTCTCCTGCCTGGAACTGCACAGGCAGTCTCTTTGCAGGGCCTGCACTGCAGGGTGGACGTTTTCTAAGAATTCTGAGACAGCTCAGAAAACATTTTTTGATCTGAGAACTTTGGCAAAGGCTATCCTGGCTACTCTTCCACATAGTTATAATCACTTTTCTCCATTTAACCATAAAACCAGTTCTCTACTAACCAGGCCTTATCAGATAGGTTTTGGTTTTTTATTTTGTTTTGTTTTGTTTTGTTTTGTTTTGTTTTGTTTTTCAGAAGTGAGAGGAGCAGATCTGCATTGAAGGGAGAAGAAAAATATAGTGGGTATGAGCTTATAACTCTCAAACATATATCATGGCATGCAACAGGTAAGAAGCACATATTGTTTGGTGTGTCTGTTGGGAAGTATTAAATATGATGAGCCCAAGACTACAAAGCCTCAGCTAGCTTAGCCCCATGGTAACTATAAATTCATACGCTATAAATACACAGTCTTTCTCGACCTGCACGACATTTGTATTCTGTCACACCCAGTTTTAAAAGTCTCAGGCAAAGGTGATTTTGCAGGCTATTATATTTCATTAGCAAGAAGCTTTCTGGATACTCATTTATAATTTTCCCTTCCTTAATTAACTCCAACTACTTCTAGTTACACCTTTGTGTGCTTCATTAAATCATTTCATTTCCTCCTTGGTATTTAACAGCCTTCAGTTATTTGCAGACTGCTGAGCTTCATTCTCACCCTTTAGGTTGGCTAATGGCCAAAACTAAACTAGCCAGCTCAGATCCTCAGCTGGCATAAATCACTTTAGTACTTTTAATCTTTCTCATAGTGTACAAGTCGCTCATTCCAAGTCAATTCTCTGCTCATGAATTTTTTCTCTTTCAGGTCTGACCTCTCCCTGCTGATAACACAATGCCCAGCCTCAGCAGGACATTCAAGAAATAAGTGCACCAGAGTACTTCTATAAAGGCAGCCCAGACTGCCACTGGCTTTTTCTAAACGGGTTGCAAACCAGTGTCCAATTTGGTCTACTGTCAGAACAGTAGACTCTCTATCTCCTTCAATATTTTCCTCTCATGCTGTATGCATGTAGATGTTTTCAATAAAATCATTGGAAATAATACAATTTAATACAGCTTAACTGATTTCCATGTATAGTTTTGTAGCTTTCCCCTGCTTCAATGCATTTGTCTCTCTTGTTGAATCTCAGAATCTCCGGTCTGTTTATCTCATCGAGTAAAACATAAGCCCCAAACGAATCTCGGAGTGTGTGCCAGTTAAGTGTATGGGATTAGCTGATTCTGAAATGCAATGGCATAATACCTATTCAAACCTGCTCACTAGGAGAGATGTGGGGAACACCTGTGGAGCTTACAGATGTCTACAGTACAGAACTGGAGAAAGTAGAAGTGCTGTCCTCCAATCTGAATTATTATCTGGCAGTGCTAGAGCTGCTATGCAAACAGAAAGCCAGTCCCTGTCTATGCTGCTTGCAGTGTGGGTACCTTCAAAGAATCGAAGGTATGCCTGTAACTTTTATTGCTTGCTATTGAAGGGACTATGCATACTGCATAGTGCTGTCATGATGTGCAGAACTGATCTCTCTAATTAGATGTATTGTCCTCAGTAATTTCCCAGTGACTTCAATTGAGTAACTGACAGAAGGAAATAGCTTCAGGCTTTTGCGCCTCTGAGGACTCCGCTTCCCTCCCAGCCCAAGGCAGATGTTGCTGTTTCTGCTGAGGGAGGGACAGTGCTTCTGAGTTTTGCTTCTAAGCATAAATGCAGTTGCCCAGTCCAAAGTGTTCAGAGGTCATTTTGTACCATGCAGCTTCTCAGAAACAACCCCGTAACAGTCTGCAGATGTGAAGCATGACAAATGGACATGCTATGAACAGCAATGATTTCTTTGCAACAGAGGAAGCAGGACACAGTGCTGATAAAAGACATGAAAGACATTTAACACCCAGGTTTTCAGTGGCCTAAGTAGAGAGGTTATTTTCCTCAAGAAAGAAAACAATCATGGCTGGGGTACTGCAAAACAGTGTGAGCTGAACACAAATGCCAGGAAATAGTTTTCGACAGAACTGACACAGCTGAACCAGTGTTTAGCAAACAGGTCAGTAGCTGGGGCTATCCCAGAGGGCTGCAAATGTCAACATGGCCAAGTAGTTTCTGTGTGAGATGAAGGGAATTACATCCTACCCATTCTCTCAGAACAGCAACATAAGGGACAGTGGCGTGACTGCCACTTTCTAGAAAGACGACTGTAGTTTGCTTCTCGCCTTTCCACACTAAAATTGAACACCTTTTGCATCCCATAAGCTATATATATCTATCCCACAGAGGAACAACAGGATGGCTATGTGAGAATTACCTATGTGCAGGTTAATGAAATACAAGTTGTCCTCTCAGACAGACTGGAAATAGCACTAGTAATAAACAGCCCTTCATGCTCACCAAAGATCAGACAGGTGATCAGATATTCAGTATTGGACAATTTGTATCAGACAATATCTGCTAATTAGACAATTCCTTGCTATGTTTTACTAAATAAATAAAATTAACCATGACTGCTTTAGAAAATCCTGTTCTTTACCTTCAAATAACAGCAGACTGAACACTGCCAGCTTCATGAGGCAGACTGATTAACACATCAGAAGCTGCAGACTGTGAGAAAGCTGTTTTCAATGCAATGACTCTCAAGAAGAGAACTGGCCACATTATCATTTAAAGTTGCTCAGGGGTTGCTCTAAAATACACCATACATATGGGATTTTAATATACACGGTACTAGTGCAGAAAACCAGCAGACCCCAAATAGATATGATCCGTACCTTCCTTCCATATGGGCTGCATATTTTTTCTGCATCATTATTAGATGCTACTAATATTACAGTGGGTGCTAATATTTGTTCCATCAGTGATCTCAAAGGCCAGTTCTGCTCTCAGCCACTAAACAGTTGGCCCTGATCTATGCCAAATGTGGGTACAGCCACAGCAATCCAGAAATTCATGCTGTTATTAACGCTTGACATGAACATCTTCCATCCCCACATAAACCTCATTTTTCTCCAGCTGAGAAACATGCAAGACCTTTGGATGTCCTTCTAATCCAAGGATAATCCACATGGAAGTTGTAATTTGAATTCAGGCCCTCTGGGTTGCATAAAGGAGGCTGTATGTAGCTGAGTCCAGCCAAGTTCCCAGTATACGTGAAAAATTAATGATATAAGAGGACAAGAGCCAAGTCAATACAGGGAAAAGTTGAAATTCAAGTAGTTTGCCCAGAAATTTGCAGGAGGAGAAAGTTGCAAGTAAGGCTGAAAAGACAAACCTGGACCTGAGTTGAGCTCTCATCAGTAGTTCTGACAAGCTGGTGCACTGCACTGCAAAATATTCTGGACTTTAAAAGCTGCAGTTTGAAACTAGACAATTTTTAAACTAATGAAATACAGGGAAAATTAAGTATATTATCTGTTAGAGAAATCTTCCTTCCTAAGGGGGATGTTTCCTTTGTTTTCTGTCACTTAACCTGTTTTAATTCTGCTGCTCACAATAACAAGCACCATTATGGCTACAAGACTGTTTTTTCTCCAAAATCATCCTATGATGTAAATCAGATCTGCAGAGATTTGAAGTGTAAATCTTCTAAATTTTGAGGATTTTGATGTTTCCTGGAAAAATCCAGATCTTGGAGTAAAGTGGTTATGTCACAGTATCAGCTTTCATTAACAGAAAGTTAGGCTTCTCATTTTTGACACCCCATGCATGATGTTTTTAAGGTTCGTGTTGGTAGGACAGTGTCTATCTAAGCAGAGAATGGCTGGAGCCCTGATTCTAGAAAGGCACTTAATTTACATGTCATGATCAGCTCTAAAGGGAATATGAAGATGAGAACTTTTAACCACCCACAGAATTCTTGTCATCACCGGCAATCAGATGAGCTCCAGAGGCTTGGCCTCACCCCAACTTGCTTCCCCTGCTGGTCTGAATTTTAATATTTTTATGCTTTTCTCTCTCCCTCTACAATCAGTCCACACACATCTACATGCATACACTACTTTCTCAATATCTTTACTTCTGTAATCCTGTAACTAATCCAAGAGTCAATAATGAAACTCTGACCTGTGAGCTTCTGAGGGCAGGACTGTGTTTTTCATACTGTGACTCACCTTTTGCCAATAACCAGCTCCTCACTCGGGTAATCCCTCTGAAAGCCTCAAGCAGCTACATGTGTGGCAAAACCACAGCGATCCCAATACAACTTTTGGCATACGTACACTGCTTGGAATACTAGTGCTGTCTTCTGCCCCAACATATATAAGTGTCAGGGTAAGACGAACAGTGGCATGCTCTTTGCCTTCAGTTTTAGAGCAGTTTTACCTCAAGACCCTGTCTAATTGGGATGCAACCACTTCAGAAAGAAGAGATTTGAGAGGGCATTATCAACAGTCTCCTGCAATGCCTGTTTTAATTAAGCTGTGTTGAGCCAACTGCACTTTGAGCTTCTTATGCCTTTGTTTGCTGGGTATGAATCATCTTCATCGTTTGTGCTTTCATTCTTTTGCTGATGGAAAAGATAGCAGGAAAGGATTCCTCAGGATTGATTAACTAAGCTCTCACCCCATTGCCCTTGGTAAGTTTAAAGAGAATTGGAGGTTATAATCATCTTTATCACTGCACGTTGCACAGCCGTGCAGATTTACATCTTTCATTTTATCACATCATGACTTTGCACTTAAAGGAGCACATAGCTCTGCTAAAGCAACCATTCCCTCTCTCTCCAACCAACAGTTGCCAAGAAAGTTCTGGATAGCTACAAGTATGCTGTGAAGCCCCCTTCAGAGAACATAGCTTTATAAAAGAGTTTACTGTGGCCTAGAGAAAATGACATTAATTTTATGGGTGTTGAAATCTGCGCTTCAGCCCATACTTCCTGTGTGACCTCGGGCTGTTCAGGTTGGTTATAGGCACGGTGTGACCATGACTGTTTCAAATGCCTGTGAAATTCATGGACCTGGCCTTGTTCTTCAAGGATAGTGCTCATGGCAAGCGTATGAGCCTGGAAAAGGACTACAGAGACAGAAGGGTGTATGAGGGAAAAGCATAGTGTTTCAGGGCAAAATGAAAAAGAGATGTTGCAGGCATCTCAGAAATCACCCTTCTTGTGGGCTTAGAAGTGCAAAACCAAGTGCAAGAGCCAATTTACTTCAATCATTACAGACCTCATCTTGGATGAGAGATGAGTGCTGAAGTCTGCTTAAAACATTTATAACAAGTAAAACTCTTTTATAAGCATTTATAACAAGTAAAACATTAAAAACATTTATAACAAGTAAAACTCTAAAAACTTCTGACCACTTCTACCCTTCCTGTGAACTGTGTTGTAGAGAGGGCTTAGGTCTAGCCTTGTTCCCTGCTGAGCCTGACTTGCTTGCCAGATTTCCTCTGCTTGTGCAGCTCAGCAGTGTGCTCCACACTGGTGAAGTTGCTGGGCCACCATAACCTGTGTGTCCAGGCTTGTCCCCCTCAGCAGAGCAGCCCTGTCCTCCCAGGACCCTGCTGCTGGCCTCCCACCTCCAAGGTAAGCGCCCTGTGCACTACTGCCTGGTCAGACTGGCCGAGCACCCCTCGGGGCAGCGGCTCTGCCTGTGCCACGGGTACTAAGACTTGGTCTGGTATTGGTAATTTAATGCTCCTTGCAGGGTCTTGTGTGGTGTGAGAGCCCAGAAAATGCAGCCAGGGAATGTGTGGGGCAGCTCAACACAAAGGCACAGGACCCTCTGTTTGCAGTAGAGAGCCTTGGGTTGCTTTGTGAGACCTCCTAGCCCAAACCTGGGGACCTGGGTGCCCCTGGGCTGCAAGATGGCAGAGCAGAGGCTTTAAGAGAAGCTACCAATACCAAAGACTTGTACCGATACATTTTGGGGGGAACAGATAACTGTTGGAATTGGGGTCTTGTGCAGTTTTTGTGGTGCTACTTCTCTAGGGAAGGCAACTGATGAGAAGAGGGTTTTTTTGAAGGGTTTAAGGGCCTCTGGTTTTGTGTTCTTCTTTTCGTTGAACTTGCTTTAGTGACACTAATGAGATGGCCTGATAGATCTGATGGAGTATTGATTCCATCTCCTGGTGGCCAAAAGGAAGTCTGAATTGGAGTAAGATTTTATTGCCGCTGTGAAGCTTTGTAAGCCTCCTTCTTCCAAGCAGTAAAGCAGAACAGAAAAGTATTTTAAAGAACAAACACATGAACTGTGTTTTTTCCAGAGTTTAAAGGTGAAGTTGTACAAATATCAGAAACTAATTAAGCTGACTGTGTGATATTTAGTTATCTTAGAACCTAGGAGAAAAATTGATTTCTGTTGCACTGAATTAAATTACATTTTCATACTGATTGACATTAGCAGTGTTTGCTTCTACTTGTCTTGCAAACGTAACCATTATCTGACTTTAGTTCTTGAAACTAGGCTGCTGAACTTTTGCAGTGATGCTATTTTATCACTGTATCGATAAACAAATACCTTGTCCGGGCGTAACATGGGTCTGAAATCTCATATGCAGATTACATCACTTCTTCAACTAATTGCAGCTTTCAAGAGGGCATTTTTTTTCTGAAGTGAAACAGTATTTTCAACTTGTACAAATATGCTGTGCTGTTACCAGCTTCCAGGTGCAGAAGCTTTTTGTGTAAGGGGGTGAATGCAAGTAACAAAAGCCCGTTCCCTTCCTTAACTGCTTTTAATCAGCTTTTAAACCAAAGTTGGTGCCTGGAAACCAAGCACAAACACATGTTTTTGTTGCATGGCTCCTTGCATCTCCCCCAGCTGACACCAAGCAGCCAGCTTCAGGAAGATGAGCCTCAAATCACGAATTCTCATCTGATAAACCCCAAGTTCAAGGATGCGACATCTGCTACTGCTTGGCAATGGTGCCCCAGTGCAAGTATTTACTGTAGATAATTATTCATTGCTGTGCTTCAGGGGGAGGGAGAGGAGTGGTCGGTGTCCAGCTGATGGCCAGTCCTCTTCACCGCCAAGTTTCAGTCAGCTCCTGGATGGGATCTTCCTGCGGAGCAGCGTGGCACGTGCCAGTTCCTCTGCTGTGAGTGGCTCCTGCAGCTACAGAATTGGAGATGCTGTGGGAGAATTGGATCCTCGTTTCTGATCTCTCATTATAAGGACAGCTGGGATTCTCAGCCACTGAAAGCCAACTCCACCAGCAGTCCTTATCCCCCTTCCAGCACAAAGGGAGAGGGTGCTTGTACCTGCAGATGACATTGACGGTGGCAGAGAAAGGCAAGGAGGGATGTAGGACACTGCTCTTGAGTGAACCAGGAAGGTGGACCTAAATATGTGGAAAAGCACTAAAACATTTTTGGATGGTACTAAAACTGCTTTCATATGGTGAGAGAATTTATCACCTTTTTTTTTGCTTGAGGGGCAAAAATGCAGGAAGGTTAATCTGAAATCTTGCTATCTTGAGGTACTTTGTAATGGATGATCTTCTCTTGATCTTGCAAGACAATTTTGCAATCCCCTTGATTCCTGTGTAAAGCAGGCACACCTGGAACTGCCCAAGGTTTCTGGTCTGAATAATTTCCTGCATGCCTGACTCCTTCCACTCATTCACGCCTCTCATGGATTCCTGGTGATCTCTGTAATGGAAATTGCATGTGGCATGTCTTTCACACCCATGGGCTTATCGAGGCAAGGCTGACAAGTTCTCTCTTCTCAGCCACTGACTCTGCATGACAACCCGTAGTATGTCTTGGCTGCTTCCAGACAGACGACAACTTCTGTTTCTCACAAGACCAGAGATGCTTTGTTACACTGATAAAGCGCCTGTCACAGAGTGCTGGGGTTAAGTGCTGCTCAAAATACACCAAAAGCAATGGGGAACGGGCACAAGAAATTATGATGAAAGGGAGAAAGGAAACTTCAGGCTTAGACCCAAGCACTGCGAAAAGCTTGGTCACCTTATGGGGAGAATGGCACAAATTCAATCAGTGGACAAGATTTGGACCGCAGACAAAGGTGAATGCACCCAGTTTTCTTAGGTCACAGCCATGTGCTGTGTCTACCTGCTTTCCAAAGTTTTAGATAGTTTTTCTAAGCACTGTGAAGAATTTGGATACAGAAATCTGTGCCCACATAATTCACATAAGAACAGCACTGTAGTGAATAGGAATTGCCTGACCCAAGCGAAAAAGTGCAAGGCCATGTCCTCATCCTTCTTACACTGAGCAGCAGAAAAATGCATGCATGCATCCATCCCATTCTGTGCTTCATGGAAGGCCTGATACACATGAGCAGGGAAGCAATACTATCCCCTGACACAAATGCTATTAGAATAAAAACTCCTGATTTACCACTGGGGACAGCCTCTGTGCCCGGGGTAGGGAGCCTTAACCAAAGTATGCCACAAGGAAATGGAGGAGAGAAATTAGCCTTTTTTCCCCAGCACCAGTTGGAGCTATGTCCCCTGGAGACAGACCTGAATAAATTCTGTCTCCAGCATGCTGAGCAGACTCTTCAGAAGTCACTATTATTCTGCCATGCCACGGCTGCCTATCTTACCAATGCACATGATGATGTTTTCCCTCAAGGTATTTGCATCGATAGAAGTCACCTCAAACTCTGAATGCAAACCCACACACTATCTTGCATACTGTACAAGCAGGGAACATTCTGTACTGCAGAAAACCCCATTTCATGGAAATGGAAAACGTACTAAATTCATCTCACCTTCCTTATTTTTTTTGCATGGTCTTCATTTAATAGGTACTAAAATGACAGCATCACTTTGAGACAGCACTCCTTTGAAGAGTTACATTATGTAAAGGTTGGCTGAAAACCTTTCTACTTATTTGGGTTATTGCTTCTAAGCACTGCAGAAAGAGTGAGGTTAAAAGACTATATCCATTTGCAAGCTGTTCTCTTCCGTAAAAGCATGCCCTTCCTATCCCATCTTTATCCCAAACAATGTTCATTAAGGCAGAGTTCCCCTTCCTTTATGAAGGCTGAAGTAATGCTCTTAGATATCAACTGAAAAAAAAAAATCTGGATTCTCTGAGTACGATAACAAAGAATTCCTGTTTGCTTCATTCTTTCATTTTGGGTACGTTACAGTATAAAATCAGTGTAAAGATATTTCCTTTGTTACCAAAAATTACTCCATTTTCCCTTCACACAGGAATGCATAGAATCAAAAAGTTCTACTTTGTAAGACTAAAGTTTGTAAGACCCATTAACAAATGTGAGATGCTTGCAGTTGGTGTTGATAAAAAACCCAAGTACAGGGATAAGCAGAAAGGGTAGAAATAAATAAGGTAGAAAGGACATACTAACAACACCAAAATAGCCTTCGAAGATCAAGAGGATGCGGCTGAGACAGGTGAATAATGGCAGAAGTACAAACTGCTGATGCAAAACCAGAAGAGAAATGATGGCTGCAGAGATGACAGTGGCCCGCCCCTAAATTCACCAGCTTACATGGCCTCTGTTAGAGTAGATTTGATTTGCAATCTGTTGCTTTTATTGTCATGTCAACATTAGATATAGGGCAGAAGTGGCCACTGACTTTTTGGCTGTAGGCATAGGGAGGGTGGTCACGAAGCAAAGCGAGCAGTCTTTCTCCTGCCCTAAACTATCCTCCAACCCACCAGGGCACTTGCTCTTACTCTGCTCAGCCAGTTTCAGAAGTAGTACTCAAGGACTAAATTTCCACTTAATTTAATTGAGAAAGGCTGTAGGGCTTTACTGCTATCATTGTTTAGCAGTTATTTTTCCTGAAGCTGCAATTATCGCTGCCAATGCAATTCAGTGGGTAATGGAGGAAGTCAGTACTGTATATGCTTCAAAACCTCTCAGGTGCTACCTACCCGTGACACTTATTTGTGAGGCTCCCACTCTACTCCTCCATTGTTCCAGGCAGAATAAAAAACATGAGGTCTCCCTGGTTTAAACCTCTAGCCCATCTTTTACCCATGCATTTGAAGGAGTAGGGAAAGAGTGTTGGGGGAGAAAGGGAACAAATTCTAAAAGTTAAACAAGGGTAATTGCAGAACAAATGCAAGAAGTCTGCACTCACTAATTTAGCCCTCAGGGGAGCTGATGAAGTAAGGGATCAGACAGTTAAAGTCATGGGCAGGAAAGATTGTCAGCAACTGCACTGAAGACCAGGTAAAGTTTTTAAAAAAAAAATATTGTCGGATTTAGGCCTTGGTAAATCCAAAGGTCATCTGGCACTGAGTTATTACGGTTCTCATTGAGAATGTGGATCCCAGCCCTTGAACAAAAGATGCTCCAATGACAGTAAACCACCCTCTGAAGATTTCACCCCAGTCCCTGAAACATTTAACTTCAGGTCCTGGACAGTTACATCTGGCATTAAGATTCTGCATATAAAGGGCTAATAAATGTTTTAATACATTCTTCATGAAGTCATAAAATTCAACAGACCAGCAAGTTGTTTCTACCTGTGGCCTGTAACCATCTGCAGCATTCGCTGATGTATTTATAACCATCTAGAGATAAGTGGCATATGTGGTAACACTTCATACTCATTTATGAACCTCATATAGGCCACTGGAAAATGTTCCTTTGATATGAAGCTGAATCATAATTTTATTACTCAGAGGACATAAATTAATTTCTTTTTACTGTCTAGCCAAACAGAAGGTATTGTTTAGTTTCAGTAGCAATTCATTGCTGCTTTTGAACTGAAAGGACAAAAGAAAACCCTGAACCATGCATGAACACGTGCAATGAACAAACATGCTACAAACCTTCTCATACAGAAAGCATATTGGGCAGGGAAAATCTGCCACCCTTGGAAGAAAACGCTCAGTAAGGCAAAGTCAAATTTCTTACCAAATTTACTGAAAGAATGAAAAAGTAATGAATTATCCAGGCAATATCTGGGATTGAAATTGCAAAATACGGGGCTTTCTTGGTGTAAGTATTTTGTATGCCCCGCTTATTCCTACTCAATACTACAGTGTTAGATTCCTTTAATCAATTAAACAGATACATTCAAGATGCAAAACAAATTAAGTGGAACAATTTTGGACAGGATTTGCTTGTTGATTTGTCTTGCCTTCAGCCTGCAGTGTGCTAATGCAAGTGTGCCATCAAGTGGTACAACAGGAAAGAACTTGGCCAAGAACCCATCCTCTACCTTAAGCCTATTAAATACAGGAGACCTGGTGCCTCCTGAAATGCCACCTTTTTATCCACAAATAACAAGTGACAAATATTGATATGCCACTGTAACACCAGGTGGGAAAGAGCTCTATGGCTGGGGTTACTGGGCACCTAGCTACAGGGGCAAATGTCTGTTAATTCAACAGGCTTTGAGGCTCTTATCACAGACTTATATAAAAACTTGACCTTTTTAAAGTCTGCCAAAGGCCCTGATTATCATACAGCATGATGTATGTCCCACATAACTAAACAAAGCAGCGCGTGAATGACCTTTCTGAGGAACCGATGAGCAGCATGAGTTGTTCAGAGAGATGATGCTGATTTCAGTGCAGCCCAAGTCAGCCCAGAAGGGAAACTGCCACTGTCACCTGGGACATGCTGGTAGTACCTGGTTGGTGAAAGACCTGTACACCTACATGGGGACACCAGGAGATCCTCCATTCTCCTCCTGGCATTGCTTCCAGCCACGCTGGAGCTGACGAGTTAGGCTCAGAAATGTCTGACTGGGGTCAGGGATGTGAAGGGATTAATTTAGGTACACGAGGAATCCTTGTTCTATATTTCTGAGAGACCTACACCCCTTCCATCACCAAACCACCTCAGCATCTCAAACCTGAATAGATCAATCCCTATGTTACTATGAGGAAATGGTTCACTGTTGCTTTTTTTTTTTTTTTTTTTTTTTAAATCCAGGTAACTTGAGCACATACAAGGCAAAGGTGATACTTCAAGAGCTGCTGAGGTGCCCATACTCATTAAAATCACTAGAAGTTAACTGCCTCTAAATACCTTTACAAATATGGTATTAAGTGATATGCCTCAGCATACAAGTACATAGGTTGCACAAACTCACTGTTTCCCTCACCCCGCGTGTAGTGGGTAGTAAGACCAAGAGCAGCATAAAGCACATCTGCTGGTTTTCAAACTAGCTTGGCATATATTTGCTTTTACCTCATATATGTATATATATATAGCACTTATGAGTTACCACTGCATTTTCAATTATGGTGGAGCTGAGCAGCAGATATTACCTTATGCAGAACTACTTCTGGCAATTGCACTTGTTCCAGATTTTCAGCATTTGCTTGATGCAGCTGAGATGAATGCAGCACAATTTCCAATGATTTCTTTTTTCTCCATCTTAATTAGAACTTTCCAGTATTTGCTGAATGAAACGGGAAAAACTGAGAAAGAGCAAGTGTTCAGCATTTTAATACAGCCCTGCACCATGATAACAATAATAGTCTGCTTGGCTAACATTCAGGTAAAGATTCTTTAATATTATTGAGACAAAGTCACCTTCCAAAAACAGGCTGAATTTTGCTCATGTTGACCTTGAACTTCACTCTGAAACAAATTTTTCCCTGGATATTGCCTGATGCCAAACACATTTCAACATTGCCTGCTTCCTTTGATGAAAAAAGGTAATGCAATTGTGTTAAGAGTGCAATTCTGTAAGACAAATAGTGTGCGGTTAGCAGATAGTCACAGCTGTGTTGAAGCAGACACTTGAAATAACAGAATAGGATAATGTAAAGGAAAAAGAAGAGTTATTAGCAATAACTGAAAGATTGTTTGGAGACCATCGGTAATTTGTGGTTACCAATGCAGAGATATTTGAAACAGGAACACAATCATTTATTTCCTAAAAGCTAACAAAACAAACCTCCTTTCCAAAGAAGCTTGTTCTCACTGACCAAAACATTAGTAAACATCCAGCTTCCCTCTTTTTCACTAATTGTGAAGACTTGCATTCAGTACAGTTATCCACAGTCATCTGAGCTGGGATATCTCTGTGCTTCTGTTCTCACCCACAACCAACCTCCCCTGGCAAAAAAAGTTAGAGGAGCATAAAGGAAGCCCTCATTTACTCCTTGGAGAGTAGCTGTAATACTGGCATGCTGAAATACCCAGGTGTTGTGTTCTCTTTATTATCAGTATTTACATGGAGCTGGAGCTAGAGGAGAGAGAAAAGCAGAGGAAGAGAGGAAATGGCCATACAATATATGTCAAATAGAGGAATGCTGCTTTCAGTAGTTAAATGGATAGAGAAAAAATTAGACTTTGCAAAGATTTTAAGTGACTGTATTTGCATGTTATATAATTTGTAGTCCAGGAAAACTGGGAAAAAAAAAAAAAAAAAAAAAAAACACACAAAGGGAGTTTCATTATTAGTATCATAAAACAAACAGTAAAATATATTGCACGCTGGCAGACTTTCTAAACTACCAAGGAAGTGTGAGTGACAGGGAAAAAGTTAATCAGAATACAGTGGCAAAGAATTAAAAGTAATTTAGTAGTAGATGTGTAACCAGTTACCTGGGAAAGCAAGGAAAGGAGGGAGGAACAGAGCGTTCACTAAAATTAAAGACACATCTGCAAGCGTTCGTTATTAAAACTGCAGTTATTCTCTCCCCACTTCAAATGCTGTTGGAAAAGTAAACCTGCTGCTGGGTGAAGGCATGGCTAAGGCACGGAGCCTCAGAAAGTAGCACGTGAAAAGCAGAGGCCGTGCTTTAAAGTGGTCAAAGAACATCAGAACTTTGCAGCTTCTTCCAAGGTGCTGCCTCCCCCCACCATGCTGAGCAGTCCTTCTGTCGTGTCGCGCTCGAGGGGCTGCGATGCTGCTTCATGGGGAGGGCAATTTACCCTCTGCTCTTCAGCTCTTCTATTGTAACACCATGACTTTTCTCTTTAAAAAGCAAATCTTGAATGAGGCTTTCTATTCCCCCCAGCGTGGATAATATGATTCAGTCCTATACACCCAGATTGGCCCAAGCTCTCGCTTTCTGTAGAAGTTGGTCTGAAGTTTGCTGCTAACAGGTCTGTAGTAAAGAAGGGTCATCGCAGCCGAAGGCAGTCTTACAGGCAGCATCACATATGTACTCATGGTCTAGCTGTATTTGCTATAAGCCCTATGCTGAGCCTACAAAAATGAATGAAAAGACCCCAATTCCTAGAAAGCCACTTCCCAATTGTGTACTATTAAAGAAGCTTGCAGGCATCTCTGTTTATGTATGTAAAACCTCCTTAGGGAAAGTGGGCCCAGAGCTCAGGGAGACTAATGGTCTCTACATAATGGGTTGAGCTACTCTGTAAAGGTTCAGAGGATCAGAGCTAACGGTGTACGGTGTCAGAAATCTCAATGGCACAGAAGTGGTATCTCACAGCAGTAGGATGGAAATTGCCCACCTCTCTTCACTGTCTTAAAAATGATGAAGTTGACTTAGATGAGGTTTTAATTGAATTTACCTTTTCCTTTCATCTGCTCTTCAGTCTTCTTATTGCAACTTGTAAGGCTTCTCCAATTTCCAAATTGATTTTCTTATAATTAATTGGACAATTAACTGTAACTTAGTAATTATTTATCAAGTATGCTAATTATGCAAATATCTACAGATCTAAAATATATCCACATTCATTGAATTTAATAACAAGGCATTGCTGTGGATATTACAGAACTGTTCTTCACTTGCACCAAATATTTGAAAGTCAAATGTTAGGATTATATTTGCTTTCACAGACCTCATAGGTTTTTGAAATGTGTTGTAGAATAAAATTACCGCATTGATCAGAGACTCAAAAGCTCTTGAAGACTTTTTTAGAAAAAAGTGAAAATTGTTTTGAAATTTGCATCACACTTCCAGGCTAATACAATGGTCCCTTGATGACAGTATCAGTATTCAGCTTAAGGAATTGTAGGGAACATCACAGCCAACAACACAGACTCCCTCTGGCAGGGTTACTCAGTGTAGTAAGTTTTCTATCCTGTTTTATAGGTGTAACCCTGATTCTGAGTGTCTCAATTCTCCAACCCTTTTCCCCGCCTTTGAAGTATGGTAGTAGTTCTGTTACCAGCATGTGCTTAGAGTCCTAACACAGTATAGGAGAGGGAACTGGGTGTGTGGATCACTGCCAGCAAAAAAAGGACTATGAGAGGCCACACTTACTGATTCCAGTTCTCTGCCATCACAGGTCAGCATGCAATAGCCTCTTAATGCTGAAAGGTCTGTAAAGCATCCCTTTCATGTACCCCAAACCCTACCCATAAGCCATAAAACATTCCAAAACTTAAGTTGGTGGCTCCTGTTTTTTTTTTTTTTTAACAGTCAAGGTTACAGCACACTGCAGAGAAAATTGAACAGTCACTGAAAAGGTCTTGGAGACCTGCAGTAGACCAGCAGCTTTTTGCCTGTTAATTAGCCCGTCCCCAGCTGCTTTCTAGCTTCAGAGATTGGCTTTTTGCTACATGTTAATGCATATCCTAAACCACTTCTTAAATGGAATCAAGTTAAAATAAAAGCAGTATCTTCTCATCAGACAGACTTAGCAGCTCAGCTATACCAAATCAGCCAACAGTTCTACATAGTACCCTGTACCACAGTACTCATCAGACACATTATTAAACCATGCTTTCTGCTCTTCCTTTTGTGGACAAGTTCCCCTTATAATGCATTGTTTCTGCACCTGTTCTATCATTTGCACTCATAGAGCATCTCTGAGAACCAGTCAGTCATGTTTCAGGCTCCTTGTATTTTGCTGTTTGATTAGACTGATGTGAAGCACCATGTCATTTTGGATTGAATAAATGGCAATAGCTAATATTCTGAAAGAGTGAGTACGAAAGGAGGAGCAATTTTACTTTTAACGACCTTGGCCTGGATACTACTTGTTTCCATGCTTCATTTGTCTTCCCTTTTCATTCATAATATCTCTACCAATCCAGAGGACACTCATGTTTCATATAGAGAACCAAAGAACCATAAATGGCAGTTCTTGCCACTTTGTCTCATTTCAGAGTCCCTCCTATGTCTATGATTAGCGACATCTTTTGAATTATGGTCAGTTCTGCACTTCTGCATTTTTTGCTGCTGTTTTCAACTCTACTTTCTCATGAGTCGCTCAGAGGAAGGTGAAGACACTGAACCGGAAAAACTGTTCAGAGTTATATGGCAGTTTCTGCGATTAGCTATTTTTATTTTTATCACTGAGAGACAAAACATTGGAAATACTTGGCCTGCAGGTATTTGTGAGTAATGTTAAAATATCCATCATCATGACTAGTTAGAAAGCTAGAAGGCTATTTTTTCTTTGGAAAATTAAGTTACATCAACATTTTCTTTAAGAGGAGGGATTCTTCCTGACAGTTTGATGTCAAACTTGCTTCCCTTGCACCCTCCTTGTCAAAGGTACTTTTTCCTTCCATGGCTTCTATTGAGCATTGCTCAACGCTTTGGCTTATGAGTGAGAAGAAGAAAGGAAAGAAAAAAAAAAAAAAAAAAAAAAAAAAAAGTAAGTATAATGCATTCCCTAGGGTTAATGAATTTGCTGATAAATCCTTAGCTTTTTGATGGGAAACTGAAATTAAACTATTTAGCCAAATTCTGTTGTCACTTCCACCTGTGAAGTCTGGAGTCCTCCACTGAAGTCTCTCTGGATCTATTCTGGTATTTAGAAGATCAAAGTCTGACCTCTTACTGCTACACCAACAAGACACTTTGTTAATTCAGTCACTTTCCTCTCTCGTGCTAATCATACAATATCTTACCTTAACCACAGCAAGATGATCTTTAACGTCCCTTCCAACCCAAACCATTCTGTAATTCTGTGAAGATGTAGTGGCAGTCAGTACTTAGAATTCCCTGGTAAATGAGAAGAAATTATAAAGGATCAGGGTCTCTTGCATTTTTTGGATCAAGTTCCCAACCTTCCTTGCACTTTACAGTCCACTGCAAAACAAACGGCCTTCGGATACGCAAAAGGCACAGGTGCTATGCACAACTAGGTGCCGGCTCTCCCACTGGCAGCGGCCGGCCTTGCAGGGAAACCTCTGCGCGTAGCCAGGGAAGAAATTTACCGATCCGCCTCAGGCCAGTGGCAGCCCTTGCACAGAAGCAGCAATGGAGGAGAAAGACCCCCGCCTTCTCCAACGGCGGCCGGGGCCGGGGCCGGGGCCGGGGCCGGGCCCCGGAGCGGCCGCCGCTCTGCCCGCCCGCCGCGGTCCCGCAGTGCCGCCTAGCGCCCTCCTGCCGCCCGTCCCGCTCCGGGAATAAAACCGCGGAACGAGCGGGAGGGGCCGCGGCCGGCGCAGGGCCCCCCGCCCGGGCTGTGAGCGGGCAGCCGCCTCGCCGCGCCCGGAGAGCCGCCGGGCCGGGCTGGCGCAGGGGCCCGGCCTCCGCCGGCGGCGGCCCGAGCCCTGAGGGGGCGCGCGGGGCCGGCGGGTGGCGCCGCCGAAATGGCGGCGGGGGCCCCGGCTCGGGCTGCGGAGGCGGAGGGGCAGGCAGGCTACCGCGGTGCTGTCGCTCCCCAGAAACGGACGGGGACAGGCTTTGAGCCAGAGCACCCGAGTCATTTTTTTTCAAAGCAATTCAATTTCCCTTGTGATGCTTAGGACCTTGTTTGTTTGTTTGTTTTCTTTATGAAAGGCTAAAAACAGCCGGCATGGATGGAGTATTTGCTTCCTTACGGAAAGCTGGCAGAAGAAAATAGCAATGCCTTCCTCCAGGGAGTGCTGAATCTCCAGTCCAATTTCAGATACACATCTGGTATCTGACCACAGACAAGTCACCTAACTGCTTTCAGGGCCTTCGTGAGGAAAGGATGTATAATGCTGTGATACAGTCTAACTGATGACTGTAAAAATGCTACAAGCATTCATGGGAATGCTTTATAGGCTCGAAATTACTTTGCAAATACTGTGGTCTTAAAAAGGAATGGACACTATCAACATTTAGGCAAGAAGATAACCGAAACTCCTTCCCCAGAGATGCTTGCCGCCTTCATCTCAGCTGATGCTGCAGCCTGTGCTTATTCTGGATTATAGTAGGAGGTTGGCTGGTGTGACAACAAGAAATCAGAAGGATAAAATTCCAGCTGCTTTTAAAAATCCAGCACAGCTTCTCCATTTAGCTGGCAGGCATTGACTGTAACAATCTGTCTGAGCATGGGGAAGAAGAGCTGAAAAAAAATCAGATAATATTACCATATAGAATAAAGCAGTATATAGGCTGGGCTTGCTGGAGGGGGTGTCACATGTGCCAAATAGCACCTTAATGCATAAGACTATCGCCTCCAAAACAGGAGCTTTTTTTTGTGCATAGCAATTGCTGATCAGCAGTACGCATGTGCCTGCTGTTTCAGTCTACTTAGTTGTCCAAGTACCTCGGAAGGGAAGAGATTGTATCTAGTATGATCACTGGCCTAGCATTTTCACATCTGTTTCAGGTCATCCTTGTCAGTACGCTCTGTGATCTTCATGAGGGAAAAGGCATGTCTAACCAATGCTTAAAGTATAGTTTTTCTGAAGAGTTGGTATGCTCCCATTTTCCCTGTTCTAGTGGCAGTATTGCTGCACTCCCAGCCTTCAGAAGACGTTCAGCCTAGCTGTTTGAAAATCAGATAATGAGATTGGAGGCTTTGTCTAGCAAAGGAAACCCCAGCATTTCTTTTAATTGACTATTAAGTGTAAACATATGCCACTTGCAACCATCTTTCTGCAGCTAAGTGCTCAGAAGAGTTGATGGTTTTAAAGAAAACTCAAACTTCATATGTAAGAATAGCTGGAACCAATTTCCTGGTTGTGTTGATAATTAACCACTTAATTACTTTTTATAAAATCAAATGTCTCCTGGAGGGAGGAAGAGGAGAATCCATTATATTTGTGATAAAATGGTGAGATTTGGCAACACTGTCAACTGCAGTGTTGATGATCAGTAGGCTTTGCTCTGCAGGTGTGATCCAGGCTATGTGGCCAGCACACACAGGCACCCTTTGCAGGGTGACTGGTGTAACTGTCCTGTTGATGATGGTGTCATAAAATGCAGCTGCTTGTGCTGGTGCCTTGCTGCGCTAAGAGATCTGAAGCTGTGCTGTGAAGTCTGAGGCTTAAATCTCTTTTTGTATGCTTTGTGATGCAACTCTTGGGGGAGAAGATAAAAGACTAGCATCAGATTGGCGCAGGGTATTTATCCAGGATGAAGAGATTGAGGTTTGAGTCTGGATTGTGGAGTGCAAGAATGTAACCCCAAGGGGAGCCTTGCAGGCATCTGGAGGAAGCACAGCATCGATGATTCAGAGTTTCTCCAAGAAATCTCTCTGGATGGGTGTTTAGTCAGAGCAGGTGGATTTTCCTCAACATTCAGTTTCACCTCATTGGTTAGTGACACAGTAAATTGTGCTGCTGGACTGAGAGTTGGAGTGTAACAGCTCTGGTGGGCCTGACAGCCTTTGAACATTTTGTGTGACCTCATTTTTCTGTGCATCTGACTACAGCGTAGCAGTCGCAGTGCTTGAGTGACTTTATTTACTGCTGCTAACAGACATAGAGAGAAGCTCTTGTGACTGAGGTCATACATGCCTGTGGGAAGACAGTCCAGAGCCAGACCTGGGTGAGCTTTTTCTGATAAGGATGGATCTGGCCCTGTTTAGTTCAGCAGTCCATCGTTGTGAAGTGGACAGCCCACGGGGCACAACTACCAATTTGTTTTCTGCAAGTGAAAAGTGCTGCTAACTGCACCAGTAATACTCCATTGCCCTGGCAGTTGGGTGGCTCTTGAAAGATGGGTTGGTGTGGTAAGGCAACTGCTGCTGTCTCAAAGTTACAGAAGGTGTTGCAGAAAGGCTGCTTGCTTTGAGCTCCAGAGTTCTGGTACTGTGAAGGGATCTTATTTTCTTAGGGGTTCTTCGAGAAATTTAGACCTTTCTGAGTTTGTTGAAGAATTTCTGTTCTGTACCACAGGATACCTGATACCTGCACCTGTGGAAGCAATGTAAATAAGAGTAGAATTTAAGGCTGTACAGAAAAAAAAAATACCGAATATCTTGTGTAGATGTGAAAGTCTTGGCTTAATGCTACCAAGAATCCTTAACTTCAGAGCAAAAAATCTCCAGTCCCGCTCTAATGTTGTCCTTTCACAGCTTGTTAAGTTGTTTATGCCTATGCAGAGTCAGTTTTAAATTGCTAGCATAACAGATTGATGGTATTCCAGCATGGCTTTTCCAAGGGTTAAGGGGAGATCAAGTTATCATTCTCTCAAAGGTATCAATCATCTCTGTGGGTAGCACAATGATACTCTGTTTTCTGTCCCCATTAAGCTCTTCAGCTCAACAAGAGTGTCTATGCTGAAGTAATGGAGGGGCCAGCCAATGCCTGTTGGCTTAGCTGCAGTATTCCCAAATTACAGTCTGCTTCCCATGCCAAACTGCAAAGCACTCCTTGTAAGTGGTCCCTAGAACCATTTGAATAATGTGGGAACATGACAGCTAGCTGCTGTTTGGCCTGGGAAATTTTTAGGACTGTTACTGCTCTAATGATTTAAAATATTCCAGAAGCACAGATTTGGAAACTTGCAAAGTTCTTGAGGGTGCTGAAGTTGTTCACAGCCGTTTTCAAACCAGCTCTAAGGAACAGAGCCTACTGCATGCTGAGGTCCATGCCAGTCCAATTCATAAAGGCAAAAAGAGACCATTGCTGCTTCTTCAAAGATGCCTGCTGATACTTGCTGCTGGACTGCTCACACAGCTTTTGGTTTGAGGACCTTTTCATCTGCATGTTAAAGCAAACAAATTGGCTGTCAAGAGATGCAGACATAAAGTTTTCGTACAGACTGAGCAGTTGCTGCTGGATCATGACTCAGACTTCCTGGTAATAAACATCACCAAACCTACATTCTGAGCACTGGTCCTGCTGGTTTAGAGTACTGTCATTCCTCCAAACACTGGCAACTGAAAACACTTGCTGCCAATGTGTAGGCAATGCAGATTGTACTTAACAGCCGTTGAACTGTGACAATAACTGAAGGAGCTGGGACTGCTCAGCTTCTGAGTAAGCACATGTGTAGATACAATTTGAAGAGTCTGTGCAAGTTCCAACTCAATGACTGAACAGAATCGAAGGTCATCATGTCTCTGTGCAGGTTCCCCATCTGTATTCACATGGAGCTTGATTCTGAGGATGGCTAAATCCACTCAGCTATTTAAAGAAACCTGCATGCTCACAATGTCTTTAGAAACAAAGTTATTTCTGGCAATGCCTAATAAAGATCCATAGATTTGAAAGTGTTTGGTGATATTCTGATGCTACTCAGATATCATTACTGATACAAAAGTCCTGCATATGTCAGTAATACTGTGACAAATACGTTTAAAGTAGTATAACTCCTGGAAGATGTGTATATAATGCAGATAGATGTGATAAATCTTTTATTCAATTTGATTTATATATGAATGTAGCCTTTGTAAAAGAATTTGAATGAATCAGGATTTGCTTTCAATGGTGACAAGGCATTTATTCATATTTCTCTTGACTGATGCGGAATTTCTCATATCTGCCACAGGCTGTGAAGCACAGTAATAAGGGATTTGGCATTTGAATGCAGGCAGTTGCATTAGAAGGTGTGTGGGGCAAGGATTGACAGACAGCAGAGCTTGTCTGGGAATTTTTCATCTTTAAGACAAATCCCACTAATGTCGAGAGGAAAATACCCAACTTCAAGTATAGCAGTCTCAGGACAAGTTTCAGATCCTTGATTTAAAATTACAGTAGTTGTCAAGCACACCCATGTTTTATTGACACAGATACACTAACAAGGAATACTATTTTTGAATGTTATAATTATATCCATAGGGCATTAAAGTGGGAGACTGAAGGAATACAATTTGTTCTGCTAAACACAAAGCTGTTTGAGATGTGATTTGGCAATAATGTAGAAATAACTGTATTGGAGGGAAGCACCTTGATTCATGTTAGGAAGACACAGTACTTTTAGATTATAAAAACCTTAAAAGTCAGCATGAGCTATTAACAATGAGGCCAATTCACAACTGAAAATGTATGAAAATCTTTACTGGTTTTCTCCGTTATTTGATGGCCTCAGATCGGATGCATTATTTGTTTGAGCATTGTGTTCTTAGGAATATTTGGGCTCTTTTCTGTCCTTGAGTTTGTAAAGGAAGTCAAGTGAAAGGACCTAATTATCCCTGATATTTAACACTTCTGGAATTTTCTTCTGGCACAGATCCACTATCTTCACAGGATCTGTGGTAGCAGAAGATGGGTCTCGAGGTGTCCCGCTTGTTCCAATGAATCAGAGGGGTAAGCATTAAGAGCAGGAGACTTCAGCAATCAGATTCTGAAGCTCAGGAGTGAGATCAAGGATCCCCTTTTGTCACTGCAGACCCCACTCAGGCAGTTATGCAAGCGCACAAAATCTTCTTAGAACATAGATCTGTGAGAAGTACATATTTCAAGGAAACACCCATGTGGTTGTAGAAGTACGGGGAAGAAAAGAAGGGAAGGACGATGAGAGCAAGGGAAGGTCAACAACAAAATGTCAAATTCAGGAGAAAAATGAAGATTAATCGCAAAGGACATACTAAAATCAAGATGTCCAAACTCCATTAACTCTGGCTATCATTACTAAAAGGCTGATTCACTAACCACCATTTGTTTTGATGTCAGTTTTGCTTGGACCTTCATAATGAGGTGGGGGAGGAGGTTGCCTTTAAAATATCTTTGGCCAATCAACATGGTTGGGAGATAATAACTTTTTGAAGAGCTGAAGATGCTCCTGGAAACCTCAGAGATTTAATTGAGGCCTTCTGTCATTTAAATTCATATTACTGTGCAATGGAGCTCTGCAACAACCTAGATTAAAATGAGCCATCTCAATAGAAGCTGGCATTGAAATGGATCCTATTGATATTAGCATAATGAAAACTTTCAGATAAACATTCAATTAGTTTGAAACACAGCAACGGAATGGCTTTGTATTAAGAGAAGCAGAGTAGTGTTAATATTGTCTGATTTTGTGTTTGCTGAAGGATCCTGAAAAGTCTGCTCGTTTTGGGTTTAAGTTTAATTTTTAATAATGCCTTCACTGAAAAGCAAATAACATGTGAAATCTTTAATGGATTTGCAAGTTAATAATAAAAAAGGATCGATTTAAAGCTCAACTGGCTTGCCCTTTTAAATGCCAGAACCGAAGAAATTAAGAGCAGAAAAGACCATCAAGTAAAACAGACTAGAAAATCACACCCACACACATGCCCTCCCCCCACCCCTTTTCAGGCCCAATTACCTATGGCTTGCCTGAAGTAATAGCATTTTCATTTTTGCCGCCACAGATGGGAGAGTACCTAATATTAATTGCTAATGGAATTAAGTGACTAGTCATCAGAGAAATACTCAGGCGGAGAAAAGGCAGCATGTATCTTCATAGCCCAAAGTGCAATGAAAAAGTTCCTGTGGCTCTTTACTAGACTGGTGCAGACTCCAAAAGTGCATATATCAGCTCATATGTAGATGTCACTCAGCAACTTAACTCTTCAGGTGAGAACTCTTTGGATAATTGTAATAAAGTAGGTACTTGAGCTAGTCTCTGGGAACACAAATTCAACCTCGGTTTTAATACAATACCAGGAAAAATGGAGTGCACCTCACTTCTGCTCACATATCTTCCCATCTTCACTGCCCTCAAATTCAACAGAAAGAATAAGAATCCCCATAAAGTCAGCAAGAGCCTATAAAACTCACTCTTAGGTGAATAGCTTCCCTGCTCCCTATGGCAGAACTAGAGAAATGGGGTTTTTTACACAAACCTGCTCTTTCTCTTGTTCTGTTTCAATTCTGGTCCCCATGATTTCTATGTTGCAGGATCTTAGTTCAAAGATTTCTACATATTTTTCTTAGTTCAAAGATTTCTACATATTTTTCAAGCCAGCAAAGCCTGGAAATACTCTGACAATACAGGGAAGAATTACCCCTGTCTTACACAAAGGTCTACTGACACGGGCAATACAATTAAAGTTAAAATAAATGCTTAGTAACTTACAGCACAGGTCCTGAGACTTGTGACTCCTCTGTCCCACTTCTAATTAAAAAAAAAAAAAAAAAAAAAACAAAACCAAACAAACAAACAACCAAACAACCAAAAAACCCACCCTGCCTTTTATAGCTTACTGCTGTTCCCACTGAAGTGGGAACAGCCATGTATATGGTCACAGCCTCCTTCAGGCACCCACCTACTCTGGTGTGGGGTCCTCCACGAGCTGCAGGTGGAGATCTGCTCCACCATGGAGCTCCACGTGCTGCAGGGCACAGCCTGCCTCACCACGGTCTTCACCACCAGCTGCAGGGGAATCTCTGCTCCGGCACCTGCAGCACCTCCTCCCCCTCCTTCTTCACTGACCTTGGTGTCTGCAGAGTTGTTTCTCTCACATACTCTCACTCTTCTCTACAGCTACAGTTTCTGTTGTGCAGGTTTTTTCCTCCTTCTTAAATAAATTACCCCAGAGGCGCAGCCACCATCGCTGCTGGGCTCGGCCTTGGCCAGCGGCCGGTCTGTCTTGGAGCCGGCTGGTGTTGGCGCCACTGGACACGGGGGAAGCTTCTGGCAGCTTCTTACAGAAGCCATCTTTGTAGCCCCCCTGCTACCAAAACCTTGCCATGCAAACCCAATACAAACAAGAACAATCTTTTATCCTCTAGACACCACTGCATTTTAGCTCTTTGTAAACAGTCATATATCCATGTAGACATTGCTCCCTCCTTGCAATGAGCTGCGTCCTGGAAAATCTCTAGAGAAAGGTCACTTCATAGATAAGCATGAAGGAAGTGCTGAAAATGGTTTTGCACAGAAAACAGTTTCTTTAATATAGAAGGTGTTGTTTCTGGGGAATACAAATGACCCTCTAGAATTATTTTGTCTGAAAACTTGGGATTTACAGAAAAATGCAAGTGTAAATATTATTGACCCTTCCCATTGCATCCTGTTTTCTGCAGTTCAGTCGAGTACCACTCTCTTCTGCTCTGTAAACCCTGTGTAGTTCATCTGATAGCCATACAAATGTGATGCAGGTGTACCTAACTTAGTGTTACATGGTATGTCAGCAGAAAAAACAGTTGAAAAATGGTGATGCTGAGGAGAGGACGCTAGTTCTTGTAACAGTATTTGTGGTTTAAGTGTTGTTTCCCCCTTGTTCCTTCCAGAGATCTCCAGCATCCTCAGCCAGGATTCACCTGTGCTTCAGGCAGGAAGGAGGAGCTGTTCAAGCCCGCAGGCATCACTAGGTGGTGCAAGCAGTCCACCAGCTCCAGCACTCCTTCCAGCCTGAAGGAATGGCAGCTTCTAGCTCCCGGCCCTGGGCTGAACAGCCCGGGGTGAGAACGACAAACCCGACAAACCCGGTTCATTTTGCAGAAGCCCAGGCAGGAAAAGCCAAACTGGTCTGAGTTAGAATGAGAATGAAACAGAGATGCATTTCTGTGTGCCCTTGAACCAGGGATGCTTTACACTATAGATACGTTTAAAATTAGTTAGTTTCAGCAAGGTAATTTTTTCTCATCATGAAACAATGTTTAAAGAAATATTTTTAGTTTGCTTAAAGGTACCAGGTAACAGGAAGGTAAGCACTGGATTTGTATAACCAGTTCATTGGCCTGCAGAACTGTCTTGTGATCTGCTAATTAACCACCAGGTAGAACATCAACTCAGCATTGTAGAGTTGCTGAGTTAGAGCTAGGTTTCCAAGAGAGTTTGGTTGTTAGATATGTAAATGAAGTGCCTGATAATTCTAAATGTTACTGGTTTTAATTTTTTAGTGGTCGTGGAAGGTGCACAATACTGAACTTTGACACAAAACTGGAATCAATTGCATTTTTCTCAAAGTTCCAAGTTAGTTGTGTGAGTGGATCTCTCACTAGGTAAAAACTTAAAAACATATTGGGGTGTTTTAGTGAAAATCCAGTAGTATCTTTTTTGTATTTTAATCAAGCTTTCAGCTGAATATTTTTAGAAAAAAAAAAAAAAAGTAGTGTTAAAAATTCTTTTAAAGACTAGTTGACTTCATTTTCTTTCACTCACCAGCTGTCCTCTAAACACTGATTAGATAAGCTTACAAATCTCTTGACTAAGTGCCTGTTTTTAACTAGGGTCAGTTCAAAGTGAGAAAAAGAGGCAAACAGTGACCACACTGAGGATTCCCGCTGAGGATTCCTGGGTAGCTGACTGAGCCAACTAGACCCCAAATTTTGAAGGCCATTGGATACCTATAGGGTGTGAACACTTTAACCATCTGAATTCTATTGATTTGAGATTTCAAATGGATTAAATTCTAACAGTTTTTTCCCCTAGTTGAGGATTTGCCAATGGCATTAACTCTAATAGCAATTTCAACTATTTGTCCTAATTAGTCACAGTGAAAATAAGTGAGTGAAAGAGAACAAGGAGAAAGGCAGAAGAAGCTCTAGAAATACTGCACAAATTCCAGACTTCCTCTGTGTGGGTTAATTTCCAAAAATTTGGAATGTGATCACACTATGATCAATTTAGGTTAGATGTCTTAGGTTAGAGGTCTGTTCCTGGAAGGTTGGGGTAAGGGTCACTGAAAGACAATTTCTGAACAGCTGTTGGAAGAAAAAAAGGAAAGGAGGCCTTTGGTGAACAGGATGCCCCTGTGACCCTCTGCTCTGGATAAAATTTTATTTTTATATTTATGTGCTAGATCTAGCAACACCAGTGCCTTGACAACTATGAACTGTATTCTGTTCACAACAGCTTTTGCAGGGTACAGAGCAAAATACCCCATCTTAAAAGATAAAGCTGGAGAGGGGTTATACATTTCAAAAAGGATCTGTACATGAGAAACAAAGCACTTTGAATTCCCATGCCTAAACTCTTCTCCTCCTGAGATGTGAAAGTATTCTTCTGAGAGTAAAGAGGGAGGTAGCTGACAAAAAACATTCATGGGTCAGAAAGAGGATGTGGTGCTGACACTCATTTTACTTTAAGGAACAAAGCAAAGAGTGGTAATTTATTTCAAATTTCAGCCCTTTAGAATGCAGACAGAATCTGCTCACATATAAAAGCCTGCTCCTTGATTGAGTTGTTTCATTAGCTGTATGAAATGAGACAAGGAAACACTTGGGAAACCAGTGAAATTTAGAGGCAAAGAGTGAATTCAAAGAGATGATTTGAAGGTTATGTGGTAAAATGCTCAGTTTCTTCAACTAATTAGGGCTGCTGGGACTGTTGGGGAATGTGCAGTTTCTAGGTCATATTAAGTTTAAGAAGCTTCTTCTTTAGCCAATTGAAAAATAAAGCTTGGCTTGAACTGTTTTTGCAATGCAGTTATTTTACCCCTAGGTTATCTGTCTTAATTTATTCTTGCCATATACTCAGCAACCAAATAATGTAGAGGCAGAAACAAAAAACCCATCAGTTTATTAAAATCTACAGTTCATCCTCCCTTCCCCTCTTGAAGGTCCCCTAAGTGATTTTGAACTGTAGAATGTCATATGTACAGAAAAGGTGCTTAAAATGAACTTGTTCATCTATGCTTGATGACAGCTGCTGCTGCTGAATTTCCCATGCTCTGAAAACATGAACAAAAAGCCCAGATGGGCCAGTCCTGGGCTCTGTTAATCTCAAGAAACTGACTGTCTCAGTAAAGGATATGACCCAGGATTTCCAAATGAGAAGTTGTTCCTTAAGAAGTTCTTTCTTCTGCTACAGTCCTGCAGCTTCTGGTTGTTCAATATTCAGGACAGATTAAAATCTGAAATCTCGGTTGATCCTGCCATCCCCATCCTACACAACCATGTAGGGCTTCTCCGAGCAACAAGTCATCAATTTCTTTTATGCTCCTGTCAAGGCTGGTTCAACCATTCTCAACTCTGTGCTCCAGTGAGTTCTTCTTTAGTTATGTATCAGTGGCATTATGTTTTTTCCAGACATGTGGCATGGCCTGAAGGCCAACAAAAGTCTGAGTGAGTGAGAAAATCTATCCCATTGAATAAAATTTAATAAAATGTTCCTGCAGTCAGGAAACAGTATTTCAGTTTCTTTTTCAAAAAAAGTCTATGAAGAATATCACTTCTTACTTTTGTTCCTTAATCAGGAAATAAGCAGGGTTTTTTGTGACAGTGGAGTCTGTTTTTAACTACTGCTGCAGCTTGCCTACTTTTTTTTTTTCTTGAAGAAATCTAAAATAAAACTGGCATTTTCACCTTCCACTTGTGTTTCATTCTGGATTTTAATAAGCAAATGAAAAGAAATTGCTATTTCATAATGAAATGGAAATGGAAATTCGACATGTAAGCAAGCTTTTTTTCTTTATCTAGAAAATTTACCAAAGGGTGTCAAAATTGTTACATTATATTTTGTGAAACAAAGGTCTTTGGGCTTTCAACCACCTTCCAGTCTACTCAAGTGGAAACATAGCTCTCTGAGCCACTGATTTCAGTCTCATTCATTAAGTTCTTGACACTATTTTTAATTCAAAGCTTTTTATTTAAAATTGAGGCTTTCTACTTCTTCAGACAGTCACCTGAGATACAGCTAAAGTACACAGTGCTCATTTTTCATGACATCTGATTTTTGCAGGAGCAGTACCCCTGCCTCAAATGTGTCAGCAATGAAGGATGTATTTACTGTCTTTTTCTATAATTTCTTCAGTGCTGGCTCCTGTGGGCTGGCGGCAGGTAGGATGTGGAGAAGACGTCTCCTTAGGTACAGCCTGGAACACGACGCAGGTCTTCACACTGTCTTCACACACTCCTCCCAGAATCTAATTCCTGTTTTCCTCTGTGCTGTTTCTGGTTTTGTCAGTGCAAGACAAGGTCTGTAATTACAAGGGCTGCACACATTCAGGACCCCTGAGAGATAGTAAGCAGAGTAACTGGGCAGTGCCATAGAGATCTGGCTAGGATTTAGCACTAGTTTTCTCTCCAGGAAAAAAGTACACAAGGGAAGAAAGGGACAGCCCCCACTATTCTGTGGCTTTTTTTTATGTACCACAGTGCATGAAAAACAGTTACTCCTTTCAGACCTTTTCCTTTTTCTAATAAAAAGCCTCATTTCCAAAAAGACTGGAGTGCAAATTACCTTCTCTATTCAATTACAAAATCTGATCACTGACTTTTCTTTTTTTCACAGCTAATAAAAGCTATTGAAGTAAAGCAGTCATCTCTTGTTATGGAAAAACAGGCAGTAAGTCACCTTGAGATTAAAATATATATTGCTATATCCTTTCTTGGGAATGTAGTGCAGTAATTGCTTAAGACAATGATAACAGGGACTAGAGGGAACATTGCATATTTGTGGAAGGTTTTCAGCAATAATGGGTGAAATCCTCCAGTGGTTTAAATCAGCAAAGCTCCACCAAGCTTCTACTCTGGCTGATGTAAATTATCATGTCTTCATTGAGGTCAATGGCCCAGCTCCTCCAGCTCTTGTAACTTGGGATATTTCCCTGAAATATAAACTATAATCCAGCCATTTTAGATTAATACAACAACTCAGGTGCAGTAAATCAGTAACTAATGTTCTAGGCTGTGTTCTAGGATATTCTCTTAGGACAGCATAGGAATTTGGTGTGGCCTTTGTTACCTGTATAACAGGTTGAGGAATAGCCAAGCAAAGATGTGCCATATTTTCAGGCTGTCTTGCTGCCTGTCGCGGCTGAAGTGGCAAACATCAGCTAAATACACCTACATTTATTCTGGAAAAAAAGAGTAAAAAAAGGGGGATGGTGGGTTTTTAAGAGAAGTAGAGACTTGAATTCACAATGCTTTTCTAATGCTTATGGTTTTGCTGCAGTTCTGTTGTGAGAACTCGGGTGATCAAAGAATTGGTGAAGCAAAGGCTGGCTCCAGTGCTGTGCTACTAAAGTTTGAAGAAAAACCCCTTGCTTCTACAGAATGAAAACTAGAGATTCATCATAGTAATAGGAAACAGAAGCCACGAACAGGTTAGGGATAAAGTGTTACAATCAGATAATATTTGAAAACTCAATAGAACACCCTTCAAAGGTCAGGTTGTCTTATATATTAAGTATCTATGGAAACACTTCACAGGTGGGAAAGCTCAAAGTAAAGGTCGAATGTTTAACCCCAAGCTTTAAAAGGTTCTACATGAACCTTACAAAAGCAGACGGAAAATACACACTGGTACTTCTCATGTGATATATGAAGGGGTTTTTTTTGTTGTTTTTAAATCCCTATTCATATATATTTTTGCAGGTTTCTTTAAATATGAGATACTATTCTATTTCAGCAATGTATGATCTTCACTGCATTTTTGTGTGGCAGAGAACTGTTAGCTTTCAGACCTTACAGATCAAAAATGGTAGTGACTTGGCTAATTCTAGCAGAGGTTTAGCACAGACAAACCTTTAAGCAGTACGGCTTGAAATCTGAGATCAAGCCCTATAGATTCATGTCCAGCCCTCATATCTTACCATGCATTAACCTTGTCCACATAATGAATGGTAACATAGTACTAACAGTTTTACTTTTCTTTCTTCGCAATAAATTCATGACAAGCCTTCCATAGCAGTATTTTAAAAACTGAAGAGATCAAGTATGAGATTTAAAACAGAAATCCCTGTTGAATTTCTGTGCAGACACACATGTAGTCAGAGTGGAATCATGATATTTGCAAATGTTTTTGTGGCCTTGGATTCTGGGGCCAATGGTGGGAGGTGTAGGAAGACAGAAGAGATTTTTATTCTATGATTGAGGAGACAGCATTAAAGGAGAAAGATCTGATTGAGACTCTGCCCCAGCTTCTTTTAATATCTGCCCTGCATGACAGTAGAAAGCCAGGGTTTTGTTTATGAACACTGGCCCAGAAAAGCCCTAGAAGGACAAAATCCATTTGCAGGACTTGTTTGTTGTTGGTTTTGGTTTGTTTTTTAAGACTATTATGTAGAGTGAAAGTCAGCTTAGGCCAGTTTGACCTGCCATGTAGTGCTCCCATATTGTGGGTCCTCATTCTGAAACTACCAGCTTCTCAGGGTGAATATCTTCTGAAAGTCACATTCATACTCTATTGGCATTAGCCCTTAAAGCAAGGCTGATGATACCACCTGATCTATCTTGTGTGTATGCTTTTTGGAAATAGCCATTTGATACAATGGGTCTTCTCTTTGGGGATTTTAGTTGCCAGGATGAGTAACGAATAGCACAGCTAGAAATATTAGTCCAGGTTATCCTGGTCGTACAAAGGGACCAGTTCTAAATTAAGCTCGTGACCAAATTTATGCTGAAGTTGGGAAGGAAAATAACAGCCTCTCCTTGTCTTTGCCAGTTCAGCTTTTCCTTTCAAGTGTGTGCCCCCAGCTCTGGTAAGAGTGCTGCTTTCATTTAGTGTGCAAGGCAAAAATGCTTACAGTGAAAAATACTGATTCTGGAGAAGAAAACATTTACTTTCCTGTACACCTCCATTGCATTCTCAGCCTTGCAAAACTGTCTGTTGGAGTCAATCACATTTGAAATGCATTTCCTCCTTTTTCTCCCCACAAAAGATTCTATTTTCTGTTCTATATTACAAAGCAGCTTATTTTCTACTCATTGGTCAATGAGTTTTTCTCTCTCCTTACATCTATATATATGTAGGTATATAGAGTGATATACCTCATTCTGCCTTCATTCTGATTATGAAGGTGAAATTGAGCTAGGGGTGGTCTGGCTCTCTTCATTTACTGCCAGGGGAGTACATTCATTCCTAAACAAGCAAATGCTGTAGTCGCTTTAAAGCGTATCCTGAGCTTTTTGAAGTTTGTCTGCTATGCCAGTGATTTGAACAGCAAGTGGACCAGAGCTGATGTTAGCACGTCAAAGAGCCTGCTCCATTTTCACCGTGGAAACTCTGTTTGAAGTTTTGTGTTTAATGGTGTGGGACTCCATAGACCCCTGAATTGCATGCTGTTATTCCAGATGTGGATTGTCTCTATAGGAATGCAATTTCACAGTCATTAAACATTTTAAGTTCATCAAGTGCTAATTATAACAGAGAACATGACATCAGAATCTTCAAAGCCCTGGCGGACAGAAAATTCTATTGATCATCCAATTGATTTTTATTACATGGTATTGAGCGGCAGGACTGCCTGCTGTTGTATAATGTGTTGTTTTTTTTTTTTTTTTCTTTTCTGGTCATTATGCCAGACCCATAAAATAGCCTAGCTTTCTCTGATACAGGACATTGTTTGAGTGGCATATCACCTGGTGTAGCGTACTGCATTACTGCAGCTCTCCAAAACTACTGTCCATGCTATTTTCTCTTCTAGAAAATGTGCGGCTTTTTCTAGACCTTTCCCCTGGAGCTATATAATCAATGATGATGTCTGAGACTGAAATGAGCCAGCTTCTAGCTTCTGGTGTTTTGATGTCGACTTGTACCAGTTCCATGGGCTTGGTGAGTTTCTGGTATGGGAGGGGAAGGAGAATTTGGCACTGTGCTGAGACATAGTCACTCACTGCAGTTTTGGTGCTCCTCCTGGGATTTACTGCATGGGTATTGACTCACTAGGAGCATTGATCAATCACAGTATCAAGCTACTCATCTTTGCAATAGAAAATAAACTCAGAAATGATATCTGCTCTACTGACTGCCACAAAGCTGTCACGTTTCTGTCAGGCTCCTGGGGGAGAGGCAAAAGGGAACAAGAGGTCCTGCCACTCCTGTAAGCTACTTCCTCTTCTGACTTGCTATGGCTGATCTCTCCCCTCTTACACTCTTTTCTCCATCCTGTCTCTATTAGCTGCTGCTTGCAATGGAAAGATAAGCACAGATACCTGCAAACTTGCCAGTTGAGGAGCTAAGTGCTCAAGATGAATTTTGATGTTAATGAGCCACACAGAGCAGGCAACAGGCAGCCCCGGAGGATTCATCAGGGGCTTGTGCCAGATTCCTGTTGAAATAATTGGAAAGATTTCCACTGACTTCAGTAAGCTCTGGTTCCCTTCCTAATTGCACCCTCCTGTGTTTCTCAGGGACTTGAATCCAGGAAGCTAGATATGCTGTGCTCATGTACCCATAGCTCCCTAATGTTCTTTCTGTGCCAGGGCTCTGGAGAAACAGGCTGTATCCCAGCAGCGCTTTAGACTTCTGTGTACATTAGTTACGCATCTCACGGCCTCAGTTTCCCTATCTGCAAAAATAAAGGTAATGATAGTTGCTTCTTTTAAAGAAATACCTGAGGACTTCACATTTGTTGCATGGAGGAGCTGATTGTTTCCATTGCTAGGGTGACTGGACAGCAAGAGAAGGACATGAGCAAAACCAAAATGGATTTATCTAGTATCAGGGCAGCTACATTGATGATCCTCTGAGAGCCCATGTGTTGTAGCAGACAAAGATCAGACTGCTGTTGGGCCAGAAGCAATTAGCTTACCTAAACTGTTTATTTGCTGTATTTAGGATAGAATCTTTGAAAGCTGTCAGGATTGACCAAGTGTGATCACATTGAAATCAAGTGCCAAAACTCAACTGCATTAAGAAGGAGTGTAGACTGCTGCAAACCTCTGTGGTAAAGAACATCTTGAATGAACAGCCATTCTGTTGTGTTAAGGATATTTCTGCTAGCTCCTGTCAGATTTTTCTTTAAGAATTCAGGGGAGAGAAAGAAAGAAAAGAAAAAAGTGCATTTAAGATGCAAGGAGACAAAGCCATGTTAAGTTTCATTTACAGAGATGAATTGGGAACAGGTGCTTCACATAACTGAGGGGCACCATTTTGTAAGAGAGCCCTCGAGAGTCAAGAGAAAGGAATTACAAAGAGCAACAGTATATTTAGAAAGATAACTATAATCAAGCCCTTTCCATGTCTATTAAGGGGAAAAGACAACAACCACGAATGCAATGGAGAGATTAAAATTGACTTTGTAAAAAGCGATTTTTTATTTATTTTTTTGTTTCTCTGAAATAATTTCAAAACCGAAGGCAGGAATAATTGAAGCATTTACAGAATATATCAATAATACCTCATTATCCAGCTTTGCTTCAATCCACTGATTTCAATTTTCTTTTGAACAAGCAGCCTTTATCAGAGGACTTAGCATATGAATGGGGAGGGGGGAGAAATGTAAAATACATGCTCCAGATTTACATGTCTTAGGATGCCAAATAGCCATCAAAACTAATTGTTTCTGAAATGCTTTATAAACCTTACCTTATCTGTTGACCCTAATCAGAGCAATTAATTTCATAATGAATTCTTTCTACACATGCCCTATCTTATTATTATCCTTAGTCTAAATTAATAACATCATGATAATAATTAGTAGATATGAAATTGTCTCTTCACTACTTCTCATAGCATGTGGGGTTGATATAAAAGAACAACAAGGATGACAATTAGAGGAAAACATGTCAGCTGTATTGATTGTTGTGCACCTTAACCCTAGCATCTGCAAAATAAGCTTTATTTAAATGCGAGTATCTTTGATATTCTCCCTCTATATCTCCTCCTATCTTATTTCAACAGTTTGTGTTCCTGCAAGAGGTAAATGTCTGCCCCTCAAAGCTCACTACAAAAAGATTAAAGTAGAATTTTAGGGCCTGATTCTAAGTGTGCTGATGACAGATTTTGGAGCAAATGAGCAACAGGGACAAATGATTTAGGAGACCATCAGCATCTGGAGATCCATCTGCAATCTCTAAACCCTTCTTGAGGTTTCAGCCTTCAAGAAGCCTCAGGAAAAGTGGACATCTTTATATCTCACCGACTGTGGTTTTATGGACTCATTAAGACCAATTAATTTGAGTAGGGTGCTGCTGTCACAGTGCCAGATCCATTCCTTGCTCTGCCTCACCATGGGAAGGTAGTGTGAGAGGGCAGTGGAACTGCCCATGCTTAGAAGAGAATAACCCAGACATGAAACTACAGCCTTAGCCCTATTATTACTATTGTCTTTACTGAATACATCACTGTGTTTCAATCAATTACTGAAATAACTCTTTTCCCTTCTTTGAAAGTAAAAATCTCTTTCTATAGGCATGGCTGTAAGAAGATAGTCCCTGTCAGTCCACAGCCCTACCTTTAGGCCTGTCTCTGTTAGAGCCTTAGAATTTCCTCTTCCCTTTATTCAGTCACTTTTCCAGTCTGTACAGTCACAAGAAAACATGACACACCTGCATTAACAAATTATTGCCTGAAGCCAACATCATGAACAGGGACCAAAACAGGACAAGGAACATGCAAGAATTGCTTCAGAATGTTTTATTCATGTACCTCACTGATGATGTATGGTCTAGAGCTTTATGGTAATAGGGAAAAAAAAAAAAAAAAAAAAAAAAAAAAAGAGCTGATGATCAAGACCATGGAATATTAAGCAAAAAAGGAGAGTCTTCTCTGAAACAGAAGATATTAAGTCACTGGTTCTTTAGTGCAAGCCAAAGAGCTCAACCTTAGCTTCTCATTCTGGAAACTGAGGTTACAAGAACACATTCTTTTCATGTGATTTTAAGAGGGATCTAACATTTCCCCTGCAAAGGGAGGTATTTTTTGCAAAAAAAGCCTGTGACAGAATCACATTGCTGACAGTCTAGACGAAGGTGCAACTATCATGGAAATAGGGTCCCCTGAGTGTTTCTTTCTTTTCTAAATCGGTTGTGAACAGCTTTTAAACTATCTTTGTGTTTTTGAAATAAGCATCTTGAAGTGCTGCCTCCGTCACAAAATCTGCAATTCAGTGTGCAGTTTAAAATGTTAAGCACAAAATGTGGACTCAATATACAGACATTGAATGTTTCTTTGGTATTTGCCGTACTAATGTGAATCCTGTGCTTTGTGCTTCACACACAGGTAGTAGGAAAGATTCAAAGGCCCTCAGCTCTGCACACACCATGGGTATATCTGAGATACAACCATGACCTGTCTCATGCACCTTTCATCTAAAAGGTGAGGGCCTACAAGCAACAAAAACGTGTCACAGGCCACAAACTCCAGAACCTTTAGAATGACTACTTCTACAGAAACAGTGCTCAAACAGTCAACTTCTGGTTCATATATTTTGTCCTGACTTTTTAATTAATATTCAAAAATTAAATTAAGATAATGGATAACCAAGAAATTACTTCATAAAGTCTTTAAGTATTTCATTTTTAAAAATTCTAAAAAGAAACATTTCCTCACTTCTACTTTTCAGGCCAAGAATATTTGCCAAATGCTACTGAAATTTTACATTAATTTTGAAGAATGAAACAAAGTTAATTTCTATTGTGTAGAAGTGTTCACAAGCTTCTCTTTAATCTGAGAGCAGAACCTTCTTTGGCATCCTCACATATTGCCTACTATACTCTGTGGCACAGCAATCCAGAGTCCAGACCTACTCGGTGACAGCATGTTCATACTGGCCCCTGTGAGAGAAGATGACAGCAGAACTTAGCGGTATCTGTACTTGTAAAGCCAAATAGGTTTCAATGTAAGTAATATTCAGCTGCCAAATTTGCTCCCTCCTTTATTTTTTAATAACTCCGCACTAATTCCTGTGTCATTTGCATGGTTACATTGGTCCTCTTATGCTTTCATGTCATGTTTGGCTTTGGATCAGAACATACAGTCCACACAAGTGAAGTTCACATGATATGAATGGGTTCCTTCTGGTGGCTATTTGTATCAACCAAAAGCCCTTTAGTTCTAGTCTATGTTCCTATAAGGTGATATTTGGACATTATCCAAGGCACATCTTGGGTTGTTCAGATAACAGGGACTGATCTTAGCCTCACTTTAAATCAGCTGCTGTCAATAACTCCAGCTTTGGCTCTGCTACTTGACTTTTGTGTATCAATGCTGATTTAACCAGCTCGAAGGTCAGGTGCTCTTGGGACAGATATTATAAAAAAGTTAGGTTCTATTAAGGCACTTAAAATCTGTGAACATTTTAAATAATAAGACACTAGTGGTCACTAGAAACAGTGGGGTCTGTAGAGCTGAGATGTTTTGGGAAAATAACCTGTTCATAATCTTGACAACCCCAGATGTTCTGGTGGTTTAATGGTGTTGCATCCCATGGAGATTTAGGGACTCCACAGCATACCTTGTGAATGCCTTTGCTCTCTAATTGTCACGGATGAAAGTATTAGCATGGTGATGATTTAACAACAAATCAAAATTTATTACTAACTAATAGTACTTGATCATTAACCAGTTTAAATACATACAAAATAATTCAGGAAAACGTTGTAATTAAAATAGTGACTTATCTATAGATTCTAAGATGACAAGATTCGCTCTAACTTACTATATGGCATCTTAAATCAGTACATATATATATATATATACACACCTACACAAAGACAAAAACATACAAACACATAGACACACACAACAAAGTATTTGGATCCAATAAAATAAATTATATACCCACACCCCAATAGGCAGAAAAAGAGTAAGAGAAAGAGTCAGAGAAGCTAGCTCAAAGTAAAAGTTCCCTCCTCCAGTTTAGAGCAAATACTCACAATGCCTTGGCATTCCTCAACAGGAGATAATTGAGACTCGAGTGGGTTGACTTCACCCCGGCCTTTCGCCAGCTCTGACAGCAGATGACACCTTAAGATTCTGATACCTGAGAGGAGTCCCAGCTCAGGGGAGTTGCTGGTCACAGGCCCACTGCAATCCAGGAGAGCTCAAAGGGTCTCACTTGGATTTGCAATTTATAGGGTCCAAGATAACTAACTTTTGTCATTTGTTTTTGCTCAGGCCCAGCTTGAACAATGAACTACTCTGGTATTTTTCAGCAGTTGCACAAGAATTTGATGAAGATTCAACTGTTATTTGATAGTTCTCATTTGATCACATCACTGGTACAGGTGTGCCAGACCCTTAGGAGATGATGGACTGTGATAACCGTTTCTGAGGGAGGGGCAGGAGCCAGTCTCGTTAACGTTCTGATTCACTGCCATTAGCAGTCCCTATCTCTCCAGGTGGACATACCTCCCGGGGGAGATGGGTAGAATCACACTTAGCACCAAGCTGCCCAGGGGGGGAGGATTTCACCACCACACTAATCCAGTGGAGTGAGTAGCCATACAGTAATACGGTGTGCAAACTTCTGTCTTTATCGCACATCAGGCATGTCATTTGGAATGATCTTAGGCTGGAGTGTTTTCTAAGTGACCTCCAGGCCTGTAAAATCTGTCAGGCACCCAAAACATCTCTGCAGAGCTGTAGGCCAGCAAAGGAGCTGAGGAGATATGGAGGAGTCAGCCCAGGACATGTGTTTCTGCTTCAGTTCCACTAGAGTGCAGTTTTGTCACAGCTAAAGCTGAGAAGAGCAGCTAAAACCAGGGGGTGCAGCAAGCAAATTCTCTCAGAATGCACTTTATCCCATATAGTGTTGCCTCGCTGAGATTAGGATGCAAACTCTGTTACTTGCTTGTGTACAAATCTATATTCAGTTTTTGAGCAGCACTAATACAAAACACTAAGAAGTCCTATTAAAGACCGAGTATTTTTTTTAGATTCAGATCAGAGGTTTTGATTATACTCTGAAACCCAAGTTTAGCATTGATTGTATTAGAATTAGACAAATATTTAATGTTTGGCATATGCTAATTTGTACGTTTGAATTACCTTGCCGATTCAGAACCTCCTGTAATATAAAATATGGAAGTGGCAGGAAATATGCCAGAATTGGGTAAGATATGGTCAGCCTTTGAGATTGCACTGAACAGTAAATTAAGTTGATCTTTCAGTACAGAAAGAGCAGCTGAGTTAGTATATCGTGTATCTGTTCAGTGAGCTCAGAGAAAATTCCAAAATGAGATTAAACTTTTGAACTTTCTGCAAAGGAACAAGAGCAGCTTAAATTCCGATACTTATATTAAAGAGATGGTTGCTTCTAAGCATAGACTTTTTCAGTGTTTCCAAATACACAAACATCAATCCATGTAGTGCTTTTGCCATCTGTCAAAAAACCTTTGCCTTTCCTCCTCCAAACAGTTTCAGCAGGAGTATTTTTATTCATATAAGCTGTTTCACTGAAACCTGCTGATTTCTGCAGCTGTACTGTTTAAAGTATTGATAAACATGTGCTGCATACCATGGTCATTAGGTGATTAAATTCCCCCTCTGAAAAATGTATTTTATAACCTGGACTCCTGTGGCCTGATTAACACCATAGTGAAACTCAGAGAGTCTCTCCCTCTCTACATTATGCACCTAGCCCTCCTGCATCTGTTCGTGTGTCCCTGTATCGCTAAATACTCATGACAAGTTCCAGAGGAGCACTGATGGACAGAAATACTCCATATAGAAAGCTTGTACAGAAAACTCAGCTAGCAAGTCCCTTACATGCAATGGAGAGAAACCCACCAGGAAAATGATGGGAAAAAATTTACCTAACTCAACCGCAGGAATTAATGACTGATCAAACCGCCCAAGATTAATGTGAAATAAAGCTGGCTGAAAAGAAACATTAGTTCATCTAAGGTGAGTCGGGAGGTTTCAACTCATTTCACCTAGGCCTGTCAGGATATTCAAATAGCTGTAACAAACAGTGAAATAACTGCAGTGGTTTTCAGATTAAAAAGATAGGGCCATAGCTGTCGTAGAAGCTACAAACCCTGTGTCTTTAATCAGCTCTAAAATATCGTAGCTTACAAATTTTCTGTGAAATATCAATAATTATAAAGTTGCTTATAGGGATGTCAGGGAGATTGTTTTGCAACTGCTTCTACTGGGGACTGTTAACTTTGTGTTAGCATTAGCCACACTTGTGAAATAATTTTGCTGCAAGCAGACTTTCCAGATCTGGATATTTAAAGAGAACATTTGAATTGGCCTCACTTGCTTCATTGCCTTCTGAGTACTTATGTTGTCTTCTGATAGATTGTCCCCAAAACTGTTTGGCCTGAAGCTTCCCAGGCACATGACAGGGAAGGGAGCTGGCCCAAAGTCTTTTTGTAACCCTAATCCCTACTCTTTTAAAGATGTGCTTCTTTAAAAGCTATGCAATAGGGCCAAGGCTTTCAATAATAGTTGTCATCTGCAATAAGTGAACAGAGGATGAATCAAGCTTACTATTTCATTGAGAGCAGAGTGGGGCCTAGCTGAGTACTTTACAGAGTAGCCTGAAATATCCTCATGGTTGGACCAGCTCTAAATTATTCAGAAATCCAGAAACTCTTCCAAAGTATTTCCTATGTTGGGAATGCAGCCTGAGCAACTCAGTTACGTCATGTTTGCCTCAAGGTTGTATCTCAGCTGGTTGTGAGCATTACTCACCATATCCTCTTAGAAAAAAACAGCCTTAAAAACTGGCAGATGAGCAAAGGCAGGATGGAGAGAGGAATACCCTGAAGTCTTTGTTCAACAGAGTGTATATCTGCCAATTGAAATAGAACCAGTGAAAGCAAAACCTGCTTCTATAATAAATGGTGGATTTCCTTATGTCTCCTAGCAATGTTTTGCCCTCATCAAGAAAGGACTTGTGATTGTGACATTCATGGTACCCCAGACATATTACTGCTGGGTTTAGTTTGTGTACCTAATTAAAGCTGGAATGGCTCATGGCTCACTGCAGCTTTCCATCACATGAGGCCTCTTGACATTATTTATGCGACTGCTAAGTGACACAGAAACACATCTGAGGGAGAAGCAGAGAGGAACAAATGGCTAAAGAAAGGTCAGGGCAATACCACATAGCTGCTTGGCTGCTTCCTAGGAATAGAAAGAGAAATTCTGCTCCTCTTGAACCCCTCCTTTTCTATTCTTTGTTAGCAAAATTAGTTTATGGGTTATGACATTGAGGGCTTAATTTTCCTTTTATTGCTTTGGAGGGCCACAAATACACACAAAGCAATAAAGTGGAAATATGAATGTAGATGTTCTCTTTTAAAACTGCCAGCAATCGGCTGTCACACAGACAGCATCATTTCTCTTTGTGCTTTATGCTGCAGACACTTTCAGATTAGGGCAGGATGCTTAAACATATTCTGTGCATTTCAGGAACATCTGTTGGCATATCATCATCTGAGAACAAATTTGCCAACCCCCATCAGAAATGCCACTAATATATGTTTATGTGAAGAGCCCAGACATGTAGCAGGAGCTCAGCGTTGTCTTGAAGCTTGCTTTTTCTGTCATGGTATACCAGCCTCTGAAATCAAGCATGCAGGAAAAGGTCTACGGTCTGATTAGTGGTACAGAACAGGTTTTATAAGAGAAGCAATGGAAACACTTTCTCATACAACATGCATTTAATCTGTGGAACTTGTCACTATAGGATAGTGTGGATGCTAAGAGCTTACAAAGGTCCAAAAAGTGACTGGATAAATTCAGGAAAAATAGAAAAATCACTGGAGAGGGCTAATCCCTATCACCACATCCCATTCAGGAGGCCTTATAGCTTGCTGTAAGCTTCACTGTAACTGGGAATTACCACTTTGATCTTGCTTTGGTCTTATGCTCATACATAGACATCTGTTACTGGCTACTCTCTAAACAATCAAAAAAAAATGTACGAGCAAGAAATTTCACAGATGCTTGTTCTGCATTTAGATCCTTAAAACTAAACAATCACCCTTACCGCTTAGCATCATTTTACATACAGTCAGACGGCAAGTTTTCATATACACAACAAAAGTTACTGACTGGCAGGCCCAGGCTAATATATTTCTTTCAGCATAACATGCCATTTCCCTTAAAATCAAACCCACATAAATGTGAGATGATTGCTTTATATTTTGTGGACTTAAAAAATATTGCAGTGACACAGGAATTTTCCAATCTGCAGAAAAATATCCTCCTTGACCTGAAGGGCTCCTAGCCTTTAACTCTTTAGCTTTTCAGATTTGTGCCTTTTATGTATGTTGGCATGTTTGCTCTAGGTTGATATCAAACAAACAGAGACTGACAGAAGAGCTTAATTTTTTAGAAGCCCATCATGAAAATGTAGATCAAGAAAAAATATAATATTCTAAGTCTCTCCAGCTAAGGCCAGAAACACAATAAAATGAGGTTTTGAAGGGCAAAGTAAGAGCATAAAAGAAAATGAGGAGAGGAGAATGGAGGGAAGGAAAAGAGTTCAGATGAGGTTAGAGATGTGCTAAAAAAAAAAAAAAAAAAAAAAAAAAAATGAAACAACACATTAAAAATCATGCCATGAAGAAAAGACCAATGGCCTTGCTGATAGACTGATAGTTTTGTGGGGCAAAGGTGAGACTACATTACACTTCACAGCCCTGACTTGACCTAGGCTGACTGACAGTCTTTCTTTCCAATCTCCCAACCATTCAGGATTTAATTTGATTCCTACTGCCTCTATTCTCTCCCAAGTGTTCACTTCTTCCTATTTAGAAAAATGCCATGTATTGTGCAAGGGCATCATGAAAAAGTTTGTGTGCAATTCCAGTTTAAAACGCAAGGCAATCCAGATTCTGACTGTCCATCTCATTTTTATTTCTAATCTGTGCAATAGGTGCATCTTTTTAAGCAGTGAACTGAATTTGCCACACACATTCTTTGCAGGACATGAAATAATTTTGAGTTGTTGAATATAATGTGTCTTCAGTCTGCTAGAAAATGGGTATGGTGTAAGCCAAATGCAATTCGAAAACATTCTGCTTAGGTATTTACATTTTTGGTCAAGGTGTTTTGGTCTATATGTTATGCTGTGTTGACTTGCAAAGGTTCTAAGCCAGAAGAGGTCTTCATTGTGCTAAAATGTCCTTGATATAATTCATCTCCTAGATGATGTTTGAACTTTAGCAAGAGCTGCATAAGGCTAACACTGAGCCCAAATAAATCTAATCTATTGAGTGAGATCTTTCAAAGGTAATCTTTCTGTTAAAAGGCATTAAGGTCTCATGAAAATGTGCTTACTGGTATCCGCTGATATCCATGGATTTTTGTCAGGGCTTGAGAATGCAAAAAAGGAAAACAAAGCATTGGAACATATTCATGGATTTAAATGTTTCTACATTTGTTGTGAAACACAAAGATCAGATTTCAGATAAACGGCTAGCCTCTGCCATAACCATCTGAAATTAAATACTCAGATTTAAACTGATATGCACTGTAAAAAAAAAAACAGCTCCAAAGATGCAGAACAACCAAACAGCAGTGCCTTAAAATGAACAAGTGAAAAATTGTTCTGGGATTTCCCAAGTCAGTCATCTTTGATGTAGCCCTTCAGTGAATCACATCAACAAAATTATCACTGACTTCAGAGGAGCAGACTTCTCAGTTAGTGCTGAACAGTTGCAACCCCACATGAGCACATACTTCCAGTTACATTTGACCTGATCAATGGCACACACAACTTGGGCTCCTCCACAGGAGTTGTTGGGGCACGTAACTGTCAGAGTCTTTATCTCATAGCCTGACAGTCTAGCTTAATTCTTAGCTACAGGAGAAGAAAATAGTCCCCAAGCTGGGAATGAAGTTGCATGGCTCACTGGTATCACCAGGATTTGATTAATGATTTTAAGCATACATGTGCTGGTGTAGGATTTATGGGAACCAGTCACTTCATACTTCTGAAGAGGGACTGGCAGTGTTAGGATTTTCCATACCAAGGAGTTGGTATAAACCACATACTGCCACATGTGTGTGGTCCCTTCAGACCTTTGTCTGGTAGTTTACCCTGCCTTAAAAATCAAAAAATGTACATGTATTATAGCAATACCCGGAAGGAAGAACCCAATGCATGAAATACAGTGGAAATTTGCCTTGACACTGGTGGCAATTCCTCTGATGACAAAGCCATATGTGCTTTGCAAGCAATAAACCTCATTGCATTCCCTCTCACCTCTTTTCTCTTCAGCTCGCATGCACTTGCAGTTAACTGCTGGGAAACTACCCATTTACTCCTACCAAGATCTACCTCTCACTCTGTTTTGGGGAAAACAGAGAATTAATTTTTGTTTTGTTTCCAGATCTACTACCCTGTTCTCTAAATCTCCATCTGACTAGCACAGTGCAAACTCCAGGAGATACACAGGCATTCAGAGTTGCTGCCAAAATCAAGAGCCTTTATTTCACAGGGATAAAGGCTCTTGACTAGGGAAGCTGTTGGTGGGCTAAGTCTTGGGTCTGCTGGACCAGGTGAGAAATATTTCATTTGTTCCGAGGTGTGGGACCAATTAGTAGCTGATATAGGTGCCCTAGACCCAAGCTGGTGCCTTCTCTGTAAGGCAGGAGCTCTGATTCAGAAAGGTATGTATGTTATAAAACAACCTCTAGGTACTGTGTTCCTGGTATGGAGAGCATTTGTTCACTGACTTTGTGGCCAAGCTTCTGAATAACTTTACAATGCAATTGTTCTGTCCGGCTGAATGCTCTGAAGTGTGACTAGGCTTGTTCAGAACTGCTCTGATCGCTGCTCTGATCCCATGCGTCGCCAAGAGGTGAAGCACTTGGCAGGGCACAGTAGACATGCCTTCTACTCCTTGCTGTGAGAGGAGAGGGGGCCTTGGAAAAGATACTCAATTTAAACCTATCTGTAATATAAGTACCTTCTCTATAAAGTGCATTGACATCTCCTCATGGAAAGAGCTGGTTATTAGTATTATTAAATAAGGCTTAAAGCCTTCAGCTCTTTCTTGTTTCCAGTTGCTTGAGCAGTAATATGTTCATCTGATGGGAAACTCACCTGTGGTTTTCCCTGCATGAAACTTATATTAAGTTCTCCTAGGTGGATTCATAAAACATTCCTCATAATCCCCATTTATTTCAAGCCATTTTGCTGCTCTGTATAGCACAGTACCTCATAAAGAACATTTCCTTTCATTCAAAAACCGTTTGCATTTTATTTGTGCCTCAGAGGAAGAACAATCCAAGCTGATTACAATCCACAGACACTGTACGTAATGAAAAATTAATTGCATCAATCTTTTTGCTGTAGTGGTCTTAACAACTCATTTTCAACCGGTCATTTCTCCACCTGCTCACTGAGGCCCAAGCAGCTGAAGCAAGTGCATCTCTGACACTGACTGAATACCAATGAAGCTAAGGTCACCTAAGCATCAAGTGAGTGGGAGAATAGCACCCAGCAAAAGATGTCAGTGTTTTGGACCAGCAGCAGTCACTATGTGATAGAAACCAAGTAAGTAGCGGCAACACAAATCTTAGTCAACACACATTGACACACACATGCACACAAAAGAAAAGTTGCAAGGAAGGAAGGATGTGTCTAAATCAGAACAGCAAACAAAGGTTGTTCTGGCTGCCTTCATCAGAGCCGTCACTTGGCAAGCATTGACAGTGGTCATAAATCAAGATTTGCATGCTGGCTCCAGTGCTAGCGATTTGTTCTTCCAGGTAAAGCACTCTTGCAGAATACGTATTTATCAAGACATGGTTTCTGCTTTCTACAATCAAAGCAGCTAACATACAAAGGAAAAGTAGCCATTAAAAATCAATACTTTAAAAAGCTTGAAAAAGTGTGGGGGGAGCAGAGAATGACACCTGCTGCCTGCCTGCACTAATAACCCTGCAAGGGAGTAATTTTCATCCCATGCCTGTACTGAAAATGTTCTTTGGGTGCAGGTCAGTGTGAGCCATATCTAAAGGCATTTCACATGCAGAGAAAGTCAGTGTATTCCATGCTGAACCATGAAAAATTACCAGAACTGGCAAAAGAATGTAATTGATATTGGTTAAAATAGCTTGAATTTTCCAAATTCTCTTATAACTTGATCAGAGCCTTTGGGGATAGCTGAATTTCAGCCATCTTTTGGAGCTTTTAGTCATCAACCACACAGCTGCTTGAAGAAATGCTTGTGTTTGTATTTCGCCACAATGTCAGATTGTTTCAGGATGAGGGGAGTCCCATATTTATCCAATCAGGTTTTCTTTTTCTGCTTAGGTGTATGCACATTCTCCACAGTAGGATATTTTATCTATAGGGGGTCCAAAATAACACACAGGAACTTTAAAAATAAATAGAACACAACATTCTTGAAAATATGCTGTAGCTCCCTGTGTAGCAGAAGAATTTAAATCCATTTTTTTTTAATTGATTGTAATCATTACTTTTAATTTTCCTCTAGAAAGTGCTTGCTGCAGTTCGATAATGGAGGGAGGAAACAGCTGGTCTGCACATTTGTGAGTGAGCAATATTTAATAAGGTAATATGTTAATTTTCTAGGTGTCAAGAATTACGAATTTATTCCAGGTCAAATTAATGCACACGTTTTAACACAGCACAGTGAAGAGCTCTGTAAGTGAGCACTGCTGTATTTAGGGTGCTTATGAAATGTCTACTTCTGCAGGACTGAGAAAAGAGCCTCTGTGTTATGGAGATGCAGCCTCTTATATTAGAAATGACAGGTGACATCTAACCCACACCTCAGTATTTCCTCCCCAAAAAAACCCAAACCAACAAGCTGGCTGTAAAAAATGTGGCTATATCTGGTGCACAAGCCCCAGGATCCCATCTTTCTCCTACTACAAAATGCCCTGTAGCTTTTCAATACTATGAATAAAAACTAATTTTCCTTCATCTGACAAAGCAGCAGTATGATATTGTGTTTGTAGCATAGATAAAAAACAGTTATCAAACTCTATTAAACTTTGGGCTAGACTTTTTTGCTTTTTCCCCAAACCAAATGGTAAATATTGACTGAAGTAGGTTTATCAATATTTATCTTGAGGGGAAAATAAATCTTTCTGTTTGCAAAACTATAAAGCCAATTTTATTAGGGCAAGAGATGACTCAAATGTTTCCCAATAATAATCTTGGTGCTTTTCAGCAAACAGAGGACATTAAAAAGGAAATATCACCTAGGGAACATCCAAAACTGACTCCCAGTGACAACCAGGTGCTAAGGCCAGGCAGGCACTCAACAAATAGATCCTTCTGCTTTTAGACACAGTGCCATTTTCAGAGGTGTTCTCTGAACTTCCCATTTAGAAGGTGACAATGCATTTGTGTATGTAGAGAGACAAGAGCTGCAAAGTTTGGGCATCTGCTGCCCAACCAGGACAGAGGAGACGCCTTGGGTGTGATGCCACTCACCCCTAGCAGGTATTTACCTCTTAGGGCGAATGCAAGGAGACATGTACAAAGAGACCACAGGCTTGTGAAGGAAAGAGAGGATGGGGAAGGCAGAGATTATGTGGGCAGTGAAATAAAATTACTTGTCAGCCCAGAGAGATCAAAGAGGGACAAAGGTATGAGACAGGAATAGAAATAGATGCACAGTGTTCACAGCTGTAACTGGAGAAAAAGCAACTGTCCTCGTGTGGCTAATGAGACGTGAGCCAGTGCTCCTGCCAGCACAGGGAGGGAGGCGATGTCTCTGGTACCAAGGGCACCCTGACAGCAGCAGCAAACCGAGCAGGTGTAGTGGTAGAGGGACACAGGCTGGAGCTCCCTGGCCTGGCGTGCTAGGAACAGTGAGCAGGAGGTTCAGAAAACTGTACTAAGCCCCTAATTGCTGCTCTTGTGTTCTTGCACAAAGGCTTAGTGCTTTGACACGTGTAAGGGAAAGGTCTGAATCAGCCCTGAATTTGCTGACCCTTGGCTAGAGGAAGTAAGTTGCATCACTGAACTAGGTGAAGATAGTGTCTTGCGTTTAATGAGTTCGGGCCAGGTTTTTGCTACCACATGTTTTTTGAGACACCACCCAAGAAGAGAACAAATTCCCCTCTTTCTTTGACCCTCTCACTGGAAAATCCCATTACTCTCCACAGTACAGATTGGCTTCTCCTTTCTCCCTACTCCTTCACCCCTTGCGCAGGGAAGGGGAAAAAAAAAAGGATTGTCTTGAGACCAATAAATGAAGAGTTCTGCCAAAATGATTTAATACTGACTGCATAAAGTGTCAATTATTAAATACTCCATACCCGGTGATAAGGAAAGGAGGAGATGGATTACCAGATCAGTGACATATTGCAAAATATGCTTAGCTGAGATGAATACCCAAATTGTCAGGTTAGAAATTACTTCATGAGATAAGATAGGAGCATGTGGAAAGGTGCAAAACATAATCCTGCATGGGGCAGGAAGAGTTATTTGCATAAAACATTTTCAATTAATGGTCTTAACAAGCTGATTCTAAACGATGAGCCTTGGATTATTTCCTGTTGACGTTCAGGAATGTGCTTGAGTATTGGGATGATATGAGTGGCTTCAAAAGCAATGTTGTAACCTTCTTAGTTTTCAGCACAAAAAAAAAATAAGCTCTGACCCCTTGAGATATTACTCACTGAAGTACGTGCATCTGGGAGAAGTGGTTATAAGAAAGCAAGTATTTCCTTAAGAAATATTTTGTCTTTGGAAATTTTCCTGACTGTTTATATGAGACTGAAAGATGAGATAGGCTAATGGTGAGATTGCTGCCAGATTCTGCAGGGTTAAAAAAAAAAAAAAAAAAAAGAAAAGGCATGTCAAAAAAACAATATGTGGTCATCACCCTGAGATGTTAAAGTGGAGTGGATAGCCAGTGACCCTCACTTTCTGCATCATCATGAGAATGATGACTGTGGGATAAAAGCTTCTTAGTGCCTGAATGCTGAACAGACTGTACACACACATCTTAGTACTTGTGATTATGTGGCATAAGAGTGTTGGTATGAGTCACTTTCCCTTCCTATAAGGTCTCTGGCTGACCTTTTCCACATTGTTGCTACAATATTGCAAGATTACTTCCTACGTACCAGTGACATAAGAAGTCTGCAGCTGTAACTCAGCTCGGTGTTAGGTGCTAGTATGGTACACTGGCTGGAGACATTCTCCTTACTCCACTGAAAGGAGAGGCTCTGTGTCTTAAGAAATCTTGTCTTGTACCCCTGCCTTCTTTCTGCAGCAGATGTTAGGAAAGGCAGCTGGGATGACCTTTTCTCCCTGTATGCTGCCGAATTACAGGCTTTTGGTTTCCTCATTGCCTCCAGAGTTCTAGCCCAATTTCCTCTCCTAGAGACCACACTGACTTTCCAAAGTGCTTCGATTTGTCAAACTCAGTATCCTAAGGTTTGGTCTAAGAAGGATATCCAAACCCAGGAACAATGCCTCAGAGATTTGTGCTTCATTTCTAAAGAAGAAAAAGAAAGCAACATGATCCAACTCTTTGTCCTTGTGTCACCATTACTCTGCATAAAGAAGACTGAACTGTCATGATCTGCATAAATTGCTGCCACAGAGAGGACACAAAGAATAGGTAGAAGAAAAAGCACATGGCAAAATGCGAATGAATATTATAGTAAAAGAGGTACCAACTGAAGCTTTTAAAACCCATGTTATACAATGAAATGCAATGCTAATTTTGCACATTGTACAGAAGAGTTGCCTTAAGGCTATGTTCTGCCATGGCAGCATTTATCTCCATGAGTGAGCGGAGAGGAGGGACAACTTCCAAGAGGAACAGCCACAAGTGAGTTATTCTGTCTTTCTGTGCTAGCAATGACAAGTGACAGAAGGGAGATCCATCATCACTCTCCACATTGCTCTCCATGATTGAAGCAGCTGGAGGGGATGGAAGATGCTTGGTAAGGTGATCATGCAAGATCCTAATAGCTAAAGGTTGTAAGGATTTTTCCCAAATGGAGCAACTTGTTGAGGTGCACATCTAGGACTGAATGAAGGACCAGAGTGCTCATCCTCTTACACAGGTGCCAAAAGTAGTGATGAAGAGTAAAACTACTATGTTTCTATCTGTGAAAGTGCTATTTGGGTTCAATGCCATATCATAAAACTAAAGAAGATTATTTCTGTGTTTGGTATTCTTAAAAAGCAATTCCAACTGCTTTTTCTGGTCCAACTCTGGATGCCTCAAGGATGTCAGATAAATCTCCAGAAAAGGATACCTTGGAAGTTAAAAGAAACCTAAAAATCTCTTCTTCTATAATCATACCTTTTTTTATCTTTTCCTGCTCTCTGTCCTCTTCTAGGTAGACTCACTGCTTGCATTTTCAAGCTTTCTCATCAAATTGAAAACTTAATTTCTGTAATGTAAAAGTAATTTGTTATAATAACTTCACACATATAATTGTGGTCATCTATGAGTCAGTAAAGTGGCCCAAGTCAATACCAGGCTTAAGCTGTGCCAGAGGATAGCAAGAATCTAACAGAGAATGAAAAAATTTTTTTGTGATAGAAGGATGAGGATGGTGGTGGGAATAACGTGCAGAAAAAGTTCTGGGGAATTATTTAATGCCATGCTTGTAGATCGAGGGCTTTAATAAAATAAAAAGAGCAAAGGGAAGACTATGTGCACTCTGATGATGGATGAATATGCCTGCTTCAGTACTTCTGGGATGGATTAAGCTGTTGAAAAAGCATTCAACATTGGCTAAAGAAGTATAATATATGTGAAATTCCACAGTTAATGCATCATTAAATAATTTGCTGCAACTGATTTATAGGTGCAATATACTATACTGTGTCAAACCATGTGGGATAATAAATGGTATCACAAAAATATACTATTGAAACTTTTGTTCTAATCAGTCTTTTGAGTTTTAGTAGAACATAGTTCTGCAGAATGGAATTGTCCTATTGATCCTGATAGAGTAATAGGTAAAAGCTTCATGCTACATATATTCTAAGGCTTTTTTTAAGCAATCTGGGTTGTGATCCAGTGAATCAGGCACTGGACCGTGACTTGTGAGACGCATGCTCTGGTCCTTGCTCTGTCATTGGAACTCTAAGCTGCTGATCTAAGTTCTTCCAGACTGAGCACTGTAATGCTCACTTTGAGATCTGTGCTCCCTCTTTCCACCAGTACAACCCATGATCTCATCACCTGTTTGCATATATTGGGTGTCTAGGGGCAGGGATGTCAGAAGGGAAGATAACCATCAACCTGTGAATCCAACTTACTGCTTCCAGAAGACGTCTTCCCACTCCCCGTATTCACTGTTTGGAGGAGAAATGCTTGTTTCCTCTCTTCCAAAAGGGATTATTTTCTTTTGAAGTATATTCAGGAGAAAAATCAACACACACACACCACCCCATTAGGGCTCCTATTCAGTGGTTAACTTCTTTAGGAAGAAGTGGATGGGCTTAATTCAGATCTGATCTTGCCCAAAATGTTCTTCCCCTTGTCCTTCCACCCTCCACTTTCCAGGATGTGCCTAACCTCAGGGTTGCAGGGTCTTGCTAAGCAGCATACATGGGCACTCTTATTGAAGGCATGTTCTCACTTGTAGAAAATAATGATTTACTGGGCCAGGTAAGGAGAAGTGTAGTTTGGCTTTGACATACTGATGGTGGGACATGCAATTGGAGGAGATCTTCTCTCCTGGTCCCTATAGGACTGCATTTGTACTTTGCAGAGTCCCTTTTGGGACCAATGCAAAGATTCCTGATGCTGGCTGCTGCATTTAGATGCTACCATAACACTAATGGATGAGTTAATTGTAATTAATAATTTATTTGATTAATTTAACCCCTTTAAACTTTTGTACTGCACTGCTTGAAAACAAGGCTGATCTTTTCCATCTTTCTAAATTATTAAGCAGGTATTTTCTGCAGCTGTATTTCAGCCTACAGGAAATAACTGCAAAGATTCATCTGAATCTGTTGGTCATGCTGTAATTAAAATCTGCATTCTTACACATTCTGTCAGAGTCCAGAGTGCACCAGTGGACTCTAATCACCCTAAGGGATCTCCTCAGGGTCCTCCACCCTCCCTGTCTGCTCATTGGCCAGGAGCTGCATTTAATCTCAAGCCCAGGTCTTCGGTCTTGGCCTGAGCAAAGCTGAAGGTGTACCCATTCCAGTTCTGTTCCCAGACTGTTGCTCAGTTTTCCTGGGTTCCCTGTGGACCTGACTTGTAACTTTCCCTTATGGTTGCTGGACGGTTGGCAGAAGCTGTCGCTGCCACCACTCTGCCTGGGCTGCCCAGCTCAGACGCTGCAGGGCCGTGACCAGGCTGTGGGCTCACTGCACTGCTCGTGTTGTGGCCACCCGCAGCTCCCAGCTTGCCTTCCCTTGAGAAGTCACCCAACTCTTGCAGCTCCCTGATATGTGTAACTTTTACTGGAATAATCCCGAAGGAAGTGTTTAATACAAAACAAAAAAAATATCCCTACCTTTGTTAAAGGCAGCATTTTGAAAAGTGTTGAGAGTGCTCAGAAGTCTCTTTTAGCAGTGATTTTGGCATTTCAGAGAAGAACGTAGTACATAATTTGAATGAAATTTTACATTTCTAAGTGCCTGCCTGCAACAATGTTTGTAAGGAGTGATTAGTGAGAACTCTTAAGTTTAATAAGTAGAAGGTGTCATTAATGTAAATACAGCTTAAACAGTAGAATGAAGAGCTTCACTGAGAAGGAAAAGGATCCATATCTCCTGAGTAGATTGTTAATATGAAAACAAACCAGACAGCTTCTAAAGGACCAATTGTTTAAAATTCACCTTTAAGGGTAATCATGTTTTGAGATGGAGATGTAACTCTTTTAATATTTGGGTGGTATAAAAACTTCTGTCTAGAGGTCAAGAAGTCTTACACCTAAGGTCAAGATTTCCACTTGTAAACAGAGTTGCATAGCACCCATGTCCCTTTGAAAGCTGATGGAAAGGGTGCTACTAAAATATGGTATTCCACTGGGGAAGGGGAGGTGGACCCTAAAATGTTAGGTTTGGCTAGACTGAGCATGACAGTGCCCCTTTCATAATATATGCTGTACAGAAGTTGATGGGAACACTCACCTGAGTTACAATGCGTCCAGGAAGTACCAGACACCCTAGTGAATCCTAGAGCACACAGGACTGTTAGCAAATTTTTATAAAATGAGACCAGTTCTCTGCCAGTGCAAATCAGCTTGCTCTTGCTGAAATCTATGGCCTCAGTTGCAGAAATCAGTATACTGAATCAACTTATAGGGAAATATGTTACTTTACCATGTATTCCAACTGAGAATCTGCCCTAGAGTATGTGCTAACTTGCCTAATTGACTGCACATGTTTCCAAAATGAAATACTGACCTAAGCACCACCATCATCTCTTTAATATAATTTTTTACTGTATAACATGTCTGGCAAAATACAGCTAGTGCAAGATAAGGCAAACTACCGCCAAGATGGAGAATCAGCTAAAGGAGTCACTTTTCTTTTAAGCCTTGAAAATACACTAAATCTGAGAAAACAGGCACTTGCAAAGGACCTTGGTGAATTATGGTCCATTGTCAGAAAAGTTGCAGCTAATTAGCAGCCAGAGTTTGCAGAGAGAAGAAACTCTGACATGATGGAATGGCTGTTTGCAGAGTTTCAGCCCATAGGTGTTTTGATGCTGGCACAGTTATTGATGTGACTTCTAAATTGAATTAATTTAAGAGGAAGCCACGGCACAGGGCTTCTAAATGAAATGAATGTTCAGTAGCTTATGCCTGTTTGGCACTTGCTTACTGACCACTGCTTTTTCAATTATAGCATTTTCAGGTAGTGCAGTTACGGTAGAAAGCAAGACTTTATGGCCTTTCATCTGCTGTGAGTCACTTATTACTGCTATGAGTATTCTGTGGGTTATAGTAAGAGTTGGAGGCCTCGCACACTGTCTTTTTAAGCATAGAAGAATTTATGTTTCTCTCCCAAAATATTTTCAGTGGATCATCCACGGCCTTCTCCACATACAATGAGTTATCCCACCAACTCCAAGAAGAGGTTCATTGCTTATGTACAGTCATCTTCAGGATATCTCCTGTTGGCTGTTGGTGAGTAAGGGTTGCCCAAACAATTGTTGTAGGTCTCAGACTGGCTGGTTCTTGAGATTCTGCAGAATTGATTCACCTTCCAGAGAACACGAGAAGAAATGATACAACTTGAGGTGAATCTTGGTGATGAAACTATCTAGCATGGAATGAATTGCCTGCCACCATCTGAAAATCACTTGTGTGAGGTAAAAGCATTTAAGTGATGAATTAAATATCACCATTCTAGTTGCATGAATGAGCAGATAAAAAAGGATGGTATTGCCACATAGGTTGGTGTATCTTCCAATCTTCCCAGTGTAAAGTCACGTCATCTCAACAAAGACCTCTTTGTTTGCTTTCAGGTTCTAATTCCTATTTCATCCTTGGAAGAGTTACGTACAAACTTGACAGCCTTCCTCCAGTAAACAGTCCTTCAGTAGTATCCATGCTGGATGTGATTCAGACTACTGAAGCAAAAGGTCATCAGCTTCTTGTATGTGGGCAGAATGAGCAGAATTGCTCCTTTATCCTGATACAGTTTACTTCATCAGAGGTGCTTCTGAAGAAACAATTTAATACTCTTTCATGTTTCAGACAATTTTTCTTCATGGAGGTCAGTCGGGGCAAAAGGAGGAAATTGGGAATTAATTATCGCCACCTGTGTTCCTTTGAAGCCTGATTCTGCAAATATTGTTAGAGCCTGGATTCCATCCCTGTAATTTAAATGAACAATTGGCACTTTACTGACCCCATTTTCATGTAGCTATTTCAGGAATTAGAGTGGTTAGCAAAGGCCTTGCTAACAGTAACACCCAATAGTGCATAGCAGAATGATTACTGTGTTAATTTTCAGTCTGCTGTCAAACAGTAACTGTGTTTAAAGGAGAAAGAAGATTCCTTGAATGTATTCAGATTGTCCCTGCTTGGCTTAATGGCTCATGTGCAGGCCTGAGACTCAGAAAACCTGAGTTCATGCGCTTGCCGCTGGTGATTCTTGGTGCCTCTACTTTGCCAGGTACTGTGGGCACTGTTTTCTTTTATGCAGCACTGTGAGACCTCCCATAGGACCAGAAATACTCTGTCTGGAGGAAAGCAGCTAGCTCTAATCCATATCTGGCCCATGGCAGACCTCCTGCAATTGCTTCAGATGGTCAACAGACAGATGGTACCACAGCCTGAGGCTTGGCTCCCAGGATAAGGAACAGGAGAGTGGCTCCTTGAGCCTATGCACAGTGTGGGCCACCAGCACATAAGCACCTGGAAGTAGTCCATGCTGGCTTGAAGCTGCAGGGCCAAAATCTACCTGCCATTGGGTGCAATGCCATTCTAGCAGATTGCTGTATGCACACTGAGCTTGCTGTGGTTGTGTACGTGCTCGGTAGTCTGCCCTCCAGGCCTGATTGACTGTAAGGGTGGTGGGAATGAGGGCTTTCTCTGTCGTACTGCAGTGAAGCAAAAGATTGCAGATTGGCTAAAAACACAACAAGCCACACATTCAGTCCCACAGCCAGACAGTCTGTGCCTTTCCAGGATCTTGTAGGAGATGTTAAATCAGTGGCTACCCAAGTCTTGCCTGCCACATTGAGCACAAGGCCGCTTTCTCTTCCTCTCTGCATGGAACAGTACATGCATAGTAGGCCTTTTGTCAAAAAGAATAAAATTAAAGGTGTCACAGCAGTGATTTGATCATGGTGAGGGGGAACTGCTGATTGAACACCCTTGAAGTGTCTTGGAGGAGCTGAAATAAGGGTCTAAAACCCTAACAGGGTCTGTATTCTTGCACATTTATAGCTGAGGGCTGCATAAATTTTCTGTGGTACATAGCCCCAGGACTCTTTTGGCATCCCTCTGCATGCCACAGGGCCCATAGGTGAACAGGAGTGTGCTGTGAGCCATTCTCCCAGAACCACTAACTGCAGGGTCACAGCATGGGAAGTGCCTTGCTTTACACTGTCACCGCCTCTGCTATGCAAAGCTGCAAGCTGCATCCCACGACTCCTCTGCACTGACAGCCTGTGAGAGGCTGGGAACTGAGCCTGCCTCCCAGATTAGCTCTTCCTCTTGTGATTTCTCTCACTAGTTCCTGTCTGCTATATGGGAAGCTGAAACAGGCTCTCAGACTTGCTCAAACTCTTAGTTTTTGGCCCAAGATATCTCTGTTCTGAGTTTAATCAATTTAGTGGGAGGTAAACATGTGGAAAGCATCTTCCAAAGCACTATTCCAACAGCACGTGAGTTTCCCCTGCATTTGAACAAGCTTAACAGATACAAACAAAATGCATTCATGTAATCACAAATTTTGTTTTGAATACTTTTCTCCTGAAAAAGGACAACTATTCCTTTATGGAACAATCTCCCACTGATTGGGAGAAAAGCAGTTACCCCTTAATAATGAGAAAAAAACACCACTACTCTTCAGCTGGATAGCTTGGTAGGTCATCCTTAAACATATAGTGGCTGGACAGCAGAGGTACGGTGCTGGTATTCACTGCACTACTGCTGTGGTTTGTGTTCTGTTCCTCACTCTGCTCAGTGGCTGACATCCATCCCTGTGGATGTTTTTTCCTGTTACACAGAGCAGCTCTGAATTTGTGGTACAATTTTGGAAGTAGGATTTTTGGGGAATGTGAAGATCTGTTCTATTGCTGTGCGCTGCAAAGCAACACTGACATTTCAGGCTACTGTGGTGCTACAGTACTTCTCTCATTGGAAAGGTACCTGCATCACAGGCTTTGCCATGAACTGCGCCCTTGTACCCGCCTCCTTCTGTCCAGTGTACAAGCCTGTTTAAATTAAGAGTAGATGGGCAGCAGGCAGCCCTGATGTGCACTAATAAGGCCTAATTGCCTTGACCAGCCTCACCTAGGACTCCTACCCCACTGGCTCTGCCCATGGCTCCAGGAGCTCCATTTAAGATCAGGACTTGCAGCCTGTGTATGGTTGATACTGTGGGTGTACTTGTCTTTAGTCCTGATTTGGGGCTTGTCTTCTACTGCTCCTGTCTGCATTCCCTGAAAAGACCACAGGACTGATTTGTGACATTGCCTTACTTGCGAGAGGACTCTGCTGTCAGCTCCCTGCTCTGCCCACCCTGTTTGGGTGCTGTGGGGCTGCTCCCTGATCGGTGAGGTCACTGTTCTGCCTGTGCTGTGGTCACCCTTGGTCCTGGGTCTTCTTGCTCTCTTACACCTGGCTTTTCTAATTAAAAAAAACATCAGCAAATAGAGCTGGAGAACTGAAGGTGATGGTTACGCACCTCCTGGACAAGACCAATGCAGAATATGCAGTGTTGCTCAGGGATGATTATTTTTATTACTGTAGGCTCTAGAGGCTCCTGTTGTTTCAGCAGCTTCTTGCATTGGGCACTGCCAAGGGGGAGTGTCAGGGAATCCCATAGAGCTCCCTTGTCACAAGAGACAATGTGGAGGTTTAGAGTGTGGAGAGTGAGATGGGGGAGTGATTTATCAATGCCACAAAGAAAATGGCACTTTCTGTGAAAGAGGAAGAGCTAGAGTTCAGCTCTCCAGGGACCTTGTATTTTTCCTCATTAACCATGACAGTTGGGGTGTATGCAAAGCAGTGCAAGGCACCTCAACAGTTTTATCCTGTACTTATTTACAGAGTCCCTGTTTTGCTACTGTGTCTCTATAACTAGAAGATACTTATGAAATATGTAGGTGACCGTAGTATCAGCATGAATGTACTGTCATAACATTAGTAGATATGCAATGATGTAAAATCATAATCAGCAAATACATGAAAAGAAACTTAACCATCAAAAGGAAGGCTTGTGCGTCTTCAGGATTTGATTCTCTCACCAGCCTTACTGTTTAAAACATACCTGCTTTTCACATAGGAGAATAGCCATGGGTATCAAGCATGGTTTTCACTTGTTTCAGTCTGAGAAAGACAAAAAGGTGCTGAACAAAATAGCAATGGGTAAACAACTGAACCCATGGTTGTGCTTACTTGATGTAGCAAGGTATTACAGTCTCACCCAGCACAGAGTAAGTCTATTTTGCAACATCTGCACATGGTTTTCTCATTGTCATTCAGAGCAATCCAGTCCCAGAGCATATATCTCCTAACATGTTTCATTGCCATGTGCCAGCACAGAAATCAGAATTTTGGTGGTTTCTACCATTTATTTTCTTCTCCTTTTTTAATGTTATTAAACAAAGGCAATTCTAGGTACATATGTTCATCTTCTAAGATAGGAGAGGGAAACCTGATTCTCAGTTTTAAATTTAAATGTAGCTAGCCTTCCAAGGGTGGAGGGAGTGGTGGAAAGAGGAAAGAAGAAAACAATTTTTCTAGAGTAGAGAAATTCAAGCATTGTCTTATCTGGCTATTAAAGCTTTTAGAAAGGCTGCTAGGTACCACTTGAAGGCATACAATAGGGTTTTAGGATCACAGGGACACAGGACCACACCTACATCCTTCACTATTTCTTTCTACTGACCAGTCTACAACTTCAATCAAAACCTCTTCCCTCCCCTCAAAACATGAACAATATTGAGGCAACTGTATTTGCTGCATTCCCTAACTAGAAGGAAGCTGCTCTGATAACCACAGCTCCTAAATACAGCAGGTCAGTTATGCATCCCACAGTTGTTGCAGTTACCTTAACAAAATAGCTTGAATCCTAGAATATTATTTTGATTTTAGTTTAAAATATGGCTTTGATTTAAAATGAGGTTATAGTAGCTATGACAACATATGATATGTTAAGATCTTAGGAGCAACTAGCATTGTGTTTGCCTCGATTACTATGGAAATCGTTATGGACTCTGAATCAAAACAATGGGTACTAGTTATGGATCTTGATTTGAAAGAACAGGTACCAGAAGAAACTGGGTTTGGTCGGGAAGATCAGCCAAAGATAAAATGAGCATGAGCAGGGATGGAGTTCAATCAGCGGACACAGTGATGAAGACTATTGACGACCACCAGAGGACCCCCATCCAACATAACCACACATGCGTTAGGGACATTTGCATACGATAATCATTTCCAGGAAATAACAAGAATATGCTAATCATTACTCTCCCCTCATTCTATCCAAATCAATCAGTAAAGATGACCAATGATTTCTGTAGAATAGGAATATAGGTAAGGTGAGGTAACTGAAAGCCAACCATTATTAAGGTCAAACTAAACTTTGTGAATTTTGTTGATCTTATGTAACCATGACTCTGCTGAAAAAGTGTATAAAGATGTTGTGCTTTGTATCTGTCGGTGAACATGTTTTTTTTGGTGGAGCTATCCCCCATGTTCCCCAGTGCTGGAATAAAGAAGTGCCTGCTTATCTGCTTTGTGTAGATAAGTTTTATTCACGATTGCAACCGCTAACACAGACAGGAGAATAAATGCATGAATGCTTGGATGCAAACAGGAGTGTTTCCAGGAAGTGTTTTGGATCCGTGTGATGATTCTGTCCTTTAAACTCTCAAATGATGAGCAAGCAACATAAGGAGGATAATGCTGAGATATTTTTCATCATTTTCAGCAATCATTTTAGTTTATGTCCTCTGTTTATATTAATAACCCTTTGCAATCTTGACACTGAAATCTGTTTTCTTCCCAGGAGCGTTCTCCTCCATCACCCATGCACAATCTCCTGCTTAATAGAAGGTAGGGAAATTGGCTTTCTTCTTTTCTATTTTTTTTTTTCTTTACACCAGTAAAAATCATGAGACTCTGTCTCAGGGAAGTCTTCCAGCCTCTGAAATAGCCTCATTATCCAGGGAAGGACACTCAGCACTGGAAAAACAAGGGAAAGAAGGAAAGTCAGGATGGTGAGATGTTGGCTGTGTCTGCACAAAGGAGGAAAGGTGAGCTTTTTATGAATGTACATAGGACTTGACGGTTTTGTGCAGAGAAGAGACCTTTCCCCAAATAAAATCTCTTTTTTCCATCTTAACCTTCATCTGCAGGATCCATCTAGAGATGGACACATTTCTTTGCATGTTTCAACTGTGTTTGCAGCTTATTCTCCACCCGGCTCTATATCAAGGAGGTGGATGCAGAGACAAGCACTGTCTGCTCAACTTTGCCCCAGTGGCACAAAGCAAACATGAAGGAGGTCATCAAACACATGAGACTGAGTTACTAGTTTCTTTGCTGTTCTAAGTATGTAGCCCACAAGATAGAAGGGAAAGCAACCCACTGTTCACAGTGCTATCCCAGCCGAGGGTGCACAGCATCACTGCCCATTAGTAATTGTCTTGCTGTGACTTTGGGTTCCCATCTGTCTGATATTTTCAGTTGTTGCTTCTAGGTTGCTGATGGAATTGCACATTTTTGGTGGAAGGAGCCAATTAATCTTTGCAAGTGTTAGCGTAGTGCTCTTGCTGTGCTCTGGTGAGCCCTCGTTTGCCTTCCTTGGTTGCTCCAATGCCAACTGTGATAATTGTTATGGCGATGTGCCTGAAACAAGGAATTTCCATCTTGGGTAAGAAGAGATATTCTGAACTTGGGACTTGGGTCTGGAGGTCACGTTACAGCCACTTTGCACACACAGGCATAAAACCAGTAGGACAGACTGTGTGGGTTCCTTATGCTTCTTCCAGCCCTGGTTCCTAAGGTAAGTGTGATGGCATCTGACACCTGTTCATCAAGGATGGAGTTTCTGTATTTCAAACTAAGTCAAACCAGCTTGTTGACATTTAAATATATCTCTCCGGGGGGAAATAACAACAGTTTTGTGGTGGGATCATTTCAGGAGGCAGATATCATTCTCTTCTAAATTTGGAGCCTCTTGCCCTTATTTTGTTCCTTGGGCTGAAATTTTCAAAACAAGCAAAGCATTCAAACACAGACTCCTGTAAATAAAGTGAGGATGATCTGAATATTCCAAGGCTCATGATGAGGCCTTGGAAATTTCTTTGTGTGTTCTGTGGGTAGAAAATCAGATTAGTTATTCAGCACAAACCTTGCACACACCTGGAAAGAAAACAAAACTGAAATGACTAAGCTCTGCCTGGTTTTTGCCCCATCCAAACATGATATGAGAGGCTGCTTCTCTGTTTTGCTGGCAAAGAAAACAAATGGGTGGTCAGAGAGAACAATTTCCAGTGCAAATTGAAAAAAATGCATCAAAACAGGAGGCTCCACATCAAGAGCATCAGTTCCCTTCACTCCCCATTTGGCTGGGGACAGCCTTTGATGGAAAGCGTTGCATTGAAGCGAATGACAAATGGGAAATGGAGATGATGCATAAAGGTAGAGTGGGAAAAGAGTGAAAATTATGTTGGGCCCTCACCACTAACCCATGATTCTTGCTGCTGGGATTGCAGTGGAAAGGGATGATAGAAGGCAGGAAGAAGTCATCTACTTGAGGTGGTTGCTTATAGCAGACAAATAACTAAAGCAAAGGGACAATATACAGGCATAATAGAGAAATATAATCAGATTCCCATCACCTTTTTCTGGAGAGTAACTCTGGTCTGTGTTTTGGTATAAACCTGATACCCGGTGCTTTACATGTCATTCTCTTGGCTTCATTTTCAGAGGTCACTCTCTCTCCAGCAATGCTTTTTAGAGCAGCAACTGACCTACTTGAGTACTTGGACGCTGTAGTGTTAGTCACTGAGTTAAACTATAGACACTGATTTAAGGAGAGTCAGGGAGAGTTCAGGTATGTAAGACCTTTAGTTATTGTTTGTCTGTGAGATACACACACATGAGACATGAGACCTGGCAGGGCTTATATAAAACAGGAAAAGGAGTCCAGCTCCAGGACTCAGAGCTAAGTTGGTTGCCCAGACAGCCATTGGGATTCTATAGGAGAGCCAAGAATTTAATCCTGAGTTTCAAACCTCAGATGAATATTTCACAAACAAGCATATTTTTCTTCTGTTTTTTGCTTGCAGGTGACCAAAACTTCACCAACCTGTTCTTGACTTCAGACCAATGTAAATCAGAAGCTGGCCAGAAGATGAACACCAGAGAGATGGAGAAAAGCAATATGATGGGTCTTGTGAAATTCTTCATGCATCAAGATGTAAGTCAAGACAGAGAGACATGGTCATTTTAAAAGAGCATGCTTTCCAGCTGCATTTATTTTTATCAGTCCTGACTTACATGACATCATAGGATGGGATTTTTTAAGTGATTTTTAATGAGGGTAGATCTAGTTACACCAGACTTTAACCTGTTCTAGTTGGGTTCAAGTACCTTTGGAAATTCACTGGTGCAAAAGGAAATATTGATCAGGAGATCTGACATAGCACACTGTCTTCCCATGATAAATACAGTGGTGAACTTGAGAAGGGAATTCCGAGTATTGAATTTCAGAAGGGGAAATTTTCTCAGCTATTAAGCAGACTTTTGCCAAACCATAGAAAGTACGATTGTAAATATAATAGCAAAGCAGCCATGTTGTTTGGTTGATTTTCTCCACGACCTTTCTGTGCTCCCACACCACAGTCAGTGTTTAAGCTCTTTTAGCTTAGAAGATATTTGTAGTGTGGAGGTGTGATGTGCATTCCCAGCTGTGCCATCTGCCCAGCTGGACCTGGGCACACTGCTCTCTAGCCAGCAAAGTGCTCTGGGACAACCTCATTTTTCAGATTTCTACCAACACCAGTATTCAAGGGCTGAGTGTTGACTTTTTGATGGTCTGATGTTCAAACTGTAACACTTTAAATGCATCTCTGAGCAGCCCAGCTCAGCACTATCCTAAAATGATTAAATGTAGGGTTTTACCTGTTGAGCTCTGGTAGGGCCCCATGAGCACGCTCGTGCCAGGAAAGCTCCTCTATTCTTGAAGCAGTCAACTGGCTCTATAAGTATCCTGACAGTGAGGACTGGAAAAGCTTTGATATTTATCTTTCTGGTTTATGGGCATTTCATTTTTCAGATGGGGGTGTCTTTGGTCACAGCTATGCCATTGACAAAGCTAAGCACTTGCTGCAAGACTTTCTCAGAGGAGCCTCTCGTGGATCTTTCAGGGTAAGTGTTAAAAATTACTGCATGTGTGAGTCATGCAATCTCCCAGTGTTATACAGATCCCCAAATCAAAGAAGAAATAGAAAACTCTCCCCAGACTTCAAGAAAAAGTCTGCATTAACCTGGAAGGGACTGAAGACTCTGAGTGATCCTTCCAGGGTACCATACAACAGGTTTAGGGGGGGAAAAAAAAAAAAAAAACACCTCAGCCTTGTTTGGAAAATAAGTTAGATAAGGATTTATAGGCGTTTCTGGTTTATTGGTAAATCAAGCATGGCTAGTATCTGCATCAATGTAGCTGAAAAGCATAAGGTGTCTAAACTGGGGTGAGAATTAAGCCCAGAGTTTTAAGGAATTACATCCTTGGTGTCAGGTCAAATCCAGCAGCAGCAGAGCATGGCCAGGTTTTACCATGTCAGGTTTACCCACAGAGGTGACTTTGTGCAGCTGGAGATATGAATACCCTGCTTCTGAGCCTTTTTAGAGAAGCAGTGACTCAGCTGGAGCTCTGCTATCTGATTGTGCCTGTGAAATACAGAGGTATGGGTAGACTTTTCCCTAGAGACTAAGAAAAAGCTGCCTCTTATGCTAGCTTAATTTCCCTTTCACTCCTTTGGAAGGCTCAGGCTGGGTCTTTAGTCCTGTTCTGCAGGACTTGGCAGCTGGAAATCACCTGCCTCACATTTAAAATAAAAGGAAAAAATAATTATTAGTCAGCCTTATCTGTTATTGATGATATATTCTTGTAGAAGACATGGTTAGTGCAAGATAAGGCTAAAAAATATTCTGAATCTGAAAATGGAAAAAGGCAGTTGAGAAAATTATGGCAGAAAATAAACTTTTGCCTGGCAAAGTCTCCCTGTTTTGGAAGTCAGTAGAGAAAAGATGTTGCAGGTAACATGAGAAGATCACTTATGGCAAAGTTCCTGTCTGAGCTAAATAAATTTAGTAGCGGTAGTGTTTTCACTTACAAGCCTCTTTTGCATAGCAGCAGCGCATGTAAAGGCTGCCTCTCCTAGACCAGCCCTTGGGACATCCTGCTGTCTTAAGTAGGACCAAGAAGTAAACTACTCATTGTTCTTGGTATATCCCAGGTTGGGGGACATACAAACGAGCAAAAAGGTAGAAACCTTCAGTAAGAAAAGCTTCCCAGAGATGACTGAGGTCCATTAGAGTCCTGTTGGGATGAAAATGCTCAGCACAACATGAGGAATGAGAATAAGAAGTGGTGTCCAAGCTCAAAGGAACAACTGGTTCTTGGTTCCCTTCACTGCAGCCCTGTTGCCCTTCAAGCAGACCTGACTACTGCTGTGTCTTCACCTTTCCAAAGCTGTCATTGAGTCCATCCCACATCTGGACAGAAGCCCTTGGTCCTCTGGGAAGGATATTTTCCTTCTCTTAGAAGAACCACAGCACAGCCAGCTTCAAGTGCTGGGTACCTAAACCAAATGATTGCATTAAAAGCCTTCTTGGGGCTTGCCTCACAGCTCAGTACTGCCGTCCTTAGCTGAAGTGACCAGACCGTCAGAGGTGCTGGGCGTATGCACCAGGGAGTCTTTTTCATTGAAAGCTGTTGGATCCTGAGTACCTGTCTGGCTGTGCAAAGATTTCATTGCCATTATTTTAATTGGGTGCCTTGGAGGCAAATTACTTCACAAGCTGATTAAATTTATGAATAAATATTATTTAATTAAGGTATACTGTACAATTAAATATCTATCTTATGATATGCCTTTTTCATTTTAATCTTGTCACTTAGTGTAGTACCTACAGAATTACCCACAACACTTTTGTTTAGGAATGATCATAAGCAAGCTGAAAAAAATAAAAACAAAACTAGAGAGTACTGTAATACACCTGTTCCTAGAATTAAATTTACTAATTTGCAATACTAATTACATATACAGGTGTCATGCAACTCAGGTTACATTGGGTATGCTGCCTTAAGAACTGAAGTATTGCAGTTCTTTCTTGATTTATATATTTTTCTTCCTAAGGAAGATGTACATTAAGAGGACTTTAAAATGTACACTTCAGTCTGGACAGGTGGATGGAGTATCTCTGTTCTAATTGTAATTCAAGATAACACCTGATATTTTCACACAGGTCTTGGCAGTTTTTTAAGAAGGTGTAGAAGAGAAGAGAGCTGATGTGTCTCCTCTTGGTGGACAAGTTCTCTTGCATCCTTAGGATGGCTCTGCAGCTGCCTCATGATTTGGAGGTAAGGAAGCTGCTGGATTATAACCAACACCTCTCTAGAAATCAGCTGCTGCTTGGTGTTGGAGATGCCTTCCCTACAGATAAATCAGTGTCTCGTGCTGCAGAACCAGTGCATTTGGCTCGGTGTCATGGTTTGAGCTCAGAGGGCAACAGAGCACCATGCAGCCACTCACTTCCCCCTTTCCCCTCAGTGCTGGGAAGGAGAAAATAAGCAACTGCTTGGGTTTTGAGATAAGGACAGGGAGGGGTGAATCACCCATTATGATCATGGGTAAAAGCCAGACTCATTAGGGGAAGAAAAAAAGAACATAAATTTAGTGCAGACACTAACAACATCACTTAACAGAGTAGGACAGTGAGAAGCATTACCACATCTTCAAAACACCTTCCCCCATCTCTCCCTTCTTCCCAGGCTCAGCTCTGCTCCTGATATCTCTACCTCCTCCCCCCAGTAGCACAGGGGCAGGGAATGGGGGGGTTGCAGTCAGTGCTGCCACTTCTTCCATCTTCAGTGGGGAGGGTTTTATGCAGAACTTTGGGAACTACTTCTCCCTACTCCAGCATGGTCTACCTCTCACAGAAGAGTCCTCCACAACTTTTCTCTGACTCGAGTCCTCCCCCGGGCTACAGCATTTCCCCAGCTGCTCCAGCGTGGGACACACCCGCATGTTGCAATCCTCCTAGTACCAAACTACAACAGTGGTGCTGCTTCTTCCCACAGGATCCTGGCATCCTTCAGACACAGCCACCTACTCCAGTGTGGGACCTCTCACAGACAGCAGGTTGGCATCTGTTCCATTGTAGACCCCCATGGCGGGGGGGGGGGGGGGGGAGGGGGGCCTGCCCTGCCATCTCACCACAGGATACAGGGTGGGGTGTCTGTTCCAGAACACCTACCCCCCTTCTCAATTCTTCCACTGACCTTGGTGTTGATGCAGATGTCACAACACCTCCTCACAACTCTGACTCCTCCTCCCAGGTTCCCCTTCTTAAATATGTTGTCGCAGAGGCGCAGCTGATTGTCTCGGCCTTGGTACAGAGGTGGAGCTGGGGTTGCATTGAGAAGTTTCTCACAGGTGGCCACCACTGTAGCCACCTCCCCTGATACCAAAAACTCTCACCATTCACTTAATCCCAGGATGTTCAGTCCATTGAAAGACACCTCAGGATGCACCTTTACATGAAAAGATCTGCCACAGCCTACATAACTATGGCATGAGGGGAAAATAAAGATATTAACAGGTAGTGTTTTCCCTGTTATAAATCACTTTATTTGGAGTCATTCCAGTAAAATAAATGGAGGATGTCAGAGGGTGAGCACCTTCTCAATGCACAGACTTGTCTGTAACTTGGTTTGGGGGTTTATTTTAGAAATGAACTCTGAAAAAGAACAATGGAGTCGAGTGAAGTGGGAATAATAGTGGGTGCCCTGAGAAGAGGATCTTTATTGAGTTATTTTATTCTCACTTGTATAGCTAACAGAAGTCTGAATGTGTTTGTGTACATGCAGGCACATACCTCTACATGTGAATCAATGTGTACAGGCATATACATGAATACAACAAAGATAAAACCCAGTTTTCTGAAAGATAATAGAAAACATTTTGATCTACATCACAAAATAGACCTTTGCTCAACTGTGACAGCTGGAGGAGTGGTGGTATCTTAGTCCAGCTGAGAACCTGACCCTGGAAAGTGGTTCCACAGACACCACGATCTTTGTTATTCTTGCAGCAGACTTATCTGCTATTTCTCAGATTTTTCCTTCTCTTCTACTTTTATCTGTCAGTAACAAGAGAAAAGTGACCCACAAGTTACTTCAAAAGGAAAAGGTAAAGCATGTGACAGGCCCATTCTGCCTAAGAATCCTGACATCCTCCTACCTGTCTGAGCTCATCACCAAACAAAGACCTCAGCTGCTTTCTCAGAGGACACTGTTAGCTCATACACCTTTGGGAAGGGCATCAAAGCATCTCTACTTTCAAAATCTCTACTTCTATGTACCTTGTGGACAGCTTAGCTCTAGGTTTCTCTTCAGACAGCCTTCATGTATCTTTTTACTCCTTCTCTATATGAAGTTACAAAGGAGCTGTGTATCAAAAAGGACTGTTTTCTTTCACTCCTTATCTAGTCTTACACTCACTGATCTTATTCAGCTTTGAATCAGCCTCTTCTCCTCACTGTTTGCTTGGACTTACTGCCTTGCTCCTGGCAGAGGGGACAGAGTGCCTTACTGTTCAGTGTTCAACCACACCAGCAGCTCTTCTAGGGGAAAGTGATGAACAACCTCTGATTTCCCCCACAGTTGGAACAGATGGGCCATCAGAGAGAATCACACCAGCATCTTGGGTTTTGTGCGCTGTAAGAACCACTGAGGAAGTTAAGGGTTTTCATGGGATTTGCCCGAGCATCCCTATCCTTGCTGCAGTCCTCTGCAGGCAGACAAAAGCTCTGAGGAGACATGGTCTTCCACCAGCTGCACTGCTCTGATTCAAGCTTTAATGCACAGATCATCAGACCTGAAATCTTCGGGGTCCAATGCAATTCTTTGGTCTTAACTCATGGTGCCAGCTGAAGACTTTATTGTCCCCAAATGTCTCTCCAGTCTTCCTGGGGAAGTTGTTACATACAACAGGAATGGCAGGGTACGACATGTATCCTTGTGCTTAGCTTCTCTTTCAAAGCCACATTCACTGAGTGTTCAAGCTATGATACACAGGAGCAGCCAATATGTGGATTCCCCACTGTTGAGGCTCTCCTGAGAACATTTGTTAAAGCTCCTACTTGATGGAATCTGATTTACTGGAACCTGATTTACTTGCTGGAAGCTGGCGATAACAAGACCATTTCAAAGCTTTTCTCTTTACTCAGACTGAACTCATGTCTGCAGTAAAATTTCTCTGCAGTCCAGGGTTGTATAACAGTCTTCAGTGAAATGTTCAGCTGTCCTCCCCTAAATTTAGGTCTTTACACTGCTTACTTGACCCTAAATGTGCTTCAGATGCCCAGAATCCACAGAAAGCAATAACAGAAATGAATGCTTAAATGCCCACTGGAAACTATGAGTGTAATAAACACATAAAACTGCTGAAGAACTCAAGGGCAAATTTTTGTTTCATATCTTAGCTGGATTCTAGGGATCTTCTGTTGGAGATGCCAATTTTTGATTTTCCTAGTGGCTTAGCACAGCTTGGCCAGCTTTGGATTCAGCCTTGTGTCAGCACATGAGTCTTCGAAGACCAAAGGGACAATTTCTCTGCAATCTTTTTCTCTGGGTAAACAAAACATATTTCCCTAGGTTCTCTGTAGATCAAGATCACCTCCCACACAGCAGTGCAGGTTTAAAAGGTCAGCCATCTTTAAATAAGCCTTAATTGACACTTACTTCCCAGAATGAGGGTCATTACAGGTTAAGGTACAGTTCCCGAGGCAGTCAGTGACCTAATTCTAAACATCATTAATCCATCTCACTCTGAAAAATAACACTGGCATTTAGATAAGCCTGCTACCTTAAGGGATGTTGCTGCTGCTTTTCTGGAGGTTGGCCATGTCTGATTCCTTTGCCAAGAGTTCAGGTCATCTCCCACAACAGCTTCTCAGATGATACTGATGTTCAGCATTTGACTTGTTTCACTACTGAGTTTCTGGATCACTGTGTGCTGGAAGCATCTTGCCATGGGAGGGAGCACAACTTCTCTTCCTCTCACTCTGTTGCAGGTTGGCGAGGGCTTATCCAGTTCCCAGTTGCATTCTTCCACTTAGTCTCAAATGGTTGGCAATTTCTCCCACAGAGCATGGGTTTGAGCAGCTCCTGCTCCTCCAGCATATGCTGGAAATGTTTAGGATCAGGTAAGGGTTATGGGCAATGACTCGCCTGACTGTAGGCTGCACAAAGGACACTGTTATGTACAAGTCCTTTCTCTGGCACTTGTCTCCTCTCTTCTCTTACCTTCTCCGTTGTCCTGGGAAGGTACAGGGCAGCTGCTTTGGGTCCATGCTTGAGTCATCCTGCTGCTTGAGCAGAGGTAGCCAGTGGGCTGCCTGAGCATAGAAGCTGTAGCGATCCTCCTGCCCCAGCTCCGTACAAGCCTCTTCTGCAAGCTGATGCAGCAAGAGCTCAGACCCCAGCATAGTTGAGAAGGGACCTTCTAGCTGGTAACATATCCCTCCAGCCCTGGGGACAGACATCTCCTCAGTTCAGTTCCTCCCCCAGGATTGTTAGCCCAGATGCTACTGCACAACTATCCTTGACTAGATCCATTCACCAAAGGTCAATAGTCTAAAACACTTTAGTAGTAAATGAAAACAACAAATGAAATTGTATTTCCGAACAGGAGAAAGCTTATTTAAAATATTTTCTTACTTCTCAAAATAAGTTTGTTTATACCTGACATCTCTTCTGTGATACAACACTGCTTCCATTCAGGCTGAAATCATGGGGATGGGAAGAGTAAGTGCTGTGTCTTTCTGAGCCTGTATCTCACCTGCTGGAGCACAACCCTTCTATGCTGCAGGCTGTCACCATGACTGGAGCTCCTGGTGCTCCTCCCTGTCCACAGCAGTGCCAGTCTGACACTAATGGCCTGATAGGACAAGAAAAAGAGGTGGGTAACAAGAGGAGGCAAAGAGACATCAGGACCATCTGTCAGAAGCAGATGGCACCAGTGGAACAACTGGGGAACAGAGAAAAGAGCACTGATCTCCCACGAGAACCTGCACATGCTCCCATCAGCCCTTCCACCATCCACTTTTTCTTCTGCAACCAGAGGAAAGGCTTTGGGAAAGCTGTTTACCTTCTTTTTAAACAAGACACTAGTAGCACTAATATGATGAGAGCCATATCTCAAGACAACTTGCATCAATTCACTGTCCATAGCTTTGAAAAAGCAAGTTACATTTCTCTTGGGGTTACTTTGATATGTGCAGGTACAAAACCAGATCAAGAGATTGCAGATACCACATATTGAAGTAGAGTTCCCCAGCAAGAAGTTCATCACGAACACCGTGGTTGAGCCACCAAGGGAAACCATGGATCCATAAAGGATAGCTTTGTACTCAGAGCTTCAAAGGCAAAAAGGATGTTTGTAAGGCAAAGTAATAAGACACAGCTACTGTATGTGCTTTGCAATCTTTCATACCAGGCGTTTATGTATTTCTGCTGAGACTTAAGAGCTCAGCAGTGTTTGTAGCATCTAGTTCATTCTTTTCACCCAATTGCTGGTGCACCACAGAACCCCATCATTTTAGTTGACCCACATGTCAGCTTCAAAATTGGTAACCTAAGTCTTTAGAGAGAAAGAAAGAGAGAGGGAGGGGAGAAAAGAAGAAGGAATGCAAAAGCACTGTTGTATCCCTATTACTGAGCCAAGATCATGTTCATCTTGGTCTTGTGCCCTGCCTGAGGGAGAAAGATACTGTTGCTGGAAAAGAGGATATGGGTGTCCTAGGGAGCAGAAGAACATGAAACAGATTACCCGAATTGCTTCTTATCCTAATTAACTCTCAGGACAAAACACCTCTGTGTGCATAAGAACAGTATCACCATCTCAGACCAAAGATCTTTCTGCTGGGGCCCTGAGCCCTTGGGTAGGAAAGAGATGTCAGAGGAAGGGAAGGTTTAAGTGACTCTTCCCTTGGCTTTACTCTTCTCAGGGGCCAACTTTTGAAGAGCTTCCTGACCTGATGGTTGTGTTGCTCCATCTCATTTGGCAGCCCCTAGGGCATACAACCTCCCCTGTCTCTTTGAGCCACCCTTACACTTACCAGAGCATTCTGGGATGAGGACTGCAGCGGTCACCACCCTCCCTATTAAAACACCTTCTAGGTGGGGAAAAGTGAGTATGTCTAAATTCAACTGTAACTGATTTTATTTTTATAGCTGGGGTTGAAGGTCTGTACGCTAATTTGGATACTAATAGCCCAGGATTAGTGAATATGTTCTCTGCGTGGCTGCATAAATGAGGTTTGCTGTGATACACCAAAAATGAGATTCTCTATGCCAAGAGGTTCACCATCAATGATGAATGGTTGGAGCTGTGTGTTAATCTAGGTCTGGTAAAAACAGGCAAAGGACTACCTATAAAGATTTTTTCCCAAGGATTGCTATTGATATTATTTATCAGTTTAATAGCGTGCTATAGAAGAAAGTCTAGTTTAGGGTCCTCTTAACATTCAGTTCAGTAATACACCGAGCAGTGAGTGCTGTTGAGAAATTTGGCCTTCTCACTCCTGTGGGAGAGGCGAAGCATTAATAAGGTACACACAGGCTACCAATTTCAGTTCAAGCCTCCAGTAAATAAGGTTCAGCCTTCTGCTGTGCATCAGGGTGATGAAGAGGCCAATGTTGCAGTGTGATTCCTGCTTTTTTCCTTTTGACTCAAAGAAATGTCAGCCTACTCTTGACACATTTGAAATATCTGTACTGTGGTCTGCAAGTCCTGTTTCAGGACTTGCTAGAAGACATATTTCATGTTTTTATTTAATTTCTCTTTTTCTTTTTCCTTCGTCTTGGATAAACTGTTCACTAATGGCTTGCTTCAATGTTTAGGATTGTATTGTATAAAACACTGGATTTAGTCATACAAAGTAACAGCCAAGTTACAACTGTGTCTTTAATATTAGCAAGGCTATACATTTTTGTTTTCAAATAAATAAAATGGGCATAATCCCCAGCTGGAAAAAAACAAAAAACAACAACAACAAAAAAACACCACAAACAAACTAGTGTAGATCTGTGAATTTTCAGGCAGAGAGACCTTTAGACCAGTTGAGAAAACATCCCATTTCATCTCCTTTCATTTAATTTTGCTTCATTTTGTTTCATTTCCTATTAAATCTTTGTTAAGGAAACATAAAAGAACAAACAAATTATATTGTAAAGCTGATGCACTCAGGATTTAAGGTACTCTGCTCAAACTGATGGCTGAGATCCACAGTTCATGTTCATTTACCAGCTAAAAAGCCATTCAATCCGGTATGTATTTCTTGGAGCAAGCTACCTTTGTGTTTTGGAATTTGTACAGCTTTTCACACAAGGGCTAGTTTGAGTTTCTTTGAACGTGGTTAATAGAGACCTAAAGTAACAATTATGAGATTATTTAGTTCTCTGGTTTGTGCATTAGATTGAGGAGCCTGTGCTGCTGTGATCTACAGAACCAAACATGGAGAGACCAACCTAAAATCCCTTCTGGGTGCAAACGCCCATTAGTTTTGATATAAGAAATGACCCCAGACTAGAAGCGATTTCCTAGTACCTGAATACCCACCTCCCAGTGTTATAGGACTGTAGAGTCAACACTTCAAATATTTCATACTGATGTCTATGGAGCTTAAGTGTGTGTTGCCATTTGATCCTACTCAGCAGCTGAACGCCCCGCAGCCGCTCACCCACCCTCCCCCCACTTGGGAATGGGGAGGGAATCGGAGGGGCAAAGGGAGACTCGCGGGTTGAGATAAAAACAGTTGAATAACAGTAACAGAACAATACGCTGACACCAGTACCAACAGGTAATGTACCACACAGCTGCTCACCACCCACCTGCTCCCGGCCGGCAATCCCGAACACCAAGGCCCCCCAGCACCGCTCCCGGAAGTGGCAGCCCCTCCCGGCCCTCTCCTGCCTTTATATAGTGAGTGTAATGTCACATGACATGGACTATCGGCCAATCGGGGCCCAGCCCTCCAGCTGTGCTCCCCCCGCCCCCGCACACAGGTGAGGGCACTCGGACCTGGGGAGCCCCTGGGGTCTCACCAGCTGCCAAACCAACAGGAACTTTAGTCCAGCCCCAACCAGGACAGTGTGAAACTGCCATCACTTAGTGAAAGTCACCCCACCACACAGGGAGTTACCCTGCCTTTACCAGAAGAGATCACTACTCAGATGGATTTTTTTTTTCCCAACCTACAGCTGCACTGTAGCAGACTTCATATTTAATCCTGCTTGCCACTTCAGCACTCATTCTGGAAAAAACGGAGCTAATATGCCTTCCCAAAGCCAGAGCAGTCTTACAAAGGCAAAAGCCCTCCTGGCTCTGAAGGTCTCTTCAAGTGGAGAGATAGAGGTAGAAGGTGGCAAATCCTCAGCCCAAATCCAAGCTGGTAGCAACAAGACTGCTTCTTCTGGTTTTCAAGCAGAGGAGTCAGCCATCAGGTTCAGTCGATATGCATGATATACAGAGACCGAAATGTCATACCACTGGCATGAATCAGGTTTACTCCCATCAATGCTAGCATGAAGAGATCCTCATGAATTAGAGTTGGCCAAAGTGTTCTAAAAGATGTCCCCAGCTTCCTTTGCAGAGCAAACACCAGCTGGTGGTGGTAGGGAGCTGGGGAAAAAAGCCATTAGTGTTGCTATTTAGCTACCTCCTTTCAATGTTCACTTATTGCTACATGCAAAATATGAATCGTAATGTCAGTCTCTTATCCATTAGGAGTTAAGCAGTGTAACAGTCACTGTGAAATAATCACACTGGGCATTTCTAATTGAGCACGCTTTCTGTGTAACAGCTGACCTCCTCACAGACCTGAAGCAAAACGAAGCATGCTCAAAAGATTTGAATCCCTTTACCCAGCGCCATGAGTATGTTCACACACCCTTGATCCAGACTGAGCTCTAGGTGAGCACAGTTCCTGAGCTGGCTGATCTAAGCCCAGCAGAGACATCTGTGGTCCTCTGCCTGCACTGCTGCCCCATCCATCTCCGTCAGTCCCACATGCCTACATATCGTTGTTTCTCCGCACGCACAGCGTTACTGTTGGTGCCAGGTACATGGCAGTGGAAATTATGGGGATCCCTTCCACACTGGTTTCCAAGCCCTCCGTACTGAAGGACAATCAAAGGCCCTGAGGACCTTCAACTCCATGATCAGATCGAACTGCCCCAGGAGCTGGAGAACACTAGGGTGGAAGCACACACAGGTATGAGTGTGCAGAGCAGCCCTGCGGCTTGTCCCATCCCTCCTGAAGAGGCAGGACTGGGGTGAAAGCCAGTGTTTTGAGCACCGCTTGCCAGGCCACAGCTTTGATGGCAACCCTGGCCCTGCACTGTGCCCACCGCTGCCTGCCGCAAGCACTGCAGGCATTACGCTCTTCACAGTGGGGACCAGCCTCCAGATGGTCCACCACGCTACCAGTGACTGATGGGCAGGGTCTCCAGGGGTCCCACAGGACTCCCGGGGTGTCTCTGGACCCTGCCGTGGGTTGGTGTTCCCACCGTGCTTCCACAGCCTGGAACATGGCAGCTGCTGCCACGGCCGGCACAGGCCAGGGCGGGTGCCAAGGTGGCTGCCCATGGCAGGGCGTGGATGTATACACCCAGGGCCATGTGGTGGTGAATGAGTGCAGGAACACCACCAGGAGAGGGGTCTACACCATTGGAGATGTCTGCGGGACAGCCCTCCTCACCCCAGCTGTGCCCCACACCCCGCAGCTCCTCGTCCCCGTGCTGTGCTGTGGCTCAGGCTCCCCATCCCTCTCCACAGTGTGAACTGCAGCTGCAGAAAGCCGGCGCACAAGCTCTTCAAGGGTGAGCAGGACTCCCAGCTGGACTACCACGATAACCCCACCATCATCTTCAGCCATGAAGCACCATGGGCCTCACGGCAGGACGCGGGGTGCAGCAGCATGGGGGAAGAGGCTTAGGACATGGCGGCTCAGAGTTGCTGGTTTGATGCTTGAGGGATCAATCTGACCTCCGGCCAGCGATCTGAGCCTTGAAAAGTGTGCTCTAACTCTCTCTTCTATGGTACATCCCCTGCCTTCTGGTCGTGTCTTCTGCTGCAGATGAAGCTGTGACCATGCACAGGAGGGAGAACGTGAAGATCTACAGCACGTCCTTCAGCCCTCATACCATGCCATCCCCCCAGAGGAAGTTTCAGTGTGTCATGAAGCTGGTGCGCACTGGTGAGGAGAAGCCACCTGAGTGGGGCGGAGCGGGCGGGCGCTGGGACCATGAGGCCGCCAGACCGCCCCGCCCTCTGGCCACGCCTCCGCCCGCTGGGCCCGCCCCCGAGGAGCCTTCTCTATGCAATGGGCGGGGCGTGTCCCCGGGAAGAGGGCGTGTCTTTCGGAGGGGGCGTGGTCCGCGGCCCCGGCCCCGGCCCCGGGGCGCGGCGGCGGCCGGGCGGGCGGGGATCGGGGATCCCCGGGCGCTCGGAGCCGCGTCCGCCCGCCCCGGGTGAGGAGCGGGAGGTTGGGCCCGGGGGAACCGGCTCGGGGCCGGCGGGTCTCCCGGCCGGGGCGGGTGGGCAGGCGGCGGAGCCCGGGCGGCCGCGCTGCCGGCGGCTCCGCGGAGGAGCAGGCGGGGCCGCCGGGGAATAAAGCCCGGAGGGTCGGAGCCCGGCGCCCCCCGTCCTCGCCCGAGCCGCCCGCTGCCACGCGGGGCCGGGCCCACCCCTCCCCGCCGGTCCCCAAGCACCGACCGGGGGTCCCGGGGCCGTCCCCGGCACCCCACACCGGGCCGGGGAGGCTGGAGCTCAGCCCCGGGGACTCAGCCGGGTGTTTGGGACTCGAGCCCCGGCTCCTGCGGCCGGTTTTGGGACTCAGCAGCACAGACCCATTCGGGGGTTTCCCGGGCTTGGAAACGGAGCCCAAATCCTGCATTTTTGGGGCTGGGCAGCGGGCTTTTGGGGCTGGGCTGGGGGGTTGGAGCAGAGACTGGGTCCTGCGTGTTTGGGCTCAGAAACGGAGGCCGAGCGGGGCTGGTTCTGGGGCCAAACCCAGGGGCCAGGCTGGCCAGTGGTGCGGGGGGGTGGGAGGGCGCTGGGGCTGAGCGGGGGGTGGGCCCTGGCCAGAGATGGGGGTCCGGTCGTGTTGGTCCCCAAAAGTTGGGAGAGCGGCACGCACCAGGCTGAATGAAACAGCTGTGATTGCAGTCTCGGGGGGGAGGGGGGACGTGGGTGGGGAAAGCACTTTTCACATCATCTTCGAATCCAGCTCTTTATCCAGGGTGTGCACAACATCCGGAATAGTCATTAACTCCTTAGTCCATATTTAGACAATGTACAATTATGACAGTTCATATTCATACACAAGTTACATCAGTGGTTGATTTATGACCTTGTCGAAAGCCAAGATCATTTGAACAAGCTGAAATGAACTGGAGCTGGTGCTGAAATGAACTGGAGCCGATTACGAGCTCGACATGAAACAAACCAGAGCAGAAACAAACAGGGGTGAATGAGCCAGAGGCAAAATTGAACTGGAGCAGAAATGAGCTGAAGCCATCCACACACTGGACCTGCAAACAAACCGGAGCCCAAACTAAACTGGAATCATACATGAGTTGGGCCTGAAACAAACCGGGGGCTGAGACAACCACCCTGAAGCTGCGGCCAAGCTGCAGCCACGCAGACCCCACAGTGTCCCCACAGTGTCTCCAGACGGGCAGAGCCGGTGAGCACGGGCAGGGGTGTTCCCCCCCCACGGGCAGCCCAGGCAGCCCGGCTTCTTCAGCGGGGCTCCACACCCCACATGGGTGTCTTGGGCACAAGTGGCTCCCAGTATGGCTGGGGCACCTCTGTCCACCAGTCCCTGTGCAGGGGGAGATGCTCTGCTCCCACTGCAGCACGTTTTGAGCTGAAAAATAAGGTTTTGGGTAAAAGGAGGGCATGGTGCAGGGCCCTGAGCCACCCCAAGGCCCTGCCATGGCAGCACCTGATGCTGCCGGCTCTGGCCCTCGGGCATCACCGGCGAGGGTGATTCCAGGCAGGGCTGAACCCCAGTGGAAACCAGTTTGCCCCAGCAGCAGCTCCCACACTCACCAGTTCAGACTCTTCCCAGCTCCGGCAGAGCCAGCCCCGGGACAGAGGGGTTTGTCCTGCCGGCAGCCGCTCCGGTAAAGAGCTGGGGAGAATAAACCAGCTGGGAGGAGGGAGTCCCGGGGGCAGGAGGGGTCGCGGCTGCCCTGGGAGACCCCCAGCCCCGGCGGGTCCCCACCTCCCCCGGGGGACACGGCTGGGAGCCAGGACCGGGAGCCACGGGCGTGATCGAGCAGACGCTGACCCCGCGGTGGGAATCGGGAGCTGCAGGGGACCCCCAGCCCTGAAAGCTGAGCTGCAGCCGCTGCCCCCCGGGAGGGGACCCCGGCAGCTGCCTGCGGGCAGGGCACGGACCCGAACTGCAGGCAGCACCGAAAGGGCAGCGGCCGGTGCCCCCCGCTCCCGCAGCGGAGCCAGCGGGCGGGAGGAGAAGGGAGGAAAAGGCCCCGGGTTGTCTCGGGTTTTTCCCCGTTTTTTCTTCGGTGTCCTTCCCCGCGGCCCCGTCCCACGGCCCCAAGGCAGCCCGGGAAAGCGTTGGGACCGTGAAAGCCGCCGCTGGAGAAGCCCGGAGGTAGACGGGACACCCATCACAGCGGCACCCTGGCCCCGGCCCAAGGCGCGCCGGGGGGTCGCCGGTGTCCTTTGAGACGCGGCGGCAGCACCGGGAGCTGCTGCCGTGACAGGGAAGCGGCCGCTGCCCACGGTGCCCGGGCCGCCCCGGAGACGAGCCCCGCGCCCCGCAGGGTCCGCTCTGTCCAAAGACCCGGGCGCCGGGACCCCGCGGCCCCGCGGCCCCGCCCCCTGCCGGCCTCACGGGGGGAACGGGAAGTCCCGGAGCCGTCGCGCACCTGCCCCGCACGGCGGCGCCCCCTGGCGGGCGCGGCGCGACACCGCCATGCGCAGCGCCCCCTGGCGGCGGCGAGAGGGTGCGGGGAGGGGACGGCCGCAGGACACCCGTGGGAGTGGAACGGACAGGGAATTTCGAGGCGGGAATGGGAACTGCGAGAACCTAAAGGAGCTTTGCTCTGGCCGGGGGGGGCGGGGGCACAGGCCAGATGTCCGCAGACCCTCTAGAAATGAGAGGCGTTGCTCGTGGGGCTTAATTTTCGCAGAGATGACACTGGGTATTCTGCTGGCAGCAGGAAATCCCTCCACACACGCACACACACACGCCCCACAGTGATATCCTTCTCTGTTCTCAGGTGTTAGGAACATAGTGTTATTTTTCCTAATCGGTATTATATCAACTCAATTACGGCTGACTGACACGGCAGAGCAAAGCTCGAGATCCTGTGCAGAATAAATCCGTATCACCTGGCTTCAAATAACAAGTCGCATAAACCTGCCAAAGATTGTTGACAATTTTGTTTTATTAGTCAGACTGTTGTGAGAGAAATGGCCAGCAAAGAAACAGCTCCAAAATAGCCCCCCTAAATACAATAACATTTAATCTGGAGGGAGCTGGAAAACCTGAAATTACTTTCTTCATGCCACAGAGGTGTCCTTTGCCACCCCAGGCACATGGGACAGAGACATGGAATGCTCTGCAACCCACAGGGCTGCCCTGTCCCATGAATTCAGCTCTATAGCAGAGGTTTTCCCACTTTCAACTCCTTCGCCTCCACCAGAAGCCTTTGGGTCCAGTCCAATGTGGGCACTGCACCCAGTAAAGAGGTTTCCACTGCCCTTTTACATCTCTGGCTCTGTCTTGCCGGGTGCTTTCCCAGCCGTTTGGCTGTGCACACCTATATACAGCTGAACACTGGGCGCTCGTGAAAATCACGGCTTGGCACATCCCACCTCCTCACAGGGCACTGGTGCCTGAAGCTTTCATTGAGCGTGAAGAGAGCTACAGGCAGAAAGTCAGCCCAAGGACGCAGGAAGGAGCTCACTCTCTGGCAAGAGGCATTTATTCCACTTGGCGAACACAGGGGAGTTTGCTTTCTTTTTTTCCTGGGATGTCACAAGCCTCCTTCCCTAGGGGAAAAATGCTCCTGGGGGGAGACACCCACTCACCCCCAGCAGCCACAGGGCTGGATGCCTGCTCTGCAGGTTCCCCTGCCTTCTCACACCTGGAAGCATCACCTGAGGATCCTGCCATTCCTGTGGGCAACACCCATGGGCAGCAGCCAGATACAGCAGCAAAAAGCTGGTTCTGAGGCTGTGCCCTTGCCTGTGCTTCTGCTGCCTGCCTCTGCCACGGCTATAACTGCTCCCAAGCAGGAACCGTCCATGGTCACACAAAGCAGCTTTGGTCTTTATTTAAGAGGGCCTAGGAACGTCTTTGCTACCAATAATGATTACTAATAATGTGGAGCAGTAGGGATTAAACCCACCTCGAGCGCTTTCCACTCTAAGCAATGACCCCGCAGAAAAATAGCCTGAGATCCTTTAGATAGTCCCATAATCCTGCCTCCACACTGAAGGAAAAGCAATGAGAATTTGGTAATTCCTTGCCTTAATATCTGGCAGTTAAACTAAGCAACGCTTTTTATAGCATAGACCTTCTCAGCTGGTCAGGGTAAATCATGGCTCCTACCTGGATACATGGGGCTGGTGTTTCACGGGACTGTGTGAGGTCAAAAGGCAGTCTTGCAAAAACTGCAGGGGTTTCTGGCTTCTGTCCCTTCCATTGCCAAGAAGCCTCTGTGCAAGGGATGCTCTGGCATCACCTACCCACTGGCAGGTTTTCAGTGGTGGGTACCAACCTGGCTCTACCCAGGGGGGTTTTTTGGACCCTGCAGGCTTCCTTTCATGCCACCTTCCTGTTCCTTTTGCACTCTTGTCTTCCCCTCTCGGTAAAAGCCCCTATTAATGGCAGATAAGGAAAGCTGCCTGCAGCCACCATGGCCAGATGATCATCTACGTCCACACTTGCATACTCCAAGGAGGAGGAAGCATCCAGCATTGCTTCCAGGCAGTGCAGACATGCCCCGAACTGCTGCAGCACAGTGCAACTGGACAAGAAGATGGGGTAAATAGGGCTGGAAGTCACAAAACCTCTTCAGTATTCCCCAGCCTTGCAGGGATTGCTCTGGTGCGAATGCAAATGCTGCTAATGCCTCCTCCTCCTCCAGATCTGACATTTCCCGAGCAGAGCTCTCTTCTTTGACCTCTCTCTGTAAATATTGACATTGCGTTCACATGGATAATAGATTTCTGTCTGCTTTTACCACAGCCGAATGTTTCCTCCGGGACTGTTATTACTTCTTATGGCTGGAAATGCACCTGCACCAGCTGTGAGGCTCAGCATAAAACCCCCGCCAGCCCAAATCCCCCAGTCTCTTAACAGACCGCTGCTGCCTCATCGCTGCGAAGCCCCCATTCATCTTGAGACAATGGGGAAGAAATATTCTCCTGACCCTTCCTCTTCCTTGGGAAAAAAAGAAAACCCCTCAAATTTGCCTGCCTTCCTCTTAAATCACTTCCTCTCTCTGAAGCTCACAGTCCCAAGGCAAGTATCCAGCCTGGAAAATTACTTGCCTGCCACACACAACCCACACAGTCCCCCAAAATAACCCCACAGTGATGCTTGAGCCTCCCAAAAGAAGAATAACCTGAGGTTTTGGTTTTCCAGTAACAATCCGGCTGTTTATAGCTATTTCTTCCCAAAATGAGATCATTCCCCATCCCCATCACCCAGGGATGAGCCCCAGTGCTTGCTCTAGTGCTTCGCCTCCAGCAAAGCTTTGCTGTAAAGCATCACTCTCCTCTTTCTGCTCAGTGCAATCTCTCTTACCATGCCAGATATCCTCCTTAAAAAGCAAAACGGATTGGTGAAACCTAAAAGGAGCTTCCTAAGCCTCTGCTTTCCTTAATACGAACGTTTTTCAGGCTCTGGGAGGGCAGCTTGAGGCAGGGCTTCAGAGAGCCAGCACTGACTGGCGTGCAAGCACTGGGCAGTCAACCTGAAAAAAAGTACCCAGGAACTGGTTTTGCACAAATACCTGATTTTCCCAGTTGCCTCAGCCCTTTTGCTGTCATATTCAGTCTTTTTTTTTCCCCCCTCTCTTCCGCTGTTTGTAAGGTGCAGGAGGAAGGCCAGCTATGGCCTGGCCAGCGGGCACAGGGCACTGCTTACCCTGCGATGCTGGGGTGGGGCTGCTGCTCCACTTTTTAAAGATACCTTAATATTCCCTGATGCACAGATTATATTCTCCAAGTTTTGACCACACAGAATCAAGTCACTCCCTTGTGCACACACTGCTTGGGCTATGGCCGCAAGGAAAAGGCAAACATCTTCAAGAGTATCTGAAGGGCTCCCTAAATGCAGCCAGCCGTGATATGGCCGTTGTCTTTCACGGGGACAACACAACACACTCACAAGAGGTTTGGTGTTCAGCATGAATGTGGCTGTGTGAGCAAGGCAGTGCCCCCCCCGCTTTCCTGCACTCCCAGCGCCCGCGCGGAGGTGGCACATTCGGGGGGTGCCAGGAGCATCCTTTCCTTGTCACCGGCTCTGGCTCCACACAGAGGAATAATGATCCCCGCTTTTTTAAAGACATCTGGCATGCACTGAGCAGGAAAAAATACGGCAAGCTGGAATTTCCTTCACTGGGAGAAGCACACGATGTTATTTGGGCCAAATCTAAAGTTTCTCACTTATGATTTTTGCATATGAATGGGAATTCAGGCTTGGTCCCCTGTGGGACCATCATTATATGCATTAACAGACAGCTGGGCTTTAGAAAACCGGGGAAAGCAGAAAGAAAATAGATGTTTATTCTGTACTTAGGCAAATTCACAGGAGGGGAATCATCTCCCATTCTCGCCACAGCAAACACTTCGCTCTCTATAGGCTCTGAATGCATTCACTCATCAAGGCATATTGAGTAGCTGCTTATTAGCACAAGTTCATCTCCCTTTCTGCATAGCTCAGATACACACACAAATAAAAGTCAGTCCTCAGTGTGGCAGGCCCGGAGAGATTATTTTGCTTTCCCTTGTCCAGGGGAAGCACAAGACCATGTTTCTAGAGCTTTAACTTTGACTTGATGAAGGCTCTTTTATATACATTTTTTTAACATATATTTTATAACGTTTATATTTTTTCTTATAGATATTTTTAGTATTTTTTAAAACATGTGCTTTTATATTCTTACAACCTCCTTCCATTCTGTCACTTGTCAAAGCTGGGGAGGTTTCGGTGCTCTACAGTAAACCTTCCCAGGGAATATAAAAGGGCTTTGCCAAGGGTCAGCTTCAAATTAAGCTAAAATCAAATGAAAGCACAGGGCTAGGGGAACAAAAAAAAACCCAAATCATTTTCCATTTGACTCCTGAATTATCAGCTCTTACAAACTCACTGCTTCATCAGTGGGATATTTTCACAGCTTGAAAAATAACCTGGAGCACTGCTACTGTCCTTTTCACCTTTCTCTTAGGAAACAAAACATCTTGTCTCTGTGAATAGGCAAATATCATCACCAAAAAAAAGAGTTTACACTGGGATACCATACCCTGCCATCTCCGGGAACCAGATGCCTGTAGACTGCCTTTGCTGATAGAGGTGTTTCAGCTTGCTGCTCGGTTTCCCGGTATTTTTTCTCCAAGGAAATGGGACTTCTGCCTTTCTTGACTGTTTTGGACTCTTTTTGTGGTGTAAGGAGAGCCTGGTTTCAAAGGGAGCCATGCCATGTTGCATAACCTCCTGCTGCAGCACTGTGCCTGCAAGGAACGGGCCACAACCTGGTCCTTCCCTTCCCAAAACTCAGCTATATTTAGGCTTTCCAAATATACAGGGATGGAGGGGTAACCAGGACAATAAGCTGCTTTTTTTTTTTTTTTTTTTTTCCAGTGTTATTTTTACACCCAAATCCACTTCAAGCAATCAGGCTCTATCTGTTTTTTATCCCCTTTTCAGCAGTTTTGGGGTGTGTACCGCCCCAGACAGCAGCTTGCAAAACCCTGGGGCCCTTAAATCCTGCCCAGCCCACCCCACCCCCCCTTGCCAACCCCAGCAGCAACACCCATAAAGGCACTCACAATCAGCTGATTTTTTGAAGGGAGAGGTCTGGCTTTAAACAACTAGGATGTGGTACCAAGAGGACTCACATCATCCCTGGGTGGTTCCCAGGGGTATCAGCCACTCATTACAGGGATGCTACCATTGCTGGAGCAGCCGGGCTGCTTATCGGCTGCTTATTTGTTACAGCCATGAGGATCACCGGAGCATGGATGATAAACTAGCAGGAGGCAGGGCTCTTTTCCACTCTCATATCTGCTGCAGCTAAAGTCGAGATCTGAACGTGCTCTCTTGCTGTAATTTATTTCTCCATTATATTTCTGACCCGGGCCCTGGCTTTGCAGCTATCACTGCCAGGCTTTTGCCCCTCTGATTACGCTAACAAGTGCACCTGAATGCTAATTGCCTTCCCCAGTGAAGAAATCACCTGATTTGGGGGCATTAGGGAGGGATGGATAGCGCATGAGGGTTTTGCCCCTGGCTGGAGCCACCTCCTGGGATGCAAAGTGCAGGGGCCAAGGGTTCAGTGTGTCTCTGGCTGCTGCATAAAATGGCAAAGCAGTGCAATGACCCACAGCTCTTAGCTAGGGCTTGGAGAGGGATGAAGTTGTCACATGGCTGGTTTCTGTGCCTTGAAGTAACTATTCCCATTGATTTGGGATGCTGCACCCCCAGCACTGTACTCCTAAGTGTCACCCCCGCTTTGCCTCTGCCAGAGCCACTAGTGGGTTCCCCACCACACAAAATATTTAGAATTATTGTATTTTATTTTACTTTTTTTTTTTTTTTTTTTTTTTTTTCTGCTGGAATAGGTGTAGCTGCTGCTACAAAAAGACCTGTGATTTTGGCCTGTGCAGACCTGTTCTCCAAATTCTGGGTTTCAAAGGGGTGAAGACACCACTTATGCTTCCCTCTCCCCTTGATGGACCAAGGACAGGACCCACTTGGGCATGTTCAGGGCCTAAAATCACCCAAAACCAGGTTTTAGCAGGTGGTGAGCAAGTTGGTCCCTGTGCAGGGCTTGGTCTGCATCCAGCTGCTCACAAACCCTAGCTGTGAAAGTCTGTTTTTCCACTGCAAAACACTAAAGCTCCCCAAAAGGGGCATTTCTTCCAAGCCAAAGAATCATATACCTTCCCTACCTGGGCACCAGGGATTGCCCTTTAGGTCTGCAAGTGACTTTCAAGCCCAAAAGCTGCAGCCTAGCCGGGATGAAAGCCATGCCCATGGCTCTCCTCCACCTAACTTCTCCTAATTTCTTGCCAAACACATGTTCTCAGACACTTTATGCCCATTTAACCGCCTCTTCCCGACTCCAGCAGCTGGTGGCTGCCCGGTGGGATGGATCTCAGTGGGATTTTAGCACTAGCAAGACCACCTGTCCCTTCTGCGGCTGCCCCAGCACCGCCTCCCTCCCTCCCCGACACCTCCCCAAGGTCATTAGTTTATCCTGGGCCAGGACCATTAATTGAGGCCAAATCCTTCCCAGTGCCAAATCTCGACAATCCCCATTTATCTTCTCTGCCTGGTCCAAAACCGCTCCTTTTCATCCCAATCCAGTCTCTCTCAGGCTATTTGCTACCATTCACCAGTTATCAGTCGCACCCTAACCCTGGTCTTAATTAAGAGTTTATCACCCTGCATGCATGTGCATCCACACCCACCCACCCATACCCATCCACACACATCCATCTGTACAGATATGCCTCTTTCCCCTCCTCCTACAATATCTGGGTCCAACCATAGATTTGATCCCAATTTAAAGATGTCAGCAAGCCCAGCGGTCCCGAGCTCCTACACATCTCCTGGAAAGGGACAGCAGGACGCTGCTTCGCTGGCATTTTTTCCCACCGAATGGGAGAGGTTGTTGCCTATCTCCCTTTTTAAATGAACATATCATTTCCCTATCTTCTTCTTTCTTTTTCCAATGAAATATTTTTACCTTGCACGACCTTTTGCTCAGCAGCTCCACACACTGTATTTCCTGAGGAGTAAATGATTAAACTTTGGAGCCCGGAGCTTCATGTTTAAATGTCAAGCTTGAAACACAGCGCCTCAGAAGAGAAATCGATAGGATTTCAATTTTCTTGTAATAAATATGGCCTTTATTGGGAGCAAACCAAGAAAACGGCTGGCAGCCTATCTCACAGTTTTACTGTTTTTTTGTTTTTTTTTTTTTCAGCTCAGAAGATCTTTTCTTTTGGTTTCATAGTTAAAACAATAAGCTTTGAGAGAAATAAGTCATCTTCACCAGCACAAACACATCTATCGGCTGCTTATGGGGGAGCTCAAAGACTTCTGTGGTAAAAAAATTCCCAGTTACAGCTGCTAATAGGTTATCAAAGCAGCATATCAGTGTAAGAAAGCATCTTATTTATTTTTTTATAGTTTATTTGCTGAATATTACTAATAGTTGATGCTACAAATAGCTGAGCTGACCCCAGCTGGAGGTAGGGAAATGATGGGGTAAGAAAATCACCTACATGGGTACTTGTTCTTCTCCATGGCTGGCTCATAGGCCTTTCTGGGAGGAAAATAATGAGACATACATTAATGGGTCATTAAATGTCACTGTAATGCAGGGGTCTGCAGCCACCAAAACCCACTGGGTCCCGAAGGACTTGACCCAAATGCTCCAACTGGAATTCTTGTTATAGAGGCAGCGGGAATCTTCAGTGAGCATCACTCTCTGCCCAGTTTCGCCAAGGCTTTTTCCCTGGGGACACTGTGGTGTGCAATAACTTCAAGCACACCCTGGTTTCTTCTCAGGGGGTGCAAAATGAGCAAAGCATTTTGCTGGCCATGCTGCTCCAGTTCCCGTTTCCTACCTGAGCTCAGCTTGGAATTGCTTCCTCGATACCCATCTTCACCTAAGGGAGGTTTGAGCTCTGGCAGCAGCTGTGTTATTAAAAATGCACACTTGGAAGCACACACGCACCTGCTGAGGGAACTGCCACAGGGAACGCCACCCATGCAGCGCTCCCACCTGCATCCCTGCATCCAGTTTTCCAGCATAGCCCATTTTTTCCTATCTTACCCCATTTTGAGCTGTTTTTGTGATGCCTTGATGTCAGTTCACTTTCTGGACCAACCTGGTTGCCTGTGCAATAGTTTGTCCTAGAAGCTCCTGGAGTTCCACGCCGCATCCGCGGCATTGTGGACGAGATAGTCTCTCCCCTCCCACCCATCTGTTTTACCAAGCAGGTACGACGTGTGCCCTTCTCCAGTCCTTGGGGTGCAGCTCCCTCCTCGTGTCAGCAAAGATGAATCGCCCTGGGATCAGGCCGTGCTGTTTTGGCTGCTTCTTAATGCACTGGAGGGTGACTTTCAACAGGCCCTGTTGACTTGAATAAATCTATCTCATTCTTTCATCTCTTCTGCTCACCAGTCCCTTTTTTGTGGAAGTATCTGGTCACAGTTTATGCATTGCATGCTATTTATGCAGTTCAGCCCATGAAAAATACATGAAGAGTCCCTTGCTCTTTCTCCCCACAGCTTCATAAATCTTGCATCGCTTTCTGCACAGCAGAAGCACAACTTAACGGGGTGATGGGGAGCAGCCTCCCCACAGCTCCTGCCCTGGGGCCACATTATCCTCCGGGGATGCTGGCACTACAGGCTCAAACCCTGCTGGACTGGCAGAGGAGGGGGGCATTTAGAGCCCCCTGAGCCCCATTTTCAGATTATTGCATAGGAAAAATGGCAGAGGTGCTCTTTCACTGCCCTGCAATGTCACCAGCACTGGGGTCATCTTGTTTTGCAGTTTGTTTCAGGTTTACTGAAACCAAGAGGGATGCAGAAAATAACATTACCGTTCCCAGCTTGTTAAGCATCCTCGAGAGTTGGCATTTGCAACTGGAGATGCAGCTGCACATTTACTGCAAGGACCGGCCAGACGCTGTGCAGAAGAACCACCCAAAAAATATCAGGCACTTGCTTAAGGACCCGCTTTGCAGGTAAAGCACCTTACCTTCCTGGTCAGGTAAATTTATTATTCAGCAGCCAGAGTGCAAGTGCCTCTTCTCACTCTGAGCCCAGCAGCAGGAAATAATAAGCAAACCCTGACTCCAGATTCATGTAAGGGCTGGTCCCAAACCAGGGTGGGCACAAAGGCTCAAGGGAATTGCCCAATTCCTTACTTCTCACTTAAAACTGAGCATTGTGGAAGGAGTTCGTAGCCAGCTCTCATCTTTACTGGTAGCAGTAGCAAGTTTTATCTATTTGCATCCCAGTTCCCTTCTCCCTGCTGCTCATGTTGGCTGAGAAACAGGGACAGGAGGCAGCTGCTGTCATGGATGTGTCTTCATGAGGGCACCATCCCTACTTCTATGGCAGCTGAAATCAGGGAGACCCTGTTAAACACCCTTGTTCCTCAAGATTTTCACTTGCCACCTTTCTTTTTTTTTTGCATTGAAGCTGCTAGAGGAAGTGAACATTCCCATTTTCCCCATGAGCCCAGCCTCGGCTGTCTGATGCCTCCCCATCGCTTGCAAAGCTATTTTGCTTTCAGCTTTTTTAAAAAGTTTCCCCATTTTTGTGTTTCCCCCTTCACAGGCTCTCTGCCTCCACCAACCTATCAAGGCTGCTGCCTACATGGGGGGAGTTAATGTTCCTTCCCCTGTCCTCAGAGCCTCTCTGACCCTTCCCAGCATGTCACCATCATGGTCCAGCAGCAGACAACCCTGGGCTGAATAAGAAAACACTGTGTGGGGATTGGCACGTCAATCCAGGGAGACTTCATTCAGGTTGCTGATGGCCTCAGTTTGTTAACCCTATTGAGCTTGTGCTCCTTTTAATATATAAACCAGCATTCCTCTGCTACCCCTTCCCGTGACATGGGGAGAATCAGCATCCGCAGCTCCCTCATTTGCCCTCCAGCAGCAGTCATCTCGAAGGAGCCAAAAGATGCTGGCTGCCCACCACTACCTCTGTTAGACCTTCCCCAGGCTGATCTTTTCCCCCTCGCCCCTCAAGTCTTTCCCACCCATGGCTTTTCTCACCTCTTTAGTGCTGGTGCGTGGCCTTTTGCAGCATGAGGTTGCCCCCAAATCCATGGGGCAGGAGAGAAATGGGGCTGGGGATGCAGTGGCAGGAGCTCTGGCTGGCCATGGACCTGCTGGGGTCCGTCCCCCACCCAAAAAAAAGTCAGAGAAAAAGAAAATCAGTCCTTGGGGTGAAAGAAACAAAAAATCACAGAAAGTTGGTATTTCTGAGAGATGAAGGAATAGGCTGCTCTGGGGCTCTGTCAGTTCAACAGGTGCTTTGCCCCACAAACCAGACTAAAGAGAAGATTTTCACCCCCAAAATAAAAACAGAGGGAAGAGGGAAGAGCCTGTAATAAGGTAGGATGCCTTCATGTAGAGTCTACACGTCTCCCTCTTCCCAGAGGCCCCTCTCTCCCCCAGGGACCACAAGATTAGCACCAAGTCTGTGTTTAGGAGAGAAAAAATAATTATGATCATTTCCTTTCCAAGGGGGAAAATTCTGACACTTCATGAAAAGACAAGGGGGCACGCATGTGTGTGATCCACAACTGGATGTCACTGTTAGTCAAATGTCTTTATTTTTATGAAAAAATAGAAAATTTCATATCTTACACTACAAAAAAAAAAAAAAAAAAACAAACAAAAAACATGTACACAAACAAAATGCACAGAAAGCGTCCAAGGAGATGGGGAGGGGGAAGGGAAGGAATAAATACAGCAGTGCTATAGTCTCCTATGAGTTAAAACACCGATGTGATGAGCTGAGACAGATGCTGAAGCTCTGGCCGTGCTGGATGAACCAGCTCTCACCCTACCTGCTCTAAGGAATTACAAGAAAGGATCGGAAACTAAATGTTACTTTTAAGACTGCTACTCATGTATCTTACATATGCCTTAACGACTAATTTCAAGACCCCAGCAGTCCAAGGAGTCACAATTTCTTGACCACTAGGACTTTCTACATTATATTCAACACTGAATAGAGGAAAAAGAAAGTTTTCCTTCATTTTTTCTTCTTTCCATCATTTACAAATAGAAGGAATAAATAAAATTCTAAACTGATTTTCTTTATTTCTTTTAAAATCAGTCTTCCCTTTTTATGATCAGGCAATTATTCCAAATGGTAGCCACACAATGAGAGGGACTCAGTCTACACAAGCCATGCTTGGGGACGCTTCCTTCACCCCAAATTAAAAACTGTATTAAAAAGAGCCTTTTCACCTCCCAGATCCTTTGAAATACCTTCCTTGCAATTAGCAGTAAAATATACTGGGAAAAAAAGTATTCATTGGACCAGCTGCAGCAGTACTGAGCTGGAAAAGCAAAGCACTTGGACTTACCGTAGACAGGAAATCCACCTACAGCCCTTACAAAGAGCATAACCAGTAAAATATTACTGTCCTCTCGTTCTGCTTCACCTCAATATACACCATCATGCCCAAAATACAGAGTACTTGCAGTTCTTGGATGGGAACCAAAACACTCCGTTGTTTCTGGAATCTGCTTGTGGACATAGAAGCTGTAACTTTTGGACCCTACTCGTTAAAACACCATTTTATTTTATTTTTAGCTCCAAGACAAAGCCTATTATACAGAGATCTGTAGCAAGAACAGCTCTTGAAATAAATAGAAAAGGTTATTTGTTTGTTTATTGGAGGAACCAAGAAGAGGTGCCCTATTTACAAACATAGTCTGGCTTAAGAACAGTTTTATTTCCACTAGTTCATAATTGTGAAGGTTACTCCAGCACCTGGTATGCACCCCCACCATACAGCATATGCCTTTTAAAACTCCACAAATGGTGAGAAGGGTTTTTTGATGTTAAAAGTCCATGAAAAAAAAAACAAACCCAACTTCTCCCGCAGAGCCAATAGGTAAGGAATGACTGGAGATGACGGGCAGAAAGTGCTGTGTGTTTGCCAACAGCATCGCTCTCAGTGCAGCCGATGGATGCAGGCAGCAACCAAACGATTCCTCCTGACAAAACGAGTTGCTTCTGTCTTCCTATGGGTTATTTTCCCAAGTGCTGCAGGCAGGGAGGCACAAATAATCCCAAGACTCTTCTGTTGACAGCTCTAATAATCTTATTTATTATATGACAAATCTCTTTTATGCGCTGAAATTGTTATGTCTTGTTTTCCCCCCTCCCTCTTGCTCTTTTGTGGTCTGGTGACTGCCAAAATGAGACAACAGGATGAGAAATCACACCGTCAAGATTTGTCAGACCGTGCTGTGGCTCCTCTCCCCCTCCTATTTCTCCCAATTCCTGAGAAGCTTGGTAGCAGCTCGCAGACGATGGGGAGGAGACTATTTCCAAACAGGCAAATACTGCCTGAAGAAGCCCTACTGAAAGCAAGCAAGCCCTCCTGCTAATGAAAAACCCCAACCCTCTCACTTTAGAAACGATTCTTTGTATCAGAACTCATCCAAAGGCTTGGAGGAAAGACCTTTGAAACAGCTGAAGGTGGCATTCGACACCTACTTCTGCAAGATGTGAAGGACACACTTCTGGCACAGGATGACCTCCTCAGGCTTGGCTCTGCAGAGCTGGGGATGAAGGGAGCTGTGGCAAGTCAACACACTGATGTTATCATCAAGGAAGGATGCTACAAGACGCTACCCAACCCCTAAGGAAGCAATATTATCTACAAAAGCAGCAAATACTTGCAATCTGCTCAGCCTCTTCAAAATCCTTATCTTTACCAAAGCCTTCACAAAGATAAAGCCTAACTTAATGAATACCAAATTAACTGTGCTGATTAATCCTATCTACAACAAAGGAGGAGGAAAGCCCCAAACTGTTTCTTGTTGGGATTCCCAGGGGGTTGGGTTGCCTTCAGGTCCCTGTGAGAACAGCAGCCATGAGCTTTAATGGACACATTGAACTCCAGCTACACCCAAGTGCTGACCCGAGCCATGCCAGCCCCAGATGGATAGGACCTTCTTGCCCATGGGATGCCACCACTGTCACCATGTTGCACCACTCTGCGCTTTCCTCCTCTCTGCTCCGAAGTGGCCAGGTCGATACCCAAACCAAAAAAGCCCAGAGACAACCTGGGACAGCACAGTTCCCAAAATAATCCCACCACCGCCACTTTGGGGGAAATACTGCAAAATCTCCATACTGGATGACCACGGGATTGCCTCCACACCTCACCTCAGTACTTAACCCCCGTAATGAGAAGAGGAACAGCAAAATCCCTTCCTTTCAGCTAAAACCACCTTGTGGTTTCTCCCCTGGGCTACCAGGCTGAAATGCTGGTTTGGAGGCAAGCCCTTGAGCAGGACTGATACACATGAAAACTGATGCCATGTTGCTGGAGGCCACTGAGAACCAGATGTTTTACTCTTCTTCTTCTGGACATCCCCAGCCCATGGTGGAAAGGAAGAGGGGATGACATCTTTTATTTAAGCAGGCTCCTTCTCCCTCATCTAAGTAACCAAGACTCCTGAAGGCTTTATATGTTGCTCAAACCAAGCAGCAGCAAAAATACAAAGCATAGCAGTAACACAAACGGAAGACAAAACAAAGCAGAAGAGGAGGGGGAAAAAAAAAAAGAGAACAAACCAAGGAAAGAGCCCCAATCTTGTACCTGATGCGTAGCAAACTGTACAGTATATACATCTTTGTCATGTATTATCCTCCCACAAGAGGAAATGAAAAGAACTTGGTAACATAGAGGGAGAAAAAAAAAATATACACCCTGTATTGTATTTGCCATGGAGCAAGCAACATGTTTATACACTAGTCTCTATAACTTAATGCTGTGTAACAGCATTTTCTTTTCTTTAAATTTACAAAACAAAATATCTATCAAGAAATAATCTAATCATATTGCTCTTCAATACACTTCTGTAGACAAGTAAGACTTGAAGTTAAACTTCAGTAAACCGCAGCTTTTGGGAGCCCACGAATGGCTACAAAACTTCTCTGCTCAAGTCAGTCCTTGGAAGCATTAACATCTGCTGCTGTAATTCAGTATATAAAGGTGCTATATATATATATATATATATATCTCCCAAGTACAGACAACGTGTGGTGGGAAGGCTTGTCATCGTCGCTGAAGCTTAAGAGATGGGTTAACCTCACGTACAGCAGATTCGTTTCCATGTTCCATGCATCTTACATTTACTTCATGAAAATGAGGACACAAACAGGAAGAAAAGGAAAACTTTAGTCAAACACTGCTTTAGAAACACTGTGGCAGAGGCCAACGTCCTTCAGTTATAGAAACCACTGAATTTCCCTTTTTATCTTTTTTTTTTTTTTTTTTTTAGTCAAAATAAATCTCAGGGCTAGTGTACAAAGTGCAGGACCGACCCACTTGAGGAAGCGACTTTAAAACCAAGTTACAATGGCACCATCCCATTCACCAACTGGACCTTCATCTCTTGAAGGCTGTTCATTATCTTCTTCTGGTGACCAACAAGTGTCACTCCCAGCCGCCTCAAATCCCTGTGGGAGAAAGCAGACGTTGGTTCCAGGGACCGCTCAGGCACACGCCGCCACACACACCACGCACCTCGCGCATCGATGCTGCTGCCAGCGCCTACCTCTTACCATTGGCGGCTCCTGAAGCCAAGCTTAGCTGGCAAGTTTAATTTTCCCCAATTTATAAAAAAAAAAAACCAAAACATACAGCTGACAGCATCTTGGAGAGGTGATGTGATTTGATTGAGATTACATTGCTGGCCAAGGAGAAAAGCCTGACAGCAAAGTGTCAGCATCACCTTTGGCCAAGAACTCTGCTAGGCATGAAAATTCCTATTTACAAGAGAAAAGCTATGTAAGAAAGCCTGCATTGCAGTTTCCTCTTCTCCTTAGAGAGGCTGGTATTTGATCTCAGATATGAGCAGTGAGGAGTGAGGTCAATCCACGCTTTCTTCCTCTTCGGACTAGGCAAATAATCCAAAGATACACAGACTGCAATCCTAGAGCCAGCTCCTACAGAGAGATGAATGGCAAAAGCCTCGAGCATGGCCACCACTCCAATGACCCCCTAAAGTCAACAGGAATCGGCAACACAGCTCCCCCTGGGCCTTTGCAAACCTTCCCGTAAACCCACATTTGATTTTTTTGCGGGGGTGAATTCTGTAAGACAAAGCCATTTGTGTTGAGTCTGTCTACTGGGCTGCCGTTACAGGAAAACTGCAAAATAAGATATGCAAGATTAGGAAGAAAGATTGTTTTCTCAGAAGCTCAGCACTCTAAAATTTAGGTGTATAGATGAAGGTAAGCACTAAGGTTCATGTTGATGGTGTGAGAGAGGCACCTCCAGGGAATGATTTATCTCATCCGAAGACAGGAGTGGGACAAGTCATCCCCTGGAGATACTACAGCAGGACCTTGGGTGATTAGATTCAATGAAACATCTAAAGCCAGCTAAGGCCATGGGTTATGGCAGAGTATAATTGTAGGGATTTCTTTCTAGGAGGAAAAGTGTTAACAAAGAAATTGTAGGAAAAAAGCTCGGAGGAAACATCAAGACAGGTGTGTCTGTGTTTCCAACACAAGACACAGAGACTGTTAGAGAAGCAGTTTGACTTAGAGGACATGTGGCATTTTATCTGAAGACTTCCACTAGAGAAATATCAGCCCCTCACTTTCTACCTCCAGGCTGGACTGAATAAAGGATGTTTTCAGAGTAGGGCTCTATGGTCTTGTCAATATACACATGAATCCCAGAGCTGCTGATACACTGTGCGCAAGTCTTTTAGAAGAAAGCTCTCCACCGAAAGCCAGCAGGATGTGACCTCCTCAAACATGGAGGCGTTCTTTGGGCACCACGCTGGAAGGGCTGGAGCATGCAAGGGCTGGGGATCGCCAGCAACACCTGGGAGCCCAACCATCACCTGAGACATACTGCAAACCTGGCCTACAGCTCACAGCACGGTTACATGCCGAGCTGCAGGTGAACATATGCAATGACCACCAAAACTCTTTCATGTAACATTGCGTGAGCTACCCATGGAGGTGTGCCTCTCTCAGCAGCTTCACGTTCTGGACAGAGACTCCTGTGTGAATACAACCAACCATCCATGTCCAAAAATTACATAGCAGAACATTGCTTTGAATAAAAAGCAGTCCTGAGTGAAGGTTGATACGTTAACACATAAGCTGATTGAAGCCAAAAGCTAGATCTGTTGTTCTCCAAGGACTGTCACGCTTTGAGCCTTTTGATTTGGAAAATACCAGATTTTCTGCTCCAGGCTAAACACTTCATTTCATTATCGTACCCTTTTCAGGCGATGCACCTCACTGATGCATAGGGGAAATCACAACGTAAGGGGCACGGAGCAAGGGAGGTCAATGAGACACATCAGCAACGCTCCTTACCTGGCAGAGAAAAGGCTGCAGCATCTGCAAAAGGTGTCTACCTTCTCAGGGGGACATGCTTTCATTTCTGCCTCCACTGAATTGTGAAACTAGTTCAGCAAGTCATCTTAATAATGAAGGAAAAGGTAGTAATGCTATTGTTACATGCAATTTATTTTATGTACACAGCACAGTTGGAAGTTCACACCAAAGTTTAAAAAAAAAACCTCAAAACCCAACCCAGGATAGGACCTGATTTTTAAAGGAGCCAACATCCATCTTCCCCCTGCTGAGTGCTGCTCTGCTGGCACTTCTGGAAAATTCAGCTTTTTTTTTTTTTTTTCCCAGGTATCTAAAGTGCAAGCTGAGCTTTTTTGAAAATCTAGCACCACGTATTTCACAGATGTATCATTTCCTATACTCTTGCATATTATACAGAAAAAAAAGGCCTGAAACTATGAGAAAAGCATGTACATTTTGGTGTTTCACATGCAGCTCAATCAGCCTAATAAAAATAACCCTACTCACTATACAGCTTTTTTTTTTTTTTTTTCCTCCCCCCTTATAGTATCCCCTTAACTCAATATCCTTGAGGAGCGCCTCATTGATTTACAAGAAAGAAAGAAGAAAAAGGAGTTTCTGGTTTCAAACCGTTAGCTGCTCACCATGGGATCCGGTCTATTTTTTTGGAATATCAAATCCTCTCAAATGTGGAGCCGCCAGCCAAAAGCACAGGGACTCCTCAGAGATGGGAAAAACACCACCATGATTTCTTTCACCTCCGCAAAGACAGACCAGAAGACAACAGCTCCTGAGCCAGATGCTCACCTAGCATAAAATCAGCAGCTTTATTCAAAAACCACCTTGCACGTTGCAAAGCCAGAAACAAAACTTCAAAAACTGCCTAGAGAATGCAGGAGCTTTAATTCCCATTTTTCAAGCATGACTTATAGCACACTGCACACTCCCGTGCATCCCGCGCTGAAAGACTTTAAGTGGCATAAGGCAGAAGCCAATTTTAAACAAAATTGGGTGCGCAAACCAGCTGGTTTGGGGACAAAAAAAAAAAAATCAATTTCTGTGCCAAAGGGCTGCAAAACAACTGTTCTCAAGCTCCAGTCCAAAGCTGCCTGGCTCACATTACCGCAGCCAACTGTTAATTTTACTGGGATCAGCCCTGCAGAGGAGATACGTGTGGGTATCTATTGGCACTTTACAATAGAAATGTGCAATTCCCTGCAAGAAAAAGCACAACTACTGGGTTTTGTGTGTGCCACTGCAGCAACGACACAGATGCTCCCCGAGGCCGTGGAGATACGTGCACCCGTGTGCTGTGGGGTCACTCCGCTTCAACGTACTTGACCTCTCAAGCAACAAGACAACCTTTCTTCTTGTTTCAGGGAGAAATCTCTCCTTTTCACTTCTCTTTCATTCAGAGAGGGCTGAAAATGGAAATGGGCAGGACTTTGAATCACTTGCCAACACAGTACTGAGAGGCCAAACTAAGTTGACCAAAAAAGCCAAGGAAATAAAAGGGAAAATTGGTGTTGGCTCATCCCAAACAGCCTGTACGCAGCTGCATGCATGCTGCTGCTCTCTTACCACCGCCTTGCACGGAAACCCAGCTGCAGTGTGCCAGGGACAACGCGGTATCCCCTTCCCTGCAATGTCCTCCATTTGCAAGGGTTGAATTCAAGGTCTCCACGTTGTATATTTAAAACATTTTATTTACAAACAGAACTACTTATACACCATGGACCAGTTTGTCAAACACAGTGTAGACTAGGACTGGATTGCCACATAAAATACAACCCCCCTCACCAGCCGGTTAGTCATGCAAGCAAAAGGGCCAGGTTCCTGAAAGATCTCCGTGGCTGGCAGCCATCAACCTAACACAGGTATTTTGTATTTCATCTCCCATCCAGGCCAGATTTCACCACTCTTCTTCACGTGGTGTAACTCTACAATTGCCTGTGCAGACTGGGACTACTCACGGAGTTAGTTGTCACTTTGAATGAGGGGTTCTTCTTCTTTGAAGAAGAACCTCAAAGACCTTCAGAAGACGCTAAAGAGAAAGGAATCCACTTGCTAGGGACTTCTGCATGAAATGAGGACTTAAAAAATTTTTTTTAAGAGTTCATCTGCTCTTATTCATTATCCCCATTCTACTTGATTATGAGATAAGAATTGGTTTGTTCAAAAGCAGACACAGTATCACAATCTCACGACTGAGATTTCGAGTTAAGAAAAATCATCTAGAGCAGGTGAACTCTTAAATGCTCTTCATCCAGTATAACTTTTAATAAATAATTTATTTTATTTTAGAAGGAAAAAAATATACAATGCAAAGCAACACAGCACATATTATTACAAATATTCAGAACTCTTCATCTAATAACAAACAACAGGGTGTCCTGAGATTCAGTGAGTACAGATCTTTCAAAAGGTGGAAGTGTATAGTCCACATGGTTAGTAATTGGTCCAGTCAAGGGTCAGACTGAAACTCATGTCATGGATCTATCTATTCTTGAGTATTGTCCTGGTAAAGTTATTCTTGCAGTGGATTGAAAATGCTCCAGACACACTCAAAGTCACTAGATGGTCCACAAGTTTAAAGAGCAGGTCTGGTCCACTGGAAAGGTTGCCTTCAAGTCTGATATCCAGTTGGAAAGAGGGGGTGGAGGGTGAGGCTCCACTTTTCACAAGGTGATTCATCCCTTTGCAAGAATTAGAGCTAAATGTAGAAATCACTCTTTGTTTGAACACATACATTTTCAGGTCTTTGCTTAAGCAGGCAGAGCTCAGGACTTGGGGTGATATTCACCAGTTTTAGCTTTTTAATCTTTTGCTTTCAGAAATTTGTCACTAATTCTACTCTTTTCTGGAATAAATGCATCAATCTATCAATTTGAAACAAGGAGGGTGGTAATCGAGATTTTGCTTTGAATGCCAGGGGGAATTTTAAAAAAAATGTTGAACATCTACCATCTCAACCAGGTCCTGTAAAGAGGCCACAAGCTGGGTGCCCACAGTCACCAGTCCCGTCAGTGCTATGGCCAACTCCTCCTACAGCACAAGTAATTTTTTTTCAGTAGATCTTAGGAATTCTTTACATTCATCATATTTCTTTTTCCTGCCTTTTCTGGCAGCAATTACTCAGTTCTCCTTTCTCCATCTAATTTACACATCTCTCTCCTACACTGTTTGAATTTGGGGAAGATCCTTTTGGATGGCATTTGAAGGCAACCTCTTATAAATTGTAAAGAATGTTTTACTGATGTCATTTGGGGAAAGCAAGCTGCTTTCAGATGTTCAGATCATCTTTTCACCTGATCCCCCCAAGTCCCAGCTCTGGAATATACTGAACAGTTGCCTCTATTAAAAATGACAAGGAACATTTAACCTAAATTCTCCTTTGCAGAATACAAAATATTTTGTTGTTCCCTTTTACAGGGAGGAAAAAAATGAAAACCTCCAGAAAACCAATATCCCCAATATACTAACCTTTAAAGAACTTTGCTTGTTCCGGTGTTTATTTTCTGGAGAAGCCATGAGAGTCTAGAGCTGAGCCCACCCACAAGTCATTTCTCTCCCTTACTTTGTCAATTTTTAAGGGCAATCTGCCAGCTTACATCAGCCTGAGCACGTGGTTCAGGTCTTCAACACGCGACACCTTTCCTCTTAAGCCACTATGATGGTTTCTCCTTTTTTAACAGCTGAGAATCTGATCTTTCATCCTTTTTTTACTATATCTGAGAGGGACGAGAGATGTCTTGATTTGGATGGCTGGTTGGCTTTTTAACAAACCTTCCACAGTTTTCCCCACAATAGACCTGAGTGGAGCCGAGTCTTCTTGCTAAGCCACCACCGTAACGCAAAGGTGCATGGGCTAAGTTGTTCAAGAGCCAAGCCTGACTCATGCAAGCATCTCTTTCCAAGGCAGCTGGCGGGGGGAATTTATTCGCTGTCATGGATAACTAACTAGTTGGTGTTAGTTTCAACCTTTTTTTCATTTTGAACCAAAATGCAAGATGGATTCATGAAACGTCTCCTTTCAGCTTAAAAAACCCACCAACAAACAAAACCCAGAAGCTCCCCAGGCTCTAAGGTATCAGCTCCTCTGCTGCTGTAAAAGCCTGGAAGAAAGCTGAAGCTGAGCAGCTCAGACATGTTGTCTCCACTGGGGCCAGTGGAGAACCAGAGTGGATGACATTTGTGCCACAGAGAATATACTGGGACCTGGTGGAGGGGGCCTTAGAGATGGTTTGCAGCTGGTGAGAGTCAGAGCATCTCTGGCAGCTATAATCTTATTTAAAGACTTTTAAACCAACTTGCCTTTCTGTCTAGAACTGTAGAGATAATGGATTACTTGGTTCACTGCCAATCAGAAAAAAACATTTTGAAGCACATTTTGGGTAGTCTGAAAAGATTTTGGGGGATATTTAAAAATTTCTGGAATACCAAAGAGTAAATATAGGGAAGTATTTAAATTTTTAAGTCAAATTAAGGAGATCATTTCACAATCTGAAATGTTGCACTCAAGAAAATGGGAGGTTAGGAATAGTTTTGTCAGCAGGATGGGATGCTAAGACTGTCAGCACAGAGGGATGCTAAGACTGTTTACAGCTGCACGAGTAAGTGAACTTCTAATTTATTGTCGACAATGACCATTAATTTGGGCTCAAACTCAACATTTTCTCTGACCTAAGCCAAAGCATTTCACTTCTGAGCATTTCTTGTAGAGCTCTTGAAATTGCATAGAATTCTAAAGAGGAACAAACTGGAAGCTTTTGTGAAACCCGATTTTCTTTTTTGATATGAGACTAATTCAGCCAAACAGCAACAAGTCTGTGATGTATTTTAGACAATTTGCATTTTCTACCAAAACTTGCTCTGCTTATGGTGGCACAGTAGAGGGGAATGCCCCAATGCTTTCCTTTTCTCTTAAATTACTGCCTCATCCTATCCCTCATCTTCCCAATCGTCCTCCAGTTAGGTCCTTCTGCCGTGTGGACTCTGACCACCTTGGGGATGGACCTCTTCCTTGGTCAACATTTGTAGATCACCAGAATATGGAGCCCCTAAGCCTGGTGTTTCTGGGCACTGCCATATCAGATGAGTAGATAAGGAACTGTGGAGTCCTTAAAAGCCAAAGTAATATGGCATGTATTTGCAGGACTAGGTTGGGAAACCACACATAAGAGTCTCAGGTACCCAAAAAAGGATCTACGTAGAAATCCATGCACCCTGACTCCCTTGACAATCTCTAGAGAGCTCAGGATTTTCACGTGAATGCCTGAAGATAGATCAGATGAGTCCAGGTATAAGGGACAAATATTAATGATGCGAGTGGAGCAAATAAAATCTGAGTGAAAGCAGATATGCTCCTGTACTCCCTCCATACATATAACACAAAACTCAACTCCATGGAGATGTTACTGATGGGCATTATGTGCAGAGGACCTCCTACCCGGTACAGTGAGCTCCACAGCAAGCCCTGTGGCAGACAGGAGAAATGCTGAAGTTCTGCAGGGTGTAGGGACTTTTCTAGTTTTATTCCTGATCATCAGCACAGATTCTGTATGTGCACTGGCAATCTGCATGTGGTCAAAGGAGCCATGACCTTCTCCAAAACAGCATGGAGCGTAATCCTTCCCATTCTGCCTTAATGCTTGCTAAGTTCAGATTAACCCAGGTAGAAAGGCAAGCTTTGGTGTGAGTTTAGGTAAGTGGCAGGAGGAAAATACAGGTGTAATTATACAAGCAAGGCAGGCAATTAAAATGTGGAGCATAACGAATCAGCAGCCCTGAGGCATTTACTAAGCCAACTGAGTGCTGTCACCCCAACTGCAGTCATACCCACGTGCAAAAACCAAGGGCACATTCAGAAGGAAAAGTCTCGGCCAGGGAGCCTGTCCCCTAGAGTTGTGGGTTTGCTGATGCTCTTCTGTTGCCATCGGCTGTATCTGTGTTTATTTCTGTAATGTTGAATACTATTTCCATGCCTTACTGGGCTTGACTATCCACCTGGTTTTGTCCAAATCAACTGTGAAAGCAGCTAATCCAGTGTAAAACCAAGACTCTAGCTCCTATACATTTACTAGCAGGGTGGGGCTTTTATTTGGAGTTACTGACAAATAAATCAACTGCTATTATGTTGAAAGGACAACTTGGCAATTATTCAAACTCAAGAATTAATTTCCATGAGTAAAGGAGCCAAAGTTCCAGCTGTGACAAGTTTTAGTCTTACCTGCACTTGTTATCATCAATACAGATGCTAAAAGAGAACCTGTTTACTGCACAGAAAGGGCAATGGTTTCCCGTTCTGCAGCCTCATCCCTACATATTTTTGAATGGTTTGTCTTCCACGCTCCCCTGCAATTCCAAGAAATGAGGTGAAAATGATCTGAGCACTACTCACTCTAGAGTCACCTGAGCCACGGCATCCATAGAACTGTATCCGTTCTCCATGAAGATCTCTGTATATCGGCCCATTTTGATAGCTTCCAGCCACTCACCCACCGATCTGTAGGCACCACTCCCGACTGGACTGTGCTCTACCAACAGATTTGATACTCTAAAGACAAGTAAAAACAGAGAAGCAAACAGAATCATTATCGAGATGTACCTGATGTGATTCAGTTGCTAGCATTTGTATATGGTAAAGATGACTCCATTGTGCTTTAAGTGATTGCTACAGCCTAAATCCTCCCAGGAGGCTCGATATGCAATGTATCAAACACACCACTTCACCTGCAACTTTACCCACTTTTGACTTAGTTCCTGCCATTTCTGGTCCTCACTGCAAGCAGAAAGAGGAGAGGACTAGTGCCCATCCCCACTACCTCTCGCCCACAAGCAGGCTCTTCTTTTATCAGGTTCCCCCAGTGACTCTTAATTCAAAGTCTTGGGTTTCATCCCTCCTGCTCTGTTTTCCTCCTCCTCCTTTAAAGCTCGTAATTAACTTAAAACAGCCCAGAGCCTGGAAGCCAAAACCCAAATTACATTTCCCAGCAGCAGCCATCAATGGCAGGCTGCTGTTAACACTTCAGGGGCTGCTCCCACAGAGTCGGGTGGGGATTTTGGATGCGGGCAGCATCCAGCAAGCCCTGCAGAGAGCAGCAATGCTCCAACCACGCTCCCGCCCTAAAACCAGCTCCCGCGCCCTTGCTCAAGACCTCGCCACGGCAATTGCTACCCGCTCGGTTATGCCACGCATGGAAGAAGCAATTCAGGCAAATAACAACCCTTCACCACATCAGAAATGCCAGTACAGTACCTGGCACAAGCGACCGTGCCACGTGCAGGTCCACCACCCTACTAATGATGCGGAGAGTAAAGGGGGCTTGTCCAAGGTCAGCCAGGAAGGAAACTAGATTTGTCCTCTGATTTGTAAACCAGGACACACAGCTCATATAAGCCTTGCATAAAGATTATTACCCACAGGTAAAAAAAATTCTTCTGGGTCATCCTCTGATGGTGAGAATTACACTTAAAAGACTTTCAACTGGAGGGAGAGCTGGGATATTATATTATTATAGCACTTCAGGAATCTTCATATATTTTATGAGCACATTAGTATTATTTGTTTATTTAATAGCAATGCTGAAGGGTCCAATAAAATGTGAATACTTGCAGTACCAAGAACATAATGGCTTCCCATAACATTTTATACACATGAGGAATTCAAAACTCCTAAGTAATCATAATGAGAAATGGATTTTCATCACTAATGTCAGGAGCTACCTACTGATATGCACACACTGTAATGTAGGAGTGACTTCCTCCTGTATTTGCATTAATGAGAATTTCCATAAAGAATACATTACATATATAAAAAAATCCTTTACAGCTGCTGTATGTTGAAATTATGATTCATTTGTAATTACTATGGTCTGGGCATGGCAATCTATGATTATAAGAGCACAGTCCCAAAGCCTGGCTGTTCAGGTGCTCCATCCGTACTGAAAATATCCACAGCAGCTCTGAAATGGAGAGGTTTGGAATTGCATGGACCTGTTCATGGAATAAAACATCAGCAAATTGCTTAGCAGCTCAATGAAATTGTTTGCTGCCTATTTTCCTTTTTTCTGGCATAACAGAGTGCATGAACCACCGCATAACAGGCTTGGAAAATGACTGTTCTGAAAATAAAAGAGAAACGTCACATATTTTATGCTATCATAAACCTTTTTCTGCAAGTTTGCTGGGACAGACTTTACATCTAATTGCTAATAAGAGTAATTTCTTTTTCAGATGGTAAATGATGCATGTAAAATAGTCCAAGGAATCAGATCTATATTGTATTTAAAAATTATCAGAGATTTCATGTTTATTCTCTCCCAGAGCATGAGATGCCATGCACAGGGACATGCCAGCACAAGGACGTGAGGTCCAGCTGCAACAGGTGAGATGGGCGACCTGCAGCTGTGCAAAACTCGCTTGGATGGTGTGGAAGTGGATGGGTCTGAGCTCACAACAGTACACCTGCTTTGGTCCACACCACCAGTCTAACCTCATCATACATCCCTCTCATTCCTGTCCAAGGAAAACAACTTGTCTTTTTTCTTCCTCCTCCGAGAATAAACTTTTCTGAAGGGCCTCTTCCAGTGTTAATCAGGGGAACTCCACTGCCATCAGGGAAGCAGCAATGATTTATATTCATCACTCCTTCATGACCTTGCAAAGGACTGCGTGATTAGCAACACAGATGGCTCAGAAGTAATACTTGTGTGCTTACAATGAAAAAAGAAAAAGCCTTTCCAAGACTCCAGTATAATGGAGACTCCAATACTAAAACTCACTAAAAAATATTAATCTCTTTTTTTTTCCCCAAGGGCAGCTTTAATTCTTGACCATATTTACCTTACTTGTAGCTGTGTAGCTATTCAGATTCATGTTTAATTGCATGCCAGCTGCTCTATTCACTTAATGTGGTTTTAGAAAATGGTTTGTGTACAACTCTTCGGGAACCACAGAGATCCTCTCGCAATTACCAAGACTGTCAGAACTGGTGGCGGTGGCTAGCACACCTGGGAATACTTGTGGGAGGATGCACTCGGACATCTGTGAGCTTTGCACATCCTAAGAGTTTCCCCAAGAGATGCTCTTCATTTGTATTACCAAGATAAAGTCAACAGACAGATAATTTGAGCAGCATTTACTATCTACTTCATGCACTCAAGTCTTGACCTCTCTAACCTTGGGGTAGAGCACAAGTAGCTTTATCATAGACCTATAAATACCACTGAAACTCTCATTTCTGAAAGACAGGCCACAGCAATTTTCTTTGTGGCAGCAGCACTGCATTTATAGAGTAACTGAATTGCTCACCTGCCTGCCAATTTCAACAGAAAATGTTGATTTGGGAAAACTCCCCTGGGCATAACAAAGCTGGAGGAACATCCACTCATGGACGCGCACAGGCTAAACAATAAGTGGTAATTCAGCCCCAGGGGCAGGTATTCAGACAAGGATCTTGCTCTGAGAAATGGCTCTGGCCTGAGTTTGTACCTGCTTGATGCATTAACCAACGTCTTCAAGCTGCTTGGGTTACGGATGAGCTTGTCCAACATGCTGACAATTTCGTCAAACTTGGGCCTGCTGTTGCGGTCCTTCTGCCAGCAGTCGAGCATTAGCTGGTAGAGAGCAGCAGGGCAGTCCATGGGACTTGGCAGGCGATAGCCTTCCTCCACAGCTTTAATTACCTGCAGGAGACAAAGCATGAGACTAATGGGTTGCTTTTCTTCCTCTCGCCTTTTTCCCAAATGCAAATTGACTTAAATAGAGAACTTTGGGACCAGCAATATGCTCATGGAAAAACTCCCCAACTCTCCACACAAGAGCCAAACCAAGTAAACTTCACTATCTTTCCTATTTTCTATGGGATTCGTTGAATAACTTCATTTTTGGTCACTGAAAAACAAATCTAGAAAGCCTGCTACAACACTGCTGCAACCAGGGGGCCAGATTGCCAGATTCCACTTGTTCAAAGCTCAACTGAGGTCTGCAGGTTATATACCAGGAAACTCCTGGAGCCTACCATAAGTCCATGAAAAGTAGCCTACGGGGCTTTCTGGCATCTTCTTGAGGTGCAGTGATTTTGTTTATTCAGATGTTGGCTTCTTTTTAAATGAAAAGGCATGTGCTAGACCACAAATTTGTATTACAGTAATAAAAGTCTGACTGTATTTCAAAAGAGACTTTGAATGCTAATTGATGGATGGATTCAAGGCAGAAGCAGAACAACCATCTCATATATCATTCAATACTGTCTGGGTCTAGACGTTTCTTAGTGTGGCCACATTTCTGCCAGGAATTTAAAATGTCAGCCCAAGAGTATGTAAATTAAAACCAGGGGAGGACTGTTGCATTGATTTCAAATTCAAACCATCTATAGTTCTATATGTAAAACAAGTGGCATGCAGATGTGCTGCCTGCCCTCTCAAAAGACTGAAATGAATAAATGAGGGCAGAATTGAAGCAAGAAACTTGTTTTCCCCAGTTCAGGGCAGATTTATAGCAGGGTTCCAAGCCCAGCAGTTCTCATTTCAAACCAGTACAATTTTCAGGAGAACACAGCTCACATTTCAAGCCACAGGGGTCTGTGACCATGCCAAGAGAGTCCCAGAGGCCCATCTTCACACCCTCTACTCCCAAGATTCCTTGGCCAAAAGGAGCTGGAAGCAGCTCTTTGTTATGTGGAAAACCACAGCACTTCACTGTTGGACTCCAAGGACTGCCTCAGATACCATTCATTCTAGGCACCGTCTCATGATTTGAAAACATCCCGTGCTTAAAAAAAATGCTCTGTGCTTAGCATGGAAATTGTTTTCTTGATCTTTAGTCCCTATACAAGCAGTACAGGATGGGCCACGTCAGGCTGGCACTGCATTTCAGAAGGCTCTGAAAATCAAGACCGCATGGATCGCTTTCCAATCATCCTCCATCACAGGGCTTTTTACCAAGTGGAAGAGTCCCAGGAATGATCCAGGCTGGCTGAGCAGCAGTAGTAGGAACCTCAAACTCCTTAAGGACGTACATAGTAGAGAAGAAGTTAGGTGAGGATTTGTAATCTTCTCCAAGTGTAGCAAGCACATCTGGAGATCTGGCCCACAAGACCTGCAGTCTCTTTTTACACCCATCTAAGATTTCATCTGTCAGTGGGCAGTTGTACCACTCTCCACCCAACCTACACTTGCAAAACAATCTCTTCTACGACCTGACTTTTGCTTGCAGCATCAAAAACCAGCCCCACTGCACTATACTACCTGCACTATCTGTTCTTCACACCAAGCTGGTCCCTGATACCAAATTTGCAGCTGCCCTATAAAAAACAGCCTCAGTGTGGCACAGCCATGAGAACGTTATTTGCCGTGTCCGTGTCTGCATTTATACCAATAAAGGATCATCCTCCAGCTGTAGCAGAAAGAAAAGAGTAGCAAGACAGGGAGCAGACCATCTGGCACCAGCTCAGAATATCTGAACTACATCTGCAGTGGGGTTATGTATGTTTGATATTCCTGGCAGTAACATCACAATCAATAGTGTTAACTCAATTTACAGGATGTCATTCATTCTGGCGATACAATGTAAATAGTATCAAAATACTGCTAGGAGCTAGGATGCTGAAATATACTCTCGAATCTGAAGGTGCCTTGGGGGTCTGACAATAAGAGGAGCAAACGAACGAAACAACAAAGACCTAATCACTTGTAGCCACCTCAGTACTTAGAAAATAAGAAAATGGCACATTCACTGTTCCATCCATCATTGCATACTGCTTTGTAAGACTTGAAGAGCTAAAATTTGCACCTATAAGGAGGCATTTTTGTTCCTGTTCCTCTTCTGGACAAGTGCTACTCATGGATTGGGGTGACTGAACTGGATGTTTGGGAGAGGACAATTTGGGATAGTCTATCACAGCAAGCGGAAGCAACACTTTAAGCTCTGTGTTTTCATAAACCCACCAGTCTGCAGACTAAAAAGCAACCACTGTGATCATTTAGCTTAGCAACCTGTGTGATACAGGCCACAAAATTCCTCTCAACAGTTCCTGCATCAAAGCCTTATCTTGTGGTCAAGTCAAAGCATATTTTCAGAAGGCCAGCCAGAAACCAGCACAATTTTGAAACGTGGTTTGTAGCCTTCGCAGTTATGCTTTCAGCCCTACAGCACGGCACCTCCTTTAAAGCAATCCGGCTGTAACATGGTGAGAATTGTTTAGCTCATCACTGACTGTGCTTGAAAACGATGTACTTTAATTACTAGCCATGCAACAAGAAACTCTTGTGCAGTGAAGTCTAAAATTCATGTGAGCAGCGGCCCCTGGTTCTCTGCATGAAAGCCAATGCTGTATCTAACACCACCAATTCTTCTGAAACACAAGCCGGGGGGGGGGGGGAAAGAAGAAGAGGCCTTCAGAAGATGAAGGAGGAAGGCATAAATTGCACAAGAAATGTGCCACAGCACTGAGTTAAGTTTCCTAGGCCACCACCATCCAGGCACTTGCCACTTGCACATAGGCACAGAGGCAACCCAAGCAAAGCCTGAGCAGGAACTGATGCTCATAAATATCTCACCAGTCCTCTGCTTTCTGCTGCTGAAGAAACCAGTCCCCCATCTGCATCTTCTCAGGCAAGTGTGAAATTCACCCTGTGCCCCACAGTGCACGGAGGCATGTGGGCTTTTCAGAACAGTTCTGTGAAGTGTGGACGTTCATAGCATTACGATCTAGACAAGGGACTCCCCTGTCCATGGAGTGTTATTTCATTGGCACCATCCTGAATCTTAGCCTGGCATTTACTGAACAACATCTGTGCTGTGCCAGTGCGTCAGCATTAAAGATAGTTACATTGCTCAGTGTGACCAAAAAAACTTGGCTCTCAATTGCTGCATTCTCTGCACAGGCTGTGGAAGAAAGTTTCTGTATTTGACTGAGATAAATCCCTGTGTAGATACATGCTGCTTTACCAAACTCCCTGCAAACGTGACAGCCTCAGCAATGCAAAAGCAGTGGGGTATTCATGCCAAACAACGCGCTTGTCTTGCTGGCAAGAAGCACGGCGTGACAGTCTCAAAGGTACTGCTCGCTTCCACTCCTGGACTCAAAGTGAGATGAGGCAGCAGCTCGCCATGACAGGTAGTAACATCCACTGATGGCAAAGGCCGACAGACAAAGCACAGGAGAAGCAGGGTGCTCTGCCAGATCCATTGCTGCCAGTGAAACGGCAGAAAGTCATGGTGACAGAGACGCTGCTCAAAAAAGAAAAAAGGATGAGACATTAGGTGTTGTGACCAGAGGAAACTCATGGCAGAGCAAGGACCCGTTTACTTTGCTCAGCTGGCAGCAGCAACTCTGCAGGTGGCAGGGCTGCGGAGACGAAGTGGGAGGGATGAGGAACGACTCTGTCACACGCAGAGTCGTGTGTTTCCCCACATATCGCAGAGCTGCTCTGAGGGCCCCGCGTGCCTCACGGTGACCCTGACCTCATGCACTAGCTGGCATCCTCAGAGACCTCCACATGACGTGGTTCTCAGAGATGTGAAGAGGAAGGAGGGGCCTAGAAAATCTGGCAACCCTGGGCTTAGAATTTTTTAGTCTTAGATAAGATGTTTATGGTGCGCTCTGGGTAGGAGGTAGGATCAAGAGATCCTTACACAGGCTGGGATCAGAGCTGCAGTCAGGAGGGAGAGTGTCCCCAGGCATCTCCCTGTTTGGAGATGCTTCAGAGGGTGGCCTTGACATCACAGGCTCAAGGGGGCACTGGGGCCCAGGAGCAAGGGGACACAACTCGAAGGGTGCTGTACAGACGAACCATGAGAGCTTGCATTAGCACAGACCTACAAGATGTTCACAACAGGAGCAAAACTGTGCTCTCGAGATCAGCAATGCAAGGGCAACCGAGACGCAGCTCTCTGGACTGCTGTCACTAGATCAAATCACCCAGCTTTTGTGCAGGGAAACAAAGCCCTTACTATGACTCTTGCATTTCTTCTTTAGATGGCAGTAGGGGTTTGAACACACAATTGAAATGCTGCCAGTTTATCAGCATCTATCCCCTGGCAGACCTTTGTCATTAAGCAGAGGAGGGACAGGCTCCAGCTCTAACAGCATTAGTGAAGCTCCAGTGGTCTGCTGGGGGAAGCAGGCTTGCCTCTGTGCAGACACATTTCCCTCTGTGCACAGCCTGCTCTGGGCTGCTGCTGCGAAAAAAGAGCATTAAATGGGAGGATCATTTTTGTCAGGCAAAATGGGGGAGCAAAGTAATTTTTACAGTGGCTCTCCCTCCTCTTGTCCCCATCCTGCCTCTCTGACTGCAAGATGAACGCCGAGCCCTCAAAGTCCCATCACGCGGCAGCTCTTGCACGTGCTTACATCTTGGTTTGTCATTTCCCAGTAAGGCCTCTCGCCGTAGGACATCACCTCCCACATCACAATGCCGTAGCTCCAGACATCACTGGCCGATGTGAATTTGCGGAAGGCAATTGCTTCGGGTGCTGTCCATCGGATGGGGATCTTCCCTCCCTAGAAGGAAAAGAATAGGAAAAAAAACCCCAAAATCAGATTGCAGAGGAGGGCAGTGAACATGCAAAAGAGGACAAAACAGCACTTCTTAGAGAACAGAGGGATGTTATTTTCTCTCTGGAAAGAGACATCGAATTTTAAAGTAAATCTGTTTGACAGCGTGGGGCCCCTTTCCACATTATCTCAGCCCATAAGCATTTGTAGGCTGCCTACTAATTGGCTGTCCTGAAGGTTTGTTGTTTGAATGCTGGGACATGTATAGGATCAACATCTCAATTATGTTGCATGGGTTGGTAGGGGAATACAGTTCCTCCGTTTCTGAGAGTGAGCGGGGGAGGAACAGACAGCTCTGAAGCCGAGGAAGACTTTGATCTAATGAGGGCTTCATGCAAATTGCTGTGGAAGTAATGCCCTTTTTTTCTTTCTTTTTTTTTTAAACATTGTCCTGATCTTGCAGAAAGACCTGCGTAGCAGGCACAGAAATCTGTGTGTGCAAAGATCAGTCTGCTTGGCCTCTACTGTGAGACTGAAAATGATGCCACAGCTGTCAAATGTGCTTTGCTGTTTCCTTTTCCCCTTTCTACCACCATTTTAGAAATCAAACTTCAGACCAGCTCTGAGAAGGAAGAGGGGAGGGAAAGGGGGGGTTTGGATTAAGGAATAGTTTTCTCATTGGGTTTAAAGAGTTGTCTCCCTTGATTTATATCAAAATACATATTACTGTGAAGTCCCTTCCTCTCAGTGTTGAGCTAAATGTTGGAAGGTCTCCCTGTACGTCCCCTAACAGTATTTGTTATTTGGAAAAAGGCAGAATTTGGAACACGTTTTCAAAGCAAATTATAAAAAGTCCCTTCTTCCAATAATTATTTATTCACAGGCTTATCAGCTCATGCCTTAAGTGAGGGGCCAGATTCTCAGCAGTGCCAATTAGCACACGGCAGCACGCTGCAGCCGCAGCAGGGCTGGCCGGGAGGAGGCTCCGGTCCAGCTGCTCACCGAGCCCCGTCACGGGGCTGTGACTGACAAGAGCTGAAAGGCCTTTCCCAGCCCTCTGCAGGAACTGGGAACGTGACCCAGAGAGCCCCCGTAAAACCATACCCTTGGGAAAACACTCTAACAGGAGCGTGTCGATTGCTGACATGAATATTGGAGGCTCTCTCCACGCCTGTGCTGCTGAGGGTTGGTCCTGTCCACCCCCTCTTTGCAGCGTTGGGGCCACACGGCCTCGCACGGGGATGGGTGGGCTGATGCCCTGAAAGGATGGATCAAGGATGGAAAGGGGCTGAGCACTGAGGCTGGAGCAGCTCTTTCTCAGGTTGGGGGAAATTACCCTCAAGAGGGTAACGTTGAGGGTAATATGTGTCATTTGCAATGGGCATTACAGGCTTACCAAAGTTTTAAAAGGGTCAAATTGTCCAGAAGACAATTATATCTCTGCATAGGTGCCTAAGCAAAGCACTTGCTCTGCTCTTTCCTACCTTTGATATTCACCACAGAGGACAGAATATTGCTGGGAGCGCAACACCTTTGCCAAGTTTGCTGTTTGACTCAGGTGCCCAACATGAATTTAGAAGTTATTAGTTAAGCTCTGCTTATTAGTTAAGCTGTCTGCACTACAAAACTATAGGCATTTGCAAACTTGATCTGGTAATGATTAACTGGTAACACCTGGCCAAACCCTTGTGCACAGTTAAGAGGCTCTGGATTTGTAGAAACCTCTTTGCCAGACAGCCTTGAACACCAAAATGTGGCAGGGAATAAATTTTTCTTGAGCTCAATCAGTTTGGTATCCTCGTAACTCACCCTGGTTGTGTATGCTGCTTCGGGGTCATCTTCCAGGACTCTGGAGAGGCCAAAGTCTGACACCTTGCAGACTAAGTTGCTGTTGATTAGGATATTCCTGGCAGCCAGATCTCTGTGTACGTAACCCATGTCAGACAGGTACTTCATTCCTGATGCGATGCCTCGCAGCATCCCGACCAGCTGAATGACCGTGAACTGCCCATCGTTCTTCTGCAAAAGGAAGAAGACATTTGATCAGTTGAGAGTGTCTGCACCCTCAGCATTGCATGTGCATGAATAAAAATGCAAAGGCAAGTCTCCAGGGAAGAAACTCAGGGAAATTAATAATTCATTACTCTCATGCTCTGACCATGAAGGTCTTCAAAGTTTCACTGTTTGGATTAGGATCTCTAGAGAAAAAGCTAAGGAAATGTAGTTCTTTTAACTGGAGATCAAGGAGTGAGCTATTTCCACTGGTGACTGATAAAGAGGCTGCTATTGGAAGTGAACACATGTAGTTATGTGTATAAAAGCACTGGGATGGGCTGTCTCCGAGTCAGCCAACTGAACGGCACCAAGTTGCAAGGAAATCCTACCTGCAGAAGTCCATGTGTGAATACCTGGGGGGTAGGGGCTCTTCCCCATGTCATCATACCACATTTCTAACCACTTTCTCTAACCTCCCTTCTCTAGCTCTTACATTTCATGGAAAAGCTCTGACTCAAAATTTAACCGAGTTCCCCCTGGAAAAGGGATTGAAGCGTTACCTTTAAAAATGTATCCAGAGAACCGTTCTCCATGTATTCAGTCACTATCATTACTGGTTTGCCTGGGAAAAAAACAGTGCATGAGTTTGTTAGCAATTTATTTAAAAAAACATGAACAAGAATAAAGTCTTTTTGTAATGCATCTGAATGTGAATATACAGCCATGCAACAATAAATCTACACTAAGACACTGCTGTCCCAGTGGGACGACTAGTTTTTGCCAGACTATATGTAAAAATAGGGAAATCAAGGAGGAGGAGGGGATGAAAAAGCAATCCCGTATTATGGGTGGAGTACCAAGCCCTAGAGTGTTTAAATGATGTCCGAGGAAGAGGCTGCAAGCTGAACCCAGGCATCCTATGCACAACCTTCTCCTCGTCTCTGAACCAGCTGAAGGCTTGCAGAGGCTAAATTGCACACAGCGACCTCCTTGGACTCTTCCCTATAGCTTCAACACTTTGAAGTAACAAGAGCCCAACAGGAGCAACCAGGATGATCTGAAGTATCTATCTGATCTTGGTAGCCACCAAAACCAAGACCAGGAAAGGATGGGATTACATCCCTTGTAATTCAAGCAATCCCATGTGACTACCATTGTAGACACATCTGGAAGTAAGAAAAGGAATATTTATGCTGCAGAACAAAAGTGAGTTAAGCATGGAATGAGTATGAGTGGCAATCAAAATAAAAGTTCTTAACAAAAGACCTGGTCGCCTATTGTTGACAGGAATAATAATGTTTTTCCGAATCCATTTGATTAATTTTCATGCCCGAGTCATTTTAATGGTAATTATATATAGTTTTTGCTCAGTTTTTATATCTAATTTCTCGCTAGCTTGCCACAATGACATAGCAATAATTAATGTGGTGTGCTCCAGCCCTTGTAAATTCAATGAAATCCTATAAGAACATGTAAATTATTTTTTATTTAAATCAATTTCCATTAGCTAGCATGCAGCACAGACAAAAGAGGAGCTGTCAATTATTTGTAATGTGCATTATAAATGTCTTTCATAGAAATGATCAATGAGAGCTGCTGCGTGTCATAACATGAGCGTGAAGGTAAATGCTCCTAAGAAATTGGCGCATGTTCTACCATTTAGATTGATCTTAATCTTCCCACTTTCCTGTTACCTTAAATATTTGCCTAATTTACTGCTTAACTATCTACATAATAAAGGTAATTGTGAACTTGTCAATCAAAACACTCATTGTTGTGCAGATACTACCTTTGCAGCGTGAGGGACCTGCACTGCTTCAAATCTTTTAAGCTAATATCACAGCTACTGCCTGAGCTCAGCGCTTGCCAAAAGTATTACTTTTGATATGTCAAATGCACTTCGGGGCCATGAAAAATATTGTTGAGTCCCAAACAAAATAATGGGTCCCATCTTTAAGGATGACAGCTGTCTGTCTGTGCACAACAGGGACTGCATGAAGAGGGGAGAAGAGATCTCAGGTGACGTTGCTATAGGTTGGCAAACACGTCAGTGGCTATTCAAGGAAGGAAAATCCCAGGTATATCTCAATTATTTTCTTAATTTTCTGTTTTTAAACACTAAATCTGTGACTGTATCATGAGGTCCCTTATCACTGACACTTCAAGGCAGCATTGCAGTGAGACTAGCATCTTGTTATGCCACCACCCTGGGGGACCTCCTTCAGGCTCCTGTCTTTGGTTGCCATCAGATAAAAGAAAATAAGATTTCTGGCACTTATGTTTCATTATCTGACTACTGCGTGTCGACAGTTATCATGGAAAAAAAGTAGCCCCACATCCAAGAGCATGGAAATAAAGACTCAAATAGAGTAACTTTCAACAAAGTGAATGAAAAGTAAACATTGGCCTTTCTAAAGCACTGGGCTGATTCTCCCTGTCAGCAGGGCTTCCTCCCATTGGCTTTACTGGGACATAAAACGTGTGTAGATGTCATTCCTATCAACGTACTAGTGCAATGTGCACACCGTCAGCACAAACAAATGGGATGTGAATGAAAACAGGACTATCATTACCTTTGTAAAGCAGAAATAGCTAAGGGCTTGCCTGCACGGGGACAATGAAGACAATTAAACCAAATTAACTAAGGTGTGTGCATTTGAACTAGATTAGCTAAATGGTATTAAGCCCCTGCGCTGATATTCTCATTCGGAATTAAAAATGGCCTAATTCAATTTAACTTAATTTACTTCCAAAGTAAATCACGATGCAGCAAAGACATTTTACCCTAAAGATCTGAATCTCTGATAGGCCAATGACTAAAACACTGAAGGGAAAAAGAAATTAAACAATACTTTGAGATAGCAGCATAGTTTGGGATTCATAAATGTTGTTTTGGTCCACTTAAAAGAAAAGAAAAAAGCTGGGAAGATGCTCGAGGAGCCTGCTGGAAAAAATTCTGAGTGCAGTAAACGAGTATTTACTGTTAATGAGGAGCTCAGGGTGCACATGACCCCCTGCATCCAAACTCCATTCACTCCAAGTCCAATTTAGAAGCAAAGCTCCCAGTGTTTCCACGGCCTTTGGAGCAGACAGCCACTTTATATAAAAGGCAGCTCGCTAGGGAGGCACATCATCTCTAAAAATGGGATTCCCACCAACCACCGAGGCCCCAGCAGCCAGAAAGTCTCAAGCCCGTGTCAGCAGTAGCTTTTATGGATGTATAATCATCACTCACTTCCTGCCCAATATCCCACACCCATGCAGGGCTAGAAATGGGAGCTTTTATATATTAAGGGCTACACAAGGTGACTCCGAGAGATTTTGATATTTATTCAACTTTGGGGAGAAACCTATTTTGGTTATTTTTTTTATTTTCTTAAAAGTTTTGGGAAATGCAATTTCAAGAAAAAAATGCAAGAAAAGGCTGTTGACTGCAAAATAGCATTGACTTTGAGTAGGTTATAAGGATACGAACAGGACAAACACCTAGCATCTCTGCACCCTCTCTACTGCAGCTCTGAAGAACTGATTTTGGAGATGCTGCCTCTGATGAATGACAAATGGTACCAACAGCAGCCGCATGGCCCCAGACACCAGCATTTGAATGGCAGTAGCTAAGCTGACATTACCGATCATGAAGGCAAGAGGGGAGACAGCCATTCACACTTGTGAGGCTGGTGCTGCTTCAGCTAGCAAAAACCTCCTGAAACACCTAAAATATATCTTAAAGTAGTTGTTTTCAACAAAAAAAATCCTTGCTGCAAATAATGTAGATTCTCCAAAGCTTTAAAATGGAAAAGTAACAACACTTCTGCACCTTTCCCAATGCCTCAGCACAGCACCAACGGCCACAGAGGCTTGGGCTGGGCACGTTCAGATGTGCTGTCTCTTCCTCTGTCCTTTTCTTCAGTGCATACAGTAATTTGGAGAACTGGGCTGGGAAAGTTATGGAAGGTTATTTTGCTAACTGAGCAGTCAGACATCAGTAACTCTCATGCTGGGATGTTTTGCCAGACATTTCACATTTTCCTCAAGCCCTCAACCCCTCTTGTAATCTATACGCCAGCACCAGGGTGACTATTACCACCAGCATCACTAGCAGATCCCAGAGGGAGCTTGCCTTAATTGTGGTTTTATACAGCCCTAACATCTTCAGCTACACCCTTGTTCTTATTCCCTTCTTCTGGAAAACAAAACTGCTAACTTCTGTCCTTGCTCACACCCCATGTGAGTGATCACAAGGCTCAGCACTACCCTCCCATGGGCTTTGCTTCAGTGGTTTCTCAAAATATGATGGCTGGAAATCATCAGGTGTTGTGGGTTGGTTTTTTTTCCAACTCTTGGTAGAAAAATCTCCGTTTCCCTGCCAGGGAAATTGCTTCCCACTTCTTGGCACATCTTTGCTCACCCTGGGGCTCATGTGGTTTCAAAAGTAAACAAATAAAGGCAGGAATAAGAAGTGAGCCTGCTCGAAAAACTTAGCGGGTGGTTCGGCATCACTGTGTTGAAAATGCTCTTGCATTTTGCAGGCAGAGGTGCTGCTGAACTACTTGCAAGCCAGAAGTCAGGCAGCACACTTCACCAGCATTCAGACAACCCAGGTTTATTGCCCTCTTTATCACCTGTCCACTGCCTGAGGCTGGCCAGACATATCATCTCCTATTTCTGTCTCATTTAATTTTGAGCCTTTCAATAGGGGTTTTCTCTTAGCCCATGCATATTATGCCTAGGTGAGGTAAGGTTTGCAGAGGGAGTTAATGTTTTTTATCATTTTAGCCATTATCTATCCATTCTAGCTGGAAGAACACTGAAATGCTTCAGGCACAAACCCTTTACAACGTTGGGGAACCTGTTCCTGGCTGGACCTGTGAAGTGTGACATTTCAGGCAAGTGGCGTTCACTGGTTTTTGAGAAATTATGAAAGGTGCAGTCAAAATGTGAGTTACCCGAGTCTTCCTCCCCTTACCAATGCTCCCATCAGTCAGAGTTCAAGGCCAGCAGTCCACAGGAACTTGTACCTACTTTTTGTGACGACTCCTTCCAGGTGGATGATGTTGGGGTGGTCAAACTGTCCCATGATGCTTGCTTCTCCCAAGAAATCTCGCCTCTGTTTCTCAGTGTAGCCCACCTTCAGGGTTTTGATAGCCACTGGAAACTCACGCTTTCCCTGCAGCTTCAGCCGCCCGCTGCAGACTTCCCCAAATTCACCTTCAGAGAAAAATCAAAACTAATGGGATCACAGCACATTGAATGAATGCATGGTGCGTATCTGTCTACAGCATGCAGCCCAGCCCCTGCAGATAGCTGATCAAAAGCACACAGGGCTGTCCTGCACTCATGGATGCGGAAAGCTGAACTTCCCAGTGACCATCTCAAACAACTAGTGTACCACAAGCCAAGTAATTCATAAGCACAAGAAAACTAGGCATAAAAATGCAATATTCCTATATTTAAAGAGCTACACTCTATATTCTATGGTGCTTTTTCCTCATTTCATGTTTTTGTCTATTAAATGAAAGAGTCCTGTCACATCTTGTATTATAGCCCTGCATAGATAGCTGTAAAACACAAGCTACTTGCTTCTTAACCTTCCTTTGGTAAGTTAAATAGATGGAATACTGTTAGCCTTTCACAGCAACATATATTTTTATAGACTATAAACCCTTTCCAATTTTATGACCATCTTTTTTAAAAAGTAAGTCAAATGGATTTTTTTTCTTTTTTTTTCTGGTGAACAGTAAATTACTGCCAACAACACAATTTCAGAGGATAGAAAGTATTCCTAAGGTTGGATGCAAGTCCAAACAAACAGCTTAACTGGAAAGAAAATGGGAGTTTCTTCTTTTAACCAAGGAAGTTAAAAGCATTGGATTTTGGTTTGTGCTTTTTTTCTCTCCCAGATGACTTCTTATTCTTAATTTTTGCTTTGAGACTGACCTTAATGGGGGAGGAGAAATAGGTTAAAATGGTGAAAAGAACCTGAAAACTAAGTGACTCATTTCCCTTAGCATCCATCAGAACAACTCAGCTTGGTCCAAACATGACCGTTTTCAGTTCAGTCCCTGAATTTCAAAACTGCAGTCAATGACAGGTTTCTCCCAAACTTCATCTGGGACATGCTCCCCATCACTTGCAGGGTACCTAACATTACAAATGTTTCACAGCCCTTCTCAGACCTCTCGTGTTAGGAAAGACAAACCTCCAAGCTGCTAAAGGTCATGAAATGCATTTCCATACCAGCTCCGATAACTCTTTCAATGGTTATGCACGAAGCTTCTATTTCCTTAGCAAACTCATGGACGGCTTGATTAGGGTCCTCATAGGTGTGGGGGTCAATGTAGGTCCTTACTCCAGGCAGCTTAACTGCAAACACAAATTAGGAGTGTTAACAGCACATGGCATGACAGAAGATGAGCAATACACCCTCCTGTCCCTTGCACTCTGCTTTGCTGGAAAACACTGCAGTACAGAAACCAACTTCTACAGCAAAACTGAATAGCATTGTTGGAAAACAACATTTAGTTTATACATGACATACATGCAACTTTGTTGTATTTAGAAAAGCATACAATAGGGCTCAGCTGGAACAATGTGCAGCTAAAAATCCCTCTTGGTGCTGCGTAACAGGCTGGTTTGGGGTCTGGTGCAAAAGGACCCCGTTCTGGATCAGGAAAGGGTATGCCAGGAGGAAAAGTACAAAAAGCAAAATGTTAAGGGAACAACTTGCAAAGCAAGTTGGGTGGATGGGGGTTGATGGAGAGCTGTAATAAATTATGCCCTACCAGTCACATATTAGCTAATCAATTTGCCACATTATTTCAGATGGAGTTACTGAGATTTAAATGAACTGAATATTTGCAGTACAAAGACTGTGGGTTATGCCAGTATAATCAATAGCAGGCTTTTTCTCCAGGACTTGAGAGGGGAAAAAGTATTTTCATTATCCATATTGTAAGTTTGTTTTGACAATCATTAAGGCTACTCACATGAAGAACTGCTCATCAGTCTAATAAGACAGCTATATTACACTGTGGCTCTTAATTGATTTGCTTCCTGCTGCCTTCATTACATAGCACTAATGGAAATCTGACTTTCACTCAAGATGCGTTTGCCTTTTCCACCCCAAAAGGCACCTCGCTGTTACCCACGTCCAGATCCCACAGCACTTGATGAAGGAAGGCTTTTCAAATGCTGGCTTTGGATGTACAGAAGGACTGATAATAATCATGAGATGCACCTTCTAGCATCACCACAGAGGTTTTTTGTATATAAGGGCATTAACACAGCAGTTCTGAAAGCATCCTAGGAGCAAGAAGTAGGCGTTATTCCTCATGCATCTGCAGAGGCATCCAAGGCAATGAGTAGCTGTGGGCTTGATCCTCAGGGCTGGCTGGGGTGGAGCAAGGGTTTCAAAACAGGTATTCTGGACTGATGCATCCAGACCACAAAAATGTAGAGTCATTGTGTGCCGAACAGGCAAAATTAATAGTACCTTGGGTCACACAGCAAAGACAGAGGAAGAGAACAAAACAGCTTGCTAGAGAGATCTGCTGCAAATGTGCAGGTGTGAATAGCTGGGCACATATAAGGACTGTTCAAACATTCAGCTCTCCACAGGCTTAGAGCAGGGGCAGTTTGGGATTTACTGAATAACAGAACAAACAATTCTTTTGTGAATCACCAGCAAAACCAGATATTAAAAAAAAAAATAAAAATCCCTCTCCATTATATGTCTCATTACCACAGAGAGCTAAAACCACATATATACATGTTCAATCTTTACTCACTGTGGCCATTATGAAAATGCATCTTTTCTTCTTCTGGATCTTGTTTAGCCTTGCTATAGCCACATCGCCTGGAAAAAAACAACAGAAGAGTGTTTTTGTCTCTGCTACTGCAGAACCCTGCTCTTTACTTCAAATCACACAAAGCACAAAAACTCAGAGCAGTGATGAATCCAACCTCTCTAGTGGCTGTATTGCTGCTGTCCCAGTTTTAGCTCATCAAACTACTTGCAATTTCCCTAATGGGATTCAGGGCCCAAGGCCCACTGATTTTCAATTGGACTTGCGTTTCCAAATCCCACAGATGCTTCCGAACAACTCCGCTCTACCATACATCTAATTCAGCTATTATTAGGATGAAAGAAAAAAAGCAAGAACAGGAAGATGATGGAAGGGGAATGGGATGAAACATTAGAATTGCAGAAGCGAGATCTCCTGGACCGCAGAGATTTTGCAGGCGCCATGTTGTATGTATTGCATGCTCTTCTACATCCACTGGGCATTTGCACAGAACTTTAAATTTTGATACTTTAGAAGACAGCCTTGTGTAAACATTAACACCTTATACACATGCAAAATAGTGGCTTAAAAAACCCAAAACCTGTTGCCTCACTGCCTTCAAGGGTCTCCTGTGTGTTCCTGGGTCTGATGGGGTTTGCTACACATCTCCTATCTTCATGCAATCGCCTCTGCCCAGCAGCAGTAAAGATGGAAGAAGGCATAGAGTCACTACCTGACCTATCTTGCTCCCTTGTTAGCACCAGGCAGTGCAAGAATTCTGCTGAATCCTATCATGGAGTTGCAACCACAGCCATATGGGAGTTGCATCTCTCCCAGGACATCTTCCTATTAGTCTTTCACTGCTCTTCCCCCACTCTTCTTGCTGGTTTTCTATGTGATGTTGCCCTAATAATAAATGGCTGCTTTGGTGGCATTTCTGAGACCTGCTTTACTTAAGATAATCACATAGGAAGCCACAGGGTAACTGCACAGGCAAAGAGAACTGCTACATACACACATATATATACACATTTAAAAATACAGGATGAGGTATGTATGGTGCACATATATATGCCAGTCTTTCCAAGGACTTCATATGATAACTGGATCATCCTTAAAGCAAACTGCATGGATATGAGACAGAGGGACACTGCTTGGTAGACTGAAAAAACCCGCAACAGACACCTGCAAGCCAGCCAGCTCGCAGTGGGATCGCTAGTTGGCATGCCTCACAGAAAACCTCGGGTTACCAAGAAGCCACTTAAAGCTGAGAAACTTGGGGTCTTCTCTTTCATTGCCCATGATTTTTGAGATAGGGGCATGCAAGCACTCCAGCATCACTCACAGCAAGGAGGAGCATACAATTAGCAGAAACAAAACTGCAATTAGGAGGAGGCAGTAATAGGCATCTGCATGAAACATGCCCTCAGCGTGAAGTCCTATTACAGGGAACTGCTGTCTGCCTGGAAGGGGCCAAGCAGCCTTTTGGCTATAGTATTTTGGCACCGGATTTGTGAAACAATCACGATTACACCCAAAAGTCCCAATACGATGGGACGCACACACCACCACTGAGCTGGCCCCAGCAGAGCTGGATACTGAAGGGTTGAGGATGGGAAAAGCACCATGAGCTCCCAGGGTTACTCTGGGGAAGGGGAGCAGGCACACAAGCTTACCATGGGGAGAAGAGGAGACATGTGTCAAGGGCAGAGGAGAGAAAAACAGACTGCAAAGGTTGTGCAAGAGCAGGGGAATGGATCGAGACAAGCTGCAGAAGACAAGGGGGGAGGCTGGTGGGTGGTCCAGGGACACAGGCAGGGAGATAAATGGGTCGCATTTGATAAACAGCCAGGCTATCCATGCAGGGTGCAATTTCAGCAGCAGCGACCAAGGTGAGACCATCACGCTCCAGATGCAAAACTCACGAGAGCAGCAATGAGCTGCCTGGAGACACGGCTCAGTTACCTGCGTGCCGCTGCTCATCACCTTGTTCTAGCAGCAGCAGTGCCATCTCCCAAGATGGGGTCCTGCCTGATTAACTCAAAAACTAAGCACTAGGTGTACATGGAGACACTGGGGTAAGGGTAATTTCAAAGTGCATTTTGGTGTTCACAATCCCTGGGTGAAAACATAGTTTTCTCCTACTTCATCATACTGCCTCCCCTTTTAAGTATGTAAACTAGAGATAAGAGTATCAGAATAATTTCTCACTTCTGGCAACCCCATTTTTTTCTGCTGCAAGTTGCTAAAAGTTACATCAGTTTTCCCCAGAAGTAATTTTCTGGATTGTGGTGTATAATTCAATTTTCCCCTTAAAAAATACACAAATGTTTCAATTAATCCTTCTACCAAAAACACATATACAAGATTCCTTCCATTCACCTTTTAGAGCAAATGCTCTCATCTCATCTCCTCCTCAGGTTTGAAGTACTTCACCTATAAATAAGCTTTTCTAACATTATCCTTTTTTTACTACCTGCATCTCCCGATTCTTTGACCTTAAAGAGGGAGGAGAGAGTAATGGGGAACATGACATCGCTTGCGTCCAGTGATCCAAGCACACGCTGATGCACAACAGTCCATTTTTCACTGCCCAGGGACACACTCAAAGGGCCAGTGCAAACCCACTGGCTCTGGCTGTCCCCCTCGCTCAAGCTGGGTAACAAATACAGCAGCACGTCACATTAGCATACGAAATCAGGCTCTAGGACCCTCAAAGCGTCATTAAAACAAGACTCAACATGACATGCCAGAATGAAATGGCAGCTAGTGGACTGCAACTGCCAAGCAACAGTTGGGCGTCACTAACAAAGCTTGCTGCAAAACCTGCCTGTTGCAATCACTCGTGCCCCTCCGCATACTCACTTTCTTAAACTACCCAGAGAAACAAGCCATGTACACGCTGACTGGGGCTAAACCGCACTTCTTCCCTTCTTGACCTTCAGATGCGTTAAATAACACACACAAGAATTTTTTTCTCTGTTCTTCCCCAACGGGATTGACAAGATTTTTCTCATAAAAATCTGCTATTTTAGGTTAACAGTCCTGATTCACTACATGAACCTTACCAGCAGATAGAAGTATCTAAATAGTGTGGCTTTGCAACATACTTGGGGGGAAGAAAAAGCTTCCACTTGTTTGTGAAATAATCCATTTCTGTATGTGCATTTGCTCTTAATATTTATTGGAAAAGCTGAGTCAAAAGCCTCCTGATGGAAGACTCATTCTCTAGTTAATGTATTGTCATTGTACAAACCACAGATTTCCTGTATCTTTTCTGTATCACGTACAGCAAAAGCATAAAGATTCTGATGCTTGCTTTATCTCCCACTGAGCTGGAGACACTCAGCCAAAGAGTTAATGCAATTCAGCAGCACACCTGAATCTTAACTCATTTACTCCTGTTGTGGATTTGTCCCAGTTTCTGTATCTAGAAAGCAGATGTCTTCCTTGCACAGCTCTGTGTTTTTCAATAAAAGTACCAGAGGAAAAAAAGTGAGACTTTAAATATTCTTAAGGCATCATGTCTTATTTAAAAACTACTTGCAGATTGGCAGGCAGCTTGTAAAATATTTATGGGGCAGATTATAAAAGTGAAGTTGCAAAATGATCCCTATATAGGTTTATAAAATATAAAACGGACAGGTAGAAAGATGAAGAATCCAGCTGGGAAACCAATGCCCACTGCCTCGCATGGCAGAGCCTATTCACGGGAAAAAATCCTTCAAGATGCGAGGCAGGAAGATGTTTACACTCTCCCTGGACCAATGGAGATACTTTGCATCTGACCCTGTGCTTTGGGGTGCTCTTGCCGGGTGGAGTGTGGCCACCAGAGGCATCCCCTAAAACCACAGAATGCCCAAGGGATGGAGTTTCCATCTCCCTAGCTGTGACCACTGCTCTGGTCACAACTCAGGCAGGACATAGTCAAGGGACTGTGAAGCTGGACCATGGACATCCAAGCCCTAGGCAGTGATGTGGGAGAATCTATACATACTATTTTTGTAGGCATAGGCCAAAGCATTTCAGCACACAGCCAAGGCTTTACTGGAAATGCACATGGGGACAGCATCTGGACATCCCTGATGAGGAAAGGGACCTCACCTTGCTAGGTGCAGTCAGTACCATCGAACAGCTTGTGCCCTGAAGCAGCATGCAATCTCCCGTCACAGTCCTGCAGAGATTTATACATGTATTTAATCTCTTAAATATGAGATAAATGAACTCTGTGCGCTTCTCTGAAACAGAAACAAAATGCCACTTGCTTTTCAGGGGTGAGACCTTCACTCAGAAGCACATCTTTTACAATAAATCAACTTTGACGAATGCATCCAACCCATCTTGAGCTGTCATTTTACAGGAGGTTTGCAAGGACCACAAGGTTGCTGTTTGCAAGGGGTTAGTGCTCATTTCAGACCATTTATTCCAAGATGTTAAAGTGATAAGGCTGCATACGTGTTGCAGGGCAGGACTGTCTTCCACCCAGAGGAACAAACAAACACAGATCTGTCCATCTGGCCAAGATCCTGTCACCTCAGCTCAAGTATGGAGACAATAACTTGTTCAGCAAATAATTCTATCCTGGACAAACACCACCAATACTGAGAGCCAGAGGCAAAAGTCTACCTCTAACAATATTGGTCTATGTTCCGCATTTGTCTTTGTTGCCTGCAATCCTGGAATATATTCAGTATCACAAAACCAGGGAATACTCAAGGGACTACTGTAAAACAAACAGCTTTTATACTGGAAGTTGTTTTGTATTTTTGTGTTCACTTTCCTCCTGCTTTTTTGATGTCTATAATGACACGGACCAAACTTTCATCTGGAGTAACTTGGAGCAGCCCGTGCAGGCTGGGAATCTGACTCATTCAACTCCTTGATCTACTCTCCAAGTCCTATAATTTGGAGAACACGATCAAAAGAGCAATAAAAGGTCTTGGGATGACAAGACCTTTGGCTCAGTTTAAAGATACACTAGACAACTGGTCTGAGAGGAACCAGGGCAGGTTCCCTTTCCTAAGGGCTGCAGGCTCATTGTCTTCTCAGCTGCTTTCCCAGCCACTGCTGTCCACCCCTACATGGTGCGACCCTGCCTTCGACCTCTAACTTGGATGCCTTACAAAGGAAGTTTCATAATTCCAGGGGTGGTATTTTTAGCCTTTAGTCTTTCCCTGGCCTTCGCACTGAATGCCTCCCTGCTTTCGTAAACCACCGCCAGAACAATTAAAAATAATTTAAACAAGATATAATTTCCTCCTCTCACAGGAAGCTCCCTCTGAAGGGATCTCCATAAATCTCTCTAAAGAGGTTGTCGTGCCTTTCCATAGCACAGCTGATGGTATCCGTGCCTTGAAGTCACTTTTCCCATTTCCCCCGCCCAGCTTGCTGCCACATTAGTCTCTCCGCTGCTTAGGAGGAAACTTGCAGAGGGTGTTTTCCAGGTCAGCCAGGTTTGCCCTACGCTTCTCTCTTCTTCACAGCTATCCAGTCAATTCCCAGTCTCCTCTGAGAAGTACTTTCCACTGCTGCCACTCTTTGGTTGGGGCCCTTACTGAGGACATTGAAAGTGTGACTCCAGCGAGGGACTGCTCGTGCACTGGTGGCACAGGCACGGCAGACAACAGACCAGTTTAGCACAATCATTGCCAAACTGCTGGCTCACAGAATGACAACATGCACCAGGAGAACATTTTGCAGCTGATACTTTGAGCTGAGCATCCTTACTTGCTAATGATGCTCTTAATCAGTGAAAAATCACGAAAACCAATTTAAAAATGCTACAACAGGGACAAACAAAAAAAAAAGCCTTCTGCTTTAAAGCCTTTGGGATTTGCATCTGCAAACTCCTCCTTGGTTCAGGCCTCTATCAGATCCAAAATACAGCACTAGAGGACCCAAAAATGGTCCACCTTGGTGATTGCTGTGCCCCATAGCCAGGGACTGCACCATGACCCAGCTACCACCATGCAGAGCCTCAGCATCCCACAGAAAACACAGTAGAAGAGAGTTTCACACCTCTCACCCAGCTATGCTGTAAAACCTTCCCGGTTTAACAACGCATGTGGGACATCTCAGCGCTCCCATGGTTTCAATCAGCTATCTGATGGGGATGGTGATCTCATCACTCTCCTAGGAGGCTTTGGAAGATCTCTGTCTGCACAGATTACAGCCAATTTAGAGACCTAAAATCGCAACTCAACTCGTGTCCCATCAAAACAACAGAAATTAAAATCTCCCTTCCTTCGATTAATTAGGAAAGTTAGAGGGGAGGGTACAAGAGAGCATAAGCCAGTGAGGCAGCCCAGATGGTGGCAGAATGGGCAGCATGCAGCACGGACACGCAGCTCTCGACACCCCCAGAGATATGTCCAACACTGCTGGAGCATATTGTTGGCAAACAGCATCATGTCATTGTCATGTATGTCATACATTGACATGTATGTCGATGACATACAGTTTGCTTCACTGACATGCACATTACATGCCACTAAATAAATACCTTTCCACTCCCGCCTGCCCCCCACCTCATTTCTGGGGGCAAATTACCATCCACCCCCCTAGCCCCTTTTGGTGACAAGAAGCAGAATTTGTTGAAGTGTCCAGCATATGTGGTGTTTTATTATGACACATGACATTGCTGGTTCAGTGTCTGGATCGATCACAGCATAAAACATCAGTTTGTTTTTTTTTTTTTTTTTTTCACCCAGGATCCCTGCTCTTGCTGGAGACACACTCTGCTTCGGGTCACGCTATTTCCAGTTGTTGAGATAGACAAGCTGGGTGCAGAGATCAGATGAGAAAGTGATTTCCAGGCCAATACAAGAAAGGGAGGGAAAGGCAGACTGTGCACAGAAAACATGGAGGGAGGACACGGAATAGGAGCCAGCACGGGTGGGAACACTGACCATGTTAGGCTCGGATAGGCAACAGCACGCAGAGAAGAAGCCCACCCACAGCCATGATCGCAGCAACTGAAAAGCAAACAAAAAGGCCCAGGATAAGGAATAATCCCACCGTCCTGGCAAGGTTCAAATACATTCGCAACATTTTTATATGCACTTCTTCCTTCTTATTGCAATTATTGTTTGGACCTTAGCACACTGGGCTGCAAGGATTTCATGGCATGCGCTACCCTTGGGTAAAAGCGCCTTGGAGAGAGCGTATAGATCCTGGTCCTGCAAAGCAATTAACCATGTGCTTCCTGTACTTGAGCACCACCATTAGAATTAATGGGGCCACCCATGTGCTTAAATTTAAGCACCTGCCTTGGAGCAGGCAAAGTGACTATTTTCCACAAGCGTGTGTGTGGTATAGTTACATTTTCCTTTCAAAAACCAAAGCACTCGATGAATGCGAGCCCTGCTTTTGCAGACCCTTGTGCATGTACTCAACTCACATGACCCTTTCTGGGTCTCCTTGTATCAGTGAAGTTTTGCACGCTCATTATGTCTCTGCAGAAGCAAGACCTTATGAGTCGTGTGAGAGCATTCAGCCTAAATAAACTCAAAATATGGTGAGTTGAAAGGCACTGTGTGTGTCCACAGCTTGACTTTGAAGGCTGCCAAGCCATTACTCTAGTCTAATCAGAGTATGGGTTCGCCTAGCATCAGTCCATAACCCAGGGCTGGCTGCATCTCAGTAATTGCCCTTTATCCTTCTCAGATAAGTTGCATGAACAATTTTTCTGTTACCAAATCTATTAAGGTAATACGTCCTGAAAAAGAACACAGTGCATAAGAAACAACAGGAAGAACTTCAGTACAATATACAAGCAGATGGTCAACGGTGCAGACATACTCTAGTCAAAGTCATCTGAAGACCTCACTCATCATTTCTCCTTAAATCATCGAGTTCTTGAAAAAAAGTATTGAAAAAAAAATTGTGCCCACTAGATTTTTATAAAGTATAACTTACAATGCCTAAACACATTAAAATAGCCTATTTAGACAAAATTAACATTCTGCAACTGCACCACCTTAAATTACAATGCAAAATAACTTCAGGCATGCAATGATTTACAGAATTATATACTGGATTATGTGCTTACTTAAATTAGAACTGGTGAAGAATGTCTCTCTAAGCTCCTTTTGCATCAGCAAAACAACTTGCTAACATTTTCTAAACAGTGATGCCAATATTTTTTTACTATAATTGACAATATTTAGTATTTTCATAATGCCCCAGCTTGTGCAGTCACACTAATATGGGAGCAGCTCAGCCTTCACTAAACCTCTACATTGATCGAAGTTAACACCAGAGGTCCAAAACCCACATGCACACAAAGGGAATCCAAGCACTATACATTTTGAGTTAATTTTGTCATTTTCTGGGTTTAATCTCACAGGATTTGAGCACAGGGAACTGGTAGTCTCCAGAAGATCACTGTGGCTGTGATGATTTAGTTTATATTTTAGCTAGGAGGCCCTTTTCCCCCCAGGCATTTTGCTGCCACCAGACCTTCCCCAGGGTTCAGCATACAACGCCCAAGTTTTTGAAACAACAGTTCAATTAACCTGAAAAGCAACCACTTACTTAAAGTGAAAAGAGCTCGTTTTCTTAAACAAAGAAAATTCTTTGAGCACCTCTTCAGCAACATGGGCTGCACTGAGACAAAATCAGTTCAGTGCTCTGAATGCAGAGGCTTCAGATCTCACTTGCTCCCTTCACAGGGAGGAAAAAAATGCTCCAGTGCAAGGGAAATATACCTCAACGGTGCACTTAAGATCATAGTACTCTGAGGTGTAACATTAAGGAAAATCTAAATCTCTTAGAAACAAACTAAACTGGATCAGCAGACAACAATATTCACTTTCCAGTCCAAGGAGCACTTGGATAGGTAAGTGAATGGACTACTTGGCCTGAACAGTTAGGAAAAAGGAAGATTTATTACTGCTTGTGTTAAAAGTATGGCTTGATTTTACAGATAAACTTCAGAATATAAAAATCCTGAGGCAAATAAAGCTGGATGTTAAACTCCAGCAAACCCACCGTGCCGCCATGGCCACCACATCTGGGTGCTGATAGTCTCTAGGAGGGGCAGAATTTCCCTGTCTTCTCACTCCACGCATGGCTTTCTTGGTCTAGAAACTAAGGAGCTGAAAGCAAATGCTTTCCAGACAGGATCAAATGCTGTGGCAGTATAAGAGATCTCCATTCAATGAAATATGCCTGGAACTCTCTGGGGTTTTAAGATCTCTAGCCAGTAAACTGACTTGTACTGAGGAGCAGAGCTGAACTGAGCACTGCACACAACAAAATTATCTGCAAAGTCTCCTCCAGCCTCACTGAATCAACCAGCAGACTACGAGGAGAGCTTGTGGGGGCTGCCCCTGGCTCCAATCTGCTGCAGGTTAAACAGATGACACGTAACTGCGAAGGTTACTGAGAAAACGCCTGCAGTGTTAAATCCCCTTTGCTGGGAAAGAATGAGGCACTGAGGCAGCGGCTCCAAAAGCCAAGCTGGTTTGAAACAAGGTGTGACTTTGCTTTGAGCCCTGGCTTCAAGAAAAGGGCTGCAGATGGGCAGAGGCAACATAAAGGAGCCTGGAGCTGCAGTGGCACCTCCTGCACCTCCACGGCCTGGTGGCACTGCCCCACTCTTGGCTAGTCCAACTCTACCGCTTTCGGTTACCTCAGGCACACAAAACTGACACTCCTCCAGTTCTAGCAAAGGTGACCCCTGCAATGCCTATGTGGCTTGCAAATCCAACTGCCCAGAGAGCAAGCTTTAATAAACTTATGCTAGGAGGACTTATCAACACCCTTGGCATCGTTTCAAACCCTGGGCTACATGCTTTGTTAATGAAATGTATATCTATGATGGGCCCCAACAACTGTGCCTGCAATCAATGTAATTAATTTACCACAAGTCTGCAGATGACCCAGAGAGCATTTGGAATTAAACTACATTTCTAGTGGCTAGATAGATCTCAGAGAGGCTCTGCCATATAGAGCTGCGGCTTTTAAGAGTTATAAGTTGAAGACTTGAAGTCATGATAAATGAGAGCCTCATTTGTTGCTTTTAATAAGTTGCTCTAATGGGATGTTCTTCAGAGGCTTGCAATTAGAGACTGAAATACTTGAGGATGCCTGGGAAGATTTTTCTAATCCTTCACGCAGCCCTGAGCGATGGCAATGACTGCTTCCTGCATCTCCAAGTCAGGAGGGCAGCACTACACCTAGCATCTCGCGAGTCAACATGCTTGCTTCAAACATCAGAGGAACAGCATTACACACTGTGAGTAGGAATATATTCCTACTTTGCCCAGAACTATATGAACTCTTCCTGCCGAGCAATACCTAGTTCATATGTTAAAGCATGTCTCTGTACTGTTCCACAATAACTGAGAATGCAGAAGCCCAGGCAGACGATATCTATGCAAACACTTCCAGGGAAAGAAACTGCACTTGGAAAGACCTCTGGCATTATACTTTGCTATGTCTAGGCTGTAAGAAAGTAGGAGTAACCTTTTTTCTAGGTAAGGGGCCATGTGCTGCAACATGGCACGTCCCCAGGAGAGGTCATGCTTCCTACTTCTAGCATCCAAAGCAAGGTGAAACATTCACATATTCAGAAGTGTAGAGGGATGACAGTCTGATTTTATTCTTCATCCTCTACTTATTCCACAGCCAAAAGAAAACACTGTAAAACCTCACTTTAAAACACTATGAATGCATGGGGCTTTCACCACCAGTGCTCAGCAGGAGCCTGGAGCTGCTAGCACTGAAGTCAGGCTCCATTTTCAGTTTGAAGGGCAGCCCAGTTCCCTTCTCAACGTGGAAGCAGGACTTGCACAATGCCATCAAATGCATCCTCTGAATGAAAGCAAGGAGCTTTTGTCACTGACTGCTGCACCGCCCCACATTTCACCTGCTCAGACAAAGCTTACACCAGCTGCTTATCTGTTCGTGACGGTCCTCCTGCCCCATTCCCTTGGCTGCTCCCAGAATAACTCAGAAATGATGATTTCAAGGGCAATGCCTCATGGGCTTGGAGCTTAATTACAGATTTGGTCAAGTCTCACCTCCTGTCTGGGCCAAAGTCATCTGAAGGCAGATTAGCCTAGGTCCCTAAACTCTCCTCCAAACTGCAGAAGCTCAGGCTGGCTTGCAGAGCCCAGTGTGTTTGCAGAGAAGTACTAAGCCAAAAAGTGTTGAGAATAAAAAGAAAAAAGGTGTTGGAGCAGCCAAATTTGCCAAGCTGATATAGGTAAGATGCTAGAGGTGGCGACTATGGGCAGCAGATTTCCACACTGGCCCTGGGAAGGTATCACCCTGTGCAGAAGGGTGCCCTGGAGCCCTTTTTTTCAGAGAGGGATCCTGTATACTAATGACACTAGTGTACTGCCAAAGAGCAAAGAGGCTGTTAACATGATAAAGGTAGTAAAAACCTTGACCCTAACAGAAGCAGGATCAGACCCTGCCTGCTCTTGGCAGATAGGAATTTTGACTTGGCAGAGCAATAACTTCTCCAACAAAATCCTTCCTATTGTCAGGTGAATATCTGGCAGTAGTCAGCATCATAAAGTGTTTATAAATCACAAGAGACAATGTCCTGTAGGAAGAAGGAAGAGCGGGCAAGAATGAAGAGATAAAAATCCTTTAAAAAGTAACAACTAACAAAAATTGTGACTCATGCTGGAAAAATTCTCTCTATGAAAAACAATATCTACAAACTGTCTCCTATTTCCTATGGAAATATTGAAAAAGCAAACTATTTTAAACCCTGACACATCTTGGAAAATAGGATTGGGGGGGGCCTGTGGAAAAATTAATCCATTTTGACCTTCCATATCATGAAAGGTTGCAAATGCTGGCTCAGGACCTAGGATATACATACAATCCTTTCACACTCTCTACTTCCTGAAAGTCACTTTTTTAACAAGATGCACATATTTGTGTCCAGAAAGTAGCCCTCTGCCACCGCAGGGGCTGATATTTAAAAGTCTGAATCAGCTAAGGTCAAGGATGGATACTCTGGTGTAGAAGCCTCTAATTGCCAATACCCAGGTGGCAAGATTTGTCTTTGCTTTGTCTCTTGAAGGCTAGATCCTTGCCCGAAAGAGACTTTCTATATATGCACGACACAGAGCGAGGGGCAGTTTTTTGTTGCTTCAAATCTATTTTTTTTTTTTAATTCTATAAAAAGCTTCCTCCAGTTCTTTGGAAGATCACTTGAGATGGAAAGGTCATCCATAATGGGTAGCTGGCTATAAATACAGATACACAGTACACTTCTTAGTTATTTTGAGCAGCTTTTGCAACATGTACAGCACAGACCTAATAGCAGCCCTGTTTCACTCTGTAAAAGCTCATGCCTTTGTTTACTGCTACAAAGCTCAAATTCTTGGGTGATCGGAGGGAACAGCAGTTTCTTAACACTCACCCTAAGACCCCATCAGTTTTGCAAACAAGGTTTGTTTTGGAGGAGGAAAGAGGGGGAACTGCTCTGGAGCAGTGGGTCTCCTTCCCAGGCTGACCCAAACCTGGCTTCCAACCTCAGTTTGCAGGAAGAAAGGGGCTGATGCCACAACAACTGCAGCACCTTATTGTTCCTTGCAAGATGGAACACAAAGATCCTTGTGACTGTCATTGCCCAACACAGACAGTAAACCAAAAGTCCGTAATGAATTTAGATTAATATATATTTCAATCAGGAGCAACAATGCCAAGCAGCACCTAATTCAAGCATTGCTAAGAAAGCAAAATTTATAGCCTTGCTCTCTATCTGTAAAATGCATCGCGCTTTCAAGAACACATAATCCTAACAAAACAAAGATAATAACAACTTGGTGTTCTTTAATTCAATGCTTGTAGCTGGTTTAATAATACATTTTCAATACGCTTCTCTTTTTTTGCCGAGACAACTACAGTCTGATTTAGTGAATCTCTTTGATTTGTAATCCTGATCGTTATATTATTAATATGTCCTTGATGCAAAGAGTGGTGTAACTTTAAAAAGTGATCAGCTATTTCACTTGGCATTTATGACCTTGGTCAGAGGATGCATTATTTACAGGAAGAGTTTTCTGGAGCATCTGAAACACAGCTTAATTGTTTAGGGCAAAGTGCATTTAGTTTCAAATTCCCAGGAACCTCCAACTTCAGACGCAAAGCACGTTTCCACAGATGGACGCTGGCATGTGGAAATGCCACTGTGACTACCGTTCAGCTGAACTTTGGTTTAGGGCCAGCTGCCAAAAGGAAATGCCGTTTTTGCTTATATTTGTTCAAAAGAGGCAAGAAAACTGCAGATACTTGTAAGCAAAAAAAGAGGAAGAGGTGTGGAAACTTCTGTCTCTGAGGACCTAGTGGAAAATAAAAAGTCTACAGACCCCAGCAAACTCCTGAGTCCTACGGCTGGGAAACTACTTTCCAAGCTGCCAAGAGCAGGAGGACATCCCCTTCTCACTGCAGGACTGCTCTCAAGCCCCTGCTTGCTTCAGCCTGGCACTTGGGAGGACATGCACAAATAGATGCCATACAGCATCCTAGGGAGGAATATCCTAATTCTGAGGTGTCCAGGGCCTCCCAGGGAGCCTGGGAGCAGCATGGAGACAGCAACAAGGAGCCTGTTTGCAGGAAATGGCCATGCTATGTCCTCAGTGTTGCAGAGCAAGAGGGTTTTTCTCCTTGGCTTTGCTACTGGGCAGTACCTTCTCTACTGTATTAGCAGAAAAGACAGAGCCTGGGCTTTGCACAGCTTGCTTGGTGTGGAAAGCAGTGGTGATTCCAGCTGGAGCAACTCCTGGAGTTTGAAATGTCTGTTTTTCTAAAAGCAAGTACGGGAAAGCATTTAGGAAAGGAAATTTAACCTCCTGGAACTAGGCACTGGAACAACATAACCACTCCAAAGACACAGGAAAGCATCTTCCAGAAACAGGTTAACAGCTTCAGAAAGGGATTATCCCATGACCTGGAATGCATTTATCATCCCTGCAGTGTCACAGCGGGAGAGTCACTCCACAAATTGTCTCGAAATCATATCCAAGGCAAAGCAGCGTGAGTGACACATTTCAGTGGTATATCTCTTCTTCCAAACAGGAGCAATTTTTTTGTTTTGCTTTGTTTAATTTCAAATTGGCTGTCAGCTTTCTGGGCTTCTGGGGTTTATTTTTATCTTCTCACAAGTCACTCAACACACTAGATGGGCTTTAAAATTCAGGGAAACTCAAAGTGGCCAAGAAGCTCTGTGGTTTTGAAGCCCATTCTCTAACAATAGACCAAACCTTGGTGCTGGAGGCTTCTCTACCACCTCCAGCTGAGGGATTGGGTTCTTCCCAGTTTAGGAGAAGGGTCAAAAATATCAAAATGGACCAAGAGCTCAGCTCCCTGTGCCTGCCCCTTCCCATACATCCAGCGTGGCACCATGAAGAAGCTCCCAGCAACCCGCAGCTGCCCTGGGGTCCACGGAGAGAGGTGTGAGTACAAGGTAGGAGGATTACGGAAGCAGCAGAGGCGGCGATAAAACTCTAGACAAAGGAGACAAGGGCTTTGATAAACATGCCAAGAGACAAAGAGCCAAAAGGAAGCACATCCTGCAAAGACCATTAGGGCAAAGGACAGAGGGCCGTAACTAACAAGAATTGCTGAAAAATGGTGCAGGCTTTACAACTGCTTGCTTGGACCAGAGAGGGTAGCAGGAAAAATTAGACCTGCAAGGGCACGTCCACTCCAAAGGGGTCCCAAGTGCTTGCCAGCGACTGTGGGAAGAGCAAGAGCTGCTGGTTGCCACGCAGTTGCGATTCCTTATGGCCACAGAGGGGTGTATGTTCCTCCACCTGCAATTCACCACCCTCAGACTTCTCCTTGCAGAGGTGCCTGGCTACATCCACAGCTTCCCTACGGCCACATGTGCATCCTCCTGTGTGCATCCATAAAAGCATGCATCCAGGCTGGGGGAGGCCAAAGTCCACATCCCCTTGCTCTGTTCAAGGAAGGATTCAAAAGCGCCGGTCTTTAAGGAGAGACTTGAACTCCTGCCTACAGTGTTCAGAACAAAGTTTTTCTTGATACAGCTTCCCTGTAGCCCCTGATGTGAATGGCCTGTAGCCATTCACACACCCCCACCACTGCATGCTTCTCGTGCAGGCAAAAGCATTTATTTTCCCATTTTTAAGCCCGCCAAGTCACTCAAAGCAGACAACAGGACCTCAAATGGCTGAGCTGGATGAGACTGTCAGTCTCTGTCCTTGAGTGGAGCTGAGTCTGGCAGCACACTTACCTTTTAAGACAGAAAATAACTGTGTCCTTCCATGGATGGCTTATGCCTGAGGACAGAGCTGCTCGGCCTGGCTGGATTTCACCACATGGTATTCACAGACTGATACCCTACCTCCTCTGGGAAATAAGACCCTCAGCCAATATGTTTAGTATCAGCACAGTTCCTGTGAGTATCTTGTAACCACTCTTAACACTTACAATATCCTGTAATTTACAGCCACCCTGCTAGACTCAAGCTTAAGACAGACCTGTATCGTGAAAGCAACAGTGGGCTGATGGGTACCTGAGAAGCATAAATTTTTACTTTGCACTGAAAACAAATTCAGTTTTATCAGTAGATGCACCTCACATTGCTTTGCATGAAGGATGTTGCATTGTTTGACTACTGCCGTTAAAAAAATGTTCTAATACACATGTAGTGTATGAAGAAAGTGCCTTGTGTGCTGGCTGCTACACAAATTTAGTGCTGCAGTACAAACTGATCCTGATACAAGCCAGATTTTCCCCCAATACCACAATCCCTTGTCCACCAACAAGTTCCATCTATTTCCATTAGAGCTGTCAAAGATGGTATAGCCCAGGCTTTCATCACTTGCCTATGTTTAAGCACATGAGAAGTCAATGGAATCGCCTGACAGTTTGAAGCTGAGTGTCTCCCTCTGTGGGGGGGAATTTTCTGTGCAATTTACTAGTGTGTGGGGAACACATTAATGTCCTACACATGAGAAATGAAATCCAGACCTGACCAAAACTTGGGGCGTTTGGCCATTCGGATGGGTTTCTTCTCTTTTTCTTTTCTTTTTTCAGTGTTTTCCTGAAGTCAAGTTTTCCCTGTAAGCAAAGCCTATTCCAAGATTTGAGTGCAAACATATGGGCTTCGGGATATTTTACCTGTAATAACATGGTTTATTTATTTTTAAAGGAATGTGAAAACACTCCTGTGAGCATCACGTCAAATAATCAGGGCCAGTCTATACAGAGATGAAAATCATTGGGAAGTGAACTACATCTGTGAGCAAGCCTTTGCCATTCCTGCCTGTCCAAACGGATCAATCAGCCCACCCTCGTGCTGTTTTACAGTGCTACCACTCAACAGCTTCGTTCACATGCTGCTTTCACCTAAATTGTGCTAATCAGCTGGTCAGAAAGAAGTTATTACAAAAGTTGGAGAAGTATAAATACACAGCTTCTTTTCTTACCTTCCACTGAGAAGGAAACCGATAACAACAGCCAGCAGAATGACTCCCACTGTTACAGACACAACAATTATAGGAATCTGGCTCTGGTCGCTGGATGCAGCTACTGCTGAGATGAGAAACAGAAAATGGAGATTAAGGTTAAAATGATAGTCAGCACTCACACGAGTCTTTCTAGTGAGGCTGCTAGTGAGGTTTCAAGTCTTACCAGCTTGTTTCTTCTTTTACAGTTTGTGTTTTCCCCCTTTGCTGTCTGTTTGTAGTTTGAAAAGGAAATGGGCAGAAAGAAACAAAACACACATGCAAAACCATGCCAAAAACCCAACAAAATCAAATTTCATCACTGAACTCAGAAACCAAAGTGTTGCAGAATGCAGCCTTTGAGTCTGCAAACTCAAGTTTTTCTTCCTGGGTTAGCTGCATTAGAAATCACAGAGGTGAAAGATGAAAACCCAACAGGTTCCCATTTGCAGAGAGAACATTTATGGAAAGTTATTGTTAAGAGACATAAGCAGTATCTCTGAGATAAACACCTTTACCTGCACTTCGCAAAGCTATAAACAATTAAAAATTAACTCCTTGTGGCATCTGTATCACCTGTCCAGAAGATTCCCTCTATAAAACAGGAATTTGCTAAGACACATACACTGGTTGGTCTTTTTATTGGGCAAGGGAAGCAGAACTCTCCCAGCCAATGCCCTGTAAAGAGCCCTCCTGCCAAAAGGCAGGAGATAAGTCCTGTGATAAAGATGCCAGCAGAAAGGTCAGGAAAGCTGTTTGAGAACTGGGTTTTGCCACAGGCTAAGTAGGAGCAGGTGGGCAAGCTCCTGCAGCCTGTAAAATGGAAATGCTAACACCACTTCTATCTTGTTTATCTGCTTTGCACTGCAGGGGAAGGAGCCCATCTCTCCCCAGGGGTTTGCATGTGGGGTTCCCTAAGCAGAACCCAAAGCCTCCTCACCCTGCCTTCACTGCCAGCTTATTTAGCTGCATATATTTAACCACCCTGTGGTACAAATCTGCCTTCCTCCCTGCAAAACCAGCTCCCTGGCGTAGGTGCTGCTGCTGTGCAGGGAAAAACCTCATTATAGCTCCTACCCTCATGCCAGCCCCGAACGAAGCTTCTTCCACCCCGGGGAGCAGCAGGAATCAATTGCACATTGAAGAAGCCTTTAACTAAATGATTGAAGTAAAAAGGGGTCCTTAGCACAGGATTAACTTTATGGAGGCTATAAAATAACTGAATATAGACCCATATTAATTGTTAAAGGAAAAGAAAGACGAAAAGGTATGGCATTAAACATTGATCTGCAATGGGTTTCAAGTAGCTCTTTGTACGAGAGCTCTCCAGTGCTCAACAGTGAGTGGCGCGGACCCGCTACAGCAATGTAAATGATTTCAGAAGGATTGGCCGCAATATATTAAATATTTAATGTTAACTGCTCCAAACCTGTGCCATCATCCAGAGATTTTATTAGCCTCACGAATATATGGAGGCTCCTTAACATGATGTTTTATTGCTTTCTTGACAAAATAATTAAAAAGTAAAACATTTAAAGGAGAACATTAAGCTGTGACTGGTGGTTTTTTTGCACAGCTCGAGGGATGGGGAAATGAGATAAATCCTGCTGTGACCTATGGCAGCTAAAAAGCCTGAATTCATAAACTGAGCTGGGACCTTGCTACCATTTAAAGCCAGAAGGGGGACCTACATTACCCCTCATCGATTTGGTGACATGTTCCCACTCCCACCCGGCTGACCAGCTGGATTAGCTCACCAATCCATCTGAAAACCATCTTTTGGCAAGTCTAGTTTTACCACTGCTAGACAAACTCAGTGGCATCTGGGAAGGAGGACAGCAGCACGTCGATACACCCAGCAACAGCTTCCACCCAAATAAAAAACTTCCGTTGAAAAATACAGCCTTGGCTGCATCGCTGTGCTTTGCAGAATGGCACATGCAGGCAGTAGGATGTAGAAAAAAACCCCCAAAATTTGGAAAAAGAGAAATGTCCCAAGCAAGTCATGGCTTCACCGCTAATGCATTTCTCAGGCTCTTGTTTCATATTTCCGCCAAGTGTATTAAAAAGAACTTTACAGAAATCTTGCGAACTGGAAACAAAACCTGTTGTTAGGTCCAAACTATTTTGGAGGCTGGTTTTGATTCTCACAACAGTCGCTGAAAGGTTTTCATCTGTGCTTGAATCAAACTAATTTGCTTTGGCTTTAACAAGAGGTTCAGATCTGAACTCTGATGTAGCAGTGAGATTTTGATCTGTGCTTGCCTTCAGATTCTCTGGGACATACAGGAAAGCAGTGGGAGTCTGGTCACACTCCTGGCACTAATACTGGCTTTATATAGGGTCTTGGAAAAAAAAAAATCGCTTTTAAAAGGCTTTAAATGTCAAATGGAGCTGCATTTTGCAAGATACTGAGGCTTATGTTGCATTTCAATTCTACCAAGTGTTTAAAAATCTGGTTAGGTCCTGCTTCGGCCAGAGCTCAAGTCCAACAGAGGAACAGTTCCCAGCTCCCAAACTGGGGACCATGCAGTAGGTATTGCCCCAACTATGCTGGCAGCTCCTTAGTATCAGAGAAGTGCCTACTCCTCTGTCTTTAAAATGCTAAAAACACTGGGGTACAGGTGTGACTAAATGACTCAAAGGTTTCAAAGTGTTTAAAGATATTTCCATGTGATGTCCTCAAAAAATCCCAATTAACACAGATACTTACATGATGGGCTTTATGGAAGTGTCATTATTTTTGGACCAGGATCATAGTTACCAACAGTACTGGATCAAATGTGCATATATTTCCTGTATTATTTATTAATAGTCTGGAACACTATTACTCAAATGACTCTAAACTAGAAACTTTCCAACTGCAAAAAAAATTTGCTTATTATAATACAGAATAACTTTTGGCATAACATGATTTTGTTGCCACTTATAGGGCACGATTAATGGTTAATACAGTAAGAAATACATTAAATAGACCATTTTTATTGCATTTATGTTTGCATCATGGTGCAATTTGCACTGTATTAGTTCAATCACTGGTTCCACAGCTACATCTGCACACACATAATGATTCCTTTAAAATTCAAAGGTAGCATGCATTGAAAAGACAACTTGGCATCTTCTTCTCAAAGATGATGAATTTTAAATGAACGGGAGTAACAGTAATCACAGTATTGACGAATTTAAGTTTCCAATTAAAACATCCAGAAAATAGGCTCCTTTCCACAGGAATGAAAGAGTGTTTCCACCACAAAATTTCTCTTCCATGCAAACAGTATAAAAAATTAATAAATGACAGTTGTATAAGATGAAATAGATAGGACATATTTTCTGAAGGAGAAAACTACCTCTGACACCTCTGCAAAAATTTGGTAATGGGGACAAAAATGATTTCACCACAGCTACGCCTCAACACAGGGGAAAGAGCAGCTGAGACTCTGCATGCCTCAAGAGTTCACTCTGCCACAGAATCTGCTCCAGAATCCAGATCTGGATGATCGGATTCATTAAAAAAAAAAAAAAAATAATTCAAAGCCCACAAATTTGTAGCAGGCCAAGCAAAAGTCCCGTGCCTGCAGTGCACATTTTCCCCATTTCTGATCACAAGTCAAATTCCTTTCCTTAAGGCTGTGGCACTGCCAGCCAACAGAAACCATCTTTCAACTTGACAAGAGCTTACATCAAAAGATGCTAATGCTGGTTCAATTATTCCCCTTGCAGAGAAGAACCATTTCAGGGATTTTTCACCAGATGCAGATATTTAAGAGAGCTCAGCATCCCCTGCAGACAGCCATTAAGAGGTGTGGAGGAGCAGGTCTCATCCCCATCCCTCTTGAGAAGATAGCCCTTGTCCTCTCTTGTGTCACCTCTCATAAATACAAGATTTTTCTAAGCAGGGAACACTATGAATTTCGGAAGCCTGAAGACATCCTGACTTCACCTCCTGCCTCACCATGTGGGCCGAGGAAGCAAGGAGAGGTGTGTTCATCTGTCTAGTGCTTGGTCATGATGTGCCTGATGCTTCCAAAGTCAAGGGATGAGGCCAGGACAAGGAAGAGCTCTCTGCAAAGCTATTGATCCCCTGACTTGTTTCTGGTACCCGTTCCAGAGACACTGGCTGGCAGTAATTAAAAGGACTTACACACTGGGCTGGTTTCAAACTCAAATCTTCGGCTGAAGCCACCGTAGCCTGCAGCTGTCCGGGCTCGGATCTGGAAGACGTACGCTGAGCCTGGTTTCAAGCCATCTGCAGTAATCGTTGTCTCTTTGGATTTGATGATGGTGTAGCTCGTCTCTTGGTCCTTTTCCCAAACCCCCCCAAAAAAACCACAAAGTTCACACACACAAACAGTGGTTTTCAGAGAAGACAGACTCTTAACAATCCCCACAGCAATGTCACAAAGGATGACTGAAATACACATTTTTGAGGATCTCTGCCTCAAAAGCCCCTCTCTCAAGGACCTTTCTGCAATACAAAATGTGAGATTTGATTTCTTTTTTTAATCAATGACTAGGAGGTATGAAACAGAGTAGAGTGACTTTCCACCCATAAATGACAATGAAGGGACCAATCTGGCATCTGCAGTAGGAGCAGCTTTCCATTGCTCAGGATGTACATGGCCTGGGGCAATGGAAAGGTTCATCCTACAGAGATCAAACCCAAGACATGGGGAAGAAGCAAAAAGTTCAAATGCCTTAGAAAGGGATTTTAATTTATACCAAAATGACTTCTCAGTAATGTAATCACTTCTAAAAGACAGTAATATATGGTACATTGTACAACTTTATGCTGGCATTTCTAGAACCACAAATTAGACTTTGGGAAAGGAGTAATAAACCAAAACTCCAGAAAAATGCCTAATTTTGCATTGTTTTTCTGAAGGAATGAACTTGAAGAAAAATTGCTGAAATAAATCTTCATTTACATCAGTTTCTAATATGAAAGAGTTTCAGTTCTTTGATTAAAATTTTACTCAAATGCTTGGTAATTACTCTTAGAATTATTTACTGTAACACAATCTAGACAAGAGCTCATAAATTAAGGTCTACAAACTTGGAAACTGTTTTATATTCACCATATCCTCTCAGATCCAAATTATTATGACGTAAACAGGAGTTCTTAGTAATTCCCTACCACGATTTCTGCATAGATCTTAGGATCTGAACTGATTTATATTTTTATTTTTTAATTTAATGGGCAACTTTGCATAGACAGTAATATGCCTGGGTAAGGTCCTGGGAATCTCCAAATTAGGATTACAGATTTTCTCATTTAAGCTTGTAGCTAGCCAAGACTGTTTTGGAGAAATGTGTATGTATATATACATGCCCTTTTTCTTTTCTTGTTAAGGAGTGATTTCTCTCAAAGGAATGTGATCTGACAAAACTAAATTTACCAAAACATTTAATATATTTCATTCTCATCCCTTGGAAATGAATGCTGCAAATCTACCCTAATAAAGAGCTGAACACCGAGAGAATATAAATGACAGTAGCAACAAACAAGAAGGATTAAGGACGGCAACTCAAATCTAACTCAACAACTGGTTAAAAAGCAGTAAGTGAATATTAGATCACATCTTTGCTTGTATGTCAGCTCAGTTAGGTTTTCAATACACTGTTGACTTCTGCAAACTTTTAAACACTTGCGCTTTCCTATGAAAAACACTAAACTTTACTATCAGCCTGAAAGAAATAAATTAAAGACAGCATAAACTCTGACTAGCTGTAGCTACCTCCCTATAAACGACTTGAAGAACTATTTACTGAAGCTATTTGAGGCTAGCTCTGGATCACAAATACAACATTTTAAGCCTTCCACGACTCCCAATTTGTTTAAAAACAAACTAAGTAAAGGAACCAATATATGGATTTATTTTGTTTTAATTATTTGCTCATTATCAAGGTTTCTAAATACTCATCTTCCCAGGCCACTCCACAGTAAGGATTCAGTGTGTCAGAATAGTCGTTCAAACAAATTAATAAAAGAACAAGTAATGGATTATTTCCAGCAATAGCATATCATGATTCTTGCTTTGTGCTTTAATCTTTTTGAAAAATCCCTATTTAAGCCACACTCATGTATCTTGTGCCCTTGCCCAAGCTCCCTCATCTGCAAAAATAACGTTGATTTTATCCTGATGCAGAACATTTCTGAAATTCTCTTCACTCTTTGCGTGGGCTGCTTGAGCAGGTCCCTCCCCATAGTCCGAGAAAGAAAAGAGGAGTAAGGACCAGTGCTGGTCCATGTTGAGTGTTTTCACCTGGGTCATAGACAAAACTAATGAAAGATCTTCCTTAAAATAGAAATTCAACCCCCCCAAAAAAGTGAATTGTTACTCAATTTTGTTATTTTCCTCTTGTTTTCATGTAGAAAGCCTGGCTGTTTCAGAAGAAAAAAGAACACCTTGCAAACCCAGGTAAGGCAAGAAACTGTTATTCTGTAAAACTCTTGCAAACCCGATTTCTGGAAATCTAGGATTTTCAAAGATCTACGGCTGCATCACTCTAAAGATTCTCTTTAGACAAAGTGCATTTGTTACCATTTTCATTTAAACTGCATTAATTTTGCAGGAAAAGAACAAGTTACCACTTGAAGACTGGGAGAGGTAAGTTTTGTAAGAAGAGAGAGTGTTTTCCATGAGATCAAGAGCAAGAGCTGGAAAACCCAAGCAAGCTTTTCAGCTAGGATGCTCTTCTTCACGTCAGAGCAGATACAATCTCTCTGCAAATCCTTTCTCCTCTCCTTACATGTGGATGCAAAATCAAGTGAGAAATTGAAATGCCAAAGGCAAGGGATAGCCTGATGTTTCCAGGAGGAGACAGACACTCAATCCCCAGCCCCTCCCATTTTTAACAAATGAGCAGGCTCTATCTTAATTTGATAAGGCCAGAGAGGAATCTGACACGCAGATTTAATGTATTTGTTCAAGAGAAGTGGCACACTAATGGAAAACAACACCCTCATTTCAAGTCTTCCTAATCATTTACTGCAAAATCAATCTGACATTGATTTATGCATAAAATCACTCCATTCCCTTCTATGACTCAAATAATTATAACTCAAAGAAGAGGACAGTAAAGAGAAGATACTTGGGATGCTCAGCAATCAGTCTGTCACACCTTTTCAAAATATTTGATTTCGTATTCCAGGATGATGCCGTTGGGTCGATCTGGCTCCTGCCAGGAAAGGGAGATGCTATTTTTAGTTATCTTCCCTTTTTTCACACTACTGACTGGAGAAGGTGCTGCAAGACAGGAGAAAAAGAACAGACAAAACCCATGGTTAGTAAGATGGTCTGTCCCTGCTTAGACAGTCCCCTGCTTAGAAGTCAAACTAGTCAGCACATCCTCAAATACAAGGCAATCCTCAGCTACTGCAGATCAGTGGGGTCTTCTTTTACCTTGGTGGTATTTAGCCACTTTTAACAACTGGACTCACACAGAATTTCAGCAGCTGAGGATCTGACCAGCAAAAGCCACCTGAGCAAAGTAACAACATGTACTACCATTGGCAGCTTACACATCAACCTTGTCTTTTCAAGCACTTATCAAACACAACCCCACACTTTGCCTTTTCAAATGTGTCAGAGGGCTACATTATCAGAATTACATACTGGTTATGTATTGCTTTCTTTCAGCTGCTCTGAAGATATGTATTTTTCAGAAGACCTTGGATTACATGGGCTCCTTCACTATTTATTTTTGGCTTGGACAGTAGTTAAAGCCTAGGCATCTTTCAGCCCCCTCCTTCCAGAAGCAAGGAACAGGGTAGCCAGGCCTTTAAAACCTTTATAATTCAATTGCTCTCCATAAATATCACTGGGGTGTTACAGCTCACATAGTGATGCTAATTCCTCGAAAATGGCAACTGTAAAGATTTTAATGGCAATCACGGTTCGGAAGCTTGCGGTGTGCTTGGGGAAGCGGCAGCATTAAAGCAGTTATACCAGTTCTGCTTATTATTTTAAGATGCAGCCCTGAAAGGTTATCTGCCCTTTGCAGCACACATGAGCATCAGAAACAGGCTTGATCCTTTGTTTTCAGTCTGATATCTGCAGAGACTTTTCAAGTTGTGGTTGTTACCACCCCCGCCAGCTCCTTAGCAAAAGTTGCTATGGGCAATGCAACCCAAACACCCCAGGTATTTCATGCCAGAGATTAGGAAACAACACTGAGTGAAAAGAAAATGGGATGGGAGAAATCCATAGTCTCTAATTTACAGGGCTGTGAGCAGCTTCTCTAGAGGGAAAAACAGCCGGTGTCTGGATGAGGGCCTTCAACCCACCCTCCACACAGGTCAGCTCTTGGCAAGGTTTACAGGGGGGATGGGGAGACCCACTGTAAAGACTTTTGTGGCCATATGGGGAACTGAGAACAAATAGCAGTAGCAAACAACCACATTTTATCTTCCAAAATGTATTTGGAACTATTAAAAAAAAAAAAAAAAAAAAAAAGGACTTCTCTTATATGCAGGACTAGCTAATTATCACAATACTAAAAAACCCCAACCCATTAAGTAAAATAAAAACAACAAACAAATTAATTTTGCCAGGTCTGATCTTCAGCCAAAAAGAGTAAGGGAAGAGCTCCAGACAATTATCCCTGGACTGAAGGCTAGCAGCAAGCCTTCTCTTTTAAATCAAGCTCCCCCAGTCTCTTTTCAGGCCCAGTTTTTCTCACTCCTGTTTACTAATCTCTCCCCCAGTTGGCTCTTGGAGGATCCTGAAAGGTGTTGGCTATTTCCATATTGTTTTCTGCTGGAGAGCTGGCATCAACCTGCACAGACAACACTCGCTTTTTAGCTGTGCATCCACCACCGTGCTCACAGATGCTGCACTGAGTAAGTAAAAGCCACCTTGACTTGAATGAATATAATTTTATTTATGTAGGCACTGCACAGTGATCACCAACAATTTTTCATCTGTAAAAGTCACCTTACCCTCAGCGATGTCCTCCACGATTTTTTGGGCTACGTGAAGGCAAATAACAACCTAGACTCACAATGCTAATCTAGTATAGAACTTTCCATTAATTAATCCAGGTGACTAAATATGCATTGTGCATGCATGTGCACAACAAATTGAGTTGTGCATGTGAGATATGTGGTCAATGCACATATGTATGGTCAGATGTGTTAGCCCAGAGAAGACACAGCAAGTAGCAAACTTCATTAAAATAGGATTAACTTCCCTTCTAATACAAAGTCAGCTACATGGTTTTCAGAAGCATCAGAAAACCAGTCTCACTGTGGGGTGGTGCTGCCAAGTAACAGCTGATTCTACAACCGTAGTTAAATAGACGATACTGATCACTTCTTATCATGAGCCACTTGGACGCTATATATAGGGGGTGGAGACACCACAGTACTCAGAAAAAGGGACCTGTGCCCCCTCAGGGCTGTTCTCCAGTGCCCCTAAATCCCTGCAGTGCCCATCCCAGACTTGCAGAGCTCTCAGCAGAGGTCTGGCAGGATGGAGAAAGCCAGAGCTGAGCATTAAGCTTTTTTAAATTCCTACTAGCAAAAGCAAACCTGAGAAGTGCAGCAAGGGAAGACCTCAGATTCCCGCAGTATCGAATACCTCTCAGGAAGGCGAAAACCATGCAGTTCTCAGTGTCAAGATTGCCTGATCAAATAATGGACTTTTCATCCACTTTATTGAGGTTTCCTGAAGTGTTTCTAGGATCAAGGCTCACAAGTGCTTTAAAAACAAGAGAACGATGCAAGTGTTCCTGAACTCTGCTGCAAAATCTTTCCCTGTGAGGTTCATCAAGGGGAGTTTAGCTCTTCTTCGTGTGCATCAGCACAGTATAACACAAAATGCACCACTGGTCATCCGGAAGTGCTGGTCAAACTCCCTACTCCCTTAAAACAGAGCATGCTCTTTAAAAAGCAGTGTGTAAAAAGCTTGGCTAGTTAACGGCTTCATGGACTTAAATCTCTCGTCATGCACATCTCTAACACATTCAATCGTGCCTCTGCAGAATCCTCTGCTCTACCAGGAAAAGGAGGGAAGATAAGAAAATGAGTAACCCAACTCTCAAAGTAAATTAGAAATGGAGTAACTGTATCCTTTTTGAATCTCTTTCAAAAGAAGCGTTAAAGTGTAACCGTGAGATAAAGGCCAATTAAGTAAATTCAATAAATCCCAGCAGTGCTGAGATGATATGGCAACTACTCTGTATCCTCAATGCACAGAGATTACGATGCTCTGAATTGAAGGAAGGAAGGTACAAGTATTTTAGAGGTTTTTTTGCCAAACAAAATGTAATCCAATCCGGGCAAGCAGACAAAGTCTGCAATCATTCCATCTTAAAAGCCTGCAACTGGATACTTTGTTATATGATCGCAGGAAAATAAAAGGATTACTTGAGACTTGCTTTTCAAAGGTCACTGCTTCTGCAAGGGCAGCATCCTCTTAATAGAAAGAAACCAAGCCATGGAGCACTTCCATTTGGAGTACAACATGTTAAAAAAATAAATTCACATAAGAGACAGGATATATAAAACTGTAATCTCCCATGTTTCTTATGTAAACAGGTGGAAATCTTGTTCAAATCCCTGCCTTGACACTAAAAAGAGTGGATGTACATCGTGAATTGTTCATAGGTTGCTTTACAAGTAATCTGCACATATGCATTAATCTCTCAGCAAGACACTCAAAATCAGGGGGTTATTACATCATTTATGTTTATGTTTGCCATTCACGAAAACAGCCATGCATGTGATGAAAGCAAACAGAAGATGTAACAAGGTGTGAAATTGCTAATGTACGTTTTTGTTTTCCTAAGACCAAAATTAATCAGGGAACAAGTAAAAGCACAGAAAACTGATTCTACTTTTTTTTTTTTTTTTTTTTTTTTTTCTGTTCTGTTTCTAACATTTCTTAATAAGAAGACATACCAAATAAATAAAGTTTCTGCAGAAGATGCATCATTAGTCACATCTGAATAACTACAGGAGATGATTTCATGAGGAATAGACCTTTCAGGACATTCTTCCTCTGCAACCTTTGATAATGACATTAGCACCGAATTAGCCATCTGGGCACCAAACCCCATATTTACAACATACTGTGCTGTGTCCCACTAACATCTAGCATACAATGATGCTTAGTGGAATAAAATGTTAATTATATTTTAAGAGAAACTAATGTTATCACGTGAATGGCCACTGCACCAAGATAAAACAAATAATCCAGTTTCTATATCTCATGGTCTATCTAATGCTCTCTCCAGCCCAATTACTTTTGCCTTGGTATTTTTCACTCTGGCAGAAACAACAGCTAATGGCTCCCCATCTCACCCTTAGCCCCACAGCCAATGAAGTTTTCCAATTCTGATAAAAACAAACAAAAAAAACCAACCCTCAAAAAACAACAAACAAAACTAGCTCCCTTCAATCTCGGTGCAAAAACCTAGCCACCAGCCCAGGACCTTTAATCCAGATTTAACTTCTGCCAGGATAGATCCTCACTTGGAACAACCCAGAGTAACACAGGAAGGGATGCTGATTTACACAGGCAAAGGGGCTGGCACCTCTCCTTCCTTTGGCTCTACAGGTATCAGGACTTCAGGCCCCTTTCCAAAGATAATTAAGGCATCAAGGAGGAAGATCATGCTACTACCATCTGTGTCCTGGCTGCTGTTACAGACATCTATGACATAGATGTCTATAGATATAGACCACCTTTTATAAACATGTATGCTATGGATTTTCATGTGGTTTTCATACATATGCAATTTCTTTTACTGTGATTACACTCCTGTATTTGCAAACATTTGGGATCTAATGCTTCAGACTTTGAAATATTCCTCAGAGTTCCTCCCTCCATGTGATGCCATGTTTCTTTTGCAGTCTGAATTTATGCCAGAGATTTAAAAGTAAAACTCCTGATTGTGATTAAATCAATACCTTCACCTGTCATTGTATAACCAGATAGTTATGCTATCATTAATGCACTTGTAAAGCCAGATTTAATTGAAGAAATTGAAACCTGTATCAGAAGAGTAACCACAAGACAAGTAATTCTGGTTCCACTTCAAAAACCTAGTATACTGCAATTTTTCACTCAGTTTCTAATTAATGGCATTATTGAATTTTTTTCTCAGGCCTTTGGTGACTTCATAGTTTGGAGCAAGACCTGCATTACTGACTGAGTCACACTAAAGGCATGTGAAATTGCAGTCAGCTTCAAGCAACAAATTAATTTTAAACAAGATACATACATTAATTAAAATGCAAGCACTGTTTTGAGAAGAAAAAAAAAATTCCCCAACCTTCACTGTATTATCTTGCTGCATTTCTGTATAGAAATGATATACTTTTAGAAAAGCTCAACACCCAACGGCTCCCCTAAGAGTACTATATCTGGGTCAGAACTTAGCATTTAAGTCATAACTTGACTTTTCTCCTGCAATTTTTAATATCCCATAGTGTACCCCAGTTTTCCCAATAATGGGTTTCAAAACTCTTTGTCCCTTGAGGACAAATAGTTGCAAACCATGCCTGGCTAGTTAGGAAAACAGGTTAGACCCCAATTTTCAGGTGCTTGTAAGTGCTTCTGAAAACTGAGTCCAGGGAATGAAAGGTCCTTGGACTACACAGCATTAATTGCCGTTTCAATTCTATCTGAGATCTCACATGGGACTCAATGCACAGGCCCTAAATAGTGCAAGGGGGTAAATTTTAGCCTTGGGATTAAATCCAAACACCTTGCCGAATACGAGCCTAATCCTAAAACATGGTTCATCTATGGAGATCATTTTCTTTCAAATGAATTTTCAAGGTATCTCCTGAGTAGATGGGGACTTCACACTGGTCCTTTTCATACATCAAATACCAAAACGAGAACACAATCTTCAGATTGGCAATGAATATAGTGTTTCTTCATATCTTCCACCTCCCAAGACAAACACCTGAGGCAAATGCTAGATCTCAGACCAATTTACAATCTTTGTTACCCACCTCCATTTTGAACGCTTCCAAAATCTGAGATGCCTTGATGTGTGCCTTGAAATGAATGAGGTCACACAAGAGATAGGAACCCAATTGAAGCACTCAATGGCCCCAACAGAAGGCATGGCCCCATTTTTTAACATGAGTCCATGGCTAATCCAAGAAACCAGATTCATCTTGTATGAAAAAAAGTGATCTTAAAGGTGATTCCCACCGCAGTCCCTAAAAGATTAGCAGCTCCTTGAGCTCAACAGCAGGACCTGATTTGAAGACCAAGCTGGTGACAGAGCCAAGGTGCTCCCAGACCTTGCTGCCTCCCAGCTGGACACAGCGTTGGGTTCATGCAAGATGAAATACAAATTGCTGTCTAATTCTCTTGGAAAGTCTGTTCTTTCTTTGACAAAGTTTTCCTCAGATAATTTCTCTCTAGACATCTAAACTTTGGACCTTTGCTAAAAGCAAAAAGAATGGGATGGATGCTGTGGTTCTGTGGACACTATTAACCCAATGCTTTTAATTACCAGCAGCACCACTACAGACAAGTGCTCATGGCTGGAAGATACAAAACAGAAAAAAAAAAATCTCAATTCATACTCACATTAGAGAGATAACAGAAATAATCTGCATGCAATTTGCATTAGCACAGGGATAACGGTTAATCTCTTACTTTTGATCTGTGTAACAGCTCAGGAGATATGTCTGGTAGAGACTGGGACTGCAATGCACCACTGTGGTCTAAGGCTTCAAGATTTACTGTGTCCCAATACCCTGTTCTTCCTGTAATTCCACTGTGCTAGCACAGCCTGGGGGAAGGAGAGGTTCGTGCACCTAAATTCACCTAATTCAAGGCCACCTTTTCTCTGAGCATCTCCTGGAGGATGTTGCAAGGAGAGAATCAGCAAAGAGAAAAACCAAGGAAAGCTGAGTATCTTTTGTTTCACAGAGACTAGCTTACATCAACTGATCCACCCATAATGACCTATTGCTTCTTGCCACAAATCTTTTGATGAACACTCCATGATATTTAGCTACTCCTATAAAATGGTACTAAAGAACAAATGGCAAGACAGCAGTACTACTGTGTGTACAAAATCATTACTCAAAACCTCATTACATTAACTTGTGTTATAAAAATGTATCCATAAAATATACTTTGTTATTAAGACTGATTATTGATTATTGATGCTTGAGTTATAAAAGCAATAAAATGCATAGTTTTAAAGAGTTGGTATGCAGTCTTTTCTTCTTAATCAAAATACGGTGTTAATTGTAAGAAAGCAAGGCTCAACACATACTCCTTGAAGGACAGTGGATGCAGCCAATGCAAGCTTTGATATTCACAAAATATTATGCCTTAGCAAAATATTGCTAAGACTCACAAAAGCGCCTACCTTTGTGGAGACAATGCAGGATGGAATAATAATGTCTCACCTGTCACTCCTTTCTGTATGACCCATTGCTGACTGTACAAATGTTTCCAAACATCACTGCTTTTGCCACAAAAAAAAACCCAAATAACTTCTAAAAAATTTAGCATAACAAAGCTATGCCATGACACAGATATCATATGCTGCAATTGCAACGGGATTATTAGCAGAGTCTAAAGACATCACAGAATCTGGACACTAAACTACAGAGCCCTTGAGCCACAATAGTCATTCTTCATGTGTGTACCACCCCATATACAACAGATCCAGAATATTTAATGGAATCTATCGTAGATCACCACCATCTCCAACCACCACATAATCTTGGGCAAGACTCTTAAACGCACATGATTTCAAAAACCAGACCGGATTCTTCCAAATTGCCTTCTCTTTACGGAGTTGTACAGACATGCTTTCAGCTCCTGGCAATCATGGGTGCAAGATGTATACTCTTAAAGAGTGGAAGCTGACTTGCACGCACGGGACTTTAGGAAAACATGACCAGGTATCACAAGAGAAAACTGCAGGTGGTAGGAACCTCTCCACAATCTTAAAAGTTGTAAATCAGAATAATGGCATTAGCAGTCGTTTTATCTCCAGATAGCATGAGCTATCTAGCATGGTCACCATTGGAAACACCCACTGTTGGGATGTAGCGAAATGAGAGATGTCCTGGCACTTCAGCTGTTGGGAAATCCTCCATACTCTTTTATTTTAATTTCTTTTGTGATTTCTCAGAAGACTTATCATAAACAACTGCAGAACACTAAGCATACTCATCTTGAGAGAGGGAAGTATTGCCTCCAGCTTGTTCACTCGACCAACACATTCAATGCCTTATCAGGAACAACGGTGTATGAGAATTTTAAGGACAGTCTGTACAACAAAGGCTACAAAGGGCACCGTGCTCTATAACATCAATCAAGGTAATTTTTTGTCCTTGAAACCTGCACACTTGCAAAAACTCACCTGTATTTTGCAGGGACTTCAAAGCCAGAGTCACAGACACCGTGGTGCAAAATCCCCTTCATAAAGCTATAGACTGTTTAAAAAAAAAAAAATTTAAAAAATTGGCCCAGCAAGACTGGCCATAGACATAATTCACTGTTTGGGAAACTTCTTTCCAATAGCCAGGCCTAGGATACATTAATTTGTACTTACGGCAGCATCAGCCCTGAGCCTGCAGAGACAGTTCCTGTTGGGCTGTAATTTACCCAGATGCTGGGATGGGAGAGGGAGACATTAGGGCATCATGGTTTGCCTGGGCTCAGGGAAAAGGGCTCTCTGCTGTCCCTAATAGGTGCTTGCACTTGAGGCCAAGTTGTACCTGAGATGAAGGTTTGCTGGACCAGGGAAGAGGTGTGAAGAAATATCTTCCTATAGGGCACAGACCCACAGGGAGCTGCAATATCTGTTTTTGTTTTGTCTAGGGCCTCTAGAAATAAAGATACCAAGTTTTTCTCAAAGCTGGGGAACAGTTTGTGGTTAAGACCAGAGCCAGATTCCTTCATGCCACAGAAGAGCTGTAATTTCCCTGTATTCCATTAGTGGTTTAGTTGTGAAGCCTAAGAATAAATACTACTGACTCATAAGACTCTTATTATAAATCCACTCATAGCAAGGTGATAAGGACTCCAGCTCTGATCCATCAAAGTGCTTTGGGAAAATGCTTAACTTTAAGTGCATGAGTAGTACTACCATTGCTTTCAGCGCTTTGCTGGATCGTAGCCACAGGGCTCAGCATTTTGCAGGAGAATCCTTATTATTGAGTGCATTTATCAGGTTAGCTTCCAGCACACTTACCAGTGCCTCTCCTATCATCAGTAACCTAGTATCTTATTTGCATTTAAGCAAAAGCTTCCTTTTAAAAACCGCACGCCATTAGAAACAAAACCATAGCTACTGAATAAAATGCATAAAACATGCATGTTCCTGCTCCCCACCATAACTCTCCTTAGTTCATATATTGGCTCCTTTCTTCATACAAGACTTGTTGCATCCATTTTCCAGCTGCTATCAAACTCTAAACACGGTAAATTCATGGACCATTTTTAAACTGCGTGGGAAATTTCCTTCTCTGCCAAGCCTGCCACTCTGCATGATACACCAATCAGTCTTGCTGATGAATTCTAATATTAAAGCCAAATTACTACACACTCCAGTGAAATCAGAGGCAGCCAAACAAATTCCTTATGTTTCCACTTGAAGAACAGCTACTAAAGAAGTGCAGCAGGTCAGAGGGAAGAATGGGCAAAGTCCTTAACTCCTGGGGTAGCTTGTTTTGGATTTCCTATGCTACTTGGTTCCTCCTACCACCACCGCTCTTCTCTCACATCTCATTCATAAATGGGAAAAAAGCATGACCCCACCACCTCTGACAGGACCCTGGCCTGACCACAGCTTTGCAGAACCATGGTCTAGACTATTTCCATAAGCAAGCTCCCCAATGGAGAGCAGAAGGCTTGAAATAAAATTATTTAAAAGAAAATAACATATCAAACAGGTTATATTAGAACAGCAACCTAGAAATGTAAAACCTCAAAGTGACTAGAGCTGAAATGGAAAGGTCTATACACCTGTGGTTAGACATATCTGTGATCCATAAACCTACTCCCACCCTGTCCTTGGTTTCAAATTGACAGTTGCTTTTCCAGATCAGGGTAGATGCTGGCCAAGCTATGACTGTTTTTAAGGGAAATGGCAGAAAAATAGAGACAAAATCTAACAGATCTCATCCTTGCCACCGACCCAGACATCCTGCCCAGGATTTTGGCACTTAAGTGTGACTATGGGTACCGTTTGCCCTAAAATGTCAGGTTCCAAGTATTGAGATGAAGCTAACTAGTAAATTCGGCACAGATCAAAGTGCACTACAGGCACCGAGGAAAACATCTCTTGATACTACCAAAGGAAATTTGGACACCTTCAGCTTCCTAACAGGTAACCTTTGCAGCGTGAAACATGGGAGCCTGCAATGCCCCTGTGGAAGGAAGAGCTGCAGCTTCAACCCAGGGCTTCCCAGGAGGCAGAGAAGCTATTTATTGTGTCCTTGGGGAGAAGGGGTAAGTGATAGAGGGAGCTGGTGGCTCCGTACTGTGTCCTGTTTTGAATGTCCAGAAAAACACAGCACATTTTGAGGGAATCCAAGAGGGAATTGGAGAACAAGCAAAAGTCAAGAAAGCTACGAACAGAGACTGAAAGAAGCAGAGCTGGTTGGTCCTTGGGAAAAAGAGACTGAAAGAGAACATGAGTATCCAAATAAGTAAAAGGCTGCTGTCTCTGGAGCAAGACAAGCACAGAATTGAATTTAGGAATAGCTTTCTAAGGACAAAAATAATGAAGCACCAGGAAAAATCACCCAGTGAACCTGTGGCAGCTGTGTCTTTGGAGGTTTTAAAGCAGGTTAGATGAGCACATCTTGAGATCCTTCCAGACACATGGCTCTACAAAGGCACCTGGGCATCATAAGGTGAGTGATAAAAATAAAAAGGATCTTATAAGGCAGAGATGTGGGAGACATACATTTTGTGCCATTTACCGGCCTCCACGTTTGTGCCTGGAGACGTTAAGGAAAAATCTAAATTGTTGAAAGCAGTCAGTTGCACAAAAGGATGGCACTGGGATAAAAGCATCAGACCAGAGGAAGTAGCACTTTGCTTTCCAGCTCTGCCAGAGACTCCTAGCATGACCATGGGCAAGTCACTTTATCTTTCCCTGCTGTTATCTGTGCAATGAAGATAATGATAATTCCTTTATCTATTTTGACTTGAGGGGCAGGAACTAACTATTCAGATGCTGCCAGCACAATCTTTGCCTTCGCCTGCAGGCACTGCTGTAAGGCAAATAAAGAAAAGAAGGAATACCTGCAAGCATTACTCCTGGCAGCCAGCTTCTTCTATTTAAATCGCAAGCAACTTGGCGACACCATGCTGAGCTCAAATATGGAACAAAAACCCTACATGAGTGACAAAAAGGAAAATTACAGGGAATTTTGTGGTAAAGGCTTATTTTCATAATTTAATAACTCTCTCCAACTTCTGTTTCCAAGCAGAAGCACCAGTTGTGTGCTTAAAAATGAGAGCTGTGTAAAATTGCTTTGCTGAAGCAAAACTGCGGAGATCACAACTGAGCAACACAAAGCCCAGGATGAACATCAGTGTGTTCAATGGGATAACTGCAGAGGCATATGAAAGCACGGCTCTTGACTTTCCCACCTGGCAGAGACACTACTTTCCTTTAGGAAGCAAACATAGTATAGCAGGCTTTTCCAGTCCAGGTTTCTGAAGGTGTTGTAAAAGATTTAGAGGCAAACTCAAGAATACTCCAGAACACTTCCAGCATGAAAACCCAATTTACAGACTGTACAAGGACCCTCTAGTCCAATTTTTCCGCTCTACTGCTGACAAGATATGTCCTAAGCACTTGCCTATTCAGTTGGGTCACCATGGGCTCTGGAGGTTGGGGCAACGCTACGGGAACAGGAAAACACCCCGAGCATCCGAGGGTAGGATTGCCATCCAGGAGCTAAAGGGTACCAGCAGAGATTTCAGATGTTTTAAGCTGTAGCTGCACATGATACATAAATGGACACGTCTTTAGCTTCTCCTCAGCATCACAACTGTGGTCAAACAAGTTTCTGTTTGCAATACGTGATTTACACTGGTTGGTGGCTGGTCCTCTGCAATAGTATTTTTCACTGCTTTGTGTGTATAAATGATCAAAAATTAGGTGAGATAGAGTACGAATTTTCTTTCTTTTTGGCTTGCATTTCCAATAGTGCTACGCAAAAAAAGCATGAGGGGAAAAAAAAGCTGTGCCACAAATCAACATTTGAGATCCATCCACCTCCTGGCTGTGAAAAAAAAACCTGTGGCTTCACTATTCCTAGATATGAGTAGGAACAGGCTTATAGGAATCAAGCAACTTACTGCTTCAGAGTAAGCATTTGCGAAGCTGCACTCTCAAATATATCTTGAGGCTTTGGTGACATTGTCTCATGCAGCATTCCCAAGACCTCATTATAGAAAGATGGAGACAAGTCAAGTCTCACTGCATCCAGATCCCTCTTCTGGTTCATGACCACTATAATAGGGCTACAGATCTGGTTTTGGCAAGTTCTCCTTGTACTGATCACTCACCTCCTCTCAGCTTTGTAATTGCTAGAAAAGAAAAGGGGATTTCAACATGATCAGTCACTGGGGGTTCCTCCTTCAGAGGAGTTTCTTGCTTCTCTTCTCCAACTTGAACCAAGGAGCGTCTTGGATAGACCTAAGCTAGTGACCTACTCCTTCCAACTCTTCCACCTTCATCTTTATTCAGTGTGTGGATTAGACCACCAAAAAGTTTAGTGAGGAAATAAAATACGTATATGCATGTCTCCATACACACAATACATAAACCACTTCCGTGTCTGGTATTACCCTGCACGTTTATGACTCTCCCTTGACCAACCTTCATGTGGCAAGTGCTCACCTTGTCCAGTGTCTGGCTAAAATTGTGCCTTGAATATGGCTGAAAGTAGTCCAAATAAGGCAGGTGACAAGATGTGATGGCTACTAGAGCTTACTGCACAAATATCAGCTGCTCACAGGCATTTGCCTGCATCACTCACAGGTCTGTGATGTGTTAGCTCCCACTTGCTCTTGGAAATAAGCAATTTACAGCAGCGCTGAGGGCTACCCACCCAGTACAGGTGGGAGTTCATTAAAGTTTTTCTTCAGACAACGACTTCAGTCATCTACAGGGCTGTCATCTCAAGATCAGATGTGTACAACAGTTTCTGCATGATGCCAGGGCTCAAACTACTTAGACTGAAGAACCACAAATTGAACCCTATGGGTTTCTCCACTATTCTATTGCCCAGGACGTTGCCTATCAGAATGACTTTTCTCTCCTTAAATGTGCCTTGCATAAATGTGAGATGATAACAGTAAGTGGCATTAAAAATGTGAATGATGAATGCTATGCATCAGGCAGGATGATTAAATAACTACGTGTAGATTCTGGGGTATATTAGCTTCTCCGCCTTCTGACATGATAATTGATCAACCCTAATCTATGGCAGAAACAAAACAGAGATTACCTCCTCTCCAACAATTCAGCTTCTATTCTCCTTTGTTTATTCCCCCCACTCTACTATACAAGGGGAAAACCTACTAACTAGCTCTGTTTTTAATTCATCAGTATTGAAAAAGGGACCCTAGCAATGCACATAATTGATCCTATTTTTAGGGAACCGCCTTCCAAGAAGTAGCACAAGTGAAGTATTCACATTATCAAGGTCACTGCAGTGAATGCAAGAATAACAATGACAGGTTTGAATCAGGATTCAATTACAGTGAAGTATTCAAATGCTGCTAGACAGCACCCCCAAAAATGAGAAGTACTCTAAGAGAGCTATACACAGTTAAGCGGTCTTAACAAAAAGAGTAATATTTTAAATGGTTTAGTGAAAACTCTGCATAAGTACACTGGACTCAACCAGAACATGTTTTATGCTCATTTAACTTTAATTCACAAATTTATAGGCAGCAGGTAAACCAAGATAATCAATTTTAAATCAATATTCCTAGATTTTAAGGCCGGAAGAGATAATTTAGCCCTCCCACAAAACACCACTGAGTTTTCATCTTCCTTTAAATCAATAACGATTCACCCCTGGGGGCAGATTACCAAACTTCACCAGGCAGTGACTTGCTGGAGTACTACCCTTCTGGTTCTGTGTCCTTAATTACAAAGCCACATTTATATCTAATAGTGATGTCTGCTTGGGTAAAGAAGGGGCACAGTTTGAAAGAGGGGGTAAACTTGATTAAAAGAAGAAATAACATTTTAAGAGATAGCTCAGCTTTGTTCTAGAAATTAGTACTGAAGACAAAAAGCATCCATAAAAAAATCAATGCAACAGTTACTTGCTAAGAACCTGAAAATCAAAATAGAAAAGGACACTTTTAAATATAGATATACACACATGCACACTTCCATGAGTCATCCAGAAAAAAGATCAAGAAAAACCTTAAGTAAGGTTGTATGCTTCAAGTGTGTTTTTTAAAGTGGAACATCCCTTGAAGACTGTCAGTGAATTTCCAAGAAATTTGGTAACACTTATCAGACTACAAAAACTATAAAACCAGACTGATTTTAAAAAGCCTGCAGATACTGAACTTTCACATCTGATCAGTGCAAACTGTCCACACTCCTTTTTATACTATACAGCACTAGGTGTACATAATTCAGCTCCATGGATTACCCTCCCATGGGCCTTCTCCTACCAGTGATGAATGCATCTGAGAAGAGTGGAAATACATTTTTCTCACTGTTATCATCCATTCAAAATGTTACATAGCTAAGAAAAAAGAAAAAAAAAATAAAAATCTCATCCAGTCATACACCTGCCAAGTAACTGCTTGCAGAGACATATATTGCTTCATGCAGTACACAATCACTTTATTTATTGTACTCCAACCAAAATTACTCAAGCCATTAATGCCTGTCTAACTTCTTGTGCATCGCTCTGATAAGAACTTCATATTGCTTACTTCTTTCTCCTGCTAAATGAAAGGCATGCTGACTGCACAGGCACATCTTACCTTGTATCTCAAGAAAGATACCACTATCATCCTTGCAAGGTTTCCAGTGGCCGCTTAGTCTTATAACTGCTGCGTAATATGGACCATGAGTTCCCACTGGGGTGCGGCTCATTTTAAAGCTGCTGGAGCTAGCTGCATTCTCTCTTGTTTATTCTGAGACTATGGCCTTTAAAGCCTGGATGTGACATTTAAAAGGGCCATTAAATGCCCTATGCTCTGTCAACCATGAATCTTGTCTAACACAGCAGTATATTATAATCTCACTGATCTAATTCTCGAGATCATCTCTTTACTGACAAGACCCAGGATGGTCACTATGATAAAGCTCTGGGAACTCAAAAAAATCTCAGTCACTGACCCAATAATAAATCTGATGCTCTCTGCTTCATCTTTTCCTCAATAAGGCATGTCAAATCATATACTACAACTATATACTAAATGACGTGGGTAAAGGGATTTTCAGAAAATTGTGGGGAAAAAAAAAGCAGTTTTATAAGACACTGCATTGTTAAAAGAACAAAAATCAAAATTATTATACTTTCGTGCACCAGAGAATATTGCTTTCTAAACACCATGGGGAAACATTTATGTTTACAGTAAAAATTTCTAGAGCTCAAACAGAAACACAAGCAGCAGCTGTGAAGACATCCAGAGGAAAAAGTGGGAAGATCAAATCTGAGACATCAGGCCATACCTCACATTTGTCTGCATGAGAGACTACTCACCAACTGCATCAGAAGTAGCTTCCACACAACTAAGACGAGAATTCAATCCATTAAGGGATGGGGAAACAGAAGATATCCCTCCAGCTACTGAATTAGCCAAAACAATGAATGTAACAGAAGACCACTTGGACCTACGGTCAGCTGCAGATTAACACAGAAAAAATTTGCTCTTCCATTTTGGAAGAGATCCTATTTATAGTGTTCAGCAGTCCTCATCAAGAAGGACTCAGATTTACACCAAACTTCAATCCCTAACCCTGCATTCCTGTGCAGAGCACTAAAAAGTAGTCAAGAACCACAGGGGAAAAGGAGAGGGCACAAGTAAACTAAGTTAACTTTATGGCTCAACCTTTACTCCAGTGAAGCACAGTGCCACCAGACCCTGGTGACTTTTGGTCTCTTCCCTGCCCTGCTGCTGAACTGTTGGGTGACCTTGGGAGAAATCTCTTCACTCTCTCTTGCACCCTGTAAAATGTGTGGGAAGGATTTTCATGTCCCTTGCAAAGCACCAGGAGGTTCACAGTTAACACGTTCTGCTGAAGGGTGTACAGCCTCATCTCTGGCGATAGCAGTAGGCTCATGGCTGAAACAATCACACCCCCCCCCCCGAGATCCTACTTGTCCATCTCCTCCCAAACACATTTAATTAAAAAGCCCTAAGTGATGAGCTACTACTGATGATCTTTTATTGAAAATCCTCTTCCCCTGGAAAGTTGTTCCTGTCTTATTCCTAGCCACAACTTCCAGTCTTGCTTATTTCCGGAATAAGCTGCTACCACCCATACTTTATTTAAGGGGCTGACAAGAGAACAGATTTAATCCACAACAACAATTTTTTCATTTAGGGCTGCAGAGCCCTGCACTTGTGACATTCAACTTGGGTTAATTCACAGCCAAGCCTCTTCCCAGCAGCTCCCAGGAGTTCAGATTTCATAGAATCACAGAATGATTTGGGTTGGAAGGGACCTTAAAGATCACCTAGTCCCAACTCCCCTGCCATGGACAGGGACCCCTTCCCCCAGCCCAGGGTGCTCCCAGCCCCGTCCAACCTGGCCTTGAACCCTTCCAGGGAGGGGGCAGCCACAGCTGCTCTGGGCAACCTGTGCCAGTGTCTCACCATGCTCACAGTAAAATATTTCTTCCTTATATCTTATCTAAATCTACCCTGTTTCAGTTTAAAACCATTACCCCTCATCTTATCACTACACCCACTGATTAAGAGTCCCTCCCCAACTTTCCTGTAGGTCCCCTTTAAGTACTGGAAGGTCTCTATAAGGTCTCCCCAGAGCCTTCTCTTCTCCAGGCTGAACAACCCCAACTCTCTCAGCCTGGCCTCGTAAGGGATGTGCTCCAGCCCCCTGATCCTCTTTGTGGCCTCCTCTGGACCCACTCAAGCAGAGCCAAGTCCTTCTTACGTTTCTCTCTTCTGATGCTGGCACGCAGAAAAACCCTGTGCAACAGAGCTCAAATCAAGATGAACACTACTCCCTCCTGGCCCTCATCAATTTTTTCTCTTTTACGTGTATGTATAAAACAGGCAGTGGGGAATACTGCAGCCAGCAACAGGGAAACCTCTGGAAATGCATAAATATCAAGGACCCACAATGTAGCAGGGCTATGGGAAACACCTGGTGCTTCTCCAAATATTCTCCTACCACTTGATGGTATAACCACTCTGATGATGGGAGCATCGCTTTGACAGGCTCTTAAGTCTCCTAAACTAGATTAATCTATGCGCAGCATACAGCAAAGCTACTCATACTTCCCAGCGGTCTGAAGTGTCAGCTCCCATGATAAATATATGCATCCTACATGCAATTATGTCTGTTTCTTAATAGCATTAAGATGGCTGCAAGATACTAATTGCCAAATAAGAATTTTGCAATTATACTCCATCATACCTTACTCCTGACATAGCTACTTTTAAATAAACAAGGATTTTGGTTTCAACATCACCAAATAAAAAGGAGTTTTCTCCTTTGATCCATTCTAACTTTCCAAGTGTGATCGTGGAATTACAGAAGGAAAAATTCCAGTTTGCTGAAGTAATGCCAAGGCTTCGCTACAGCCATTTCACAGCTATTAAGAAACATTGTTAGCCCTTTTATTAATCAGTAGAAGGAACGATATTATCTGAAATTAAAGCAATCTCACTAGCTAATTCCTGATATTCTCCAACCAGAATTTCAGTGTTTGTCATGAACTGTTTGCAGTTATCTTTAATTAACAGTACCACAAGATCCACGGTATTCCCAGTGCCTAATGACGATGTCACTAGACAAAACACATCTCTTACTTGCATCGTCTGCAGTGATACTGGCAAGCATCTTACACCACAAGTAAATAGTATGGAAAAGCTTCTTTCTGAGGCACATGAGAGGGATGTAAAGAGAGAGTTGTGCCAAAGCCACTCAGACATGGAGGTACCATCCTTGCAATGAAGTAAATGGAAAAGTCCCAGGTTGACTACAGTGGGAAGAGAATTAAGCCAGTGCTGAGTAATTTATACATCTCCCCTTTCAGGGTTATCTCCTGATGTTAAAATAAATAGACATCATGGTCATCTAGGTAAGAAGCCAGTTAGGTGAGATTATAACAAGGATAATGCAAACCCAGTCCAAACCATTCTGTGACTGTAAGTGTGGAAACCTGCAGCATTAAACACAATGTGAAAGGATGCACTAATGACAGCAATATTCTTCCACTGTTCATGCGAGCACAGAGACAAATGTTGCGATCTGTCTCTGTCTGCCTTTTCTGGAGTGCTGTTTTATGACACAGTTAATGATTTGGCAAAAAAAAAAAAGTAATAGCCTTGTACCGCAGCAATTGCAAATGATCTTTGCCTTCCATCTTGGAAAATGAGTAAATGGAGGCCTGTGTTTGATCCTTTTATGGGCATTTTATGGGGGGTTGGGGAAGGGAAGTTGGAATAAACACCTAAAAATATAAGTGTACAAATGATGCCATGATGTACAGCTACCTTGTTTACCATTATCCCTAGCCATAGATATATCACCATGCTTTTAACACATGCTGTACATCTTTTCTTCCCTCTTCTTTCCCCCCTTCCCTTCTAATTGGAACTCAGTCTGCGAAATGTAATTAAAGCTCTCATAAATACTGCCAGCCAGTGCACCTTTTTTCTTCCAAGTAACTACTAACATCTTCGAGAAGCCCTCATCAACCCCTGATAGAATATAGACTAATGTATCTTCTCATACACCCTGCTCAGGATAGGGAAGTCAATCTTTCCACCTTCCACGTAATTAAAGTCACCCACTTAATGTGCTTTTCCTGTGCCACTCCCTCCCCTTCTCCGACACATGTATCACCCTGTCATCAGCTCCTTTCCTTTCATCTGATTTATTCTGTTTCTAATCACTGAACAAAATCCAGTGCTTTTGAGAAGAGCTGGAGCAGTCCTAGGCACAGCTCAGCACCAGGTTTCCTTTTTCTTGCCTCCTCCCATCTTATATTAAACGACAGCGCTTTTAACTCTCCTTTAAAAGGGATTATTTCGTGCAATCCAGAGAGTTTCTTCATGCCTGCAGGTGAAAAAAAATGCCCTCTTCCATTCAGGGTAAATGACTGAGACATTAACAATGAAATTCAATGGTACTTCAAAGACTCCTTTGGGCCCTAAAGGTTGTGTAGGGCTGTCTGGGGACTGATCGAAGCCCAGTTAACCCAACAGGTGGCTTCATTTGGTCTGTGAAAAATAGCTGCTGCCTCTCTCAGGGAGGAAAATGCTCCTAGATTCAGCCAAACGGCAGCTATAAAAAAGTCTGACTCGAAGCACCTCTAAAGTTCTCAAGCACCCACCTGGCAAAGGGAGAAGGTGGCTGCTGTGTGTACCGCAGCACTGCTCCAGATGCGGCACCAAATCTCTCCTGCTATGGAAAAGGGCACAGACCTTCCAGGGTCCAATGATTTAGGAGCCACATGCACGCCCTGACCCCAGATGTACGTCATTACTTCTATGAGGCAGAGTAGCTGGAGCCAGAGACACAGAGACCCGACAGCCCCATACCTCAGAGTTGGATATTCTCCCACCAAACCACCCGTGCAGCCCCTCGGGCATCTGCCTGGGGCTCAGCCACAGGGGTTGGGGATCCCAGGGCTGAGGGACCCCAGACCACAGTATCCCAGGGGAGGACAGCTTGACACAGCCCCCTGCAGTGATGCCCTGGCTGGGAGGCAGCTCCCTCACCAGCCCCTGGTAAATGCTGCCTCATGATCTGGGTTCAAAAATTGAGAGGCGGAGAAACCCGGAGGAGCCACTGAAATCTCTGCTAAACTCTCAAGAGGATAAACAAAGTGTCAGCATCTTTAGCACTTCATTACTGCTATCCCTTGATTTTGCTAAGTGTTTTTTTTTTTTTTTGGACCCTCACCAGTGAATAGCTGTCAAGCCCAAAGGCCAAATAAAACCCAACTTACTGACAAAGAGGTATCAATTGATCTCCTGCTGGTTAGAAAGTCAAAAGGGTGGGGATTTTAGTTACATTTAATCACCTCAGCACTGGAATTTGCAACCACTTGGAACAGACACTGTCCCATTATGAACGGCTCTGGTTTTAGCAGACAAAGCACAGTTCACCAACCAAATGTACTGCAGACAATACCTTGCACTCAGATGGACTTGGACCAAAGATTGTCTTTCCTGACTGATCGTGTGAAAGAGGGAAAAACGGAACTGTCACCATAGCAATTAAGATTTGGGAGCAACAGACCCCATGCCACACTTTCCCCCTAGCTATTCAGCATCCTTTAGCTCACTAAACACTTCGGATAAATATACTGACATTTCTATTTTTCATGCTGCACTGCGTGCTGCAGATTGAAACCACAGTAATACTGAAAGCGATTCAGGAAAAAAAAAAGCAAAATCCAAACCCCACCCGTCAGCCTATCTCTTGGTGGCTCTGACCAGTCTCTCTTACCTGCTCTTAAAGACAGTTTGGCAAACAGGTTAGGAAACATCTCTAATGCAGCTCAGGGCCTGAGCCCTGTGGGAAGGGCTCAGCAGGGATTGAGGAGCAGTAAGAAGAGTCTCAGCCCTAGTGTGTGCCCTCTAGCCTGTCACACTGCACCTCTGTGCCTCAGTTTTCCCCATTAACAAACCAGATGCCTGAAAAACCTCCCTGATGAAAGCTAGTGCATAAGTTGTAGGCAATGAAATAGCAATTTACTGACATTAGGCACCCCTTCCAGTGCTGCCATATCCATCAGGTCTGGATACAAGAAAACTGAGCAAACTTGCATTTTATTTACCGCAGTCATCTGCATAATGACCATGTATTTCCCTTCCTTTTTTTGTCCTAAATGAAAAACCGGACACTGTACAAGCTGAATTTAAAATAGCAGTCATCATGCATTGAGTAATATCTGAAAATACAGGAACAGTGTGAGGCCACAACAGATGCACAATTGGTATTTGAGCGCTCTGTAATACTTATCAACTGCCTGACTACTTTATGGTGATTTGTTTTGTTTTATAGAGATGTTTTGCAGGGGTTGCAAATAGCACTCAAAGCCCTACAAGGCTATCTGACTCTGGCAGAAGTCCCCTTTGAAGCCCCAGCCAACACGTAGCAGAAGGTTTGGTGCATCACCTCTGCGGAAAGCACAGGGCATTTTGTCCTTCACACACACCCAGCTTTTCTAGTTGTTGTCTGCAATTTTGGAAAAGGCAGAGATGGGTCTGTGCCCTCATGTGCATCCTTGCCCAGTCATCCTCCAGCTCCTTTCCATCTCCTTGCAGGGACCAAGCCGCACCTGGTACAAAGAGATGTACAATAAATTAAATAACCCGGTCATTTCTGCAGTGATAGTCTTCCAGTTTACTGAACTGGGTGAGAGCACCTCTCTGTGGAAACTGTCCTTGCATGGCCAGGTGTTTAGAAGCTCACATCGTAAGTCTTTAGCAAGGTCAGTGCACAATTTCATGCTCTTGATGCCACCCTTCAGGAGAACAAGGCAGAACCACAGAGCTACGTGGTTTAATGATCCAAGGCAGGGACCCATCGCGCGGCAGGCAGAGCCCTGGAGATGACAGGATAACAATGCAATGCAGATCAGTCCCCTGTAATAAGCCACACTAGTGCTGCACTGTGTGGAAGAAAACTCAGGAGATAGCGCAATTAATAATCTATTTATTAATAATCTAATAAAACACTTTCTCTTCTTGGATTGAGGTAGACTGCAGAAATTTGGGAAGAAGCTATGAAGGAGTTGCACACAGGGTCCCATAAACCCTTGCAAACTGAAGGAGGGAGGGCAAACCCAGTTTTCTGCTTTTATGTGATTCAACATTGCTTCCTTTCATCTCATTTAGGGGCACAGAGCAAAGATGCACAAGTTTTGCACAGAAGGATGAAGAAGCACAGTGGCCAATTGCTGTGTGTATTCCCAGGAAGGCAGCAAGCAGGTGCTGGTGGATGCCACTGGTATTTTCCACCTAATTCTGCAAATTTTCTTTCAAGACATCTTTGTCTCTCTCTGCCAAAGGCCCTGAAGAGTTATGGGGTTGGGACCGAAATGCCCCTTCTATTCCTTGACTTGCCCACAACTCCTATACCAAATGTGTAACAGTTTACAGATTTTTCCATCCGTTTCCATGCAACAGCATTCTGTCCAAGGCTTGCCCAAGCCGAAATGCTTCCAAGACCAGGCCAGCATGCTCAGCACCTCTCAGCAAAGCGCAAGGCATTGCCCTGGCTTGCTGCACTGCAGCAAAAAACCCCCTTGCCCAGCACTGCCATAGCCAGTGGGTGTCCTGCATCCATGCATACAGGGCCTTTTGATCAGACCCCATATTCTTAAAAATTATCAAGCCTGAAGAAGCAGGAAAAATAAAATAATAATAATAATAATAATGCTTTCCTTCTGGTAATTTCTATTGTACTGATCTAGCTGGAAATCCCATTAGATACTAGCTTTGATCGGGACTGTTCCTCCAGGACCAGGAGATGCAGAAAGCATCCCACCACATCAGCAAATGAGCATGTCTGAAGTGCGTTTTAATTAAAGCCTTCCAACTCTTGAGCTTTTTGTAGTGTTTGCGTGCAGCTGAACTTTGGCCCAGCTGCTGTGGAAGAAATATGGTTGATTGCTGGGCTGCCTGTCACCTTGGCACTGCGCTTGGCTCTCCAGTCATCATCCACCCCAGCAAGGAGAGGAGGGGCAGTAAGCTGGGATAAAGCACTAGCCAGCTCTATTGTTGCTATTGCATTAACCCTTTGCAAGAAATACAAGTTCCAGCAGTAGCCTTTCAGATGTCTTTTGAGGAACAAGCAAGGGATTGTTGTTAAAGTGCACTGTAATAGCAACCACAGTAGAAGATGAGAAACCCTCCAAGCCTTGCTGAAACACAGCTCTCCAGTAACAAGCAATCCAGGGGAAAAAAAAGCATTTCAGCCTGATACTGTAAAATACTAATTGGGAAGCTGTAATTCACGTATATTGCAAGTTGGAGCTCAGTTTGGATACAGCAAAATCCTTTCTGAGATGCAGAAGCCAGCCTGCTCTATGGGTGCACACACCAGACGAATCAGCAACCAAGGGAAAAAAATCTGAACAAATAAACAGGTAAATCACAAACTGCATATTAAGGAGAGTCAGGCTCAAGGTGAAAGAAAGCAGGCAGAGGGAAAATAAGGCCAAAAAACTGTCAGGTGGCCTTGCAGCACAGAGCACCACCCTCTGAACGTGGGCCTGGCTAGCATGCGATTTGGTACAAGGGCAGCAAGAGTAAAAGGCAGCTGAACCATGTGAGCTTTACAAAGCTGTCACAGATATCCCTGTAAAACAAGGGTGGGTAACCTCCATCTTCCGCCTGGCACGTCCCCGGCATGTTCATACACACACAAATGAATATATGCTGCCAAGTGCATACTTATACCTCCAAGCTCGTTCAAATTCATCTTATCAGCACAATAGTTGCATGGGAAAGGAGAAATGCCTTGTGAAGTTGCTAAACCCTGGGTGGTGTCTATAGCACAACTCACTCAATGGACAAATACTGAAATGCAAATATTTCAAACTACCCTGGCTCCTCCACTATTGTATTTAACTTCTGAGGGAGATTACTATAAAGAGCTTACTTGGTACTGTAAAGAAGCTGCAGTCAGAGAGCAAGTGGGACATTTATTCAATGCCTATGAGTCCCCTGCTATTTCTCTAACAGCACTGAAGTATTTTTGCATTAATTTTTGGCTATTTTTGAGTCCTGGTATCTTAAGAGCACTTTCAGAAATATCATCTATGCAGGGTGTTAAAAATATAAAAATACTTTTAATACTAAAATCAGAGAAATAACATATCAGACAAAGGAATTATCAGCTTACAGACTGAGACTAAAAAGCTGAATAGAATTTTATTAGCAGTAAAATTCAGAAGCTGCATTCATGGCAAAAAAAAAAAAAAAAAAAGAAAAATCTATACATTGATGTCATCTGGGCAGTGAAACCATTTCAAATGTTTCACTTTTGCCAAGTACTGTGCTCAGCACAATACAAAGAGAACTTCTTGGCCCCAAAGACTATGTTTTAAAGTGATTAGAATTAGATTAATATAAGATCACTTGGCAATCCTTTAAAAATATGCCAGCAAAATGGGAAATAAAATTTTAAACCAGCACTATCACTCTTGTAAAGTAACATCAGCGGTGCTCTGCAAAAATACAAGTTTCTTACAGCTCTGACCTTGTGAAGCTCTTACCACATGTGATTGCAGCACAGCCTGCTGTATGCTTTCTGGAAAATACCAGTACTTGCTCCTCATACACCTCTAGAAATCTAAACTCAGGCTGCCCAAATCCCCACTATTTTACCCCAAGCCTAAGGCTATGTTTCTGGTGATGATCCCAGCGGCTTGGGGATGTTATGGAGGAATCTGCATCAGTCCTGATGGCTGCAGCACCCAAGCGGGGAATTTTGGGCAGCACTTGCTCCCTCGTACCGAGCTGCACGGCACCATCCAGGTACAGTCCATGGATAAATTTTCCCCAGGCGTAACCTGGCATTTGCTTTTCATAGCTCATCCAACTGCCTCACAAGTAGCATGCTTTGAAGGAGACTAATCACTTTACCATAAAGATATTTGTCTTGCTGCCACTGGGAGATGGTAAAACCTGCACCCTACTGCACAACACACAGTAGGTGTCATCAGTTGAATCACATCAGGAGAACCTCAGTGCTTTTCTCTTTCCCTTTTAAAGAAGGAGGGTGGATGTGGATGACTATTTCTTACTATTTTGATTTTCATCTATAAATAAGACTTTTTAATTTCATGTCAAAATTGAAAGGTCTTTATGTAGATGTAAGAAAATGCTTTTTATTTCATCTTTTAATGTCCTCATATGGCAACAGAGTGGTTGTCTCACTTTCAGAATAAAAATGACCTCTAACTAAAAGTCGTGTTGTAATTTTGGAGATTTTTTCATATTCCAAAGAATTCTTTCAATATTCAGGTATGTATTTATAATACACCAAGTATAACGAAAAAAACTATGAAAAAGTAGCAATTACCAACTGGGGAATTATAAATAAAACTGTAAAATATTCAGCTAATCCATAATTCATTTGCTAGCAGACACCTAGCCATCTGGGCTGGGGTGACCTCATGACTCTGGAATAGGACGGTGTATGAAGATCTTGCATTCAGAATAAATGGGGCCATCACAAAAAAAAAAAAAAAATCAAGCAATAAACCTTTTGTGCAACACTGGCTTTCAGGTTTTACTTTGATCTGTCAGTGTGTTTGGTTTTTAACTACCTACGATTGCATTCTTTGATTACATGTGACCATGCTTCAAAAATAAAAGCAAAATAGTTCTTGAAGCCAATTACCAGCATATACATAGGACTTCACAAATGAAATTATTCTCTCTTCCTGCCTGAACCCTCACTGGCAGCTCAATACTCATTTTTGCATCTCCCTGGACACGCAGGGTGTTCACAGTCAGAAGGATCCTGCCGCAAGGCGCAGCCACGATGCCACACGCTACAGCGCAGGGTGCAGCCAGGTTTAAATGGAGACCACGGTCTTTGAGGCAGTACTAGTTTACCTCTGTTTATTAAAATACCCCTGGTATTCACCCATCCTGGTATGGAAGATTACACTTTGGTTTTAAGAGCACACCGTTCTAGGTTAAATGCTGCAATACCTGTGTTAACGCAGTGGAAGCTAGTGCGGCATCTCTAAATGACAGTGCTTTCCAAATAGATGGGCAATTGCAAGCCTTAAACCCTCTATTTATGCCACTAATAGCTCCTCTCTGACCAACATGAATCTAAAGCACAGCTTAAACTATCAGACATACTGAATTTATATAGGATTGCCTGCAGCTGCTAAAATTTTCTCGGAGTTCATAAAATGATTAGACAAATTCATGGAAGAAAAATCCATTAAGGGCTACAAAGCACAAAGAGGTTGTCCCCGGAGGTTGGAGAGCGCTCCCAGGAAGCATTGGTACGTGTCTGCCTCATGCTCATACCCTTTCTACAGTATCCACTACTGACCACTGCTGGGAAGATGATGCAGCTCAGTGGATCATGTACTGTTACAATGAATGGCTACAGGCAAGCCCTGCTCACCATCCTGGATGTGGAAAGGGAGTTTTCCAAATAGAAGCATCTGCCTAAGCTTTTGCAGGCCCTATGTCAGCAGTTCTGGTTTAAAAGTAGAGCTGCAAACCCAGTCTTGCTTCTCAAGTGAGATGCATGCAACGTGCTGCATTTACTGGAGCATCCTCTTGGAAATCTTTTGCTATCCTTAAAGAAAATAAGCAATCTGCTCCACTCCCCAAGTCAAACCGAACAATCTTCTGAGACTTGAAAGTTGCAAGAATCAGACCCTGAACCTTACAGGACTTGAACCTGTCCATTCCCAAATGCAATCTGTGAAAACATGCTTCCCAGCACAGCCATCTTCTCACCTCATTTTCTGATATTTCCTTGCCAGACTGTGCAGGGCTGCAGTCTATCTGTTTCAAGAGCATGCAGCTGCAGACATAAGATTGCAACAAGCTCTGTGTTGCAGGTTTCCCTTTCCAAATCACCCGTGGCTGCTTTTCAAAGACTGGTAGATCCCCAGTGCTAAGGAAAACACCTTCTCCCTTGCTCACCACCACTGCAGCATCCCAGCCTGCACAGAGTGAGGATCATGGCTCCCAGCACACCTTCCTGCTCCAAGAGCTTTCTAGCTGCTCCAAGCATCCAGTGGTTTTTTTGGTCAATCAAGAACCTCGCCATGCCTCCCAGGCAGCAGTATGGGTTGCCTGGTCCTGTCCTCCAACACGTTTGCTTAAATAGCATTGCTGCATCACAGGAGGTAGCTTGTATTTCTGGTTCAGCCTTGGGCATGCAGACTCTTTGAGGCATTAGATACATTAACTTGCAAGCATGTCCAGATCTTTCTTTCCTTTGTCCCCCCAAAGGCTTGAAAATATCACACAGGTCACAGATGGGTATTGAACCCCGGGTTCTGACTTTTCAAATAGAAAAGAGGCAGGGGACTGATCTGAAAACACACACAGAGAAGGTCTTTAAATGTAAAGAAGTCTGTGATATTTGGGATGCCAGCAGAACTGCCCCACTCTCACACCCCTACCTTCAGGCCAGCTCCGTGCCTGAAGCCATGCCCAGCAGGGGCAACGCTGGAAACTAAAAGCGAAGAAAATTACTTGACTGCTTAGGCTGGCTTAAAGTGAAAATCTTGTCAGGTTTTAAGCCTAGAAAGTTTTTAAACATTGCATCTTCCCAGAATGCTCCTGCAACGATACAACGGGTGCGCAAGCAACCATGAATCAGAACTGCTTGCTCCCTACAGACCCATTATGAGACACACATCTCTGACCGAGACGTCAAGGTAGGTGCTTTCTGTATACAGGGCAGATAAGACAAAAGACCTCAAGGGAGATGCACATCTCTGTCTAGAGCGACAGCGTTACTTAATCATCCAGCTTGGTGAAATCACTGAGAAAAAAGAATGTCACACAGTTGTCATTTGAAAAGCAAACTTCAATATTAGTGGCACACGCAGACAGGTCTCTGGAAAGTGTCTAAATAGGCGGCAGTTTCAAAAACATGAAAATCTGCGCAAAACCACGAACAAGAAAAGGATGGCTAACCCAGTCCCATCATTGCCACTTATGAATTATTCACTGAGCTCCAGCCCATGCAGCACACTTTTTAATGTGCTGTGAGAGTACATTACAGATGGCTCCCTGCCATCTGTATTGGAAAGTCCCTTGGGCACATATTTTGCAGCAATCCCACAGGGGAGAACCATGCTTTGGCCCACCCCTGTGCCTACAAAGGGAATAAGGTCCTCCCTTTGCCTGCAGTAGCTCTAGGGTAGTCACGATAGAGGCCAGAGCACTTTCTACCTCCCCTGGCTCGCGGCATTGCTCACTCTTTCTAGATACAAGTTTTCCAGCAGTATAAACATCTGCAAAATCCCACAGAAACAACAGAGATTTGGGGATTGCAAGAGAGTGACAGGGGAACTAGTTCCGTATCTGGAGCCTAAAGCCACTGTGTCCCACATGGGCCGGTCCCATCCCAAACACTGTCAGGGACTGGGGGGAACAGAGGCATGCTGGGGTTACTAGCTGAGATTAGTTGATCTGCCTCCTCTTGTGCACAAAACATTACTGTTTCCTTGCTATATTTCCAAATCTAATTTCGAAAGTTCAGAGGAAAATTACTTGAGTCTGAAAATGCTAGACTGATTGCCGGTGCCAATTCTTTTTCCTCATTATTTTAAACTGGGAAGACAGGAAGGGGGACAAATTATTTTGGAGAAAAACACATGCTTTTCAGGAAGCAATCCCTTCAAGAGCTCTAACTAGAGGTAGTTTCTGCTGCCAGAAGCTCCCATGCACAGAAGAGGTGGTGTGCCCAGCACCCCATTGCCTGCACATTCTCTTCAGACCTAAAATTAGTATGGTCTTTTCAGGACAGACAAAAACCAAACCAACAAAACAGACCCTGGCATTTCTCAGCAGTGCTGGGTTACTGAATACCTGCCAGCAGGACACTAGCAGCTAGACATATCCCACAGCATGCAATTTTTTCATTTTCTGCAGCCAGTGGTTCTCATAGCAGGAGTTCTACTGCTGCAGTTGGCCTTTAGTGACTCAACTTCATTACACCAGCCTTCATGAAAATATAATCATACCATCAGAAAACCTCTGCACAGGAAAGGATAAGGCCTCAGAGCTGTATCTCTTGGTGGTAATTTCAGGGTGAATATGAGTGGGCTGAGACTCCCTGAAGCCCCATGTGTCCTGCCTGTTCTTGTATGAGACAGGAGAGCTGAAGATGAGATACTATCTTCTTCAGAGATACCCAGAAACTTTGGGCATGGACAGGTATGGACCACTCCACCTGCACACCTCCACTACTTGCCTCAAAGGACATTTTTCGGAGGCAGCTTAAGAAAACAGATATCCACTTTCCACGCTTCACTGCTAGTCTGATTGGCAAAGTCCCCCTCTATGGCTGCCTTATTTCTGGCATGGACAAAGTGATGATCACCCCTGGCAGTGACAAAGGAGCACATTTCTGGGAAGCACGTTTGATGCTACGGCTCCAGCAAACAGGCTTGGTTCTCTTCCTGAACAAGTGGTGGGACCAGCCAGAGAGACAACAAGATACAGTCACCACTCCTTGTGTTGGACAGGGGTTGATTCAACCTCCTGTTGAATCAAACATGAGAGCATACAGACGCAATTTCAACACCACATAGTGAATTAAACACTCGTGGCTTGACCCATCAGTATCTCCCTCGACTGGCTCCATCAGGGTAAACAATGAGACTGAACCAGAAGCTACACATACCCAACTTGTCCTTGGCATAAACCACATTCATCACAGGTCTACCATTTCCTATAACGGAATTTTCAATACAAGGCTGGAGGTGGTAACTGTGCAAGGGGGCTATTCTTGGCCTGATGCACAGGAAGGCAGCTACATGGATAAATCCTGCTGCAACTATGGGGAGTCTGGGACATAACTCACGAAACAGGACCATTTCCTCACAGTCTGCACTGATCAGCAATGTATCATCACCTCTTGTGCAGCTACATTTACTGAGGTTTATGTGGATTTAACTTTGCACATCAGGGAAAATCCAATGCCAGCAATGAAATACTAATACAAACCCACTAATGGAAAAATATACTTCTTCCAACAACAGAGTTACTGGCAGCAGCCTTCACAATGGGAAAACAGTAAAAAGCATTAGGACCATGACACCCGCTGATCTGCACTAAACAGGTGCTTTCAACAGGTGGCATACTGCCATCCACTGCTGTTTCTCCTGGAGATTTCCTGCCACATCCATCAGCAGCAACCCCAGCATGCCTCTGTTTCCTCTCCTTGAGATATATGCAAATGATTCGTCCAACACTTCAACAGTCCAGTCTAATTACCAGGACAGGTATCTGATGAAGTGTAATGCAATCATGCCCTCTTGCTACTGGCTGCCAAACCCATGCACGCACACCTGGGTAGCAGGAATGAAATGCAGCCCTGCTCCAGCCAGCGTTTTTCTGCTTCGCGGTGAGGATCTGCCAATCTCCATCTAGCTGTTACGCTGCATACCACACTAGGTTTCCTGGCTAAGCCTTGTCTGTAAGGAGAGGGCAAGGGATGGCACCAGTGATCTGCCAGCAGAGTCCTTACAGTCGCAAATGCTACCAGTTCACATTCCTGGAAGGGCTTCACAGCAGATAAGTGCCACTGGGGAACCATGAATTAAGCGTCAGGAAGCAAGCCAAGTAGGCAAAGGGAGAGACCCTAAAACACAGAGCACAGAGGACAATAGAAGAAGGATGCAAAGGTCTCCAGGGCTTACAGAAGCTGTGTGTTGTATGGGAAGAGTTGTGGTCATGTTTTTGCCTCCCATCACACCTCCAAATGACAGGGGACAACAGCAACTCCCTGTCTGCATCCAAGGTAACAGCTCTTTTCAGCTGCTGGGCAAAGGAAGGGCAGACAGATTTGAGCCCTGGACAAAGGAACAAACCAGTCTACATGATCTCTGTCTGAACAGTGCAAAACCAAGAACACAATATGCAGTGACACCTCAGCCCTACCTTGTTGGAGAAGCAGTGACAATGTACCATATTTCACCAGCCTGAGGCCAGTCACTTTAGCATCACAGTGCAGAAGAGGGATTAAATTTCCTAAAGTCACCTAAAACAATTTTCTTAGGGTAACTACAAAGTTAGGATGTTTTAACCATTGGAATTTGGAATCAAAATGAACTCTTAGAAATTTCCCTTTCCCAACAGGAGAAGCAACTTTTTTTCTCTTTCTTGTTTAGCGGGTGGGTACACCAAAATGCAAAGAAGTGGAGGGATCTCCAAGTAGCTTAGTGTAAATGGAAGAGGCCACAAATCCTATAAGTGTGTCCTGCTGGAAGGAAACATGTTGAAGACTGCAGTAATTATAACCTATGAGACACAACCACCCCCACACACATATTTTAAGAGGCCACAGTCCAGCCCTCCATGCTGTGGACTTCCACCCATTTCAAAAGGACATCTGCACCAGGTCTGACTGGCTCGGGCTCCCCTCCCAGACATTTCCCCAGGTTGAAGATCCACTTACCTGCCTGGTTTGTGGTTACATTTACAGACACAAACTGCCGGACTCCGGGGTTCTGGTCGGACACTCCATTCACTGCCTCAATTTCAAAGGTATAGTTTGTATGAGCAAGCAGATCCACCATCATGACAGAGGTGTTTTTCAGGCCGGTTTGCTGGGGGAGGTACCTGACATGACCGCCACACGCCTCACACAGACCTGAGTGTGAGTTGCACTTCTTGCATGCAATATAATAAGACACATCTTTCCTTCCACCAGTATCAGCAGGGGGAATCCATTCCAGAAAGACACTAGTCTCGTTAACATTTGAGATGGCACTCCGAGGAGCAGAGGGGGGTCCTGGTTTGTAAAGTGAGAAAAACACATGGTAAAAACAGTATTATCAGTCATCCTGCTGTCTATTACTCTCTAGGCTGAAAAGAGATGCCCCACTGCTCACGTGCCAAAAAGTACATGAGGACCATTTGCAGCAGCACCCGAAGAACTGGGAAATGGGGATTTGTTTTGAGCACTCCCACCTCACCTCAAGAGCTCTGTGTTGGGATGCAGCCACCTGCATGGGATGACAAGACACGGGGCTGGATCAAACCCAACAGGAGGAGCACTCCACCCCGGGACATTGCTCCTCCTGCAAAGGGAGCTTCAAATCTTTGCTCTGCCCAAGTCACTGTTGGCTTCACCATGGGCGAGATTCCCCCTCCTCGGCCCACTGCCCCTATATTAGCAGCCTTAGGTCCTAAAAAAAGACACGCACTGGGGTATTCACGCTACTCAGGTACTCAACTCAGACACTGAATCTTTCCTCTCTGTGCATGGGCCTCTCCCCATCAGCAATTTGGCAACAGTGAAACCTGAGCTTGAGCATCCAAATCACACCTACGTGAGACACTCAATGTAGCCCAAAGCAGATGGTGGATCTACACGGGCCACTGGAAACACGGCTGTACCCAGCTACTCAACAGCAGCCTTCCTGGTCCCTGCCAAGCTGTAGCACGGTTGGTTAGCCACACCACGCTTGCTTATTTTGCCAAGCCTCCCCGCTCAGGATGCCAGCGTGGTGCTGGCAAGGCTATCCAAGGAGGAACAGCTGCTGCAGAGGTACCAGAGCTTCTGCAAAAGGCAAGCTGGGTTCCTTTGTCCTTCTGAGAAAGGCCACGGCTGGGCAAGCAAAGCTCACCTGGAGATAACTTCAAGACTGCTTACTTACAGAAGATGCTGCAAGCTTTTTGTTTTTAACAGGCTTGTGCAGGAGATGAAAGGCAAGTTGCAGACACACCCTGAAGACAATGTGGAAGGAAAAGCAGGAATCTCATGCAAGAGATCCACAATGTTATATACTCAAGGAATGGTAATGAATGAGGAAGAAAGGGGAAATTTATCAAAGCAAGCCAGGATGGATTTTAGTTACGGCACCACCAAAAGCTATACAGCAAAGAATGGGTTTTTTTCCCAGGGTGGTAGAGGAGGGAAGGCAACACGCTCCCCTTCAGTTTGAATGAAGCTGTCAAAAAGCACGAGCAGTTCCTTCAAAAGAGCCCGACAAGTAGCTTCACCAGCTAGAAATCCATACGAATTTAACAGCCTGTCTTAGGCTGTCGTCTTCTCATTTTGTTGTGATAATTAAACTCGATTAGTTATTTAAAACAGGCACTGTTGCAAAAACGAAATTACTTTATAAACCAGAAGCATTTTCCTCTATTTCCCTTACCCATCCCTCTTTTTAAGTCTATAAAATTGGTAACACTGATAAAACACTGTCATGATTTTCACTCAAGCTGTTCTGATTCGATGAGAAACTCGCTGCCAGAGGAAATAAATAATCCTGATTTTTTTTCTTCTTTGGGGGTAGGAAGCAGTTGAAGACAAAAGCTAAGTTAGTTTAGGAAACAGCAGATAAGCTCTGTTTTGTTCTGTGATCACTTCAGATCACTAGGAACAGGGAGCAAGATGCTCACAAACTGGCTTTGGGGACCCAGTGCTGCTTAGTTAATGACACCAAGGCACAGCCCAAGTCAGGACTATTTTCTGCATTGTCATACTCCTACTGATATAATGGAAACTATGAAATTCATCTCTGGAGCTGTGTGGAGTTCTATATATTGCACTCAGGGGGTTTTTTATATGTTTTTTTACCAGTTAAATTGCCCTATTTTTTCTTTCACTGGATGAATGCCTTTTTACTGCTACCACTACTCTAGGAGAGAATAACTCAGGCACAAGAAACACTTACTGGACAATGTGTCTTTAACGGGAGATAAATTATTACTTTTGTAAAGTCACCAGAGGTTCTTACTTGCTTTCTACAGAAGAATCAGCTGGTCTTCTTGAAGGCTTAAAAACATCAACATCAGTAGAAGTGCTTTGAAGCTAGTGGGACTTCATAACCTATAAAATTAGCATTCTCACAGGGGCTCAGAGAAAGGTCTTCAGTAGTCTACAGATATCCAACAAGACCTACTTGAAGCCGCACTTGGATAAAACTTTGATAAATCACAGCTGGGAGAACAAAATGGTTTTTTACCTTCAGAAAAGGGGGGCCCTAGGTCTACTAAGAAGGTCCGTTTTAATTTCCAACCTTCTTTTGTCAAGGACAAAGATATTAGTTTCCTAGGGTTTTAATATAAATATATATTTTTGATTTGCTACTTTATACACTAAGCAGGTAAGATTCACCCCTTCTGCACCACAATTTACTGACGAGAGGCAAAAACTTTCTGAGGACAAAAACATTGGTATTTTTCTTGATGGACAGCAAATGTGTTTTTTGCTGATACACATACTTTAAAAATATAATCTGAGAGAGAAATTACCCTCGAGATACAAATATACATGTACACACTCAAAATAAAGTTAACTGTAAACTTTCTTCCAGCAGAATATTACACTAAATACTATAAAATCCTCGGTGTGTCCCACGTGTCATACTATTAAAAATATTTCTCCAATATGCTCTGAATAGCAATAAGGTTACTTGTCAGAGATGGGAGGGGGAAAAAAAGGGTGTAACTAGGTTTTCATATTAAAGAGATGTTGTGCAAGGAATTGAAGCTAGGATTACTTAGTTAAGAAGAAATAAAGTGCAATTACTTCCTGTAAGATAGATAACAATATTAAGAGAATTCTTGAACGCTCATCAGGACCAAATATTTTTTTTCTGAGGGCCATAATTATTTCAGGATGTATCACAGCACTATCAATTGCAAAATTACAAATCATTATGTATAAAACATGCTTCAGGAACTGGAAAAATTAAATAAAAATGTATTTATCCCACACACCCCCCCCACCGTACTTAAGTGAGCAGTTGATAGTGGTGTAGCAGTTACTTTAGTGATGATGGTGGTGGTGGTGAGACTCATGCAGCTTGGGACTGAAAAGCATTTGCTTTAAATTAGGGAAATGTGATTTTATAGCTGTACCCACTGGCAAGGGGACTTTGCAGGTGTAGAGCTGAAAATGGACATTGATGTATTCTCTAAAATTAACCAGATTTCAAGATGAGGAAATCCTATGAATATTATTAACTTCTGCGGTAATAAATAATAAAAACATACAAAAAATTTGCAGTGTTTTCCTACCAGTCATGACTCAAGTCTATCTCACTTGTGTTTCAGTTCACGATGAGATGCTCCCTTCCAGATCTAATTGGACTGGTTTAAAACATTAGTGTTGCTACCTGCTCTTTACTATCCCTGCCAAAATCTACTACCCCAGCAGCTAAGCTGGGGGTAGCACGTGGGCTCTCCTCATTACCTTCAGCACAAATATAGCTGGATTAGGATGAAATCCCGAGAAAGAATGCGTAGGGCGAGCGTGGGTGACTGTAGCACATGGAGAAGGCTCAGATGATCCCCTCTGCTTTCGGGGTAGGAAGCGTGAATGCCAGCAGAGATGTTGCAACACCCTCAACTGCTGCAAAAGAGTTTGCAGTAGGTGACCGAAGTTGAGGAGTGCCTTGGTTAGCATTAAACCTCTCATCTGTCCCAGAAGCACCTGGTACCCTGTCAAACCATATTCTAATACAGCTTTGGGCACCATGCCTGCACTTTAAACTAGTTTATAATAGGCTTTCAAAACAACACTGCATCCCATCCTGCCCCATCCCTTCCAACCTACCCCCTTCCCAAGAAAACCGCCCAAAGAAACTTTAAAAAGACCCAAACAAATAAGCATAACAAACCTAAACAAATATAAGAAGAAAGTTCCACCATATTTGCAGAATCAGAAATGACAGCCTTTACCTACAGGATTCAAATTGCACCAGAAACCTGGGGGAAACAGGCACTCGAATTTCAATTCTCTTCAACGTGAGCTGGTCACCAAGCTTGCTTGCACCTCTCTGAAAATCCTGCCCTGTGCTCAGGTCACAGGCATGCATAAAACTCTCCCTCGGGGACGGAAGTTCCTTCTCTGTACTAATCCACCAGCAGGACAGACTGGATGTGTACCCCTCCATCCTCAGAAGGGACAGAGAGAAACAGCACCTATGGCGGGCAGGAGGCACTGTGGACACTGCAGTCTGGCATAACTCTGTATCAGCCCCTGTCTTTGGTTCTACTTGCACAAAAAATCTGATTTTATGTGCATTTTCAGAGCTCAGAGTACTCCTCTCCCTTCCCCTTTCCCAATACCACGCTGAACCTTATCGTCTCTCATTTATCTACATTTTTTAAGTCAGGCCAAGGGGCAAAATGGACATCAAGAAGCCCTGGTATCAAAGATTTTCATGCTCTAACCCTACCATAGCTACTGCTCCAAAAGACACCAGCATACTATTTAATAAACTGAGAAGTGCTTGCATGACTCACCCCCCCCAGACCATTTTGAGCTCCAGCTACTGCCACACTCCCTAAGGCTGTCTTCTCCTTCCCTGCAGCACACCTTCCAACAGCCACGTGCTTCATGATCCTTCAGCTGGTGAAAAGCAAATGCCGAGTTCAAGGGCCTCGATTCTGCTCCAAGTGCCTTCTGTGGGAAAGCAGAGACCTGCCAAGGGCAACTTCCTTTGCAAGAGCATCTCTCCAGCAGGAACAGACTTTTTCTTTCTCTTTTTGAAGTGCAAACTTGGGAAGCTAGGAAGGACATCTGTATTCCCTAGGATGAAGGCACAAAAAGCCACTACCATGCCCACATGAGGCAAGGAAACAGCATGGAAGTCACCTCTGCACTGTTGCCCTGTGGCTCAGAGCGTGAAGGGACTCATAAACCTACTTCTTCTCCATGCTTAAGTTCCTTGCAAGCTCTACCTGTGCCTGCCCCAGTCGTTCAGCTCGTCTTCGGCCCTTTTTAATCAGTTTTGCACCGCAAAAATCACATTCAGAGTATGACAGACCCAGCTCAGCAAAAACCTGTGGTCTGTGCTATGCTCTGTGGGGTATACGCTGCGGGCATGCAAACTGTGCCCCTAAGTATCTGAAACATAAGCTGAACAAGAAACTTTCCGGGTAGAGCTGTCAGGATAGCTCACAGATGGGAGAGAAAGGACAAAATTAATGATTCTCCACCTTGGACTCCCAATACCCCAATTTGCTTGTTACATTACCCTCCCCCTACACCAAAGGGATAAGCTCTACATTTTTGCTGCACGTTTGGCGAAGCAGTTTCCATCGCAGAGTTTCGAGGTTACCCTGAAGAATGACCATCTCCAGGCAGCTTGGATAGGAAGGCCTCTCTCCCCTCTTGTTTACCGAAGACGAGCTAAGAGAGGATACTAAGCAGGACCATGCAGACTCCGTCCATGCCTACTGCTGGCAAGTGCTGCCCATTGCTTCCTCCACGTGCGTGCCCCACACCGGCACCCACGCACGCACCGACGCGGGTGCCTGAACGCCGCGCTGCTGGCTGAGTCCACCCACGAGCAGACAGCGAGAGATGGAGCATCCCTTTGGTGCAATAACGCTTCCTGGGTTTCATGCCAGCTTTTGGAAGCAAAAGGCTTAGAAAAAGCTGGTCTTGTATAACCAGGGGTACGGTGGACAAAGCCAGTGACATTACAAGTGTGTCAAGACTAATTCAGACTCCAGCCCAGAGCCTGTAAAAGCACATTAATTAGGATCATTATGTCTAGTCACAGTACAGGAACAGCTCGAAAGGATTAAAAACAACCCTATAAGCACATGCTTACTTGTACAGGCCATTGTAGGTGGGTCTGATTCCTTCCTAAAATAGTGTTCTTCACACAGGCAAGATGTGGATGCTTCATCAAGCGTGTAGCTGTGAGGGGGACATTTGCTGCAGGATGGACTGTGGGGTGAAGCTTTGAAGAACCCAGGTCTGCATACTGTGAAAAGAAGAACCACAGGCTAAGCTCTCCCATCATAAAATTAGTCTCTTCACATTTGCTTTTAAAAAACCCCGTATCTTCAGCTAGAAAACAGACAAACACTCACAAGCTATTTGGTTTGCATATTTTAAAAGTCTGTGACACTAATAGACAGTGCATACTTAAATATCTGCATGAAAAGAGAATGCGAAGCTGTTGATTATTTTTTTTCCCCTAGCATCTGCCTTTGCTGGGTATTTATTTTCCTTGTTGAATGCATTATAGGTAACATCTTTTGGGCTCTGCTTTAGAAAACATTATTATGTTAGGGGTTTTTTTTCATTCAGTCTTAGAAAAACACATAAAATACATCTCATGTTTTTTGTTGAAGATGTTCTACACCCAGAAATCAATGTCTCAGCAAACAAATAGCAACATGGCGGTGGAGGGGATCTCAAGATCGACAGCTTTAAGACATTGTGATAAGGCTACTTCCCTGGGCTCCTTTCCCCTGCAAACATGTGATGAATTTTAAAGTGCTCCATGTAAGACAGACTGCTCTGGGTATGGCCTGAACCAGGCATGCTCGCCATACAAAATATTACTTCCAGCTCTAATATATATGCATGACAAAGCATAAAGACTTGATATGAAAGCTACTTTTGTTCTCACAAATATAATATATGGCTAAAGGTAGCCTGGGATTTATTATTTTGTTTTTTAAGTAATTTGAAGTGAATACAGTAATACCTTGTTTCCAGCCTCTTGAAACAAGTGCTCTTTCACCTAAGCAAATCACTCTGCGCTTCACCTGCATGTGCACACTGGGCCAGGAGCAGTGACAGCCACGGATTTGCACATATCCATCCCGGCTTTAGGAAAAAAGCAGCTGGCCCTGTAATCATGCCATTATACATAGAATTACAAACCCACTGTCAGCAAAAGAAGGAAAACTTTGTCTGTCTCAAAAAACAGAGACAAGGCAACATGTTAAAGCAGCTCCAAAGTGCTGCTACTTTTTTTCCTTCAGAGATGCTCTATAATAATTCTACCCAGTATGACATCAGCGATGCACAGGTCTGCTACCAGACTTACAGAAATTACCTGGAAATCCCAGAGCCTTTCCATCTGCATTCAGACTTCCTCAGTTGTAATTAGCTTGCAAAGAAAATGAGCTCACAGCAAAAGCATTAACATTATCCCACCAGGAATGCCCCAGACAATCACAGCATAAAGGTCATGTGCTAAAATCCAGCTAGTGATGATGGAATTTATCTTCCTTGTAGATAAAGTATGGGGTTTTACTAGTGATCCCTTTTCCTCTGATGGACCAATTAGGACAACTAACTCTAAAGTTAGCTCTGCTTCCTGCAGTTCCAGTGAAACTCTCAACATCTTCCCTTTCACATCACTAGCTTCTTCACCAAAGGTGAGACACTTGCACATCAACTCCTAACTCCTAGAGCCAGTCAGTAAGTCTTTGACAATGAAGATCATTCATGCATCAAAAGGGCTGTGATCCAAGAGCATCCAACAGACATCTCCCAGTCTTGTCCTGACCACGAAGCTCTCACAGCAAATGCCACGCAACCCTGAAGTGCCTCCCAAGCCCACCGCAGGCTGCCAGGTCCCCATCATGCACCTGCAGCCTCTCCATCCTACTTTAGGGGACGCTTATCTCCAGCAACCCTGCCGACCTCCCCAAACTAGGCATCCTCTCACACCTTTCCCCAGCTCCCTTTTCTACTCACAGGACAGGCAGAGAACAACTAGTAGGACCGAGGGGATTTACAGGTTTTAAAAATCCAGTTTCCAAAATTGCTTGTCATCTAGCCAGTGCTCCATACTTAGGTTGTGAGCTCTGCAGGACGCAGTTCATCCGCTTTGTGTCCATACACCAGGGCTGGTGAACAGACCTAGGGCTGAATTTATTCTTGGTGGCTGTTAGAGGACTTGCCACAAGCTGCCCTCATGCTTTGTGGCACATTCCTCAGTTTCTAACACAGAGTTAAGTTCTTTTATTTACTTCACAGCCACCTTCAAATTCTGCCCTACTTACATCAAGGACTTGTTATACAATCTCTGGAGAGTTTCTGGGAGAGGAGACCACCAAATGGCTCCTCTATAGCCTACATTTTGTATTTCAAAGCCAAATCAAACTCACTTGCACATGCAGACAACAGAGATGCAGCAAGGAAAGCACAAGAATACGTAACATTTAATGAGGGCAGCCTACGTCTAGGGTGTACTCAACATAATTAGCCTTCAAAAAAAGAACTTGAATTTATCTCATCATGTCCCATCAAGACAGACAGAAAATCATTATGACACAAGAGTTTACCATGCTTCTATTTTGTGCAAAGCAGCAAATACAAAATCAGTCAGTTTTCCTTGACAGATTTCAACGAGGTGCAGCTTGTTAATGACGGTACGATATGTACCTCAGCTCAGCTAAAAGGGAATGTTTGGTTTTCATGAATAAGTATGGAGACAACAGATGTACAACACCAATAACTCATGTTTTAATGAGGGATGTGAAATAAAAGTGAACTGGACCAATTTCTGTATAATCTGCAGGCTCCCATGGGTCAGCCAAGTCCCTTCTCTAGCCAAGGTATAAGAAGGAACATTGAAGAGCATTAAATTATACTCAAGATTTCAACATGAGTCCTCATAACAAACAGCAGCAGAGTGGCATTTTTTCATATCAAAGAGAAATACTCTTGTGTCAGTTAGAAAGGAAACATTCAGGGACAGGAAATGGGATTAGCACAGTGAGTGGGTGCTGAGTCCACAGCCCTGCAGCAGATCCTTTGGGGAGGACAGAGGGGGATTTGCAGGAGTCTCCCAGCACAGCCTTCCAGTCTCTCACGAGTAGCTTGGGGACCACTCCTGATGGAAACCACACTTGCATTACCATGCTCAGAAGCAGAAGTAGCTGTACCTGCATCACTGTTTCAAGCACAACTGTATCTGTTTTAACACTTTTCTCTGTACCCTTTTTTCACGGTTTGAGCTGAGGGCAACTGAGCACCACGCAGCTGCTCACTTCCCCTTTCCCCCTTCAGTGATAAGAAGGAGAAAATAAGTAAAGACTTGGGATTTGACATAGGACAAGGAGGGATAAATCACCCATTATGGTTACAGGCAAAAGACAGACTTGTCAGGGGAAGAAAAAAAGAACGTAAATTTATTACAGACACTAACAATAACACTTAACAGGACAGTGAGAAGTGTTACCACATCTTAAAACCACCTTCCCCCATCCCTCCCTTCTTGGGCTCAGCTCTGCTCCCAATATCTCTACCTCTTCCATCCAGCGGCGCAGGGGGCAGGGAATGGGGGGTGCAGTCAGTGCTGCCACTTCTTCCATCTTTGGGAGGGGAGCTTCGGGCATGGTCTCCCTCTCACAGGAAAGTCCTCCACAACTTTGCTCCAACTGGAGTCCCTCCCACGGGCTGCAGCCCTTCCCGAGCACCTCCAGCGTGGGACACTTCTGCATGTTGCAATCCTCCCAGCGCTGAACTACAACAGTGGGGGCTGCTTCTTCCTGCAGGATCCCGACTACCTTTGTGCGCAGCCACCTTAGTTGGCCATATGGGGCCCCCCACAGGCCATATATCAGTATCTGTTCCACCCTGTCGTCTCACCACAGGACAGAGGGGGGGGTCTCTGCTCCACCACATCCCCCCTTGCTTTCTTCCTCCATTTCTTCACTCACCTTGGTGTTCATGCAGCTGCTGCAACTCCTCCTCACAACTCCAGCTCCTTCTCTCAGGTCTCTTCTTAGACATATTATCACCGAGGTGCAGGTAATTGGCTAAGTTTTGGTGCAGAGATGAGTCTGACTTGGAGCCGGGGGAGCTTCAAGAAGCTTCTCACAGGAGGCCACCACTGTAGCCCTCTCCCCTGCTACCCAAAAACCCCACTGCTCACTCAAACCCAGGTCACCTTTCCTATGTTTGCTTTGCACACAACACAAAGGAGAGGACAGCTGGTGAGGTGGTTCAAGCAGCAATCCTCTAATAAACAGGGATGCTGTGATGAGATGGATGCTGTTAGATGAAAGATGACCCAGGAACATCATATGTTTCCACACAGCAGAGCAGTTTTCATGGCAGCTGGATGGGCACAGTCCTGGCTGAGCTCACAGCCAAAAGCAGGGGCTGGTTCTGTGTTATTTTTCTGCCACTGGTGGCAATATCTCAGATATTTTGGAAACTGGATTCAGAGCAAAACAGGGCCACAAGCAGCTTATCTTACACGTACCTTGGGTTTTGGTCTTTATCTTACCACTCCTCTTCTGACAGTCAATCTTACAATCTCTTCATGAAGTATACATGACTTTATTTAAAATTACATGGGTGTCTGGGGTTTAATTTCTAATTAAATCTTATTTTAGTCTTATATTTTTATCTCAGTATTTCTAATTCAACAGTTCTTGAAAGGATATGTAGAACTAGCACAGCATGGTCACACATGTAATGGTACTATCTCTCTTTTCAAGGGTGTGGGGAAAGGAGGAGAAATAAGGTGATCCTAAGAGTCCCCATAATCTGTTGAAAGCCAGCTGAAAAGAAATTAAATAAAGTTTTAAGATATTGATGAGATCTGTTTCTTTCTTCCTAATATTAAAACTGATATCTCCTTAACTGATTAATAGGCACTGATGTATGAAAATAGTCTTTAAATGAAATTGGATGCTAGAAAAAAGAGTATTTTTAGACACAGCAAATAAGCCATAAACAACCTGCTGGTGTTAGGTACAAGTGGAATATGCTTCTGTTAGTAGCACATCCACTATTAGTAAATTAATTTCACTCTTTTTATTTTTAGTAGCAACCACAAAACATTGTGGGCATGGAGCATTAACGTCTGTGCAGCCTCCTGCTTGCGCACTTCAGGACGGGCCAGAAAGAGATGGCTGCAGTGGAGGATGGTAGCAAGGGCCCCTCGGGACAGCAAAGGTGTGAGCTGATCCCTTAAACCAGCAGCAATCAGATTAGAAACTGGCTTTGTACCTTGTAGACAGGAGCCCACAAGAGCCATGATAATAGAAACAGGCTCTTCAAACATGGGTAGGTGGAGGGAGAATCACTGGTCCTCTTACAATGAAAACTGGCCTCTTCCAACGATGTTCTGAACTTTATGTCCTATTATCAGTACTAGAGACAGTGAGTACCAGTGGGGGGAAGCAGGCAGAACAAGCCAGTAACATCAAACAGTTGGGACTACTTGACAGATTATTTTCTGCAAGCCTTAACATCAAATGATTCACAGCTGTATCCCTGTAACCAATCCTGAGCTTCAGCTGAAGGCTGCATCATCTAACAGGCAGGGCTCGGAGTGGCCCCACACCTTCTGTGCACACTGTCCCCAAGCAACAAGTGCTGAAAGCAAGGACCACCTCCAAGGCTCTCCATATCCACAGGCACATACGTGGCCACATCAGTAAAACCACCCATTTAGTATTAGCGAGAATTCCAGTTTTGTCCCTAGAGAGAGAGAAAAGGTAGGAAACATGACCCTGTAAGCCTTGAAACCCCAGGAGATATGAAAAAGGTCCAACCTACTGCTCCCTTCGCATTCTCATGATGCTGGGAGGATAAGCTCACAGTATTTAAGCACTTAGGATCAGCAAAGTGACCTTTCATATATCCCAGGAAATAAAGCTCAAACAGGAATTACGCTGTCTGCCTTGCAGGGCACCAAATTAGTCTCCACAATAATCACAAACAACAAGTATAACTCATAAGGCAGTGATGCTAATCCATAAATAAAGCTAACAGACAATATCTAACAAAAATTCACAAGGGTAAGGATGTCTAGTCCAGACAGAGCGCAGGTTATCTGGCTGAAACTGAGGTTTCCTCCCCAAACTGCAAAGCCCCTTTGCTTCTCCTTCCCATCCTTTAGTCCTATTTGCCTTTTCAGACAGCAGATTTCTTCAGCCAGGGACAGACAGTTCAAATTACCACAGAAGCAACCACAGCATAAAACTCTGTCCCATGGACAGACCCATAAGCCACGCCGAGCCAGTTCTCAGCTAAAAAACAAGCAGGACGTGTGTGTGTGTGTGTTCAGCAGAAAGCAGAGCAGCTCTGTAACTCATCAAATCTGCCTTCATTAGCACATCACTCTGGCGCGGGGAATATGCCTCGAGAGTTGAAGGATTTGAGCAAAACCAAGCTACAAATAAACCAACCTCTGTTCTCGTCTCCGGAGCTGCCATGCCTTGAAGCGTTTGCACTGAGAAGCGGGGGCTGCTGCCTCTTAGATGCATCCAAAACCTAAAGAAAGGTTTAGCGAGGTACAGTCTTTACAATGTGGAATCAATTAAACTGCTGAGCGTCTCCAAGCCTCAGCTTGTGCTCCTGACATGCACTTTTACTTACAAGAAGAAAAACAAAACAGAAAACACAGCAGACGGTCTTCATGTCTCCCAATCAATATAAACAGACGATTTCCATGCTCTTCTAAAAAGTATTTTAAGAACTACAGTAACCCACCATCAAGCATCGTCCTGCCGAATTCACAAGCAGGCTCCCAAGAGCTAATCCTGCCCTCCCTAACAGCTCTCCTTGAACTGCAGGCCAACACTGAAATTGCTGCCAAAGCTATAAAGCTATAGAAAAATGTGTAAAATGCCCTGATTATATCGCCTTTAGGTTTGGTCTCTCTATCTGCAATAGTGCTATGTCGCTTCCTGCAGCACGCCTTGGGGATTTGAAGGGAATTAAATAAATACCCACTAATAAAACACTGTAATGAATCCAGTGGACTTGCCAGGATCCTTCAGCTACTCCAGCACCCAATGCTCCAGCCCAAGACCTGCTAAAGGTCATTTTAAACAGATTCCTGGAGCTTGCTGGATAAGTGGGACTTTGCACTTTGAAAAAAGAGACTTGGCCCTTACTTGGATGTAAGCAGATTCATGAATCTCAAGCGAGAAACACTCTTTTAAGCTTTTTATTTTTTGTTCTAAGGAAACATTGTCTCTCGTTATGCCGTTCTGTCCAACCCCACACTAACCCAGTCTGACTTACCTCTGCTCCGCATTGAAATCAGCTCTGGCTCTGAATGCCAAAACAATCTTGAAAACTAGAATATAAATAAACTAGTACTTTCAGTTCCTCCCTTTGAAATACCACTTTTTCTACCATGTGACTCACTAAATTGTCACACGGCAATTTATGACATGCCTGTAGTTGCTGGAAAACTAAGAATTAACTGCCACTAATGACATTAATGTGTTTCTTCCAAACGGTATAAAACTTCATCACATGGCATCACTCTGAAAAATTCATCAAATTCCCAAGTCAGCTACATTTGCAAGCCATAAAAACACCTAGAACACAATGCATTTGAAAATGCTCATGATTACATTAATGGGCTATATTTCTGCACATCCCGACTTTGCTCTAGATGATTCTGAAGCAATCAATGATGCAAAACCTAAGTCAGGCCTAAACTCTCAGCAGTGTGATGGAGAAGGAGGGAAAGAGATTTATCCTGGCATATATGCAAACCCACGCTATCATTTGGGTTTGATTTCTCAGAAGGAAAGCAAGCTATGGAAAATAAATGTTCTGAGGGGAAACAGAAAATTTTTCAAAAGCACTCAGCACTGCGCAAGTGTGCTCCCACCAGCTGTGTCAACAGCAGGGCTAGCTGAGCGTGCTTTGGTTTTGTGGGGTTTTTTCCCCAAACTTTCTTATCCAAAAAACCCTGGGAGAAAATGAAACTTTTTTAGAGAAAGCACTGCTTGGGATGAAGTGTCATTTCCTAGCAAACCCAAAATTTGTGTGACCAGGTGTTGCACGCTTTTGCAAGTGTGTAAAGGGCTCCTTCAGCTCTCAGCCCAGGTCCTCTTCACTCTCTGGCTACAAGGGACAGATCCAGGTTAGTCTTACTGAGCCCCAACTGTCTGGCTTACAATAAAAAAAGGCAGCCCACATCCTGTTGCTACAGCCTCTCTGCCTGTTATAGCTATAAAATATCTATCTCCGTAAATCTCTCTGTCCATAAAAATCTATCTGTGTGTCTTTTCTTTGTTCTCAGAGGTGCGGGACAAAGATGCGCTAAAATTACGCTTAAATTACTGTCTTTTTTTCTTTTAATGAAGACAAACTGAAATCATTTTACTCCCTTAAACAGAGGAAGCGATGATTTACAATGCTGCACCTAAGGGAAAAATACGATTTAAGATACAGAAGGCAGCAGAGACAGATTTGTTTCTGCACACTCGTAAACATAACTTGAGATGCATGGCTCCCCACATAATCCAAGAGGCACAAGAGTGTGTTTTGGGGGTTTCTGCACAAAAAGACACGCATCCCAGGTTATCCTTTGTTACGCGAACGGTAACTTGAACATTCAAGCTGCATTGCATACCAAGTGAAGGGAGGATTGATGGACAAGCTGCAGAACTCCCTTGAGTTCGACAGCAGCGTTGACTGAATAGCAATAACAAACATCATCCCTAATGGCAACAGGGGGGCAGGATCAAACTTGAAAATTATGCAGCCAAAGCCCCTCTATGTCCATCTGTGCACATGTATTATGGACAGTAATGCAAAGGCAAGTCAGCAAAATCTCCTGGAAAATAGGTTTCCTCAAAGCCACATGTTTGCTGGCATGATACTACGATATTTAAAGGGTCTTCTGGTACAGTCTGTCATAGATAGGGATCTGGAGCCCAGCCAGCAAAAAAAAAAAAAAAAAAAAAAAAAAAGAAAGATTCCCTAATTATGCTGTGGTTTGGACAATTGCAACCCATTGTGGTTAAGAAATATGACATTTGGGAGGATTTATTTTGATGATTTATGTCATGTGTGTTTACTCTACCAACATTTCAAGATTTTAGCCTGAACTAATAGACTGTACATATGCAGACAGTAAAGAGAAGTAACAATGCTTAAAATATTTCCTTCTGGTTGGCTCTATCTTGTGCAACTTTGTGTAGACAGGATTTCTATGTGGTATAAAATCAGTCTTTCCTCCATTGACTATTTTGGTCCAAAACATGCAGCATCTCACCAATCTACAGAGATGTTAACACCTACACAAAAGGATCCTTTCAAACCCTGCCTCAAATGTTTAAGGGCTTGTTTGCTTCTAGCTTTATGATCATCTGTCTCAGGAGGTAAATTTGGTAGGACTGGCTGCAGACAATTTATTTTAAAATTGTTCCTCTGTAATTTATGGCTGAACATATGTCACTCCAGACACATCTATTCAAATTCCATCAGAGGGCGACGGAGATGGATCTTTTACAGTCCTTCTGACCAAAAAAAAGATAGGAAGGATTTATCCAGAGTTGCCTGGACTAAGTGTACTAAATGGGTTTATGCACATAAAAGTGACTCTAGGGAAGTGAGGGTTTTTTTGCAAGTTTAAGATGCTGGTGATGCTAGCCAATTCTGCAGTGGGCAGGTGGCTTAGAGGGGAACAGAAAGAAACATGGACATGTCTCTTGAGTCTTCAGTCATGCCTCCTTCTACAGAAGCTTGTGGGGTTTTGCATTGGAGCACACTGGTTGGAGTTACAGATACAGGTCTTGCCAAGATAAATTCTGCCCTGATATGCATACCATGAGATGATTTAGCAAGGGGAGGCAGGAGATGTCCTGCTAGCATCCCTGTCCACTGCCTCTTCTCATGGGCTTTGTTCTTGCCTCAAAAATAGCCGTTTGACATATGCAACTGCTCCAGAATTTCAGATGTGAAATAAAAAGTAAAGGAAAACAAACTTTGCCTTCCCCTTTGCTACACGAAGACTCAATACAACCTCCTTCCCGCCAAATCCATTTCCCCATAACATAAAGCACCAGCCTGAAGCACACTTTGCAGCAGCAATGCTGACCATTCTCACAGGCTTTTTATTCAAGGTGTATGAGCTACCAAAGCTTGATTTATAGAGATTTAATTCTCAAACTATTATAAGGGGATATTGTTGCTCATGTGTGGCTTAGTTGGCTCTCCAGCTACATCCAAAAAAATAAGTATTGCCTACACAAGCCTGTTTGGCCTGGAAACCCAGCACTATCTTTATTTGTAAGCTCTGCTACATCTCCGCACCCTTGCATCACATCAACTTGAACAGTCTTTCTAAGGGTTAGGGAAAAACAACCCCAACACTTCTGCTTTACAGAAACCATTCACATTTGATTTGCTTGAGGGAAGACTGGAAGACAACAAGAGGGGATAAAAGGGGAGCAGCTGGTGTGGGCATAAGGGCACCGTGCCCTGGTTTTGGCATACCTACTCCTTGCAAGAAAATACCATAACCTTGTTTCATCTTGTCTCATACACAACTGCCCCCAACAGTTTGCCATCCCACAGCTCCTCTTCCACACCTTGTTTTCAAAGTATTCCGGCAACTATCCTGTGATACCCAGAGGGCAAGGGTGGTATGGGAGGATGCTGCCTGCCCTCTCAGCACCCCTGAAATGTAGACACTGCAGGAGAATCTAAAGACTCAGTCTTGTCATGAAGGAAAAAAAAAAAAAAAAGAGAGAGAAAAAAAAAAAAAAAGAGAGAGAAAAAGAAAAAAGTTTTCTAGTCTTTTTGAGAAGAAAGCCTGAACATGCAAACAGCTCAACCAGCAGAAGGTAAACGTAAATAGCCCAGTATTTATTCTTTGACTTGAAGCAGTACACTTCGCACTGAAGGACCAAATAGGAGTTTCCCAACTCAAGTAGGGACTGGTAATATTTTCCTCTCTGTCATCTCTTGGCCTCCCCAATATCCAGCATCCATTCCATATGGATGCATTTCTGGATAATGTTTTGTTTTGTTTTTTTCAGATGCACTAGAGAGAAGACAGGAATTTCTAGGGCTCCAACACTTAGCCTAAATACCATCCACAATTTGGTTGTTGGCTTTTTTTTTTTTAGAAGTTGCGCAAGTGGTAAAAACACAAGGTTCATTATTCTGCATAGAAATTCTCTCGGCATCCAGCTAAATTTAAAAATAAATAGTTGCAATTAAATGTGTTGCTACATTATTTATGTAGATGCATTTAATTTGCAGAAAGCTGCTATAAAATATTCCCCTTCAATACGAGGGAAATTTATTACACTTTTATTGTATACTTTCTTCTCCCAGCTCAAATGTATGTTGCTCCCTGTCTAATTTTTTTTCCCCTGTGTTCCTTAACACATCATTTCCCAGTCAGTGTTTCTGCTACTTTTGTCTTGAAAGAATGAGGGTTGTAATCCAAAGCCAAATGTTTCTTGATTATTTGTGAACAAGGCTGCTGAATGATTACTAGACAGATAATTCCAGTATTTTCCTTGCAATCGAGGACCTCTCCTCGTCTCTGCATTTTGCTCTTACAGCTGCTGGGTAAATGATATGCACCAAGGCTGCCCAAGGCTTCAGAGTGCATATTAATTCTGCCAGGAACTCCAGACACCCTGAAGAATTGCTAATTTAACAACAGACTGTGAAATTATTTTTTCTTTCTTTATTAATTGCTGTGCTATTTGAAAGCGACTTTACTGCCCCGACTGTCTTTTGGTGTGAAGAACAGGGGGCATTTCATCCTGCCAGAAAATAAATGAAAGCTTTCTCCCCATCAGTCCCTATATTCATAACCAAATACAAATATGTGAAACAAGTGCTAATAAAAATAGGTTAACTTGCTGCAGGTGTTCCTCTGTCAATTTATCCAGGTGATATTAGCAAAATCTGACAGGGAAGCACAGTGATATATTTCACTTGTGCCTTGACATTTTGATTCTGTTTGTTAGGGTGTATGTGCAGGGATCTGGCTTTTTCTCCAAGACCTCTATAGCTGTCAGTCTGTGCAAACAGGATTTGACAAGATGTCCATTCAGCCGGGTGGGAGGGTAAAAGGAAAAAAAAAAAAAAAATAAAAAAAGGAGAAAGCTGGAGAGACCAGGTATCTGGGTAAAGCTGCACTGCAGTGAAAAAAATGGATGCTCTTCACATACCAAGCAACTTGAAAAAAAGAGCAGCTTGATATGCAGGATCTGAGGCAGTTTGCATCCTTTAATCAATAGCTCCTTCAAGAAAGGTGGCCAAGAGTAATATAAATAGAAGGCAGAGGAGAAAAGACAAAAGGCCAGCACTGGAGAAGGCATCAGGATCACTTCACACTCATTCACAGGAAGATTTTTGGCTGGTCTTATTTCTTTTTCAAAAGGGAAGGGGGAAAAAAGCAGCTCTCCTTTGCTCCCAACATATTAGATTTAAGAAGAAATCTAAGTAGGAAGTTTTGCTTTCCAGGGCTGCCCTTTTCCAGCCTGAGGAATGAAGCAGAAGGTGATGAAGCTGTCTCTTCCAGGGATAATGTAGGAACATGCTCTGCTTATGGAGCCCTGAACTTAGAAGCCTTCAGCTTGTCTCTCCCTCCAAAGAACTTTGGAACCAGAAGCACAGTAAGAATTAGCTACAAAGATGAAACAACAAAAAATGAATATGGCATTTAAACAAGTAATCAGAGTTTAGATATATGGTAACTGGCTCGTGAATAAAGGTAACAAAGGGATTCTGATCATCTGAGCGATTCCTGCATCTCTGCAAAACTATCCTCAAGAGGTGCTTAAAAGCAAAAGAGAATGTTTAACTTGAGCTAAAATCCAGAACAATGGTGTTAAGTAGTGGAGTTTTAACCAGATCTTACCTTTCAGCACATGCCAGTCACTACGGGGCCTCCACAAAGCATCAGCCACAGCAGTACTGCCTTCTCCTCCTCCTCCTCGGCATGCACACCACCTGCTTGTATCACACCTACACCGGGCTGCAGAGAGGCATCTCCTTCCTGCCCTCTCCCTTCAAAGGCTGTGCAGTCCAAGACACAGTTTTCATGGTCCAAAACACATGAGAGACCTCAACGCTCATCCTGTACCCAGCCACTCCCCAGCTCACACGGGACCACCCAGGTGATGTTCAAATGCATCAGTGGACAAGAGAGCCAGCCATCCCACGGTGACTGGAGGGTAGGTACCACCACTGCGTATGCAGGCCAAGCAACCTACAGCTCAGCCTGGGAGCGCTACCAAACCGCAAGCCCAAGAGCTGGACCAGAGCGCCGAAGCCACCAAAGCCGGTCCCAGCCACAAGGCAGGTCTGCGAACGGCCTGCCATCCCCAGAAAGGGAAGGCTGGGAAAAGGCCTGTGTCAAAAACCATCCAAGACAGACGTCTCCGATCAGTTGTGCACCTCTGCTGCATTCCTGGATATCACCTCTGTCATGAATCGATGACAGGAAACCTCGGCCAAGCAGAGCCAGTCGTGCCCTCCTTCCCTTGCTGCTTCGCCAAGGTAGAAAATATGTATTACTGAAGCCATAAAGTGCTTACAATTATGGCCCCAAACCCAGTAATCTCCACTGATGTAGGTAAATTGCTGACCTCTCTATCACTGTAATTCATGACGCAAAAAAACTTTGGGTTTCCTCTGCAGCTTAATAAAACCTGTGGGGAATTGGCACAGGACTTTCATTCCTTATAGCTAGCCTTTAATGTTTAAGTCTGGATTTCCTGGAGGGGAACTGAATAGTTTAGAATAATTAGTGATTTACATATAGAGTTGTCAACAAAGATACACAGTATTAAGTTACCAAGACGAAGGGTCCCACGTTCTTGGTTGCTACTTTTGATTTTATTTTATTTTATTTAAAAATTCTGTATTTTAATTCCACTCACATTCTGCTATCACTAGTAAAGTGGCCTGAAGCGGACAGCAAGAAGAGAGCACTAAATCGAAGGCTTAAATCACTTCTTTCTCAGTTCCCTGGCAGATTTAAAGAGCAACCTGGCACTAACGTTTTCAAATAATATACTGTTGGACCTGACACAGCAGAGAAACTCTGCTTCAAATCACACAATAGTCCAGGTGACCGCACAATTACAATTAACCTCCTGCCTACTGTGCCTAATGACAAATGATCACGTGAATGATAGGCTCGGGAAAGGACCCAGGTATCAAAAAAAAAAAAAAAGATTTCCGATTCTTACATATTTAAAAAGCCATTTTCAGTTAGGAAGAAGCCAAGGGACACTAATTGTAGTTTTGCATCCAAAAGAAATTAATAACCCTTGCTAATACACATGCACATGCTGTCAGCCTTCTAGCAGCAAGAGGGATGCATGGAAGTCTCCTACCGCCACGGTGCTGTAATCGGAAAAGTACTAATATCCTACTGTAAATCTCAACCCAGACCAGAGAACATGAATTTTGTCCATGCTGAATAAAAAAAGGTAATATAATCTCAAAATAGCATGCAATATTTTCTGGCATGCTTATTGGGCCCATGGGGTTCACATTACAAGGTCATAACTGGGAAGGTATCCTATGCTGTCCCGTCAGGTTTTGTGCTTTTTCTGCTTTATGTCCCTCAACTCCCACTTACCTCACGAGCTCCCTTCACCAGGCAGCATACTCCTCTCTCTGCTCATATGGAATCTTCAGAAATAAGCAGAGCTATTTTCCAGTCTGCTCCCTTTGCAGAACAGAGAAGCACAAAGATCATCCCATTCTGGGAAGAGCTGAGGGCACCCATTTCCTTTCCTGTACCCGGCTCTAATGGGGGAACAGTTGATTTGCCCCAAACTCTCTCATAGAAGTCACTGCCCCTGCAGATCTGCCAGCAAAGAAGCTGGGAATGATCTGTCCCTCACCTGCTTCAGTGAAGCAAGCTCATTAGTTTAAATAATTTGTTACGGTTTTTTCTAATTCACTCATTTTAATTAGTGTCCAGACCCAAAGGGGAAGAAACCTCCAGTTGAAGAGCAGCAGGGCACATGTGTGTGTGTGTATATATTTTTACATTTATACGTATAGGACATGCTTCTGTAAATTCTATCCCCTGTTCTTCCTAAATCTGGCATTTTCTAGCATAGATATGTCTCCCAAGAACGACAGAAACAATATGGACATGTCTACCCAGATGTCACCACTTGCACCTGGAAGCAGCAAATTACTTGCAGGCACTGCCAAGACCTCTTTCGAAGCAAAGCAAACCTTTACCTCCTGCTTGCTCCAGAGCCAAAGGACACAGCACCACCAGACATACACAGGCCATCCCCCCAGCCAGGGTAAACGGGCAGCGAGCAGCACTGTGTTTTGGCAGGCCCCTTCTGCAGAGCATGTTATGGCAAGTATTTACCAAGTTGTATGCCAAGCTATTTTACAGTAGCTAATCACAGGTATAACACCACAATTAGGAGATAAGACTTATAATGAAGAACATTATGTATAAGGGTTTCTAAATATATTTAATAACACCTGTTTCAGCATGCCTTCAGACAGAGTCTTTTCATATAAAAGAAATAAATACAAACATACTGTATTCTGGCAATTTACTCCGATGGCTGATTAGGGAAACACTGCTTCATGAATTCTAAGCCATGACATTTCCACTAATCTTCCCATTTCAACAGCAGGGAAAGAAATGGCTTTCATATCTCCATGCTTATCATTTTCAAGCTGAGTATATTATCTGCTAGTCTCTGGATTTACCCAGCAGCTCTTAAAAAAACACCAAAATATACCGCCACGGTCTACAAAACTTATGTGTGGCTTACTTGGAGAGCTCTATGTCATTCTGAAGATTAACAAATGTAGAAAGTAGCTCTCATCTTTTTAAAAGTATGTCAAATAAATAAATAACCAGATTGTTATCTGTTATTTCCCTTCAATGAGATTACTGCTTAAAAGGTTATAAACGATGACGTTTTTGCTTTTGCAGAAGGCTCTGAATTAAACTTCTCATATCACCTTGCGGGGATCAAATACAGTCTGTTTGTTGTCAGATTTCTTAAGCCTGCTCTTCTGCAAAGCCCCTCAATGTAATAGCTACCATCTCCCTACACGCCAGTTTGCCCCTAAGAAACCTTACCTTACAACCCCTGCAGCATCTCACCTTCTAATCCCCAACCCCACAGACATTTTAACACCTAAAATGAATAGTCATGAGCTCCTCAGCTGCAGTTTCGAAGTTACAGATTTGATTTTGTATTAACTTTGGGTTTCTTATGGTTGAGCTCCCCAACCTCTGTGAGCTGTTCTATGCTCAACATGTTGTATGTTGTCACCTACAGTCTTACCCAGGGCTGCTCTCCAATCACTGAGCATCAAACGTGATTACTTCCATACCCTTAGGACACAACCCCTTGAGGTCTTATAGCGGGGTGCGAAGCACACTGCTAGAGTGATGGTTATGAACCAAAATCCTGGTTATTGTCACAAAAATACATGTCAGTCCTCACACCTTTCCCCACATAACAGATTTATATAAATTATATAAAATATTTTATCTTCTCCATATTGCTTCATTACGTTGCCTCCATACCAACACCAGGATGTCACAGAAGGGCTGTTAAGGGTCTCCTAAACCCTCCTTAGATGAGAAAGATTTTGGGCTGTCTTTCATTTCCTCTCTTTGTAGTGCTCATATTTTTGTTTGCTAAAGGTCTCTCCCTTGGACAGACCTACTGCCTAGCTGAACTGTACACACACAACAGGATCTTGAAAACACAGTCCTGGAACAGTGGTGTGTATTTCATAAGAGCACAGTGAAAAGCCAAAAGCCATGGTTTCATGGTGTTGTGGTTTGAGCCCAGAGGGCAACTGAGCACCACACAGCCATTCACTCACCCCTTCCCCTCTCAGGAATGGGAAGAAGAAAATGAAGCAAAATGGCTCAGGAATCCAGATAAGGACAGGGAGGTGTGGCTCACCCATTACGGTCACAGGCAAAAGACAGACTCGTTCGGGGAAGAAAAAGAACATCACTTTAACTCAAACATGAAGAAATAGAACACTTAACAGGCAAGGTGGGACAGTGAAAAGCACCACCACATCCAAAACCACCACCACATCCAAAACCACCTCCTCCCACCGGTTCCTTCTTCCCAGGCTCAGCTCTGCTCCCCATCTCTCTCCCCCCTCCCCAGCAGTGCAGGGGCAGGGATGGGGGTCAGCCAGCTCCCTGCTCCTTCCTGCTCGGGAGGTGGGAGGACGCCGCACATTCCTCCCCTGCTCCATGTGGCTCCCCTCTCATGGGAGACAGTCCTCCGTGAACCTTCTCCAGCGTGAGTCCTCCCCATGGGATGCGGCCGTTCCCGAGCTGCTCCCGTGTGGGTCCCCCCCGCGTGTTGCAGTTCTCCCCGTGCCGAACCACAACAGCGGGGCCGCTTCTCCCCTCAGAGCCCCGGCTGCCTTTAAGCGCAGTCACCTCTCCTGCTGTGGGCTCCTCCACAGGCTTCAGGTCGGCCTCTGCTCCACCGTGGATCTCCGTGGGTGGTAGGTGGGGTGGCCCTGCCGTCTCACCACGGGATACAGGGGTCTCTGCTCCCGTGCACCTCCCCTCTTCTTTCTCCTTCCTTCCACTGACTGCTGTGTCCATTCTTCTCGCAGCTCCTCCTCACAAGTCCCAAACCCCCTCGGGTTCCCCTTCGTAAATGCATTCTGGCAGAGGCGCAGCCGCCATCACTAATTGGCTCGGCCCTGGCCAGAGGTGGGTCCGACTTGGAGCCGGGGGAGCTTTTGAGCAGCTTCTCACAGGGGCCACTGCTGAAGCCCCCACCCCGCTACCAAAAACCCTGCCACAGAAACCCAGCACAGACAGAGGAAAGACACCCTTGTTTACAGGTTAGTAAAGCTACTGACTGTACCATGTTTTGGTGCCAAAACGGACAGTTGCTTAAATAAGGCAAGTGTGAACAAAATACATGCTACAAAATACAGTGTAAATGTACTTACATTGAACATTTGTTTTAGGAATGTATTTTTGAAGTGAACCTCTCAATTATCCCAAATTACCATCCCTCAGCACACAATACCAATTGTGCAAAATGGATTTGTGGGTGGATGAAACTCAACGCAAAGATGTGGCCTGGGAATACACTTGAATGTTTAAGGGTTCTCCAGGAGGCCAAGCCACAGCCAATGCAAAGCAGGGGACTTGCAAGATGAACAGCATACTGCTTCACCCTATGAATCCACCCCCAATGCATTATCCCACCTGCTGATGTAAGACAGAGCCCCTATAATCATTAACTAAAACAATCCTGCTTTTTGTTCTGCCATAATACACACGAATAGAAGCCTTTGCACTATAATATAGTCAGATTCAACCTGTCTTTGGAATTTGCTTTCCCAATAGCTGTCATGCTCTACCACTTGTCAGTTGTCTCGTATAACCATATATTACTCTGATGTTCACAACATTAACCTAGAAATTCCCTACACAAACTACAGGGAATTCTGCCAATTCTGAGCTAAATTAACTGCTTATCAAAAGCAAAACTGACAAGGATTGTTGGTTTGTTGGGGGTTTTTTTTGTTGTTTTTTTTTTTTTTTTCCATGAATCCATGGTTTATTGCTTCTGAGCCCTGTAATGCTACTTAGCTTTTTCATGATCCACGCATGAAGACTTTCAGATGTACCATTTCAGCTTAGTAACAACACAGTTACAACCACTTAATGCATTTAAGGGAACAGCCCCAGCTTAATTTCCAGTAGGAGCAACGAGAAGTTGCATGCTCTGCTTGCAAGGCATAAACCATCAGCCTGCGCTCAAACCCTCCTTTATTAGCTCAGCCAGAAACTCTCTTGCCCACTGGCACAGGGAGTACCTTACCCCCCAACCCCAGCTCCTTGGGGCAAAGTCCACACGGCTCCTTTCTGAGTTTGACTGCGACTCTTCCCTTTCCTGCACCCAAATCAATACCACTGCAGCTCCTTTGCCTGAGGATATACTAAGCTCTGGCAGTGCATCCTGCTTTTTCCTCACGAAATCAGGCTTCTGGGTCACATTTTGGAAGTTATCACCTAAAAACGCCAAAATCAAGCCTGGCAGCAATCTGAAGAGTCCCAAGTCACAGAGTTTTCTCAGTACTTAAATGCCAATGCACTTTGGCTTCCTATGTCTCTGGAAAAGCAACTCACTCCACAGACCTCATGGGAACAAGGAAGTTGAGTCCTCTTGGCTTGAAGGACATGAGGTTACCAGAGGGTCACCAAAATCAGCCCTACACATACAGCAGCCCAGGTTTGCACTCAGCAGCCTGTCTACAGAGAAGCGGGCACCCCACCACTAAATAAGCCATCCTACTCAGCCACGCATGATCCATTATCCTTCCAACCAATTTCCTAACACCTATTATGGGGTGGGAGAGTGGAGAAAAATAAAAAAGTATAATGCTTTCCAACATGAAATAAAAGGGTGGGCATATTTCGGTGCCACAGCAGAGCAGAATTGATGCTGCCCACACAACCTGGGGTTTGGAAATAATGTATTTATAGAAGTACATTAAGACCAATTTAGAAAAGGTTGATTAGATAAAGTAATGCTCATTCAGACAAGCCTAAACAATTTTCTTATTTCATTGAATCAGCAATAATGTACTCCTACAAATGCAATAAATATATATCCAATCACCTCCTCCTTCAGTGACTTCTCCCCTTGTTCCTTTCAGTTGGCAGCATTTGGTTTGGGTTGTTTTCAGAAAGGAAAAAAAAAAAAACCAACACAGTAACTCGTTTATAAAACCTTCTCTTCCTGGTAATTTTATTTTATCTCTGTAGCGTAAGGCAATCTAGCTGAAGCAAACATTGTTTACTTGTTAATACCAAGCCAGAACTCTTAGAGAGAGTCGATGAGACCACGGAGGAAAACTATTGTTTTCTTTGTTATTCTGCTGGAAGACCTGCGGTAATATGTCAGACACCGGTAGAGCCTATTGGGGAAAATACAAATAGTTCTTCTCTTTTCATCCATATGCATGGGAAATCATGCTGGTCTAACACACTGGAAGATTTTGTGCTGTCGCTCCAGCCATCTCTTCTCATAGCATAACAACACCTGCTCTAAAAAAAAAAAAAAAATTCACTGCAATTTGTAATTCAGAAACTAAATTATTTTTAAAATCTTAACTGTCTGATTGTGCTACTGTATCAACTGATTATTCACAAGGTGCATCTCAAGAGACATGTAGCACCAACTACAGAACGGGCTTCTCTGCCCACAGCCCCCAGCGATGTCGAGTCTCTGCACCCCGCAGCCCCTGGGTGAGCCCTAAAAGCATGATCTGACCCACTGGCACTCGGATTGACTGAGAAAATGAAGGGCTGTAGGCAAGTGGCATATGCATACAAATTCCTTTTGTTTTTATTGTGCAGTCACAACATTTTTTATCAGGACTCCGGTTGTTTACCTATGGGTTTCATGGCAGTGTGATTGCTTTTAATCTGAGAGTGCCTTCAGCTCAACCCCCGGCCATGCAGGTATTTGGATCACAGACTCCCTCCCCCTTTGGTTTTCACCCTCTCTATTATTTACCTCTGGATTTACAAGCAATTAATATTTCTTAAGAGTAACCTGGGGAGGAAAATTGTATTTGTCATCTCCTTTCTATGCAAGCATTTGCTGCTGAGGTACAAAGGCAGGTAAATGTTGCTGCAATGATTTCATGAAAGACAGGCATGAGGAAATTTCTGTTGCTGGCCAGAAATTTCACAGCTGTGCCTGTGGCCAAGCTAAATTCCCAAGCATACGCTCTGTATAAAGCCTCCATCAACCATCATCACAGAGAATTGATTCATAAAGTATACCCTTTATGGAGAGAGACATTTTTCATCCCATGCTACAAATTCAAATTTAATGAAGGATACTGCTTAAGTAGGAATTTTTTTTTTTCCCCTCCATAACCAAGTCCATCCAATTTCTCTAGATCACTCTGGATTCAGCAAGGGGATGTTTGAGCTGCTACCAGAGCTCACTCCCTCCTAGCACAAAAATGGCAACATTTGGCCTCTAAAAACAAGACACCAATTTAAAAAATGCTTAGCACCCTTCACTGACATTCATTTACTCTAGCAGCAAGATGTTGGATGAAAACTTACTAAATCAGAATTGGGTCTTCAGAAGTCCTGCATGTCCTGTCATGAAACACCTAAATGAATTTAAAAGCCCAATCTTTAGCAATTTGGCAACTCAAGTCCAAATCCCTTCCAGTACCACTGACTGCTTTGAAAAGCCCTACACTTAGGCAAGAAATGGGTGTGGCATTTTTGTCTTGTGCTGTGTGTCAGTGCCCAGCCACTCCTAGGGAATTAAACCCTCACAGAAAATCAGGAGTGACTGAAGGCTCACCATTAGCTTCAATGAGATAGAGGCTTTAGTGCACACACTTCACTTACATGCCTGCATACAGGCCTAGAAACCTAACTTTAGTTTGCTTCTCTTTGAAATCTCACTCTAAAGTTTCAAAACAACCAAGAAGGACTTAGGAAACCAAAATTATCGGGACTTGCATAGCTACACAGCAATGCACAGCTGAGTGGCTATTTCTAAGAAGTCAGCATGGAAGTCTGGAAAAAGATTTGCTGGTTTAGGACTTACACTATAATTTTGTTTGATTCAGGATTAACTCTGCTCAAAACTGAATCAAAAACAAATGAACATTTACATTCTTTGCATTACAGACACCACCTGAAGCAAGAAGAGCATTTACCTAAGCTCGAGCATGGTATGGAGGTAGCTCAAAGACCCCATTTGCCACATCTCAGCGACTGGGGACCTGGGGAAGGATCTGCTCTTTGCCTTGCCCAGCAATGAAAGCAGGGAAGCAAACAAAATCCTACCAATGAGAGATTTGGTCAGGGAAAGCTTAGCTGATCCTCCAACTACAAGCACAACAATAGTTCCCTTTGAAAAAGTTCAGATGTATTTCCTTCACACAGTTGCACCACTTTACTGGACCGTTCCCAGTAAGCTTTGCTCTGCTATGTGCACTTTACATCCCCAGAGGAATACTCTTTCCTAGATGTTTTCCCCTGCAGCATCACCCCTTCTTGAGGAACACTGCCCAGCATCCCCTCCCTTGATATGACCAGGGCAAAAGTCAGCTTTGATACTGTTTCACAGTCAAGGAGCAACAGCAGAAAGCAAGAAATATATAGTGAGAGAGAATGAAAGTTGTGATGGAAAAAATGTGGGGCATTTGCTGGAGGGAGCAAAAAGAACTTTGCGTAGAGAAAACTGGGGGGAAAAAAATAAGGGGAGAAAAAGAAATGTAGGGCCAGGAACTTGCTGGCGTCAGTTAACACAACCGTGCTGCTCTCTGGAGCTGTGCTGACCTTGCCAGAGAAATGAACATATTCCTGCCTACTGCATTTTTTTTTCCTGCTTTTTAAGGATTTTACAACAATAATAACCCCACAATACTTTGCAGCACTCACTCTCACATGCATGCACAGATTAAGTCTAATATAATGCACTTCCCAATAGTCAGCGAAGGTGCAAGTGCACCTGCTCCGCATCGCTTCAGGCAGACAATTGCCCTGTCCTAACCCCTTCTGCAGCCAACATGGCAAGCAATTTATCACCATCACCTAACTTCATTCACTTCCCTTGCTGAGTGACAGCCATCAGAAGTCTCGTTATTGGCCTGTTACTAGGTGGCAAGGCAATCACATCACCTAACAAGGTCTTAAAAGGAGAGAAACTTCCTAAATCCCATTACCTGAAGGTCCTCCATCCCCCAAGATGAAGATTTGTGCCACAGATGTCAAATGCATTTCTGACTCTTTTTAATAACTTTCAACCTTGCTTCTAGGTGAATGAAGCAGGAGAATCCTCCTGTAGATGCACAGATTTGCTTTGTGGAGTTTAAAACCACCACAGTTGAATTTGCTGGATGTTTTCAAGGCAAATCCACTTACCTTACTAATAGGTAAGCGTTCCAGGCAGCAACAAGTCACGCAGTGATTTATCCGCGGTGACTCTGGTACAGTGCTAGGAGCGTATTCCTCTACAATGCAGGAAGGCTACTTTCACATTGTACCATAACCAGCCTTTCACTGGAAGCAAAGACAAAACACTTCGAAAATTTCCTACTCTATTGGGAGTAAAATGGAAAGGGACACTTGCGGGAATGGAAATCACAAAATCTGAAAGAAGATTAATAATGACAACTGTGGCAATCAATGATGACATGGCAGTCAGCAGTCTGTAAGTTGGTGGCTCACAACGTATGGAGATGCTACCAAGTCTGGCAAGGCAGTGGCTGCTGCCAACGGCAGCCAAGCATAAGCCATTTGGGGTTCATTGTATGGTTTTGCTGCAAATAATAATGCCAGGTCCGAAACAGCACCTGCAGATTCCTTTTGGCTTCTCCATGATAGGACCTGGGAAGGCTGCACTTACCACCAGCTGCACACGAGGGAAAGATGAGAGCAGAGACAATAAAACAAAGCCAACAGCAACCTAAGCCCTATGGTTTTGGCTAGCTCTCATGAGAAAAATGCAATGAGAAGAGCTGTCTTAATGCCTTGAGCCAGTGTAGCTCAGCTCTGATTCTGAATGCCAATATACAGGCCATCTCTGTATCACATATGCACTGAACAGGGTCCTATCTAGTAGGTCAGACCTCCTGGCCGTTAGCGTCACTGCTCTACAAGACAACACTGCCTTTGAGATAAAAACATTTACCTTTCAAGAGCAAGCAGACATGCCTGTGTCTCAAGGCAAGATGGAGCTCGCATGTATCCGCACATCTCAGCTTCAGGACTCAGATATTCCACTAACTGTCATAATCCAGAGGCTCTTTCGATGCTGTTTGTATCTGGGAAGATGCTAGCTACTGTCCCCATGAACATGAAAGCAGCAACCACGCTCTGCTGTGGGCTGGAAAAACTGGTTCCCTTGTAACAGTAGAAATGTGCATTCTGTATCTTTGGGATCTAAAGGAGAGCTGTTGAAGCATTTTCATGCAGAGACTATTAAAAAATATTTTTATTTTCTCTCTGTTTTTTTTTTTTTTTTCCTCCTTTGAGTTTTGGAGTATAGGATTTGGGTGTCAGCTGAGGTTTCAATTACTACTGTATTCACTACGCTGATGCTACAAAGCAAAAGCACTGTTTTGTGGCCTTATAACACAGATTTATATTAACTAAGACAGTCTCAGCTAGTCCCGCGGCAGAGGAGGGGAAAAAAAAATAAAATCAGTTCTATTTATCTCCAGTGTTCATTTTACCTTCAGGATTTTTCCCTTTAAAAATCAGAACACCTAAACACGCAAGTGTACATACAGGTACATATTCATGTGTTAAAATATATGTAAAGGATACCATTCCTTTCCCATCAAGATGTTAGTTACAGGTTTCTGTATCTGGTTGTGCTGGAAGTGGAGAAGGTTTTACCTCCTGATTTTTGTTCCTAGCTTTGGTATAACAAGTAACTCTGACAACTTTTCATGAAGAAACACATGGAAAAAAGGACATGCTTAACTCAGAAGGGCTCTCCACATGGGGAAAAGGCAGGTATAAATGATCTCCAACCCATCTGTAAAATTGCTAGACTTTTACTAAACAGTTACTAGAATCCTTGAGTTTATTTTGCAAAGAGGATCAATGGGTGCTGGGCGAACTCTGACATACTCCAGTTACTCATCATCTGGATTCCTTTACAGCAAAGTGCTGAGATGCACCTCTAATTATGGCTGCTCAAAACTTTCCAGTGGAAACTATTTTTTCTAAATGATCCTTCCTCTAAGAATTGCTGGGTAACTAATGCATTTAAATAATTTCCATTGGTTGTCCAAAACCCAGACACTTTGACTCCACAAAAGGTTATCTTAGTCAAAATTATGAAAAGAATTTTAAAAGTTTTTACTTTAATTCAGAAACAGTCATGGAAAACACTTGGTAGCTACTTTAATAACAGTGTTCACAGCAAAGAACTTTGCTGATGACACATGTACTTTATATACCCTCAAAACATTTAGCTGCATTTTTCCCATACAACACCATGGCTGCTCATTTAGGTTAATTTATAAGCAGCATCTGGGGCTTCTGGTCAAAATTCCCCTGGGGAACAGATCAGAAGGGAGAGCAGGGCAAGGACTGAAACAAAGCCAAGCCATAAGAATAGCTTACAATGCATAAATTAACCTTTTTCATCAAACAACACAGCATCCTCCAATTGACTCTGCTACAACTGGACATCAAACCGCAGCAAAGATACCAGGACAAATTCATTATCATTGTGCAAGCCAGCTAACATCTACCAAATGACATTCACTCCTCTCCACTAGCCAAGGCGACCTGAATTGAGACTGGTAGATTTTGATTTCTTAGTCTGGTGAAGTCTCCTGCCAGCTGGGCTTGCAGACATGGCCAAGAGAACAGAATGTAGCCCAGGTATGGGAATCCACCAGGTCTCGACCTCAGGTCTGAAATCCCTCTCCTCCATCCACAGTACTAAGCCCACACCGTCACAGCAGAGCACTGTTGCACAATACCTGTTTATCAGCAAGGTACCTATATTTAGATCTTCATCTTCTTGCCTAGTTACAAAACATTATTCAAATGTCATCTTCTAAACACGTATCAGATATCTTCATATACATATATACACACACACACACATACACATACCTAAACACACATCCATTCACAAAGCAAATGTGTTGGGGTCTTTTTAGGGGGGTTTTGGGGGCTGTTTTGGTGTTTTTTAAAATGTTCCTTTGCCTGGTCACTCCATTCGAGTAATTTAGAGGAAAAGGTTAGGCAATGCTCTTACTGATGTGGGAAGAGGACACTCCCAGACAAAATCTTCAGGAGGGAATAATATCTGGGTACCAAGTCTTGAGCTAAAAGGCAGTGATATACAAATGCAAGAATCCATCATACTATTTGTCTAGAAACAGATTACAATCTGCCCCCTAAAATACCCTTATTTTTAGAATATGTTAATTTAGCTTATGCCAATTAGATCTTTTTTTTTTTCCCTTCCTTTTTTAAAATCGAACTATTTCAAGTACAGATCATTTCTACAGAAGCCAGTTCTTATTATCAGTGGACTTCTTAATTAATGTTCACCCTGCCTTTTTCTGTTGCTATATTGAATTTGAGTGTATATGGCTTAACAGACACACCAGATGCTGCCTCCCTAGGCGGTTTGGGAGCTAATGCTTCATCATTTGAAGGTTTTTTAAAAAAGAGAGACTCATTATTTAGTGGACTAGCCACTGGTTCAGAATAGGAGACAACCTGGAGGAACTAACTTGCCTGTCTGTAAACTAAAGTCCAGAGACTTAGAAGTGCTGCTGATTCACTGGAGAAGGAAGCAGGCAGCCTGGGTTCCTTCCTTTTTTCAAAGCTTCTATCAGAAAATTAACAGTGAAATGATGTCTTGCAGAAATAGCATCATTTCCCCCCACCCTTCTCCAGCCCAGGCAAGGACTCCGAGTTCTTCCAAGGCTGCTCTGCGAGCCTCTTCCTGCTCCAGTCATTTGCTCCCCCTGTTTCACTGTCCCTTAGGGTTTGGAAGGTGGATAGAGATATAAAAACACAAGTTAACACACATTAGCCTTTAACAGCTGCCTCTGCCACCTGCAGAGATACCAGCAGTCAGCCAGCAGTGACATCTCCAACTCAGGCACGTGACATTGAATCACTGAGTATGGTGATACCCATCCTCAACTCTCTGCCGCCGCAACCCAAAAAGGTTAGATAAGAAGAGTAAGCAATTCTTGCTCTCTTATTACTGATAAACCCAGAAATATCTCCCATGTGTCACTTCAAATGTATGAGGTCACACCCGCCCATTTAGGAGGCAGACAGGCAGGAGTTCAAATATCTCTGGCTGCTAGAAACACGGCTGATGCAGTAAAGCACGTGAATGAAGAGTTAAAGTTTATAAAATGTGTTATATAACAGAGTTATGTAGGTAAATACATAATGTGCATTCTGGGCATCAGAAAAAAGCTTGCAGTACATGCCAGTGGATGTGGTTTTAATTACCCATGCAGGCAACATATTTCTGAAGCCAAACCCATTGAAACAACAACAGCCTTTCTAACATTTTTAGACTGAGCCAGATCTAAACAAATTTTTTGTTTAAGAAGATAAATATGGAGGATCTGACAAATTTATGTCCACAATTGCTACAGATTAGAACTACAATACAGCCTGATTGCAAATACATTCAATTCCCTTGTGTTGCAAAGAAAAAAAAAAAAAAAAAAACCAAAAAAACCCAACAAAACCAAAAAAACCACCAAAACCCTACAAAGCCCAGCCAGGGCTCAATGCCTTGCCACATCACGGTTGCTGGCAGTGGGATGCTGCTGCTCCCAACGTCAGAAGCTGCTCAGGCTGCTCCCCAAAGGGAGATTGCTTTATTCAGTCTCTCCCAGCCTTCCCAATGTCTCAGCATGTCTGGAGGAGCTGGTAGTGATGGGCTGCAAAGACACACTGTGGGACTGCTTTTATTTTCCCTGTTTAAGCAAGTAGCAGAGCCCCTGAGAGCAGAGGCTTAAACACTGCATATGCATGATTTCTCCATAAAAGTCTTCTCAATTTTGGCATGCTGGCAAAGGCAACACATGGTTCATAATTCTTCCAAAATGGAGAGGCTGGTGGTACAGAGCTCTACAGAAAGAACTGAATCAGCATTTCCCTTGGTTTTCTTTCATTTCACCAGGAGTCCTCCATATGGAGAAAGTCTAGAGTTCAGCTTTGTGCTTCCAAATGAGGTTCAAGAAGACCTTCAGCTTATTTGGAGAAGGTAATACAGGAAAGATGCTAAAATGAGTCAATGGGCAGGATTATGACTTACTGCTTGTGGTAGACAAGGACTAGCACAAGAACAGTGGAAGTCCTCTCTGCTCTTCAGTCCCCTGATGCTTTCTAAGCTTTTTTCCTAAAAACAAAAGAGAAATACTAACTCATAATCTTTAGGCCAAGCCAGCCAGCTCCGAGCGCTTGCTGCCAGGCTGAGCAGCCGCTGCCGAAGCCTGTGCTGAAGCATCCGTTCACTCCCACCCACCGAGCAAGGGTTTCCATTGCCCAAATTCTCATTGCCTGCATTAGGTAGCCTGTGGCACAATGTGGTCCAGAGCTGCCAAGACATCTTCTTGGGTTGTCCTTGAATGACAAGGGATCGTTACTCTGCACGAGTATGCCAGGCTGCTGTCTCTCTCTGGAGAGAGTGTTAAATATAAGCTGCTTTAGATTTCTGGTTCTGGATACACAGCATGCTGACATCAATATAAGGTGAGATAAGAAATTTGTGCAGAAATAGCTTATTCCAGCCCAGCCAACCACTGACACGTTTTGCCTCTATTGCTATCACACTATCACACAGGAATCTTCACTTTTAAAAGGCGAGAGTTAAAACCAGCTAGAAGAAAGATGCACAAAAGATCTGCAAGGCTTACAATGGTAGAAATACAGAGGGGAAAGAAAATCCATGGCAAAGTCTTCATAAAAATTACACTGGCCCTGAAGAGTTCCCTAGCTGTGCTTCACACACACCAGGACAAACTCTTTTCAGTGACAGGTTATAAATATGCTGTCAAATAGATAAGGCCTAAAATTCTTACCTCTAACCCAAAAGCAACAAGGGTGGTTTCCCAAGCCTCACTAAAAGGCCAGCTGATCAGGAGTCACAACCTTAATTAACACGAACCAACCTAAAGCTTGATCCCCAAAGCCTCATTCAGGTGCTCAAACAACATCAGCTGCAAAGATGCTGATACTGGATCAGCAAGGAGGAGGCACCATCTCCAAGGTCTCCCGTGTTCACAGAAAGGGCTACTATAACCTTCACTTCTGGGCACCTACCTAACATTGATGGCAATTTCTCGCCTAGTGCCTTGTAGAGACAGCTCATCAACCTGCAGCACTGCTGCAGCCTGGCCCAAAGTGCTTTTGTCCAAGTTCAGGCATACCCTGAAGCCACAGAAGGCAAGAACATCTCCTCATGCTGTAGACAACTCTCCTCCCAGCAGTGTTTCCCTGAGGGCCATCAGGAGCTCTGCAAAGCTCCTCCAGTCCCAGCAAAGCCTCCTTCAGCTGCAGGGCCTTGGCTGCCCGGCCATCTCTGGTGGGGTGGGTCTGTCACCACACAAGTGCCAGGGGCTGTCCCTGGGCATTTGCTGCATAACTCTGTGCCAACTGTTGTGCCAACTCTGCTGCCAAGACTGATCAGAGGAGGAAGGTCTGGCAGCACAATTTTACAAGGGGGATTGGAGCCCTTGCTACCACCAGCCCATGGTATAAGCACTTCACCGTGCTGCGATAGGAAGGCTAGCTGATAACTTGCAGATGTTTAGTGGCCTTTGGCTGGTTTAATATCTGATTAGAGGCTAGATAGTAGCCACCCCTTTGATGTACAAACTCATTCAACACATCATTCTTCCAAGGTGTCTACTACCTCTAGTAGCTTGCTTTCAATCTGCTCCTTCAACATCTTCCTGACACACATTATCTCACAGTCCCCGTTCCCAAGGCATGTATGCATTGTGCCTGATGTATTGCATCAGGGAGGTATTTTCAGTAAGTAAAACTGTGCAAACACAACACAAGGGAGGGGAGCATTCACATGAGTATGTGCATAGGAAGCACGTGGGTCTGAAAAGCAAAAGAATGACACAACAAGCGAAAATGAATCCTCAAGTGCAGCCACCTAAGTGTTTTTTCTTTTAGGTCTGCACAACACAAGATCACATTGATAACACCATTCTATCAAGCCACCAACCCCCTTCTATGTGGTGGTGTTGCTTTTTTTCCTTATTCTCTAAGGGAAAAAAAAAAAAAAAGTCTCTTTAATGAAGCTGTTCAGCCTTATGTTTGAACAGCAAAATCAGGAGCCGACCTCACCGGTGTTTAAGAGTTACAGAGGCCGAGAATGTTTTCTCACTGAGCATCAATTCCAGCTCTTTGAACCAATTGCACAGATTCCAGGAGCTTGCCCACACTACAATTTTCACACTTAGCAACTGTAAAATTGTTAAAGCGATATCTTTCCGCACGGTTGATCTGTTATTAGTGCTTAGTTTGGCATGCCACCTTAGTTACGGGCTTTAAATGCCACTTTCAGCACTTCCCGGGGTAACCTTGGCCATGAAATCGGAAAATCAGATCATTTTCTGGTCTGTTTTCTTCTTTTTCTCTGGATGAGATTAGATTTTGCTACGCTTGACTGACAAACCTCATTTGGGATTCCAGAGGAGGCCGAAGCCCTGACCTCCTTAAGAAGTGGGAGGCAAAGATGTCTCAAGCTATGATGAGGAAGAAAGAGCTAATTTCAACACACCACATAACAGGCAATTAGTAATTAATTTGCACTGAGAGACAAACACACTTGCAAAATATGTTCAGAGAGGGCCTCCCTGTCAAGTCAGTATGCTTAGTTTTATTTCTCTAAAATGATGTTAAAACTTAAGCGGTTTTCTTTTTCCTCTACTACCTATTTCTGTTGTAATTATCTCAGGGCAACAGAACTATGGGAGCTTCCTTTAAACATTTTAACTAAATCAAATGAAGAAGCATTTCAGTGTTTTCAAGAATTATTTTTTAACCATGTTTAAGTGATTATTTGACCTTTCCATTGCTATAATCTTTCAACAGCTCATAATGTTCCAAGAATGTTATCAGTGCTAGATGCAGTGTTACTTAAAAAGGATGCCAAACTGCACACATCAACCTTAATGAACAGATAAATGTAAAAAAAATTTAGTTTCTGGTGTTTAATCATGTCCCTGCTAAAAGATAACATCACACTAATTAATATTATGGAATATCATTCAAAAATGACAGGACAAAACCTTAGCTGCTCCATCAAGTAATATACTTTAAGACATGAAGATTCAGTACACAGAGTTGTATTAGTTGATGATATGGAGGACCACCCACTGAATCCCTGAGACTTATTGCTGCTGAAAATACATATCAAAGCAGCAGAGATGCCCAGCACTAAGGTTTTAATTTTGGTAATTATTCTTAACATCACCAAAGAAAAAATAAATCAATCAATAGGCAGAGTCTGAAAAGATTATAGATTAGGAAAACTAAAATACAAGGCACCCTAGAGAGTTTATAATCTTTGCCTGGAGTTATTCCTAAAGCCACAACTCCAATAGAAAGGCTGTAGTACAATCCAAGTACCCCAAACTCTCCGGTGTTTCCCAAGAAGTGACGGTTCTCAGGGCTTACCTCCCCTCAGGAAAACTTCATACACTGGATCTTCATGGGACTCCAAGTTTTAATGCAAGTGCAAGTTCAAAATTTATACACACAGACTTATTTCAGAGCCACAAGTCCCAAGAAGGCTTTTTACCTGAGCAGCACCTTCCATCTCTTTGAACCGACTTTCAGAGAAAGCTGTTCACAGACAGGTTTGCAGAGCTGGGAAAAAGGGGTGGTCTGTCCCAGAGACCAGTTAAGAGAAGGGAGGCTTTTCTGAGCAAGAATGAGCTTGCAATGGGCACCACCCTTCCAAACCCAGCTTCAAAACCCCTACAAAGCTGACATGCCAATGTCATGATAGGAGATTCTGCTTTGTGCCTTCGCAACCTTGCTGACAGTCAGAGGCTGCTAACTTTTCTATTGTCGCCAATTATCCCCAGGCATTTGAGGCAGGGTAAATGAGGCACACTGACAAGTGACAGTAATTGATTTTTCAGCATGCATTTTTTATATTTAGGCAGGGAGTGCCAAGCTAATGAAATGAACTAGTAAAGTACAAAAGTGGATTACAGCATGTCAAATAGTCTGTGAAAAGCACCCATCTCAATGCCCTTCAGTCTTCCACTGCCACTGTGCTTTGCATCTGCCACTTGACTTAGACTTCAATGACCTCAGCAAAGCAAGTGTAGAGGGGCAAGGGCTCATTTGAACCAAGTCAATCAGGACAGGACCATGCACTGCCAACACAGCGACCACGAGGAGCCCTACAGAGCTGGGAGAATTGGCTCTGGAGAGCCTCTCATGGGTCAAAACCCCACAGACACACTACAGCCAGCCAGACAACAGGAAAAGACTTTCTCAGCCATGACCTGGCCAATGCTAAATGCCAGAAACCACAACAGCCATCAGTAACCACCTCTAACATCTTGAGCAATGGCTCTGAAACAAACAAGACCAAGCTACTTTATGAAACTTAAATCCCTTATTTTAATGGTTACTGCTTAAAATGTAGACTTTTGCATCAAGGCTTGTCTCCTGTCAAAAGACTCTGCAAGCATCACTAGAGGCACAGATATGTGGCAGTCTTTCTTGCTGCTACCAGATTGCCATGAAGTTTGAACTCAAGGATCATATCACAACTCCAAGAGAAGCAGGAATTTGGAGACCGTGTCTCTTGCTATTTCACATCATCACTGTTCAACTCAAATTGCAGTATGCTGCAAAATCAAAATATTTTACTTCCTCATCAGGCATCCACAGCTCTCCCCAAGACAAAAAAATAGCGATGCCCTGCTCCAAGCCTATCCCAATGTCAATGTTCACACCGGAATAACAGTTTGGCTTCCCCCAGTTCTGCTACATCACAGATTGGCAGCTGCTTGGACCAAGTATGAGCTGACAGTTTCGTATGCATGCCCTGCACAGAGCACATCCCATCTAGAATATTATTCATGAGTGAGGAATGAGACATGGTAGTTTATGAACCTTGTCCAGCAATAACCCCACTCTCCCAGACCTGCAGCAGGACAGGAGGCCAAATTCCCCAAGCGTTTGTTTCTTAAAAAGCACAAGGTTTATTCATCTGTCATCCCAGTTAAGAAACAAAATAAAGGACTTCCAAAGTGAAGATAAATGTTGGTAAAGTTCATCACTCCCAGCTATTTTGCTGCTTTGAGGACAATCACATGATCCACTTTTTCAGGCACAAAAGTCCCTTCCAAGTCCAGTGCTTTTCCCACATCTTTCTGATTTCTCTCCTCCCTGACCAACTCATCATACCTGCTTCCAGTGTGATTGAATATTATTAGCATGAAATTTCCTATTTCATGATACAAAGTTCTTTATCTGTTGCCAGTCTTGTATTTGATCTTCATCTCTTTTGCTCATCCTATGTTTTTGATATGACTAAAATAAAAATTAAAAAGAGTAAGGTAATAAAATGAGATCATATAATGAATACTTTGGGCCTTACGGATAGAAGGAAATTAGAAAAAGTTCTATAGAGATGCATTTTTATTCAACAGGATATTAACACACATACGTCTTCAAGACCCAAATCAGAGCATCTTTTTATCACTTGGCAATGACACAGGGGACTGGCAGAAGAAAGGATGTGGACAGTCTTGTAAATAAACCGCTCAGATCCTTCAGTGATGGAACACAGAGACAGGTGAGTAATAAATATCAATTTGATTATGTCAAAGTTTCTGCCTGTTCTCAGATGTCCCCATCAGACACAGAAGTCAAAGAAATCTCACTCTGGTATGGCATGATGTCCATTCCTCTTGCAATTCAGCAAGAGAAGTGTTGGGAGGAACCCTTATTACATAGAAAAATGCAGTGATCTTGTAACCATGGGGTTTGCTTTTAACCGGCATCAAGAAATTCATTTTTTTTATGACAGGATTTCTGCTAAAAAAACAGGATTCTGCCTGGTCGGTTTTGGTGAAGGCACAAGTTTTCTGTTCCCAGGTTGCTTGGTCCAAGAAGGAGAGGTCTGATGCTTTTGCCATCTGTGTTTTGGCTTCTGTCCCTCAGTTTGATCAAGGTGCCTGACCTAAGACATCCCCCACTCACAGCACCTCTCGCATGTGAAGAGCTCTCCTCTCTCCTTTCACACGGAGGACAAATTGCAAAGGAGGGATTCACACAAAGCACTGCTACGTACTAAGTGATTTGGTTTGAGCTCATCTTTCCCCATTAGTACCAGAAAACACTCCAATTGAAGGGAAAATTTATTTCAAGTTGAGTTTACTCCTCTTTGCACATAGCTCAACACTATCTTGGTCAGCAGAGACATGAGGAAGACATTGTCCTTCAGGTCCTCCTCTACAACACAGACAATCTACCTCCCAGGATCTGCAATGTCCTTTTGTTAATTTCTGACATCTCAAGCAATTCATCACAAGCAGAGCTGCATTCCCTTTCCTTTTTTCACTTTTTTTCTACAGAAATATTCCAAATCTTTTTCTTCAGCTCTCCCTACTTCTGTGATAAATGCCACAACTCAGCCAAAGCTGGCATTTATGCTTTCAAAACCAACCTTCACAGTTATTACTCTTGCAGCAAAGATGGGAGCTAACATTATTAGTCATATTGCGTTCCCCCAGGAATGTAAAGGAATCCAATAGATAATAAAGATTATTTTCTTACATTAAAGTTAATAAATTTGTAGAAATTTTGAAATCTAAGGCTCAGAAAGGCCTAAATTGTTGCAAAATATCACCCCTGGGGTTTTCAGGGGAAAGAGGTGATTCCCGTCTCAGTTGAAACTTAGAACTTCAGGTTCTGGAAATTAACATCAACAATACTGTTCACTATGGACACAGTATCTTTATCTTCAAAGGGACTCTATTAAAAAAAAAAAAATCAACCAAGTAACTTGCACTTAACCTTTTTATCTATTGAATGTTTTATTTTTAATATTAATAAAATTAAAACTATGTGCTGCCTGTAGTACAGCACTGTATTTTCTTAGAATAACAAACAGCCTATTTTACAAGCTACATAATTCATGTATATGATAAACCCAGCAGAGAAAACTTACCATGATTAATAAGTTTAACATTTTTACTTAGGTCATGTAGTCACTTTCCAAAGACATCAATAAAATGTTTTAGAGTTAAATAACAAATCAGTCACTGACAAGATAAATCACAGTAATGGGCAACTACTTTCCAATTACACTTTATTTTTGCAGAAGTCATTTTGGGGAAACAGCATTAATTGCCATTTGGAGTTGATAGGGCATTACCACCAAGCAGGGAGGGAGGCACCTTGGTTCAGAACCGTAAATGTCCTGTGTGATGCCAGCATGATACTTAAGTTGAAAATAAATCACAAGCAGCATGAAGATAGCAGGAGTAATAGCTCCCCCCTGCCCCATAACAGACGACCTAAATAAATGAGAAAGAGTTCTATAAAAGGTAAAACACTTTGGGTTTGGTTTTTTTTTTTTTTTAGAAAAGGCAAGCTATTCTTCTATCCAGCAGCTCATCTGCAAACTTTCTATGGCACTCACTGGCTGCAAATAGCTGAAGGTTATGAGTTACCTGAAATTTTTTACCAAAGCAGACTTTTCCCAAGGACAGGCAAAAATGAAGGAAATATGCCCTATGCCTCTTGCACAGTTACAAGATGGCCAAAAAGCTCAACATTTCCAGCAAAACCCCTTGTGTCAAGATAACGAAGAGAAAAAAGTCAGGAATGGTATAGCAGACCTGCTTTAAAAGATATTACAACTACCCACAGTTCTAGCAATTCCCACAGTCCTCCAATTCAGGGTGACTTGCTATTTAACTATTTAACTGTGCAATGACAGGAGAAGGAACTATTTACAGAACAAACCTAATGCAACTAGACAAGTTTAAACAGATAAGAAATCCCAACATACTAAAGAGAGAAATACAACTAGAGAATACAAATTCCATCAGTAATGCCCCCAAAACAACACTTCCCATCCTCCTGTCAGGAAGGAGATAAACCGTTCGGCTATTAGGAGCATCCCTATCTCCCCTGGGCATCATGAGGACTTCCAGAAGTCTGGGCAGCAAAAACACGTTCCCATTTTTATGAGGAGCCTCATCTGGTGGTGGTCAGTCTCTGTGTCTCAGAAGCATAATAATGTAATAAACTTGCTCTGTGTAGGAATAACTGTAGAGGCCCTGGATTTTTTTCAGTTCAAGTCAGAGGTACCTAACAAGGTCTGGTACCTCCTGAGTATGAAACTGCTGCGTGGAAAGAGTGTGGGGAAGGGATTTGGGATTTCAGCTCTAGAAGACCATCTTCTTAGATGCCTACAACCATTTCTGGATTTGACCACATCTGACAATAGACTCCAGAAAATGTGTACACAACAGTCTGGCAATGTGGCCATTGCTCAGGTCAGCACAGCTACCTGCTCCATCACCAAACTCTGGGCTGGATCGTGGACACAATCAGCAGCACATGAGCCCAGAAGAAAGTATGTTACATCCCACAAGCAAGCCTGATGAAATGTGGGAGTCTTTCAAGATCTGCTGCTAACACGCCTGCCTTAACTCTTAAGGTAGTTAATGGCTGGACTTATAAACTCTCAACCTCGACCACCACAACAGGATAACTGCTTGTATTAGGAGACAAAAAAAAAAAAAAAAAAATGGTCTTTGATTCCCAGCTCAGTTCAGGCTTTATTATGGAGTCATAAAATGCCCAGTTGCAAAGTATTGCTTTTGTGCCTGTGTACACCTTTTTTAAATTGTTGAAGCAGGGCACATTTATGGACTGCACTAGAATCAGAAAAAGTTCAAATCCTTCCTTCCTTCTCCCCTAATTTTGATCTGTAAATATTGTAAAATTCAGGATTGAGGTCAGACAGGCAGCAAATAAATGCATGTCAGTGTGGCTTTCCATAATGCAGCAATCAGCGCTATCAGCTCACCAATTTGGCATTGTTGGGCAGCATTTGAAAGTCCTATTGTAAAATCTCCAAGGGAAGCACTTAACTGTCAACCCCATCCTGCTACAACACAAGCAGCCAGCACAGTGGATTTTCCTGTTTGGGTAGCGCCAAGGGCACGCTCCACAAATGAGCCAAGCTGCTCTTCAGCAGCAAATCACTCATTTCCAAAGGAGCATCTGCGATGTCTCGTCCCAACAGCTGCCCTCGGGTCTCTCCACAGCCTTTCCACAATGCAGTGTTTTCTCAGCAATTTCACAGGCTGTTCATTTTCAATAAATATTAGCCACCCGGGCTGCCCATGCCGCACCCCGGTGTTTGTGTGCTGCTTTGTGGGGAGCGCCGTGCATGAGAGCAGGTCTGAGCATCTCCCAGGAGCTTTGGCAAATTCCAGGCTCGGTGTTCACCTACTACTAACTGCAAACCTCGTTTCCCAACTGCTCGTCCCCCTGCCCTTCCTATCATTAATACTTTAATGGATACAAATGTCCAGGATAAGGCTCTTGGACTCTCAGCTGATAGCTAGCATTAGTAAGGGCAAACAGATGGGTATGCAAAAATCAAGTGCCAAGCATACTGTTATGCGTAATATCACAGTACTGAGATGCCCCATATAAGGTTAGGAAATCTCTATGCCATTTGGTATGCTTCGTCCCAAAAGACAGTAAAATCAGGCTGAACTGACAAAAAGGTGGGAAACAGGTGGAAAAAGAGACTTGCCCAAGGTCAGAAGCGCTGCTTTAAACATCCCAGACTCTACTCTTTGCACATAGGTGGCTATGTTCACAGCACACTGCAATGCCTTCCCCAGATTTACATCAATCCCCTGCACTTCCTATTTAGTCCTCAGAAATCAGGCTGTGCATCTTCCTAAAAATGCACTTTCAACACATTTGAGCTGTAAGCCTACAGAGCAAGACTGAACTTTCAGAGGGAGATACAATCTTGCCCTCAGTGCTGCCTTTTGCAAGGCTCACTTGAAATTAGTCTTGTCAATGCTTATTTGGGCACCTACATAAGTCACCCAAATAGAAAAAGCCTTCGTGCCCTAGCAACTTCTACTCACTTGAATACTAAGTCTGACCATGAGGACAACTGCACAGGAGTCAAACATGGATGTAGATGACTCAGAGGAACTATTGTTCAGTGTTTTGTCCTGCTAGCGCATTAACATTTCTTCTGAATACTTCAGCTATTTCTCCAATTGCTTGTCATAATGGTGAGAAAAGATCAGAATTTTTTTTTTTTTCCAAACGAGCACATTTTTATTTGATTTCTGGCTGCATTTCAACGTGTGGAAACGCTGTGCAAGTAGCCACAGAAAAAGACAATCTTCCTCCCTCCTTTCCCCTTATTCATCTAATCATTTCCCCTTCCCTAACCAACCTGGCAGGGAACAAGGTGGCTTAGGTTCCCTTTGCAGTAAAGGAAAATCACCTTCACCTTTACCGAATATAATAGGCAAACTGAGGCTCTCTTGAGTACCCAGCATAGTCTTTGGCTGTTCAGACAGGCACAGCATCCAAGTACAATGAGAGGACCACACACAGTCACAGCCCCTGTTTCCCAATCACAGAACTTTACTTAATACTAACAATATAAAGTTCTGGCCAGGTATTCTAAGAGCTCCATGCAACACTGGGGTTATAGCTGATCTTCAAAGGCCTAACGCGCATCCTGAAACAAGATCTTCATCTCCATGAGCATTACAAGATACTGAGAAGTTTCTGAAACCTGGCTTCTGATTTTGAAACCTCCTCCCTTATCAGAAGTCTTTGGGTGCAGGGAGAGGGAATGACATGTTCTGCCACCAATCCTGCACAGGTAATTTCTAGCCAGAAAATAATACAGGAAAACACATTGACATTTTATGGGCCGAATTGGGAGAGAGGTAAGATCTGCAAAAGCTGATAACTACGTCTTTTAGAGGCCAACATAAGAACCTGAAAACAGCTCCAATTTTCTGATTATGGGGATTCAGCTTTTGCTAGGAGACCAGTCACATGGAAGAACCCTCCATCTGTGATCCTAAAAAGCTCTCAAAAGTTTGGGTCAACTGTGATTTCCCTCAAAATGCAGTGCAGGAAGTTCAAATATATGAACAGACATAAGGCTCCAATTCCTTCTCAAAACACCACAAATCATTGCACTACAGTTTCAGAACATAGACACAGGATTATTATACATCAGAGCAAGAAAACCCACATCCATCCAGACAGAAACTAATTACAACATGAAAAATAATATAATATCCTAACACGCTTCAAGCATTGCAATAGAAAATAGGCACACAGGGAGCAGAAGAATATGGTGATATCTATGATTGCTCCTTGAGTTTTATACATCGTTTCCCTAAAACAGGGTTTTGGGGAAAGAAGGATTAGTAGTGCACATAAAACATGCAAAAGGGGGTAAAATTAAGGATATATCAAGGTCATGTCTTCTAAACACATTTTATATTGCTAGCACTGTTGTATTGTTGTATTGCTAGCACTGAAGTAATGCAAACAATTTTCACGCTAAACTAGAACAAGCATGTTTTTTATGCATGATGAAAACAGTTTTCATTACTGTCAGCAATATTGCCAGAAAGTAGGCGTGCTACCTAAACTGGGTGATAGCTCTAACATTCCTATAAGGCTGTACTCATAAATGCTTAAAAACACTACTGTAGTGAACTAAATCCAGCCACAAGTAACCCAAATAAAATGTTTTAACATGTAGAACAGCTGTTCTTTATTCTTAGGTAGTGAGTCTCTTTCGTTTTTAAAAAAATTTTTATAAAAAGCTCCTTTTACAAAGCCTTAATTCCCACCATACCAGCCACTATTTCTCACCCTTATGTTTTCTCCCTACAGTCCTTAAATTCCTACCAAAAATATTCAACAAAGTCAAAAAGGTAAACTTCCACTAATTTCTGAATGAGCCACTTGAGACCATCCCACCTCTCGTCCTAAAAATTCCTCCTGAAAACATACTTCTCTCATTTGACTTGCAACCATGGTTCAGCTCCCACACTCTCCCTTTCTCCTTTTTTTGCCCTTTCTTCTGCACAGAAACACTCAAAAACTCAGAAAGAAAGCAAAAGTATGTTGCTGGAATTAGACTAACAGTCTTTTATAGGGATAACTGAATTATACAGCTAGAGCAAGGAAGACTCAATAGACCAGCTTTTGCATTCACACATGGTAAGTAGAGTTCAGATAAAATGGATGAAGTGATTGATGATGGCCAGCAACACAACCACCATCCACTTCAAACATACCAACTCCCAATTACTTTCACCATAAAATCATCAAGTATCTACTTGAAGGAAGAGGGTAGGGAAGGTCTCAGATAGCCCTCCCCTTCCAGGGAACGTCTCTTCCCTGCAACCACACAGAAAACAGAAGTCCAAAAGTATACCACCTGCTTGGGAGGCTTCATCACCCAAAACAAGGGACTGATCAGGGTCAGAACAGCCAACAGCAGATCCATCATGAAGAAAACCCTCCAACAGCATCAAAGAGCATGCAAAACTGAAATCCTTAATTCACTGATGCACTGAGGTATCTTGGGTGATAGCTCTCAGGTCTTCATGAAGTCCTGACAGAAACACAGACCCTAGGACTGTGAACGTGGGAATATGAAAAACAGCAACCATCATTCTCCACTGTTTGCAGGATCAGTTTAACACAATTACTATCTCCTCCTTTTGAGCAAAATCATGACAGACAGCACAGCACTTCTCCAAATTAATTCGCAGCAGTGGAGGAGCAGCTAGGAAAGCCCATGGCACAAAAATGGCCAGAAGCATCTGCTGGTTAGTCATGCCCACTCCTGCAAGCACCACGGTCCCCAACGCTGCCTGTGCCACAGGCATGGTTCCTCCTCACCTCACAGTCCTTCTGTGCATCAGTGAGCACTGTACGCTTCTTGTTCTCCTTCATCCCAGCAAGATGCTTCAGCAAAACCTGCTGCATTCCTCTTAGAAGGATAATCTACTGCAGGGGATCTCTCTAAGTCACATTAGAACCAGTCTCAAAACAGTCTAAGACTGATCTGGGTAGCCTCTGAGATTACTGAGGCATCCAGCACCCTTTGTAGTGAAAGATGAAAAGAATTTGACAGTGGAAACACACTCTACACAGTAAACTGAGTCCAGAGATTAAGGTCACCAAAGTCATATATGTTTTCAACAGGTATTCTTGCTTTAATCAAGACAAGTGTTTCTTTGCCATAAAACATTCCCATTTTAAGGCGTTCTTTACTCAGACATTTTCTGGCCATACTCTACTGCTGGATGATTGTCACTACCTAAAAGGCTTTTGGACACATACAGACAAATTGTTCTGGCAGCCAGTAAGGATGCACTAGTGTCAAAACCTTTGCTTCATCTTTATTCCACGCTTTCACTTTTGCCAGTTCAGTACTGGATCCAGCCTGCATCAGCATCTTGAAGATTTCAAGTAGGTTATGATCCTACTGAAACTTAAGAACATCATTCTCACAAAACCCCAACTACCTTAATACCTGTGCTCAGGAAAACACAAAAGGCAGAAACTACCACGGGTACATTTCTTTGAGAAAACTTTACAAACAACTCTCACCAAAGGCAAGACTGTGGTGAGGGACAGGGTTTTAAGCTAATGATGTGCCCGCAGGTCCCCATCAGCTACAGTGCACCATCATGCAGATCATGAGGGAAGAGACTGTGTTGGAGACATCTTGAATGGTCTGCATCTTCAGGGTTTGCCACAGGTGAACTTTGAGAAGCGGGATCAGAGACCACCTCCATCCCGGCATAAAGTCTTAAAGCTGAACCTTTTTAAGAAGAGAGGAGACAAAGTGCTCAGGCATTTACACAGAGCTCAAGATGAGACTACAGCTACAAAGAAAAACTACTGATTATGCCAAGACTTGTAACTGCTGCAAAGAAAGGCCATGCAAGATTGTTGTAATTCGCACACGCTCATCATTCCCCAAAATAATTAAATGTTCAGTACCATCGTTCATAGGAAAACCCTTCTAAAATAAAGCTAAACCAGTTAAGGCATGTATGATATATGCCACATATACAATACAGATAGGTACACCGACTGCTTGCAGATTAATATGAACAGTAAGATATATGAAGTATAACTCAATGTGTAAATAATAGTACTACAACTAGGAGGCAGCTTTCAACTTTTCATGAGCAGCTTCTAACCTGGATTGAGTTTGTAGTTTCATGTAGACATCATTAGTGACTGGGTAGCTAATAAATACAAATCAAAAAAGCTAAAATCTTCCTTCCAGGCACATCAATACACAAGCATTAAACCTGTGCTCAACTTGGGAGATGCATGCCCCCATTTAGAAAATTTCTGTTGCTCCCCATTGTTTTTAAAACTGAACATTTGCTTTGAACTTTGGCCATTTGATATTGTCTGTAAAACGAAGAGAAAAAAGCATCAACCCCAAGCTTCTCTACAATTTTCAAGTATTCACTTCTCCAACACTGTCCTTCCAGTGCCACATTTCCCACTAACACATCCACTTTAGTTTCTCCTTCATGGCTAGCTGCCTGGCCCTGGTGAAAAAATCTGCCATTTTCATAAGGCAGCATTAGCTGACAAAATAATTGACTCCTGGGAGCTGCATAGATACAAATACCCCTAATGCATTATTAGTTATGATGTCATCTGTGAGGCACAATTTAATGACTATTTATCATGTGTGCAACACTTCATTTGGAAACATGCTGTATAATTTTTCATCTTCAGCCTAGTGGACAAGATAAGAACTTGCCAAGTGTATTGATCTTAAATAATTTACTACACCATGGATAATATCTTAATTTGCTGGGAAAGAGAAGTGACAGAATGGCAGCGCTGGGAAGTAATGTTTGTTTTTCTCCAGTGCAGAATTCATACAGGCTAGGTAAAAGAAGTGTGTATTCCCAAAACTCACCTCTGTTATTTCAAGTCCTCTCAGAGACTATTACAGATGCAGACAGCAAGGTTGATCTTCAGATGGGTACAGTTGTTTGCCCCTCTGATGAAAAATTACATGCAAAGCACTGAAATGTTAAAGCCAAATGGGTTTTATTGTATTAATCTCATCTCACCTAGTAGGAAATTCAAGTCAGAAAACATAACCCAGTTACTTCTGCAGCAAGCCCCTCGGAGCACTGAGCAAGCAGTATGAACTGCAAAAGGTTTGTTTGTTTTCCTGCCACTCTTGCCAGGTCTTCTATTTTTGTCGTGTTTGGTATTTTACATTAAATGACCCATTAGAATCACAACCTCCATCCTTCTTTTTCTAATTAGGTTTGCAGGCTTCACATTTGCCAAGCAAAGCTTGAAAATGAAAACTAAAGGCTCAGAATCTGTGAGACAAATCAAAGAATTCAACAAATAAGTAGGATATAAAATTCATGATTTTCAATCAAACCACACAACTTCTGCATGCATACATTTGTAATACTGTGAATACTGATAACTGCAAGAAGCAGCAACACGAAGCAAATACTATACCCACTCCCTCATCTCTCCCGCTTCTCCCACACTATCGCAGCTATTTATATATGGCCACCACATGGTAATTATATCTGGTCACTCTTGGCTTGAGACAAACCGGGACATACCAATTGGAAATGAATGACAGCCCACTAAAACCATCCCATTTCATAAATTGCATTCTATGAAACCAGCAACATGAAAAAGTTATGTGAAAGAAAGCTTCAGAGGTTGCCAAATCCCAAGGCTTTTCCCACATTTTTTCCAAAAAACAAAGCAATATGTATAGCCTGAAACTTACTCTTTTCCAAGATAAGCCTATATTAAACAAGTTTAAATCCACGTCTCAAGTCAGATTTCTCCCCAGGACTGGATGCTGCTAAGACATCTCCCCTTTGGCTGCTCAATCCATGCACCAGACCTGCCCAGCCACCCACTACATCCACCTGCCTCCAGGGAGAGCTGGGAAAACCCACTGAACGCTGTTTACTGACCACTTTTGACAAATACTGCTTTCTAATAACTTATTGACTTTGTTCTACTAAGCACCACTCAATTTTAGGGATGTAAACATCTTTCCCTCCCACCAGAAAAAAGATAAAGCCAAAGGACAAGCTAACATGAAAACTGTGAGCTATACACAACTCAGGCTCGTAACATCTTCAGCACAAATTCTTTATGTCACTAGTTAACAGAGTAGAAACTTTCTTGAAACAAATCAGCTTCTGTTCACTACTTTCCATGAAAACAAACAAAAAGGAAAATTACTGCTTTTAGAAAAATACCAAAAAATTATGATCCACTGAAGCCTGTGGAGAAGATAAACTAAAGATATTTTTAAGTAATTACACATTATGCCTATCTAGCTCCCGGTTTTCAACACTTACTCCTGATTCTTCCATGTTATATCTTATTTTATCTCTGGCAAGATCCCTCAGTAGTGTATTATTCAAAGCAGTATTGTGACTGTTTTCAGTGTATTAGGGGCATCTGGTTATTTCTGCAGACTCTTATTTCTGCAGAGACGTGCAGCCATAATGGATAGCAGCATCTCCCAAGGGAGTTTTCCAAGCCCTGTTAACAAATCAGATACTCTCATTCACTTTTCACAAACTTACCAAGAAATTAAGAAAACAGTTTCTACTTCAAGGCTCTTTTACCAATTTTATTACCATAAAGGGTAAAAAGGTTTGCTTATTTCTTTCATGGTAAACATATTTTGCCAATGATGTCAATGAACAGTATGTCTGATTTCTCTCTAAAATGGCTGGCCTCAGAGACTGACCAATTACCAGCAGAAATAAACCACTCAGGAGGAAGTTTTTTAGCATCTTGCAAGCAAAGTGGTAATATTTCCTGAAGGTAAGGCACCAAAATGACTGACTCTTCCAAAGGTACAAATGGATAGTTCTCAACTCCAGATAAGCAGAACAAGCACCATGAACCACCTCTATTGAAAAAGGTTTACCAACTCTGATTGCCCCCAAAAATAAATAAGCAGTTTAGAAGCAAACCAGCAATAAGGAATAATTGCAATTGCCATTTTGTAAAAAGCAGAGGACACGGCATCCTCAAAGGCCCAAACCATACCCACACCCCTCACTCTCACACGCACCTGTGAGAAAGCTCTGGAAAAGCAAATTCACATGCTTTATAATATAAAGCCATCCCTCGCTCAGCTTAAGCTACCCCTTTCCCCCATCAACCCCCGGACCTCGCCCTGCTACGCACACCCTCCCCAGCAGCCGCGAGGCTGGGGTTTGCCCCAGCCCGACTCGCTCAGCTGGTAATGGAAACCCAGATGCCAGGCCTTGCCACTCCATCCCTCTGAGCTGCCTGGGATGCTGCTGGGGGCAGGAAGGGTGTTGTATCTCCCTTCTTCCTGCACACATTGCTACATCATAGCAAAACTATCTGTCCCCCACGCCAGAAAAAAAAAAAAATAATAAATTGCAAGGGACCCTGGGGACACTGCAAACCAGCACCCCAGGGCAGAAAGCAACCTATTGCCAAGTACATTGCCCCTTCCCAACATGGATACCACAGAAAAGCTTCCCCACTGGTGGGCTTGGAAGAGCACGGGAAGTGCTGTGAGGTGCAGGAGAGGGCTTCTCCAAAACCCGGGAGCATCAGGGAAGAGGGAGAGGGAAGGTCGAAGTGCTAAAAATGAGAGAGGGGGTTTGCAGGGAAAAGCAGGGCCCAGCACAAGGTACCAGAGGGTGAGTGGGAGGGAATGAGAGCAGATATGTACTTGATAATTATAGCTGCATTTCAGGCAGCTCCAGCAAAATGCCATGGTGTATACAACGGCAGAGGGAAGAGCCAGGCACTCCGAGGAAGCCGGGTTCTGCTCCACCTTAGATCTCCTGGGGGGACAGGAGCAGGAGGTAGGCCCAGGAAGCCAAGGGAGGCAGTGAAAATGAAGAATCCTATTTTTGTACCTTAGGAGGAGCTGTGGCTAATTCACTTAAATATGCACTCAGTGCTGAGCTCTTCACCCACCGTCTGGGGAAGAAGCTGCATGGTCTCCACTCCTCCATCACCATCCCCAGCAGCAGAAATCCTCCCTGAAGCAGCACCCACCTCTCTGTGCTGTAGCATCCCCCCCAGCGCCAGCAGCACCACAGCACTCAGTGGCTACTCTCCTCTCAGCTTTTCTCCTTCCTGGACCAGCTTTCACACTGGAAGCCACCAGATCCAGCAGAAAACATGCCAGCTGATAGAGGCCAAGCGCCACAAGGCAACTGAACATTTGCCACAGATAATTTATCACAGCTACACAGTGGCACTGCCGGGAGAACGCACACTCTGACTTCTGTAGTCTCTATCTTTTGATTATTAAAAGGGCCAATTAGCACATAAATTGAGCTGTGAATACTGAAAGGGATTTGAAAACAGTAATAATTAAGGAGCAGGACAGACTGGGCTCAGGAGCTGCCCCTCATCTTTCCTGGCCTGCTTGCCAAGACACTCACATATTGATGGAAGAAAAGCAGCAGTGCTCATTAACTGCACCGTGGTACCCAGGAGCATCCCTGACCCACCAGCCCCGTACTTGCAAATACACAGGCTCCCTGCCTGTGCCAAGAGACACAGTATTTATTTGGACTTCTCTAACTTCACACAGCATGGAGTCCCCAAGAAGCCTTCTCCCCTCCACACCCCCCAATGCCTAGAGATGCTGATCCACAGGTATTCTCATCATCTCAGCTAGACGTGGGACACCAAGCCCTGGAAAGGGGAGGGGTGACAACCAGGGAAAGGAAAAGTGCCAACACTCAGCACCCTGCCCACTTTCCCCTAAGCTAGCCACCGCCTAATGAGGAGCAACTGATGGCAAATGATGTTCTCAGACCTTAAGCTGCTCCCCAAAGAAACCGTCAGCATCTTTTATTTACAGACTGACTAAAATCCCTAGGGAAAACAATGCCGACTCCTACATGAAACATGGAAAATGTATATCTCTTTAATCACCACAGCACCGATTCATCTTCAAGGCTGGTACAGTTTCCGCTCTTTGTTGCTCTGAAGTGACTGCAGTGATTCAGCTCCCCTGTGAATACCACTGCCTCTCAACCACAATATTTACTATTAGGATGGCTAAATACACTCACTGATATTCAGGCAGCTCCATCCTGACCCCTGAGGCAAGGTCTTCTCAGCTCTCCCATATGCGGAAACTAAGCATGGAAGGGAGTTCATCTGGACTCACTTTGCACCGGTATAAATCATGACAGGTCCACAGAAGTTAAATGGACTTAATCTTAACGAAGATGTCACGAAGATTTATGTAAGAAGGAATGCCAATCCAGCATGTTTCGTATATATAAATTAGAACACAACTCAAGTAATGCTCTCCCTTCATCACCTGAAACATAACAATTCGATGATTTGTTATGAAAAGTATGCTTGGCTAAAAAAAAAGAGGGAAAAATAAAATACCACAGAAAAAGACTAGAGCTTATTTAGAAATAAACAAATGTCATCATGAAAACAATGGCATATTTCTACTCCATTTAGCACTACATGAAACCTCAATGAGCCAGGCTGATGCAGCTACAAAGCTCCATTTCCCAATGCCTTGCAACCAGCAAGATCAAGTAGTGACACTGATACACCTCCATTTAAAAGATCAAAAAGCAAGGCACAGGCTGTTACACAGACATGTCCCCCCAAATGGGGGACAAACGCTCACCTGCAAGACTCAAAGACAGTAAGACTCAAACCTGCAAACTCCTACGGATATGTTCTAGGCACCTAAAGCATAACAGAAAGACCAGGGCTTCTCTGTGGTACTCTACAAAAAAAAACCAGGACAATTAATGCTATATATAGACACTGCCACTTCAGTCTTCTGGTCACCTCTGATGTTAACAACTCCTGACAATAAAAGTGAAAGTCCATCAAATTCATGCGGGCAGTAAACAGCTTTGAAATTAGTGTAAGCCAAGTTCCCCTGAAGAGAGGTACATGCTTGAGAGAGACAATTACAGAGAAGCCAAGCAGATTTATATCAGATGGTTTAGCATTAAATTTCTTCAGAGCATTTAAAAACATTGAGATCTTATTAAAAAACTTGGCATTTTTATTTCACTAGATTAATGACACTTACATTACTAAATTCAATCTGTAGTTTCAAACACCACCACCAACACAGCTCTATCTAAGTGTAATTAAAGAACTAGTCATCATTTTAGGGAAAATTTCTGGAGACACAGAAGGAAGCTTGATAATTCAAGGAACTCACCCTCACACAGGAATTCTAGCACATATATTTTACTATTCCCTTGCCTTTCTGTGTACAATGAAATATCCTGACAGCATTACGTTCTTAAAACAGTGCAACTGAAGGGACTGAAAGCTCACACCAGGCTTCACTTCTACACACTAGATAATCATTGTTTTTTGGAAACTTTGCACTTATGTGTTTTGGCTTGCTAAATCGTTTGACTGCAGAAGCTACAATCTGAGGGGTTTTGTCTGAACAGTAGATTGCCAGTTTTGCATGAAGGCAGAGTTTTTGTTTTAATTTTTAGTTGAGAGATCTAGTCCTGTTGCCACAGGATGCAAAACAGAGGCACATTGCTTTGTAAGGCAGTGATCTGCTTTCACTCGCTTTTCAAGAGATAATTAAATATGTAGAAACACCATCCAATGTGGCATGCTATTTAAAATCAAACATTGGAACGCGTATTTAGAATCTGGTGCTTCAGCAAAAGAGAAAAGGTTGCAAATCATCCTTTTTAGTAAGTCAACACAGAGCAAAATATTAAATCCAGCCTTTTCTAGAAGGGAAGATAAACATAACTTAGTAACACCATGTACTTTGTAGTGGAATTTCTGTAACTTGTTAAATATCTCCTATTTCCTCAATAGCTTAAGACATTAGAAATTAAATACTCATACACAGATTATCTTCTCCTGTCTCTGGCTTTCCTAACCTAGCCGAGAATATCCTGTAGACTGTGAGAACATGCAATACAAAAATGTAATAGTGTTTGAGCTACAGTTGAAATCCTGGCCTAGGTATATGGATAAAGACCCCTCAACTGTAAACTACAAATTACATCACTGAAACTAACTATTGCCAGGACAGCGAGTCACTTAAAATCAGCTAAAATATAGCAGATACACGCCTATGCTTACTAATGAGAAGTAGCTGTCACTGTATCTGCATGGACATGTGGTTTAGCAAGGAGAGTACGAGACTGGGAAGACTGATCTTCCACTGAATGATACATGATTTTGGCAATTTCTTTCTTTGCTTTGCTTCCTCATCACCAAAATAAGGATAATGACATCACCTCTGTACAACATATCTGATCCTGTGACAAAAGCCCTGGGAATTCCAGCCCAAAATGGCAAGTATACAAGAAACATAACTGAGACTCACTGCTCAGCTCTTTTTCCTTCATCATCAACTGCAAAACCCTCTTGGCTTTGGAAAGGCCACGTGAGCCATGTGTTAGTGCTACTAACATTATGTTGTTGTATGATTTCCTGGGCTTTAAAACAGCATTTCCTTTATTGCCTTTTACAAAACTAAACAGGCTATTTAAAGTAGGACCTGATTCTTTTTCTCCATGAAATGAAGATTCAAAACATTTTTAAACATGGTGCTTTTTAAAGCATCTAGGTGATTTTAATCTCCTGCTGCCACTAGAGGGAAAAGATAAATAAATAACAGAGACCAAAATCTAGTACTGAAAAAAAAAAACAAAAACAAAAAAATAAAACACTTGAGTTTGTGGGGTTATATTTAGGAAATCACAGGTCAGTCCCACCTAGTACCAGCACCACATCCTTCTTTAATAAGTAGATGTGAAACATTTATGGGATAAAAGGATCAGGAAAAGATATCACAGAGTCCTGCCTGTCACATCACAATGCCTGCCAAACATCATGCCAGTGGGTTGCCTGCAGTGTTGCACCCCAACCCCAGCTCTCTTCTGAGCAGCTGCTCAGTGGGATGAACCTTCCCTTCCTCTGGTAGGGCCATCAGATATATGTACTGTTTGTATTCGTAAACTATGTGATCAAAGCAAAATCAATGGGCTTTTTCCCCCAACACTATGCGTACCCCCTGATTTCATGGCTCCTTCTCCACCCATGCCAGTCAGTTGTGGTGATTAACATTTTTTTCTCCCCTTCAGACTCAGAGCTATAGACCAACTACTTTAAAAATCAAAACATAACAGAAATATAGCTCTTCTCTGGAACAACAATGGCTTTTGTTATATTCCAGTACAGACTGAACACCACAGTACTTTTTCCAAATAGCACTTCATATCGTGTAAACCTAAGAAAAGGGAGGGAAGGAAAGGAGTGAAGCTCTTCTATTATTTATCAGCCACATAATCTAGTCTTTGCCCCCACAAGCTGTTTCAGAGATCTATGGACACAGCATCCGCAGAAGATTTTTCTCTCATTAATACTTTCAACCATGCTGATCTACAACACAACACTAAATTTGCACACCACTGACTGCTGTGATTTTTTTTTATCCCCAGGAATGCTTAAAAAAATTAAATTCCTTTGCCTTTCTGTCATAACAATGTGCAACAAAGTAGCATCCAAGCACAGTGCATTTACTGAAGCTCATAAGTTATTGATGTGACTCTTAAAGACTAAGCTGACAAAGCCATTCCACTTTTGGTGATTTACATAATTATATTTTAGGTACAATTTACTTATTATTCTGCTGCCTATAATCAACTTTTAAGAAAACACTTGCCTTTCTGTTCTAACCTGAAGCAACCCAAATTACTCTACAAATGCAGCTTCATCCAAGGGCAGAGGAGACTCTCCTGAAAGGCATCTCAGCTATTTGTTTTAAAGCAGTGGGTAATAATCAGGGGAAAAGAATAATACTCATCATCACCTCTTTACATTCCTGTGACTGATCATTTGTTTATGTCACAACACCACCTAAATCAAGGACCAGAGGCATTTGACAGTTGTTTGATAGCCAAGTGTAATTTAGGAATTTATCCACCCGCCTGTTCTTGCTGAAAAGCTGTTTCCAAACTGCCCCAGAAAGCCCCAGATACACCAGAATACTCGCTTTTAAAGCATGTATTCATTCTCTATTACCTGACACAAAACCAGCATTGTGTTTTGCAATAGACTGTGAAAATTGTGCCCCTGAAATTCCTCTCTGTCCCATCCAGGAGGAGGCAAGCAGCATTGCAGTCACCTAAGCCAACTGCTCTGTTCCTCCTAAAGGGAAACTCGTGAGGGGAAAACAATGCACATACAAAACAAGAGGGGCAGGAGGGAAGTGAGTCAGGGTTGCCGGAAAATATTTACTTGCCAATTTAAACGCAAAGGAATCTCAAGAATTCGTGTCATCACTCCATTGAGGCTGGTGTAGAGCAGTGGAACTGCTGCCACAGGCTATTTAAGGCAAAACTCTGCCATATTTATCCTCCAGCCATGTCAGTGCAAGTTATTCCCCCAGGCCCTGACAGCACAGCATCACTTTGCAAGGCATGCCCAGCTGTGCAAGAAGGTTACACCATCTTATGTTAGAAACCAAGTACGTGCCTGAATTCTTTTCAGGAGACCAAGAAAGATTAGAGGAATTGATAATGATCTTGAAGGAAGAATGGCAGAAACTGGAAGGCTGAGCCTCCCAACTCTGTCAAAATTGGTTCGTGGGACCTCCAGCAAGTCACCCAGCATTTGTGCTTCTGTCTTCCCTCCTAATACCTATCTGCACACTTAATACATGTGTGTACAGCTGACAGAAGGCTGGAAAACTCATCCAGAAGACAGCTAAGGCAAGATGTAGGAGCTAGAAAGCAGATCTTTGAGAGATCTTTCACTGCTTTCAGAGTAATATTATTCTTTAAGTAGGCATTGTGACAGAGAGGGATCACTGCAGCTCACAGTGTTTTCCAAGGGCTGCTCTGGAAGCTATAGGCACCTGCACCACTGTAATCTCAGGATACAGGAGTGACTCAGCCTCTGGAATGCTGGACAAGAAAGGCAGCAGAATCTCAGGGGTGAAAGTGCCTTGCCTTTAGGGAAAAGGAAGGATGGGATGAATCACAGTATTTTGCAACTCCACCTCCTACACGACTCTTGTCTAGGGGACTCATTACCGGCTGAGGACAAGGCAGTGCTGGCTTCTTGAACTGAGAAAGGCAGGCCAAACCTTCTGTACCACAAACACACTTTGCTAGTGAAAGTCACCACTCACTGGACCTTGTGCAAACCAGTCCCCCCCCATTGCCCTGTTGCAGCACCCAGGACCCTGGTACTGCGAGGTAACCACGGGCACCTCATATTTAGCCCTTGTGCTTGAAGAAGGCCTGCTAGAAAGAACCTTCCCCAGCCAAAACTCTTGGAGTAGGAACGGAGATGCTCGAGATCGGTGCGGGGATATTGCAAGCAGTCAGAGTGACATATCAGCAATGTTACTTCAACATTTTACATGTGCAATGAGATACTGCTGATAATAATTAGCATTGAAAACACTACTGGTATATAACATAGAATTACCGACATCACTAGTAGTATCCCCAGTTTGGGTCAGATTGAAGATGGGCATTAATAAGTAATCTTTTATCTCCCATGTTCCTGGAGGTCTATGCCCAAGCAAGCCATGAGTTAAAACACTAAAATTATAGTCCTTTTGACAGCTGAAATGTTTTCCATCAGCATCAGAGTGCCCACATAATTTATATATCACAAATATTATTTGGCAGGATTAAATATGAAAATAATATATCAAGGATTTGTTATTGGAAGGGAAAACATTTGTAGTATACAACAGCACAACAGAAGAAAAGCCTGATTGCTGTGATGAATAATGCATGTTGCCTATGGTACTAATTAACCTTGTACTCCAGTAAGATATTATAGAACAATAAGGCTAATTTGAATGTGGCCCGACACTTTTCCCAGTGGCATCTGGAAATCAGTCTTTGGAACATGTAAAATTTGAATTTGTTAAACCAGAAGCCTTTGCTCAATAAACTTTCAGAAAGAATATTTTTGTTTCTCTGTATTCACAGCCCACACTGTTTGCATGTATGCACACAATGAAAAATAGAAGGGGACTCCACAACCAGAAATGGTCTAGTTTGACTTTCCACAGGCCTTCACCCATCTGCCAGCAGCACGCAGGCAGTGACAACATGCCTCTGACTAAATCCCACAAAGCCTCAGTAGACTCAGATGTCCTATGAACATAACTGCAGCATGACTGTTGCACAACCCAGGTTTCTCCTCAAAGTGGCAAAACACTTTACAACAATCTAGCTGAAAATGAATAATAGAACTTCAAGCCAATGTTTTTATGCATCCAACCTAAAAGCAAATATATTCACCTAAAGACACTGACTCTAGTTTGGGCTGGTCTTGCTTTTCTTGTAACTCATTTTCCTGTTAGCCCAAAGCTACACATGGTATTAAACACACATGCCACACTAGAAGCACTGTGTTCTCAGTCGTGTGCACAGCACACACAAAGTGCAGCAAACTACTTGCACATACAGGTATGATCAAAGACACAGAAGGCAACGTGCACAAGCATCTTGATAAACACCTTTTGTGAAAGCACACATTCAGCCATAAGCTTATACAGTCAGGGGATCAAGTTTTAGGGTAACGCTGGCCAACTCCTTTATCTATCAACATCTGATCTAGCATAGTCCTACCTTGTAGAAAAAACAAAACAAAACAAAACACAAACCTAACCAAACAGTACCTTACAATATTTTGGAAGAGCAGGGTCTGGCAGGGGGCACTGCCCCCCCCCCCCCAGCTACCCTTGCGCTTAACACGCCACATTTCATAGCCAGTGTGTGACTCGCCACCTTCACCATCAGGATGCCACAGCTCTTGTCAATGCCATTAGCCACGCTCAGTGCTCAGTCAATAACCAGCTCATAAAATCATTTCACTTGTCCCCTAGCACCAGATTTCCAGCTGGCATCCATCCCACACAACAGAGAATGAAAACCCCACATAGCACACTAGCAAAAAAGCACCAGGAGATGTCTGACCTGACTGCTGAGTATTGTGTTATCAACACATCCAGGAGGTGAGAGCACAAAGGCATCAACGATGAGGATGCCAAGTGCAGAGCAAGAGTCAGCTGAGCTCACAGCACCACGGCAGCAGCTTAGGGAAGGCTTCCTATGATGCACCAAGTTCTGCAAGCAGGCTCAAAGGGCTGACATGACATTTGAAATTGTAGTAAGAGTGAGGAGTGACTCAAAACTTCTTCCCTCCTCTTTTCAATGGAGCACAGCGCAGAAACACAGGGATGAACTTTAGCCTGTGTCCCCCTGCACGACGCAAGAAAATGACAACCACAAAGACACAGAAACTCTCTGATATTTCAGAGGTTTGGAGGAGATCAGGATCAGACCATTTGCTGAGAAATAGGTCTGATCTGAGTTACATTAATCATTATGAACTAAATTTCTACCACATAGGCTGTGTTCCGCTGGCAGTCAGTGCAACACTTAATAAAGATCTAGGCCAGGAAATCATTTAGTTCTTAGGAATATATTATAAAGGATTATCATCTCCCTCACACCAAAATCAATGATAAAATCCCCCCTGACTACAGAAAGCACAAGATCACAGTGCAACTCACTTCTGCCAGGAAACCTGCACCCAGATGTATTAGTCTGGCAGCACTACCCTGCAGCAAGGGCTCCGAGTGCTGTTGCTGCCAGGCTTGCCAGCACAGGCACCAACAGAATGCTTTCCTTCTCTCTCTGGTACTAGCTAGACTCTCAATCTGGACTGAAAAGCCTTTGCACATGAAGGATAGATTAAGTCTCTCAAGCATAAACTTGTCTCTGCATCTGCCTGGGTGGGCTTACACTGCTTTGACCCAAGCTGTGTCTGTAGGCATTACCCCCATCTAAATTCCCTGTTTCTGGCTTTGTTGGAGGATGCTACTGCTGTCACAACACGACAGCAGGTCCTAGTTGCCGTGACACTTCATTTGTCTGGGCAGCAGCATGCCTAGAAGGATGACTGCCCTGTTTTAGTGGAAGTATGCAAGACAATCAAGGCCAGCTAAGCAAACTAGTTTTGACATATTAAATCATGCTTAACTGTGAGAGCAAAGAAAAATAATGTAAAAGCTCTTTTTTTAGAAGAGCTTTACAAATAAATAAATAATATGGGTGAGCCTCATGCACAAGAAGGGGAGAAAAGCTTTTATCTGAGCCTGACTGAGGACTTTGTGTAGGCAGAGAGGGAAAGATTATTTTGAAAGAAACACCTGTCTTTCTCTGCAGAGGCTTGTAACCATTTCCATACATTCCACTTTTAGGATGAGTTTCTTGTCAAACACCTGCTCTGGCACTGAAAGAGAATCAAGCACTTGGGCAAAAAGCAGCCCCCGAACCAGGTAGGACAGGAAGGGCAAACTCCCATCATCCGTGTGCTTATCAGCACACTCCCATGCATGCAAAATCCCTGAGCAACATCTGACTTGGTACTAGAGGGTCCCATGACTGGTTTTGCCACTGTACTCTGTGAGCCTTTAGCCATTTTTACCTCAAATTCCCTCTGCAGACACTTTGCTCTAGAGGTTTCTTCCTAGAGAAATAATACTCAATCTGCTGCAAGTCAGCCATTGCAATGCAGGAAATCCCACCAGCACAGGGTCACAGGGCAGCTGTGGATCTTGGCAATTAACCATGGCACCTCCCCTTTATCCTGAACCATTTCCTCCCTGCTGTGGATTTGTTCCAGTAATTAACATGCCCAATTGCCTTGGATTTATACTAATAAAACGCTGGCTCCTGTCCCAAGATCCCATCATCGCTGGTGCTTCTCGAACCCGCACAGAGCCCCAGAGGTGATGAAGTCCATGGTCCTAGCTCTGTCTGGATTGCAGGCTATATGCAAAGCAGCTCGGAGATGGGAAGCTGCAACCCAGAGGCTGCGTCCGCTGAATACCAAATTAGCACATTCCCCACGATTGTAGGGAGCAGCTTTTCATTTGGCTCTGCAGTAATTAAAAAGCTTCCTTTCCAGGCAGCTTTCGAAGGCAACGCTGTGACTTCTGTCACCATTGCAATGGGATGACAGCCCGTCCGACTCGGTGTAAGACCTCTAATGCATTATTTGGGGAATTCATACTGTAGCAGAGTGACCCTTATGACCATGCAGGAGGCAGCCATTTCATTTGGTGGATAGTAACTGTGACGCCGGAGTTCAATAAAGACCCTGTTGGATCCCTTGGCAGGCTCATTTTATTCAAGTAATACTAGTCACACACGTGCAGAGAGACTGGAGAGTCTGCTGGAGCAGGGTATGCTTTTTGATCTATATACAGAGGGTCTGGTACTCAATAAAGTTGAGGCTTTGGCAGCAGAAGGGACCTTTGGGTAGAGATGGATTCAGCACAGCTTACACACTAGACAGAGGCTCCAGTTGACATGAGTGCTGCTCAGAAAATGCACCTCCAGGCGAAAATTTTTTTGAATGAAAGCGTCTAATTGAGGCAGAAAAGCAAGCCTTTTGCAAAGACAACTTCTGTTCAAATTCCAGCTCTAGAGGAACAGTAAGTTTTTTCTGTCACTTCCCAATTAATCCACCTGGAGATGAATGATCTTACAAGGGTTTTAGGTTAGTCTAAGACCATAAAAAGAGCATATGCTCTTTTAGGTACAGCACTGACATCCAGAGCCCTGGTTCAGGCTCTAGCCTTTGGTTGGCACTGAACAACTCAGCCTCTGGCCCAGGGCTGTCATTTGTTAACTGGGGAATAGTGATTCTGACCTACTTCATAAAGTAGATCCTTCAAGATCCAACAGAGAAAAGCCCTTTGGATGACCTGGAAATGTTTTTAATAGTCTGTAATAACTATTTCTTTCCTCGCACTGAAACAGTCATGTCTGAGGTGCCAGTGAAACTACTCACAAGCCACTCAAAGCCTACCATGAGGACCTGAATCAGTATACACCGCTGTCCTGGGTTTGAGTGAGTGGTGGGGTTTTTTGGTGGCAGGGGAGGGGGATATTGGGGCGGCCCCCTGCGAGAACCTTCTTGAAGCTCCCCCAGCTCCAAATCAGCTCCACCTCTGCTCGAAAACTGAGCCAATCGGCTGCGCCTCTGCGATAACATATTTAAGAAAGGACGTGGTGACGGGCAGTGGGACTTGTGAGGAGGAGCTGCAGCAGCTGCGTGAACACCAAGGTCAGTGGAGGAACGGAGGAAGAAAGGAGGGGGGAGGTGTGCCAGAGCAGAGACCCCCCTGTACCCTGTGGTGAGACGGCAGGGTGCCCCCCCATCACTCATGAAGATCTACGGTAGAGCAGACACTGATTTATGGCCTGTGTTTTTTGCCTGAATGATCAAGGTGCTGTGCCCAAAGAAGGCCGGGGTCTTGTGGGAAAAGGCAGACCCTGCTGTTGTAGTTCAGCGCTGGGAAGATTGCAGCATGCGGGGGTGTCCCACGCCGGAGCAGCTCGGGAAGAGCTGCAGCCATGGGAGGGACTCCAGTTGGAGAAAGTTGGTGTCCCACAACGGGGCAGTGTGGGGAACGCTGCAGCCCATGGGAGGGACTCACGTCAGAGAAACTGTGGAGGACTGTCTCCTGTGAGAGGGGTGGGGGGAAGGTGTTCTCAAGATGTGGCAATGTTTCTCACTGTCCTACTTTGTTAAGTGTTGTTAGTGTCTGTAATAAGTGTATGTTCTTTTTTTCTTCCCCTAACGAGTCTGCCTTTTGCTCGTGACCATAAAGGGCGATTTTCCCCTCCCAGACCTATCTCGAACCCCAAGCCTGGCTCTCTGTCCTTTCTTATTGCTGGAAGGGAAGGGGGAGAGAGTGTGGCTGCATGGTGTTTGGCTGCATACCAAGCTCAAACCACGACAACCACCAAGTTTCACTGCAAGAATGGGTCATGTCCCAAGCTAGAGCTGCCTCCTGGGCCATGCCAGGCAGGCAAACCTGTCACAGGAGCTGAGGCCACCACCACCACAGTGGGCTGTACATGGACACTGGGATAAAGATGCAGATGAGGATGTTCTGCTGATGGGTATCCTCTCCCACCCATCCTGCTTCCAGAAACATAACCTCAGACAGCACAGGGAGGCACGCAGGCAGGAGCAACCTTGTTTCAACCCCCGGCTAGTGGATTTGTCATGATAATGCCACCGATCTGCAGCTCTTAGAGCTTTGATTTTGGGACATGAACACACATGCACACCCCTCGGAATATATGGGCACAGGATTTCCTTGACCTTAACTTGATTGACTGTCATTTGCAGAGAAAATAAAGTTGTCATCTTAAACCCCAATTGTTCAAACTTCAGCTGTTTTTTTTAAGGACATACCTTTATAAATATAAGATAGATATATGAAAGTAATAGGAGACATCCACAAGCCTGGCATTGCCTCTTTTGTCTTTTTTTGTTCTTTAACCTGTTTTGAAGGTACAGTTTGGGGTTTATATAACACCTAGACTTGCTCTTCAAGTTTGTTCCAGTATTAACATCATCATAGCCACCTTGAGGGAAATCAGAAATGGAAGCACATCAGTATCATGCTCAATATAACCTTAAGCATGTGTTGTTCATGGACAACATTGTGTCTATACTAGATTAACTTTTTCAGTGGTAGAAAATTAGCAGACTTCCAGCAAAATAAATGGGCATCTCTGTTTGCATGAAGAGCAGATTCACCTCTTTCTGCAGACATCTGTGTTGCAGTCTCTTTGCTCTTATTGCAGTCGACTGAACACTTACCTTATACAGGAGACGAGTTTATCGAGCTAAAGAAATTAAATAAAAAGCTGTGAATCTGTTCATACAAGGCACAGTTTTAGTCTCCTTCTGTAGAGCCTGGATTTCAACCTCACTATTAACCCAAAGCAAGTTTAAATGGACAAGATGTAAAACATGCAGAGAGAAAAGCTTGTTATTGAAATGTCAACACACCATTAACTACTGCTAAGTGTTTCTAAATGAGAAACACAAAACTGAAAACACGAATTATGAACAAAACACAATAGTACAGCTTCATTTGAATACCCCATATAAATGAGGTGGAATGAAGGTTCTGACAAATGAGCTCTGGCAGTCCCTTGGCAGTTTGAAAGGTTGCAGCCACCCTTTTGCTAAAGATCACCATCCAGGGATAGTGCCCACATCTTTTTTACCCCCAGGCAGGGGCATCAAGACAAGCCCTCCGTGGGTCGCATCAGCTCACGGGCAGACTATCCAGTTCTGCAGAGCCAGCAGCAGCTTCCAGCAATGGGACAGAGTGGGCAGCTGGTGACAGCCATATCTTAAATCAAGGCAATTAAATTCACTGCATTGCCAACCAGCATTCATGTACTTTATTCTTAGTATTTCTCCAGAGTCCTTAATTGTTTCTAAAAACCACAATTAATAAGTGAGCTGCTTCCAAGCAATTCAAAGTCAAAGATGGCAATCAAAGGAGCCTAACAGCACCAAGGCTAACACACTCTTTCTCCGGCAATACCTCTCCCATCCTGTAATTTAAGAATTTCCCTGAGCTACCAATGGATACCCTATATTCAAGAAAGCTAAAACCAAACAAAGTCAGTATTCAAGTAAATATCAGTTAGTTATCCAGGGCTAGACTAAAAAGCATACCCCTAAGACCTGCCCCAAAATATCTTATGGCTAAGAAGCAGACATGACCTTCACAGCTTACACGTCTGGAGCTACTTCCAAGCCTTATTTTATTTGCACTGATCAAACTATACTTTGTGGGGGGAATAAAGTACTCTTTAACTGTCCTTCTGGAAGGTCACTGCACAGCAGCCACACTGCAAAGAACAGTAAGGTTACGTTGGTCAAAGTAATGACCTAAAAGCATCGCTGCAGAATGAGGAAAGATCTTCAGAGTCATCAGGGTTACAAGCGTATAAGGTAGTGCAGAAGGTTACAACTCATTAGCAAAGGACAATATATTGCGCATACACAGATACTGTGCCTCCAATAATGAAAGCAAATACACATGCAAAATAAAACAAAGGGGAGAGTAATATTTAATCAATCCTGTTGCAACACAGTGTTGATCTGTGGAACACATTTCCCTGCTCTTGTTAATTATTTCAGCTGTAGAACAAGACACCTAAATATATACATGCACACGATTCTCTACAGAATAAACCCCATTCCCCTTCTAGTGACAACTGCCTTTTGCTGAAACGCAGCATTCAAGTAATTTTCTTTACATTTGAAAAGATAATACACACTGCATGGCCAAAATTTTAGATATTCTGACACTGGTTGGTTTTGTGCCTAATTAAAATTAACTAGGCACTTCAGCTCATAATTATATAAACACCTACTATGCTATACTCCCAGCCAATTTGGTTTTTAATCAGAAAAAACACATGAGAAGTATGAATGATGGGCAAAGAACTCCCTGGAGGGGCAACTGTATTTCCAAATTCAGTATTCACCATATACTGAATATTTCCATCAATGTTTTTCTTGCCATGTAATCACCTCCCAGTAGAACAATTAAAAAGATTTTTATTTTTTTTTTTTTAATTCCTGGACTTTGCTTGTTTTCCACTCCACCACAAGGGTAGAAGCACACTTGTCTTATTCACCTGAGTCCCAGCTGGGAAGTGTCCCACAAGACTGGCACGATTTAGTAGTATGCTGTCTTCCTAGCGTCCATAACAAGCTTAGAGCAAGAATTCAGCAGAACTGAGGCGAAGAGGCAGGCAAGCAAGTTGTGGAAGGGGTTGATGAAAAGTTGCCCCTCTCCTGCACCTACATCAGATGCAAAACCAGAAACACTGGCTGCTTCAGAGCAAAAGTCTAAGCTCCAAAATAAGCACATTCCGTTTCCTAGAAATAAGGGGACAGGGAAGGCAACGGCTGAGCTGCAGCTTTGCATCACCTGAGGAAACTGCACACAGGGAATTTGTTAAAAATGCAGGGGGTTTTATTGTTGCATCAGCTATGTGTTTCATTCACAAGACAGGCCTCTGGGATAGCTGATAGCTGCTGTGCAGACACAGAAACACAGTAATCATCAAGTGTAGCTCTGCCATCATCACCTTTGCAAGCCCTCAGTTGCTTTTCAACCCTCCACAGACCATGCCTTCTGCTATCCACCAGCCGGGGGTCACTACCTCTGTCTGCCTACTCCTGCACAGCTGCAAAAAAACAACTGCCTCCAAATATCCTCCCAAAATCTGATCAGCAGGGGGGCAATCACCACTCTGGGAGTGCTTTCATATATCTGCACGGATTGCACCACTCTGGAAGGAAGGGGAGTAACTCTGCTTCACCCCCAATCAGCCAGCAACAAAATCACCTGAGAACTGATTCCACAGGTAAACTACTGATCTACATAAGCTAGCTACCTATGTCAATCAGTTTTAATTATATCCAGAATAAAAGACCTGCAAACATAAGGTTTTTCTGCAACCCTTGTTTTCTGTAAGAAATTCTCTTTTCTCCTGGCAAGAGCTCAGCTGAATCTCAACACAAGTAATGAACGATCAGCAAAAATAAATATTGTTTTGTAAATGCATTGAGGTATGTTCAGCAAAGTTGGTTAAGGGAAGAATAATCAAACATCAGTATTTAAGACAGCAGAAGGGCTTGAACATTCTAGAGTTGGTTTTTTTGTTTTGTTTTTTTTTTGTTTGTTTTTTTGTTTTGTTTTGTTTGTTTGTTTTTTTGGGTTTGTTTTTTTTTTTTTTTTTTTTTTTAAAAAAAAAAAAAAAATCTAAGTATTTCCTCTGGCAGCAGTTCATTTCTAAAACCAGAAAACCATATCCTAAATCCATCTTCCCTCTAGCCGTCAGTTTCGAAGTTCTTCCTCAGACGGTGGCAAGGGTGAAGAAAGATTTCACTGATTTTTCCTCCATTATTTTGTCCACCTCTAACATCTATAATCTTGTCCATACTTTGTAGCTGGCTAAAACCAGCTGTACTCATTTTGATGTCTCCAAGTAGTAGCATGCACACATTCTTGGAAAGGAGAGCCTCATGACCTCCTGAACTCATTACTCACCTTCTCAGCTTGGATCTCATTCAGTGCAGTTTTGCTTCCTTTTAAAAAAAAAAACAAAACAAAACAAAAAACAAACAAACAAAAAAAAAAACACACAAAAAAAAAAAAAAAAAAACAAACCCTCAAATATTTAATGAATTTGTGTTTCAGGTCTAAAAGCAGCTGAAAAAAACAACAGGATCTGCAAATCAATTACATCAGTAGTCACCACCCTGTGACCCCCCAGTCACCAGCAGGACCTCACCACTGCCAAGTGTACTTGGGTCCCATTAGCTTAACATGCCAACATCCCCTCCCTTCCAGTAGCTTGGTCTCCAGAACCTTTAAAGACATAAAAATAAGCACTTCCTGCATCTCACTGAGAACATATTGGGCTGAAGGTGAGGATAAATACAAAGAGAAGTGCCAGAAGGTGCCCCTTTCACAATAACCTTATTCATTTCCTATGTAAACCCCAATGGTGAACCCTGCTGTATACAGTATGCAACTGAAATTGAAGTTACAATAAAACTCACCTATGCCAGTGCAGGAAGAAGGAAAGCATAGGCCGGGGCAGATAAGAAATTGTTTGGCCAAATCCATAAATGAGTAAAGACAGACTTCAATGGCGCTACATCAAGTTTTACAGCATTTTAGGATCTGGCCCTCAACTTTGGTTGAGTACTGCCTGCTAAGAAGGAGACCACCGTTAGGAGACTTGAAATTGGCCAGACAGACTTGAAACTGGGCTTTTTCCTCAAGGACCCATTCAGGCTGCACCAGCTGCACTATGGCAAAGCCACTAACCATCAGTCCTTTAGCAGCTCCAAATCACTGCCCTGGAAACTAGTGTAGAAATTCAGAGCAAGTGCTTTCATTTCTCTGATTAACTTGTACAGCAATTTATTCTTGTGAATAATGAACCTTAACACTGATCCTTTATAAACATGTCCCAAAATAGTCACAATTTACCTGTCGCCGATAAATGGGCCATGTTGCCAAAGGAGGTGTAAAAATCCAAGTAGTTTGGGTTCTTTACAGTTACTACTACGTAGCTCCCTATATTAATTGATAGAGCAAGCACATTATATAAGAAGATTAGACCATGTCATATTTACAACCTCTGTGTCCCCAGCGAGGGAAATTGCTCAGCTGTTACTGCCAGTGCCTTCTTCAAACAGGAACCCTGCTGACAAGATGATGAATTCAGAACAACGTTGCCAATTAATGATTTGTAGGCAGAAGGGATTTCAATAGCTCCCATATGTTTGGGAGGGTGACTGGGATTTACATCACCTCTAATAAGAGAGTATAGTCTGCTCTGTCCAGACGTGACACTGGAGCTTGGAAAATGTCATCTTTGCAGGAGAAATTTTAATAAACAAAGCCAGGCTCTTCTGGGTCGAAAATGCTTCCCAAAGCGTGGTCACTAATAAGCTGCTTATGCCTAAGTGAAAGCAAGCAGGGGGACCACTTCCAAGATGCACTCAAGTGATGTACAAACCAAAGGTCAGAAGCTATTTTGGTGTTTGTCAAAGCTATACTGCAGAGTGCCAAGACCATCATTACACCAGCCAGAGGCATGGAGTGCATTTCCTACACACCAGTCAGGCTGGGAAGGGGTGGGAAAGCATCTACAAGCACACAGGACCTTTCTTGCTGTTACTTATTCTGCTTATGGCCTGCAAAATTTAACTTTACTGTCCTAGGAAAAAAATTTTCATCCTTGTGAATATAACTATCCAAATCATCCATACACGCTGAACACAGACCTCCTGAATGGCCTAAGGCTGAATATCTCCTATCAACTGAGCATCTCGGAACTTGGCACCGCGGCCTGGGCTTAACACAAGACATCCAAATGAGGCCCTCAGACTTTGTTCCATCAGCACTCAGATCCCAACATCCCATTGATTTGGTGATAGAATTTAGGGCTTTCCTACAAACAAGAATTATGGGCTTTAACAGCTCTAGAGCAATTAAAGTGACAAACTACTGCCAAGGGTGCAGGCTGTAGGTGAAGTGTAAGAGTAGTTTATGTGGGTATGTCTTTTGAAAAAAAGGTCAGTGGTACACCCCCACAAAGCATCTTTACACTTCTAAACTATGATCACAGTCCTACCCAACAGAGTCATAAATAGCGGAGCCAAACACTGTCTTCTCAATTGACTAAAAAATAAATTTAAAAAAAAACACCACACACCCCAAAATGGAAAGCAGAACCTCAAATTACTAAGGTCTTCTGAAATCACACTCCAGATTACTATCTCAGCATTATGAGAGATCCAACTGCTCTATAGGCACAGTAGGCTCTTCAAAGATAGTCTCAGGTTTCTAGTTCAAACCAGTCCAATCTTCTGGTTTGAGGTTTTTTGGTGTTTTGTTTTTGAGATCTTCAAGAGTGCTTTTGCATATCTCGTGCAGCATGGGAGGGCAGGATTTGAAAGATGACTAATGGATGTACCCTTTTCTTCCAAAAATTCTTACAGGTGACTGAAGTCAGTGTCTAGACATAGCACCCAACCAGTGCATGTTATTTTGAGACACAGTATTTTTAGCCATACTGAAGCAGATTCTGGTTGACCTCTCTGACCTATATCCCTCATCTGTGGCAGTCTAGACTTACTCAGCTTGGGCTAACGTTGATCTTAGCTCCCCTTATGCAGTATCAAACATCAAGTCCAACTCTTCTTGATGACTAAATAGGAGTAGTATCATTATTGACACAGGAAAAGTAAAACCAAGTCAGAGTTTGCTGTACTGAGTACATCCACAGCAAAAAGAGGCTATCCTGGTCAAAAAGCACACTCCACATGCTGTTTACTAGAGGTTTCTCCAAAACCAAACATACCTACATTTCCTCTTCAAGTCAATCCTCGAAGAGACTTGAACTATGTAATCTTCAGGGGCATAGTGTGTGACTGAGGACTAAAGGATCAAGGCCACAGTTTGCTTTGGATATGTACTGATCTATCCTTTGCACCACACTACAAACACCAATAACAAGTGTCTCGCATGAGATGAAGAGAAAATGCAACACCAACTTTGGTTGGAGCAAAATTCCTCTGCCTTCCCCACAATATCTCTATTACTAAGTCACTGCAAGTACAAGGCAATTAAGATGGGACTGATTATCAACATAATAATTTTGTAAAAAGCAAACTGCATTGAAATCTTTTTTTCTTTCCCCTTCTATGTCCAAATCAATTTTAAGCTACCTGTTACGTATTTAGAATGGAATTGTAAATTTTATAAACAAGTATGTAATACAACAAGCCACAGAATGAGATTATACACTCAACGTATGCTGCACTTCTTTTAAAGTACTCCTTTTTGGGTCTTGAGCTTCAGATACCCTAGATCTCTTGCATAAGGCCCCTGATGGTTCAGGAGGCATATGCTGACCAGCTACTTGTGTGAAAATTTCAGCACACATGGAAGCATTTTGATCAGTGGGGCTTTAGGTTTAACTCTGAACAGCTGAGCAGCTTTGTATTAAAATATTTACCAGAGGGGAAAATCAATCAACTCATGCCACATCAAACTCCCCCCCACCCCCTGTAGAGTGATAAAGAGAGAAAAACATACTCCTTTAAATAAAAAACCAAAATGCATCTTGCATAGGGAGATTAACTCCAAACATTCCCTGGCACAGTCTAAAAAAAAGTAAACAAGCTCCTAAAATTCATAAGAAAACCCTGATACTGGGGAAAACTAACGTAAAGCTTTAAATAACAGATAAGATTGCCATCGCCTCATGGACCCAACAGAACAGTGCTCCAAAGATAATAGTGACATGCCAGATTCTCCTTGTCTACAGACATGTAAGCACCAGAAAGACCCCCACAAAGGTATCAAGTCCCACTACACCCACCCAAGGCCTTTCTCCACGCCGTCACAGTCATCCAAAAGACCTCAGTGGAAGCGAGAACCTGACCCACCACTGTCAACTCAACCAAGCGTGAAGGCCATGAAAGAGAAGTAAGCCAACACTGCACATCACCTCGGCAGCCTCAGCACAGCACCCTCCCTGCAAATCCTTACCTTGGCAGGTGTTGTTCTTCTCCTCATACCCTGCCTTGCACAAGCACTTCCCGATGGGCACCAGCCATTCCCCCTCAGCACTGCAGTGCATCTTCGGTGCCTCGTCAGTCACCGAGTGGTCGATGCAGATGCCCGACACCTCTAGCAGCTGTGAGGAATCTGCCCCCGTGATGGTATCAGGAAAGCGCGCCAGGTTGCGGATCACCGATGGGCATTTCTTGTAGTACACACGCACAGAGACCAGGGCAATGCAGGCACCCACATCCTGGAAAGCGAGGTAAAATCCCTTTTTTGTTAGGGGCCCAACATCTCTCACCTCAGTGTTTAGCTTCATAACTCTGTCGCCGAGGTCTAACTCTGTGAAGCTCTCATCAGCAGCAATGGTATCAATCTTAATGTACTGGTTTTCTTTGATGTTCCTCCCATCTTCATCATCTGACTCAAAGTAATACATGTTAAAAGTCTCTTTGCAAGTCCCAAGTCCTCCTGGAAGGCTGTTACAGTCCCTCAGGGTGAATTTGAGCTCAATGAAGATGCGGGACGCCCCTTCATTAGAAATCCAGCTGGTCAGAAGCCAGTTGTTCTGATTCTGTTCCATTACCTTGCATACTTGGTATGTGTGTATCGGAGCATAGTTTTCATCCACCTCACCAATTTCTTCCCACTGTATAAAAAGGAAAAGTATTACTTTTTTTAAAAGTTACAGCTCCCGCAAAACCTTAGCTTTCCCATTTAAGAGCACCTGGGGCTTCAGAGGTTCAGGAGGACTTTCGGGGAGTGGGGGGGGGGGGGGGGGCGGGGGAGAATGTTTCAAGTGTCAAAGTTTTCCATACTGGAAGCTCGATACATGCCTGATAGGAGTCAGATAAAAGACCCTTTGGAAATATAAAAGGATGCTAGTTAAAACCTTTCATTTCAGAAGCCGGAAAACATACTGCTGGATTTGTCCTCTAGTACTTCATTAGGGAACAAAACAAAAGCAGATGGGGCCGTGAGTTGGCGTTTTCAAATGCATCCACATAGGAGAAAAAAAGCTATTTACAGTCGTCTGTCCCTGCTCCCCTAGGCTCCTTTACCACATCCTCAAATCACTGTCCAACACAACAAGAACCACATTTCTCCAAGCTATTCTGTGCCACCAAACAGCCTGCCAGAAAATCAGCAGAGTGATATATTAAGTAAATGGGCCTTTGCTCTCCCCAAGTGTGCTAGTCAGAGGAGTTCCTGACCATGTAAAGAGAAGATTACTTCCAGTAAAGGTTACAGGGATCTGCAAATCTTGAGCTGTTTGTGTGCTACACAGGTTTTTAAGCAGAGCTCCAGATAACTTCTCACAGCTGTTGGTGGGAATTGTAGCAACTGTTTTTTCATTTTATTTTAGCCATGCCCTATAGTGCATCACTTGGAAGAAATGCTTTTTCCTGACCCAGCACACCAGTCAGTAGCACCGCAACAGTGCTTACAACAGAGAAACAACATTAATGTTTCCTCTCTCCTCTTGACAACTGTAGTGTTGCACTAAGAGATTAGATAACCTACGTAAGTACAGCAAAGAACTCAGGACAACCAGTGATGGTTTGAGTTTTGTTTCCTTCTACTTTTGACCTGCTCATCTACAACGGCTTAATTCCCAAAACCTCCTCCATCCTCTGTTCAGCATTGCTGCCCACATCTAGTCACAGATGCAGATAGAGCACAAAGGAAACGCACAGAGCATAATTTAAAGGTTCTCCAGTACAAGGTAACAGCTATATTCCAAGTTGCATGTCTTCTAAGGCCAAAGGCCAATTTTTTTCATTGGAAATACAACCTAAGATGAAGTTGAAAGCCTTCTCAACCCAGATGCCATTATTGCATGAGCTGACAGGGAAGACCCTCAGAGTCAACATAATGATGAAGTTTTTTTAGGGGAAATGCTGTTCTTAAATTTTAAATTAAAATCGCAACAAGTAGCATGAAAATATAACCTGATGTTACAGTCCAAAATAAGTTATAAATACCAGCAGAAAAGCATTTTCCTTCCTCCCTGACCTGGCATGTGAAGGATGTGCAGGATGCACAGAGTTCACACTTACCACCAGTCTTCCCAGTGAGGAACCTAACCTGAGGACATTTTTGTCATGCTAAGCAGTATTTTAATTTCTAAACCCTTTTTATGTCCCTGAGGTTAAAGAGGCCACAACCCTGCCGTGATTAACATGTACTTGTCACTTCACCCTTCCTTCCTAGTGCCACAGAGCTGGCTGGAGACACACCTGCAGCAAAAGCTAGGCAGATCTGTGCAGGATTCACACCTAACTTTGAGGAGAGGCAATTAACAATTACAAAGAGTAGAGCCATTGAGAAAACACAGGAAGAGTATGCAAGATAGCACAAATCTGCAGCTAGTTTCTCTACATTTCAGTAAACAGGGTGGGTTTAGATACATGAAATTAAAAAGCAAAAAAGCACTATTCTTTAGCTACTGTGGTTGATTTAAGTGCTAAACATGCTGTACATACATGCTTCCGAGTAGATCCATTTAACATGACACTATGTAAATGCAAAGTCTTATTTTTATCACAGTGGTGATTCTCTATTTGATGAAAAGGGAGGGTATTCTTCCGCTCCCCCTGACCTGGGCAGAAGTCCTTGCCGCATCAACCCTGGGGACAGGTGAGTCTGTCCCAGTAAAGCCCAGGACATACCTTAATGACTTTAAACCTTTTCTGCTTCTGGCTGAAGGTCAGAGGATCACTTGAACAATCACACACATCAACCAGCAGATATGGAGAGGTGTTAACCTCCAGCAGGTGGTGAAAAGCATTTGAGAGCTGGAAATTGTTCAGACCAGTTTCAGCAAGGGGGGCTGTGTATGGATGGCCAAAAGGTACACAGTGTAACTGTACAACATTTAGGGAGCATCTAATGTGTATTTCTTTCCGAGAGCCAACATTTGCAATGATTGTGATATTGCAGTAATATCATTAGTGACCTAATTTGAAGGTGTATCAAAAACCATCACTTCTCTTTCTTAATACTTGCCAGATCAATTTTCAAAGACCCAACCATCACACTCTCCAGAGTTACAAAGTTAAACTCATTTCCATTGCTGCTTCAGGAGCTCTGTTAGCGAGAGTATAAGAAAACTCTTTTTTTTTTTTTTTTTTTTTTTTTTTTTCAAAAACTAAATCCACTGATTCCAATGATTGCTTTCATGCACTGAAAGCACTACACACCATGAAGAGGAAGGTCCAAGCATAAATACATCAGCTGAGCTAGAGTCTAATCTCAACTGCAAGAAACAGCACATGACCTAACATCTCTGGCTTCAGGATGTGCTGCATTTCCAGCACTGCACCCCGGATCAGAGCAAATCCTGCCATCACCACCTGCCATCAAACCTAAAGCAATCATCAGAGAGCAAGAGGAAAGGGAGGTGCTAATGAGCTAAGGCTGTTTATCTCTGTGTAATCCTCAAGAGAAAGCCAACGAGATTTTTATCAGAGTGCAAAATCTCTGCTCTGTCATTTAATCCCATCTTCTCTACTCCTTCCCCCGGAAGAGGATGGAGGTAAGAGCCCCTGCACCTTCTGTCTGGTACCAGTTTCCCAATCACTATAGACCTCAGACAAGTGTTTCGACCAACAAAGGAATACAAAACTAGAGGATGAAATGCAGCGCCTTGCAGTTAATGAAAAGGAAAACTCACCACATTAAAGAGACAGCATCTAGCTGAAAATATTGGCATTAAAAAAAAAATATGTACAACTGAAAAACTGTTTAATATTGTAATTCCTCTCTGCAGCACATCTTTTTGAGATATAAATCAACCCCATCTGCAGGATTAAAACAAAAATGCAACCATTAATTTGGTGCTAAATGTTTTCTCTCTGTCTTTAATAGTCCTAAGAAGGAAAACACAAATGCATTTCAATGGCCTGATGCTAAATCATTTATAGAAGACCTATTTCTGAATCAGAAATTTCCAGTACACTACTGCTGGCTTGTTAACAGAAGAGAAGCTAAAGACTGCACTCAGCTCCATCAATAGGAAGCATGCAATTCACGCAGTCTGTCTGCCTATAGAAAGGCCAAAGATATCACACATCTAACTAAAAATATAAGAGCTAAAAAAGCATTCAGTCGAGCAGCCTTGGGTTAAACAGACAGTTTTAAAACACATTAACCAGCTGTCTGCTACTCAGGCTTGTTTCTAATCTCCAGGATTCCAGGACTGCAATTTGCTACCACAGCACAGCGAAAGGCTGCTGTCCCAAAAACAAATACTGACAAGGCAGGATGAAAATTTCAGAGCTTTTGTTATTTCATTTTGAGAGGTTTTTTGCAAGGAGAATTTTTGTTACTGGTCTTCAGTAACTCACTCTCTTTAGCAGCCACTAAAGGTGGTGTGGAAATTTCAAGCCTCTTTCCTAATTCCACGCATCCTAGCATCTCTAAAAGAGAAATCAGGCATTTCGCAAAATCCTAGGAATCTTAAAAGGGAAAGGGGCCTTACCAGCATTAAATAAGGGGGTTCCCAAGACTTACCTGAACCTTCCCAGCCTGTCTCTCTCCCTCCACGGACCGTGCAACCTGCCTTTGTTCCCATTATCTATTTCACAGGCTTCCTGGGTACAAGAAGCCTCATTCACTCCCATTTCATTTCCCACCCCACCGTGTAGAGCTCTGCAATACATGCATGTTAATTCAGGTATCTGCTGGCATAGAGACGTAAAATTGGAAAAGGATTTGTGCATTTCTCACACACACCCCTTTTTTTTTTTTCTTTTGGAAAAGGAGAAGTCTGGCACAGATCTCAGATCCCAGGCTTTGAATGTGTGGAAGCATCTGAGATACTCCATGTGCTTTGCCCACAGACAGAAGATGGTAATTTTACCCCAAAATCCTGCTGTCACACCTAGCACGAGTACACACCAGTGCAGAGGAGAGCGCAGCATGGTGCTATGCAATCCCTATACCAAATTAAAAGCAGAGACCTGCCGCCCTTCCAGAAGGGCAGACCAGCCCAGCATTCAGCTCTGTGCTATTTATCCTGCCTTTCATCCTGGTAATATTTGGGCAGTCTCTTCGATTTCCTTTTATGCAGCTGATGTTAAGACCTGGCTGCCAATCAATAGCCTCCAGCTCAGCTCCCACACACATTCCCTCCTGCTACTCAACTTTATCTTGCAACCTGCTCCTTCCCTCCCTTTGCTGCTATCCTCCCATCACAAAACCCGAACACTTTGGTGTTTTGGGTTGTTTTGTGGGTTTGTTTTTTTTTTTTTTTTTTTTAGCTGCCTGCCGGCTTTCCACCTGTTATCATATTACAAAGTCAAAGCAAATAAGAAGCAGGCTCTCCTCTATGCAGTTTCAGTGACTTCAGTGAGGTCATGTAAGGCTAAATCTCTAGTGAAAGCCAGGCAGAGCACTACGCATCTTTTTTTTCTGCACTGCAGAAGGTTTTGCAGAGCTGTGCTAGCTTTAAATAAAGCTGTGTCACCATCTTCCCTGTTAGAAAACACCACTTACAGACATGCCCCTCCCAAAATCCAACTACTTCAAAGCCTGCCACCACTATTGCCAGATTTATCAACACGCCCTGCAATGCATGGCATTGCTCAGGTTTTCAGTTCTGGAGCCATATGATTAAAAGAGAATCTTTGCTTTTGCTGGAGGCGTTTCAGTCTTCATTAAAAGGGTTTTGCCTGCTCAGAGAACAAGAACACAAAATAGAAAGTACCCAGAAATCGTTGGGTAACTTATTCATAGCCTCCTCTAAAGTGATGCTGACCTCAGGACTGGCAGGAACAAACCAGTTCTATTTCTAACACTAACATTAGAAAGAAGTATAATCTATGTGACCTACTGATGGTGCCAGAGTCCACCAGCACCTGATGAAGCATACGGGAAGCCAGGTCCCCCCTCACAACGAGGGACAGTGATCCAAACCACTCTCAAGCAGAAGAAAAATGCAGTAACCTGACACAATGCTGCAAGTTTGCAAGTCTGCTCTTCCCAGTGGAGGAGCAGTGCAGACACGTGGCAAGCAGCTCAAGATCTACAGGATAAATGGTGCCTACTACATGTCACCCACAGACAGAACAGAAGGCAAAACGGCTTTGCCCAGCTCTCTTTCACCACTGCCAGTTCACTGGATCCTGTTTTAAACTCTCAGGCAACAATTTTTAAGCATTTGTGCCAGTGTGACAACTCAGGCTTAAAGTTCAAAGTCTGCTTCGGGGCAGGATGCTTGCTCACTGGGCCAGCCTCCTTGCATCCCCACTTCTACCCTGAACCAACCAGACAGTGGAAGGACACCAGCCACAGCCATGTAACTTTTTCCAGTAAATCACGAATTTGAAATTAAAAAAAAAAAAAATCAGGACACCAAAGCAATTTATGTACTTGGATTAAGCTAGGAAATGAGGGGAGGGGTCAAAGAAAAAAATCAGTGAAAAAAATATTCTGACAGCCTGCCAAACTATGTGTTTATCATCTTGTCTTCATAAACAAAATAGAGGGCAGGAAAAAAAATAAATTAATATGAAAACTGTTCTAGAATATCCCAAACTAGTTCTTTCAACCTCAAACATACTTTTTAAAAACTTCAAAACTTCAGCTACCAAAACAGTAACAAAAAAACTTACTACTTGTACAGACAAACTTCTCTTTTCCAATACCAACATCAAGTTTTATAATGCAAAAGGTGAAAAGATTCCTCCTCAGCCTCAGTCTATTTTTTCAGGGGGTTAGAGCTTATGTAAAGGGCAGAAGCCAGTAACAAAAGGAAACTGCAGCGAGTTCAATACGAACAATATTTGGCCCAGTGTTAACACTTTTAAATAGCAGAAGCAGTTGCAACTGCCCAGGATCTTACCATTTCCATACACCTGATACTCACCCCACTCGAGGCTCAAGCCTCATTTGGATGGCAATTTTACAACCAAGACATTTATACATACAGACATATATTCCTACTGACAGCAGTTACTAGTCAAGCAAAAAACATAATGAGTAACAGACACAGAGGATAGAGAGGATCTGATTAATCTCCCTACTCAGACACAAATCTGGTCTAATGAAATTAAATTAAAAAGCTGAGTTTCCAAAGAAGGAAGTTAGCGTTTACTGCTGGTTTGGCATATTCCCCTCAATTTGTCCAACTAGGAAAATAAATAAAAACAAGTAAGAATACCACAACTTTTGGGCTACACTTCTCATTCTGGATTGCAGTTTTCTGCTGGTTTTTACAATGTCACTCTACTCTGGCCACTAAGCTGCACAGTCTGCTTAGCACACAGCCTCAGAATATCCTGAAGTAAATGCAAGTTTCCTCACTCATTACAGATTTCCCAGCCAGAAGCTAAGGATCATGTTTCATAAACTAAAACATAAAGTGAGGAAGTAAATTGTGAAGAGGTATGAACTGGAAGTTTAAAGCAACTTTGAGACATGCCACATCTGACTCGTGAACATTTTTCTCCATCTCTCTATTAACCAAACACGTATTTCCTGCTATCTCACATGTGATACTTGCCTAGCGGAAAGCAGACTTAAAAAGTCACTTCCATTACCGCACCCCCCCCAAAAAAATAAAAAGTTAAAGAGCAAATTCTCACTGCTGCAGCAACATTAAAGGAACAGCCAGACATGTGCTTCTAAATGACCTCTTTCAGTATGTGGGCAGAAAAGGTGTTAAGAGGAGAAGGGCCTTACCCTATGTTAAAAGCTACTCACCACTGTATCAAGATTTAACAAGGCTCAATTTCACTCAATGCCAAGGTTTTATGTACTGCTTAGTACTGTGAGAGGGGCCAGGAGAGGGATTAGCAAAGATGGGGGAACAATTAATTTTTCATCTCCACTATAAAACAGAACTACAGTGGAACTGAGTTGGATGGATGTTCACAGCACCATCATACTCCATCCCAACTCCATTTCTGCCAGTTGCACACTCCAATACTCAGAACAACTCAGCAGCAGCAAATGCAATTTCTAGAAATGAGAACTTAAGCATCTGGGTGGATACTTCTGTGTCTTAGTGTTTTGGATCTTTTTTAATTCCACCTAGGTCAAGCTTCCAAAGTCCTGTGCACAGTCAGAACTGCTATAAGTCATCCTCCTCCACAAAGTAATGCCAAGTAAGGTCCTCACACCATCACACTGATCAGAGCTGAGGAAAAGCATCAAACAGGAAAGGCCCACGCTGAAACTGTTAGACTAAGCATGACTGCTTCTCTCAATAAGTGCTAGATGTGAAGACATATCAGAGTCACTTAAGAAGTGACCTACAGAGCTTCATCATCATCAGCTCCTACTATTTAAACATATTAATTTCCTACTTAAACAATTCTTCAATATTCTTTTATATTTGTAATATGCATGTAAAGTTTGCTGTCACACCTATTTCTGCAGCAGGCTGTGCAGGAGACTTCTCAGTAAAACTGCCTTGGTGTAACATAATGCAAAAGTTTTGACAATTCCTCAATTGCTCTGCACTACTGACAAGACAAGAAACAATTGCAGATTTCTGTAAAGCTGAGATAGCATCTCAAAACACAAGCAGCAATTTGCTAAACCGAGTGCCTCCCAAGCAAGAAGAACAATTAAAACCTTAAAAGTTATTTGCAGTACATGTTTATGATGAAATATATTGTCTGCTCAGACACCTGCACAATTCAAGCTGTTGAAAAATGAAGTAACATCAGGACAAAGTCACCTCGACTTTTCAGTGCTGTACACCAAGATGCAATGGAGAAAAAATGAAAATGGGACAGAAGTTTTGCTCAGACTTTGATCATTTGTGTGATCAATGAAAGATGTCAGGACCAGATTCCAGATGGAAGGAGAACCCAGCTGGAGGTTAGAGCAACTGAAATGAAAAGGAGCATCAGCCCATCTCCAGCATGCCTAATCAGAGACTGCTCTGACCCTTCCCAGAACAAAGCAATGTGTTATTTGCAAGCCCTGTCTCCCTGCCCCTCATTTTTTTTTTTCCCCCCTAAAGGTTTGAAATTCTCTGTACATCCGAATTAAAATATCAATTTCAAGTCATGCTTCAGCAATTGAGGGTAAGACAGAGATGAGCATGAAAGAGTCAATGAAGAAACACAATACCATTAAATAATTTTTCACTGTTTAATGTAACACTTAATGCAGAACAACTTACCAAATGCCATAACAGTGTTGACACCACACAGTTTAACACTAGAAGACTGACAGTCAGATTTTCAGAAGGACTTACAGTATGACATACATCTTAGATTTCTAACCAAACCCTTGGACCTTCAAAGCTTTTGGGAAGCTGTTCATGTTACTCATCTGATGCTACCAAGAGATTCACAGAACAATTTTCAAAAGCAGCAAGAAAGGAAGTTCTCCTTGTTGCTTTAACGCTGTCCTAATATTTAAATAAATCAAAATTTATTTGGGGCTTCTAACTGTCTACTACAATTGCAATAACACAAAGCATTTGGCTTATTTTTAATGCACACAACAGTGAAAATTCGCAAAAACTAAACTAAATCCTTAATCTTTATCACTGTCCTTGGCTATCTATCATATCCTGAAAGTGAGGAAACATTTTTTAAGAGTTTCCAGTAAAAGAGAAAAAAATATTTGATCAAAAAGTACATTTAATGAAAATAAACCAGATTAAACTTTCTAATGTTTCAGGCAAAGCGATACAATTTTCCATGTGCTGCACTGGCAAAGCCTAAACTCTCAGGCATATACCAAATTTGACTAGATTACAGACAGCCCATCCACCATAGCAGACCCTCCAGCAAATGCATTATTTTACCCCTGCTCCCTGGTCTCTAATCTACCCAAAGCTTTTCATAGAGATAATATTACATTCATGGCTTAGGCCTTGACAACTGCACCCATAAATCAATTTTAAATCTTGCATTAATCATCTTTCTGTAATCAGTGGCTATTCAGCACAAATTTACATCTCATTTCTGTTGGCCAAACAGTCACATTAGAGCTTTGAAGCTTATTCAGGCTTAAATGATTATATTCCCTTAATAAAGACTGAAGTCCTCTCAGTCCAGCCGCTGAGGGCTGCATTAATGACATGCCGTGGCAGCAGGGGCCATCTGAAGTCAGCCTTGTGTGATGCTACAAGCAGCAGCCCCCACGCCAAACAGATTTTTTGCATTTCCAGTACACTCAGGCAGAAGAAATGAGGAGGCTGCTCTGCTTGTGCAGACTCTCTTATGGGAACTGCTGCACACAGCAGGCACAAACACCATGCAATTTATTGCACCTCCTAACAGCTCCATTTGTCACCTCTTGACTACATGAGTTTACCAGTAAGAAAACCGAAATCCAGTTTTTCCGATTCCTTACATGCTGACCACCTTACAACTGTCACTAAAACCAAAGCAAACTGTTAAACCGGAACCCCGTAGAAAATTCAGTTTTCCCATTTGTCAGACAGCTGTAACTTTGTTCACAGCACCACCAAATTGGGTCTTGGCATGTTTTTCTTTGATCACCTCAGAATTATGCATTGCATTTTTAATGTCTGCCTACAAATTTTTCCTGGTTTTGGGGTTGCTCTTGTTGCTTTGTTTGACAAAGACTATCACTTATGCAGGATTACAGTAAGCAGCTAAAACATGATCAGTTTGGGGCAGATTTTGCATGTTCTTGCCTGCAATCCCTATAGTGAAGCAATCTATCGTGATTGAACAAAGAATAATTATTTAATTAAAGATCCTCGGCAGGCCTACATTACTAAACCAGCATAAAAAGCCCCACATTGATTGTATATTCACTTTCAGTTAAGGTCTGAATCAGTGTGCTAAGATCTAAAAATGAATGAGCAGAATGAGTTTATTATGACTGTTGTTAAGTACTTACCCACTACAGGTAATAAATTATACATGTGGATGCTTGTTATGCTTATTCCACAACATAATGAAACTTCTAGTTACTTTTTATTCTATGGGATTTAATTCCCACTGTGTCAGGTTTATGTTACTATTTAAATATGGCACACCAGAATTACAAGGATGTAAATCCATCAGACTGAGATACAGTCTGGACATAGATGTTTCTTTAAATCTGGAGTTGAAGAAACATGGATGTGTTTATTCGTTTATGATGAAAGTCCTATATCCTAACCATCTCTGAAAAGATACATTTCTGCAAAGGTTCCATACTTCAGCTATTTTTCCTCACCTGCAACCCCCTGCTACTCCACAGTCTCTTCTGGCATCTGACAACCGCTGAAGAACCAACTGAACATCAAAATGCCATGGCTAGGGAAGCAAATACAATCATGTGCTAGATACTGAGCTGTCTGCAGTGCTAAAATAAATGCTGCTTCAGCAACCAGCTGTGATAATGCGAAGCCTAGGAAAGCGGCCGAAGTTTTCAGAAGAAACTGTAAAATTTCAAATTATTTTCCTAACCAAGAGGTAAACTATGTGTAAACCTGATGGTAATACTGCAACACCTACATGAAGAGAAAATTTCTGTTGTTTTCATCTAACCAAGAAAAGATCTAGGAATTGAAACTAAACACTTCTCAAGAGAAGGTAATATAACTTATTTATTGGGGGGGGGGCAGCTGGAAGGGGGGCAGAAAATCAGCCACGGGGAGAACTTGTCACAGGAGCCAAACCTCCATCATTTGAAACCTTCAAGCGGGATCTGGAGAAGTTTCAGAAGAAAGTATCTGCTCAGGCAGCCTAGCCTATGGCGACCCACATGTATCCATCACCTAAGCAAGGCACCTTAAATCTAGCACTAGCATGGCTGTGCCATGTGGGAGTAGAGACTGAATATATAGATATTAAGGGTTCATATATGTTCCTCTCACCAGGTTACAACAAGGATCTGTTCCTGGGCTAAGTCCCTGAGGCACAAAGGGGAAGAACACAGAAATGCTGAAGACATACATTTGCTCAGAGGAAAAACTATCAAAAAAAAGTTGAAACAGAAAATGAATGAGTTGGTCTATTGTTAGGTCTTCGCCTGCTCAATTAAACTACAAGCTCATACTACCATTATTTTCCATCCAGGGCACACTGGGATTAATGGTGGGTTAGAACTTGGAGCTGAAGCATAGGACTAGCAGCTAAACACACAGACTTGGGAAGGGGCTACGTTTCTTTATGATAAATGAGACTGACAACAACCAACCCTTTCTCCAGCAGCACAAGATTCAGGTTAAGATGGGAAATGAAGAGATACGAACAGAGCCACAGCCTATCCGTCCCAGGTTAAGATGGACCTCCTGGGTTTGGCCGCCACAAACCCTCTGATCTGCCATCCTGCACAGCTCCAGTCTTTGGTGTTTCCTTTCAGTGCAGCTTCTGCCCCGCTGGCCAAGGGCTGGTCAGAAACTACAAGCAAGGAGCTCCCTTGGACTCATGTATGAAAGAGACACTTCGACAGCAAGCCCATCACTGAATGCAAGCTCTTCTCATTTTTGTGCGACTTATGGACATAACACAGCCAAACTACAGCAACAGCATTTTACTGCTACGCAAGATAATCCTCATCTGTGGCCTGAATTTCTGGTAAAAAAAAAAAGTTTAAATAATCTTCAGGAGTCCCCAGGAGGAAAAGCACTACTCAGCACAGAAACTGCATATGATTATTTATCCATCCCTATTCTAGGCCTTACTCTACAAAATGGACCAGTTGACCTCTTCACACAAACAAGAAGTTACAAACTCAGTTTTATTATTTAGCTGTTAAACCATGAAATCCATCCCCTTTCAATCTTTTGTCTCTTCAGCTTCAGACTCAGTGAAACTGGATGAGTGTTTCACAAAGTGTTGAAGTTTGAAAAGAAAAGGATGAATGAATACATTTTGAAACATAAAAGTACAATTTTCAGAGGAAGAACTAATTAGCATAGGAAACAGCACTTCTACAGGTTATGTGGTTAATTGACATAATTCTTCTTACCAAAACACGTACCCACTGCAAGTTAGACAGCTGAAGAAATGGCACTCTGATGTTGAAAAGTTGCCCCCCTAGTGCACAATACATAAAACTTTCTAATAATGTCTGCACTCATCCATAAGTTATTGTGCACAAAGAAACTTAAAACAGTAAGCAGTGAAAGAAATTTCATACCAAGTAAAGGAATAAGCCATTTAGGGAAAGGACACAAAAACATGCTGTTGCGTCTCTATAGCTTCTGCTTGCCTTGGGTGCAAGTGACAGAGGACCAGACCCAAAGAACTCTACCACTCATACACACAAAAGGGGAGTTTTCATATTTGCGTGGACTGAAGCAGTCAGAGACAGGCCATCCAAGCAAACAGGTGATTTTGGTGCAGTTTCCTCCACTCGGGAATGCAGAGCCCTGAGATGTTGTGAGGTATATGGCTTTGCAGCCACAAAGCCTTTACTTGCCCCACAGCTAATGCTGAGCCAGGATTGCATCCTATCTTTCCTGGGGCTTTCAAAGGCTGAAGGGTTGTATCTTCCTCTGTAACAGGAATCTGTCTTCCCACCAGAAATGATGTACATGATGCACTCATGTAGTAGCACATCCATCTATCAGGGACTCCCCTTACCAAATAACCAAGCATCCAGGTCAACTGATGTCAAAAGCTTCAGCACAGCTCTAGGACACAGTTTCTGGTCATAAACACATCTGGCACTGTACCCCAACTCCTCCCTGCCACAGAATCCAGATGATCAGCCACTAAGATTCCCCCTTTACTTCAACCTGGTTTATATCATAACAATGAATTTCTTCTCATGAACCATTTGCCTCACAGAGCAAACAAAAATATAATGCAATACGTTACTAGGACCACTTCCAGAAAGCCACTTTCATTTCAAATGGCAACACTTCAGTGAGGACAAATTGTAAAGATTCCAGAAAAGAGAGTTCAAAGCTACTTGAGAGATCAAAAACCTAAAGCACAAAAATCTGTAAAAAAATTTCAAGACTGAGATGTGGCTAACTTGCTTGTAGCCTCTATTTGCCTGAAACAGGGTGTAGGAAGGAGAAAGAGTAAGATGACTAGTGCATACCTGTAAAGTTAGGAAGAAGAGGCATAGCAAGATCCATTGACTGAGAACTGAAGTTTGACCAATTCAAGTTAGAAAGGTTAGTTTGTCTTAGAGCAATGACAGCTTGCTGTTGGCACAAGCTACGAAAGGTGGACTCAACCTAAGTGGAAGACTGAATAAAAGAAGAAATCTCTCTCCAGAAGATGCACCATAGGTCAAGTCAAGGTTACTGACCTGCTGCAGGGACCCCTGAACAACTTTCTATGCTGTACATACCACAGGATATTCAACTACATAATGTTAGCAGACCCACTGGTCTGAAATCCTATGAAACGACACCATCATTATCTTCAGCTCACACAATCCCAAATCTGCTCTTATTTTTAAATAACGAGAACTAGCAAGTACTGTAGTACGGTGCTTTTTTTCAATTGATTGTTTTACTCCACCAGCAAGGAAACTATAACTCAGTAAGAAACAGCATGTCTAGAATGTCAATGATTTGCAATTAACATATTTGAACAGCAGGGAGTTGCCCAACTTTCTTAATATAATTTTGATTACTTACGTATTTACTGTAATGTGGGAGAAAACTAGTTCAGTTCTCAGATTTAAAACTGCGTAGAGCAGAGAAGAAAGGAAATTTGCCAAGTAATAGATTTGGTCACAGCATTGTTTTCGGTCTATTTTCTCTCTTTGCTGCTTTATTTTTGAGCAGACAAAACAAAGGTTAGAAAAAAGGAAGGGGACAGTCTATTTTTAAAGACAACAATCAAGACAGATAATTTGAGCTCATTCCCAGTTCAAGAAAACACAGGACACCTATGGAACTAGCACCCATTTTGGGTCCTAGTTGCTTGCTTTATCCTTGATCAGTGGGGACACTACGTGGTCTTCCAGCAAGGACATATGCACCACGGAATTCATCTGGGAGAAGCCCCCCTCGTACAAAAAAGCTCAACGTAGAGTGTGGCTTCTGCCAAAGACCCTCTGCAACAGCTGGAGAGATGCACAGGGACAAAGCTGCACATCCAGCTTTGGCGAGGTCAGCCTCTGCAAACAACAGTTCTGGGGAAAAACACCCAGGTTAGCACTGGAGGAGCCAACCCTGCAAGCAGAAAGCCTCAGGAGTAGCACCATGCTGAAAAGGGGCAGGGGAAAGGGGAGTCCAAAAGATTTACCTGGGCTAGTGGCAAGCACAATAGCTTTGCAAACACTGAGCAAGGACTGCTTGAGATTCCCTGCTTTCTCTCCAACACCTTCACAGCAAAAGCCTTTTACAAACATTGTACAGGCAGCATCATAACCAAATCCCCTGAGGAATAAAGACATTTGCCAGTTCGATACACTTACACAGCTCTGAGAAACAGGCTATGCCAGACTTAGTTACTGGAACTCCAAAGGACTCAGTAGCTCCTGCCCATCTGTACTGCCTGTCTACATGGAGACCACTCCTCTGAGTTAAATATACCAGACTCTGAATGAGCAGCATTTTGAAATTGAATATACAGGGCTTGAGAACCCGACGTTACAGTCTGCGTAGTCAGCGCAGATATTCAATTATCATTAAAATTAATAAGTAGGACAACAACCAAATCCCCTGATGGGTTTTGATTATCTCAGTCTGGGTATTTATCAGAATTACTCCGACACACTGAGTCATCGGCCTCTGGCCGACGGGCATAAGTTGCTCCTTAGCCCAACGTGGTTTCCTTCGCTCTGGAAGCATCATGACATCCAACATCAGGAAAAGGCAGGTATCGCACAAGACAAGAGATGGATATCTGAAACTGTGCAAAAAGGTTTGATTTGGTCTGAAATCTGTTTCCAAGTTAACTACTCATTTCGTTCCTGTTCAGCAGCTATACCCTGCCTCGCTGTAATTCTGCAGCAGAGTAACTGCAGCCACTGCTTTTGCTGGGAGGCACCGACCTGCTCAGCTCAGAGTCATCAACCCCTCATATCAATGACTGCAAATCATTTATCTTCTGATCATCTGACAAGACATCTATATGATTGATATAACTAGCAATTATTTTCTAAAACTTCATAATTTTTAGGTTGATTTTCCCAGCACTAGAACTGAAATCATCAGGGCTTTGCTCAACTATTGTATTAATCAGTATCTGTATTATTGAGGATGTAAAATAAACTCCAGAACTAGCAGACACAAAAAAGGCATATATGCTGCCACTAAAGTTAACTACACAGCAATATACAGTTATTCAATCTGGCACCAAAATAAAGCAAACAGTAAGCCAGAAGGAGATTCTGTAATGAAGTGACTTTATCTCACAGGATAATACTTGTGGTTATGATTTTAATCGTGTAGTCTAGAAGGATTTGTGAAAAACTGAATAATCTCACATTGTTGTAATGATTTGTAATCACAACACTGGCTACAATTTACAGGCTTACTATACGTTTACATTGCAATCAACTAAAACAGTCAGTGCATGTCCTACAATTTGTAACAGTGCTTAAAATCATGTCATGCAAGGAGCTCCAGCAGCTGCCCAAACAGGTTGGAGGCTTGAATCCAAGGCAACACTCTCAAGTGTGAATCTTTCCAATTTTTGAAGAAGTTAAATAAAACAAAACTCAACACCTCCACAACATTTCTGAAGAGAAGACCAAAGGCCACATTCTTGCTGTCCTTTACTGTTGACTGAACCAGGAGCAAGCAATGCTGAGCAAACATTATACAGAGGAGAAGTTATTCTGATGGCCCTCAACTTCAAGTGACAAACTTCAGGAATGATCCCCAGGCTCCAGCAAGATACCAAGAGAATCACATCATCAGTCCTGTAACTGGAGTTTGCAGGCTGAATAGGCAAAGACAACACCACACCCCCCCAAATAATAAAAAAAAAAAAAGAATAAAAAAATTGAGGTCCCAATGAAAAAGGCTGACAGAACAGGCAGAAGATGCTAGCTTTTCCTAAACAGCTAGAGGGAAAAATAACAAGTCTAAGTCTGCCTTTTCAGAAACTGACAATTTTCCCACCCCACTTGGTATTTGCTGGGTACAGTTGAGTCTTGGGGATATCATCCCAGCAGGACAGCTCCCTACAAGGGGCACATCTGCATCTCAGAGAAACTCCTAAACACCTAAAAAAAAAAAAAAAAATAAAATCAATTAATTCTGAAACATCACTTTCAATAAGTAGATATTTAAATTACAAAGTCCTGCCATCACCTACTCTCCCACCCTGTCCTCACTCACCAGTTCTTGGTCTAGTTCACAGCCAAAGGCAAGGCAAGGGAACGGCTGACTTGAACAATAACACCACCAAGCTTGCAGCTCTTCCTCCCAGCCAAAACTGCAAATGGATTAATCGTGTACACCAACATCTCAAATCACATTAAGAAATACTCCGTGCTTTCTTCTCCTGCCAGCTGCATCTTCTGTACAACATTATGGCCTGTCAATATTATGGGAAGAATCCTTGCTGTTATAGAAAGACCTTGGAAGACAAGGGCCAGGTCACTTGCCCCAAAATATTTTTGCTGAAGTCAATTGAGAATTTTTGCGCAATGAAGGTTCAATCCTTCCCCTGCTTCAGAGCCAAAAGTTCTCATCTCTGATACTGCAAGAAATCATGCCAAGGAGGGTAATTATCCACAGAAAGCACACATCTTTACGAGCTTCTGGTTTATTCTATTTCAGCGCAGTTAGCATATCTACAGGATGCTATTTTCTGTGTTTCAATAAAAAGGTAGCTTATATACACCAAAATCAGTAAGACACACAGTCTTAAAGTGAAACCATGCTTTAGGAATGGATAACTTTTCTAACAGTTTAAACAAATCTGCTTAAAGTGGAATAATTTGATCTTTTTTTCTACTGTTCATTTTGTTAAAGCAAGAATTTAATATAATCAAAACAGTAGCCTGGCACTTGACGGAGTAAAGAACGCAGAAGAGAAATGAGCAAGAATACAGAAGTTAAATGCTTATCAGAACATTTTGTCAAGAATCAGGTATCTAATAACACTTTCCTTCTTGGAAAGCAGCAAAAGGTAAATCATGGTCTGTGCTGGGGCTGTTTCAGCCTGGTCTGAAAGATGCAGTTTTTAGAAAGCCATCATCAATCTCTACTCCTTTCCATCACCACCCCTCTTTATGGGAGCTGCCCAGCTCAGCAGGGAATTCCTTGTCATCCTCCTTCATCAACAGGCTGATGCACAGCCCCCACTCTTCTTTGGAGGGTTTGCTTCCTACCAAGACCCAGGGCCTGATCCTGCTCCCCACCCCCAGCTATCTGGCAACTCGTCCATGAATTATTCATTACTAAGATCATACAGAGGAAGCTGAGGATCAAACTAACATGCAAGTGTCATTCATTCATAACTCTAAATCACTACTACATCACTGATATGTTTTCAGTAAACCATCTCGAAACAGAAATAAAGAACAGTAATTTCCCATTACACATGGAAAAAAATAATTGCTCTCTCCCCTAAATAGTCACAACTCCTCACAGGATGGCAGGGTCTTTATTTTTTTGGGGGGTGGGGTGGAGGGTGGGTTTGTTTTGGACATTTTTTTGCCTAAAACCTCTGACCAGGCAGAGGAAGCAGCAGCCAAATCATGTTCTACAATTCTTTTATACTCGCTGTTCCGCCCATGGGGTACAATCGATCATGGTGGCTTGGCAGCATACAATGTCACAGTGGTAACGCAGAGATGACTGATAGCCAGGTGTCACCCACATTCCCTCAACAGCGCTTCATCATTCACATTGGGATGAACCTAAAAGCTGGTGAGAGGAGCTATCAGTTTTCTTTGGAGAAGAGTTAACACACATGCATCCATGTGTACTCCTGGTACTTAATCTCCAGTCTGTTTTGCCACAGGATTTTCAATATTAAAACCGACAGATCTCTTGATTACTGCCTACTTTAGTCAAATGCACTAAGTCATATAGCTCAGGATGTTTTTTCCCCCCAAGATGAAGTCATCTTAAGATAAATTAAGACTATAAAACCATAATATTTTGAGGCAAAAAGAGTTTCCACCTAAAACACTGGCATTTTCTTTCAATAGCCAAAAACCTAGTCCCACCCTTCCCTTTTGTATGTGCATGCATCCTTCAACAACTGAAAAACAACCCATTTTTGATACCAGGACATGCAGAGAACATGATGCCACCGTTTTCAATCTCTGAAAAACCTGAACCATTCCCACTAATAACTCAAAAAATAGATGAAAGTTTGTTCTAACAGTCCTAGATGTTCAGCTGCTGAACTATTTCTTGAAGAGCCACACATCAGGATTTTGCAATAGAACAGCAAACAACCAATCAAAAAGCCCTCCTTACTGGTTTTAAGCTAGATGATGGGTCTTCAGAAAAGCCCTCTAATTTTTAGTCTTCATTCACTGTGCAATACACTGGTCATGAAGACAAAACAGCAGCTTCCATCTTAACAGTATTTTCAGGAATTTTGCATTTTAAATTTTCCCCTAGACAAACTTACCATGCATTTCCCTTTCTGAAGTCACCATTCATTTTATTTCATGTTTTTTGATCTGTCTTTCTTGAATGAGTAACATGAAAAGAAAACCAAACAGGACTACCTTTTTGCATTTAGTTACCCAAAAAAGCCATTAACCTAAATAAAAATATGTGTTGTCATATGGTTCAAGAGCAAGGCCAATGCATTTTAAGTCTTATAAAAGGATTATGCAATTACGTGATAAGTAACCCACTGATACATATATTTAGCACATGAATTAGTATATAATGTACTACAAAAGTTCATCAATACAAACTATAAAATCCTAACGCATGTTTTATAAATCCTGGGCTATTGCATATGCATTCTGTAATGGTAATATTTTATTCTGCAGAGCTTCAGATTCTCCATGACAGCCCTACATTTTAATTGTACAGTTACTAACTATTGGATACCAGTATTTCTGAAATTGGCACAAAAGTAACAGAGAAAACAATGGTTTTAGGAGATAAAGCTCTTCAAAGCTCTTTTATCCCCAAACGTATTTCCTAGACGCTAGACGGGGGAAAAAAAAAAAAAAAAAGACTTTTCAGCATAAAAGGAGATTATTGTTTGCCCAGTGAGCCTGTGTGGAAGAACCTAATGCTGACAACTGTATTTACAAAACTATATACTGAAGGATCAGCCTTCATTTTTTTCTGTGGTGGATTTTCAAGACCAGGATAGTAATATATTATTCCAGTAATACGGTTCTAGCCTAGATAAAGATTTGCTTTGCTCTTAATCTTACTAGCATTAATTTATTTTACAGTACCTTAGAGTACTCTAGGCATTTTAGATCTCCTTTAATAAGACCTACGCCTTGCCAGATTCTGTTCCTAAATAAAGACTTGATTCATGTCAACAGCATACAAACCAAAGGGCAGCTAGCTGAGAGTCCAGAAGAAGTTTAAGAGCATTCTCAAATAGAGTGAGAAGATTTAACTTAAGATAGGAAAGATGGTATGAGAAAGACCATGAATAAAATGGTGAGGCTATTCAATGAGAACTGTTGTCTAGCATGAGGTACTCTAGCTTAAAAGCAACAACATACCATAGCTAATATTTTGCAGGTATCGGAGGACTGGATCTTAAATACAGGCTGTTGAACGAGTAATGATAATGTGGGTTTTAAGCAGGGCAAGATAAAATAAAAAGAGATCTCAGAAAAACCCTAGGCAGAGTCAGGATAAGCTTTCAGGTAGCAGGGCTTCATATGTAGGGTTGGAATAGGCCAAGACAGATCACCTGGTTTGTTCCTCCAGAACAAACAGAATGAAGCAGAGATGAACTCTGCTTGTTCAGAGTAACAGAGATGATGGTCTGACCTGCTGTCAGAGCCCTCCTCTGAAAGAAACCCCACATCTGCCCCAAAGATGCACCAGTAGAAAATACTTTCAGTCAAATTTAATCTGAATCATTTTAGCTGAAACAAATCCTGTTTCTCATTGCAAACCTGGGCAAGAGGTTATTCCTTTCTTCTCTGCATCCCTCAAGGTGGTTGCGGGCCAGCTCAATACTCTACACCCAACTCTATCAGCCTTTCCACACAAAACGCATCTCTCCATTGCAGAGCTGATCTCTTTAGATTTTGATTGATACGTTCAAACTCTGTGAAACAAATGCAGCTCTACAAGCACTGGCAAGACCACCAACTCAGTGGGGAAATCCACCAATTTGAACAGTAGTCAGCTGTCCAAATTCAGATCTCATGGCAGTGCCCTCACTCCTGTTAACTCCAGCATCTCCAGACTCACTTCGGGGCTTTCAGATTTTGAAACATGAACTCAGCACTGCTTTAAAACACAGTTTAGTTCAATTACTAAAAGAGTCTAGCACAAATGCATTATTAACCTCTAGTGTCTTTTTAGACCCAAAGCTCAAGCTTTTTAATTATAATTATGCTGTACAATACAAGCACGCATGAATCATTCTGGCATACTAAAACAGGCAGCATAACCAAAAGAAAACACATCATCACGACCCCATGGATTATAAGCAAAAATGACCATGTAAGCATACGAACAACCAGGGGGAGGGTCTCAGGGGACAGGAGTTTACATATATACAGATACTGCATTTTATCTCAGGGAATCCAAGTGGAAACCAAACACCCCATATATTTCAACTCTACTGAACTCATCCCACAAATTACCAATGTAAAATTCCTTTATTCTGTATATAATGGAAAATTTTAAGTACCGCTTTGGTTTGGATTACTCAGTTTACTTCAAATACATAGATGTGCAGCCTGTTTCTTACCAATCTGTGCATGCACAAAAGTATGTATATATAAACAAAGCAGTCAAATTGCAGGTTTTTAGGGTGTCATTAATACATTTTTTCACCAATTCAGGTATTACTTATTTCCATCATGCTCCCTGATGCATTATGAATTGCATTATGAATTACATTCTTGCCATGCTAGCCTATGTGATGGTTTTGGATGGTACAGAGTTAATTTTCTTCATAATAGCTGGTATGGGGCTATGTTTTGGATTTGTGCTGGAAACAGTGTTGATAATACAGGGATGTTTTCCTTATCACTGAGCAGTGCTCAAACTGAGCCAAGGCCTTTTCTGCTTCTCACTCCACCTCACCAGTGAGCAGGCTGGGGGTGCACGAGGAGTTTGAAGGGGGAACAGCCAGGACAGCCAACTCCAACTGACCAAAGGGATACTCCATGCCATATGATGTCATGCTCAGCAATAAAAAGCTGGAGGAAGATGGAGGAAGGGTGTTATTTGCAGTCATGGCATTTATCTTCCCAACTAATGGTTATATGTGATGGAGCCCTGCTTTCCTGGAAATGGCTAAACACCTGCCTGCTGATGGAAGTGGTCAATTAATTCCTTGTTTTGCATTCTTGCATGTGCAGCTTTTGCTTTACCTATTAAACTGTTTTTATCTCAACACACAAATTTTCTCACTTTTACTGTTCTGATTCTCTTCCCCATCCCGCCGAGGGGGAGTGAGCAAGCAGCTGTGTGGTGCTTAGTTGCCAGCTGGGGTTAAACCACAACAGCATACCCCTCTGATTCCGATTCTACACTGGTCACAGCCAAGCAACAGCATTTTCAGGAAAAAAGAAAAAAAATCCACAGGCTGCCAAAAGTAGTGCCCTGAAAATGCCAATTATAATCATAGCTACATGACACAGCTCAATGGTGCCAAGAATCCTCCTTCTCTTTTCACTACCCCATATCCCTCCCCCTTTATTTTATTTCTATCCCTGAGGGCAAACACTGCCTCCAATCCAGGATTCCTGTCTAAAATCTCTATCTGAACTAAGATCAACAGGGAGCAACATGAATCTATTCACAAACCATGCTGAGTAATCTAAACCGCTGTTATTTTTAACTTCAAAGAGGCACCCTAGGATACCTGTCCTCAAAAGAATGAGCCAGAATTGCTGCTCACAAAAAAAAAAAAAAATATCAAAAAACCCACCAGTGTCCTACATAAATGAGAAGAAACTTGCAGAATCAGTCCGGCTGAATTTACCGCCCTGATTGTCACTATTTGGCCTTATTAACCACCAAAAGCATGGGCAATTCCTTTCCCTCTTGCTGTTCACATGCAAGAAGTCATCTAGCTCATTTTTTCCAATGAATAAAGAATTATGAACATGTCCCTAGGACCAGGTTCCTTTGTACATGTTTATTTTCCTGTTTAAGCCTAAAAAAAGAAAAAAAAATTCCCAGCACATGGAGCTGTGCAATGAGCCACAGCACACCGCCAATACCCCAAGGGCCATAGAGGCTTTCCTGTTCTGTGCTACAGGAAGGTCAGGGAAATCAATGGGAGGTGGAAAAGATGGATGAGGACCCGTTACACAAAAGCAAAAGCAGGTGTGCTGTGCTCCAATTTGGACAGAAAAAAAAAGTACTTCTAAGTTGTAAAGAAATAAGTTTTAATATAAAACCTCAAAGGAGGGTCTCAAAAAAGTAAATCAGTACTATTATAGCCACTGAAACAAAAGTCAGACATAATCATTGAATAAATCAAGCCAGCTAAAGAAAGCATTTATTTTAATCAGCATCTTTTGCAATTATCTGGATATTGTTAAAAGTGGCTGTGTTTTTACTTCACCAGACCGGTTAAGACTGAACAGCACAGGTTTATAGGGGGCTTTTTGTAGCTTCCCCCCCTTGCTGTGGCTTTGCAGGGAGTCAAAATGTATGACACAACCTCCTGACAAATTAAGGGAGAAGGCAATACAGCTTAGAAACACTATCTGACCTGACCCAGCTACTTCTCTCACAGTGCTTACCATTGTTTCTACTTCTGTAAACTTCCATAGGATAAAAATATATGTTTAGCACAGGCAAGTGCAGGCAGTTTCTGTAGGTCAAAGCTGGTCAGTGTCACAGCCATCTATAATGCACACATAAATCTCTGATGTAGCATTTGGGTAATCCTAAACAGCACTCCAGTTACCAGTCCAGAGGTAAAAGACTTTGCAGACCTGTTGTACAAGCATAGGCTTTACCAAAAAAAAAACCTGACTGGTTTTGTTGATGTGCTTGGAGGGCTTCCTGATACACAAGAGGCACTCGACTTTTCTGATACAGCCTCCGGTAATTCCAAAAACCTTCTTCAGGTTAAAGTAAACTTACATGAGCTGCAAAGCAAAGTCCAAACTGTCCCTTCGGCATGTAATAACAGGATCAATTCCTGACTTGAGCTGTGAAAGGGGCAGCATTCCCACGCTGACCACGCTCCATGGGCAGGGAGCAAGTCCCTTTTCAGAGCTCCATGGCCATGCGGACCTCACAAGGACTTTGCTCACGCTCCCACAGATACAACTTCAGGTTTAAGAGCTGACTGCACAACTGTTGCAAGCTGCTGAACCCGCTGGGCCCAAGAAGGCCTCCTGGGGTGGCGGGAAGCCCTGCTACCAAGACTGATTAATCCTTCAGAGCGAAGCAGTGGGGAAAGAAGAAAGCACCTTCTGAACGACAGCCAGCTCTCCATTCCAGGAGACACTGTTTCAACCCCTGCTAGGCCACAGGCTATTTCAGTCACATCATTTAATTTCCACTCATCCCTCAATACTCCGTATTAAGGAAGAGAGGGATTTTTTTCTTACCTTCTATGTGCATGGGGAAATGAAGGCCTGCCAGGCTGCAAGGACACCAGACTACCAAAACCTGTACCAAATAAACACCTAGCTAATGCTCTGCAGAGGCAACCCTTGGCTAAAGTGTTCCTTTCCCTTCCCTTAAAACCCATTACTCAGAAGTTGAGCTGGTGCACGCTGTTTATCAGCGGACCAAGGTCTGATCTTGTGAGGACTAAAGCAGCTGCGGTGCTTTATTTGGAATTACAGACATGAAACAAGTCTACCTCTAAGCCTAATCTGTTTCCAAACTGGAGGGTCAGTCTCCTTTCCATTTACTGCTGCTTTTATTTCCCAAGTTAGATCACATTTTCCCATTGTGTTTAGCAAAAATTAGGTAAGCAACAGGCTAAATGAGGGCAGCTGGTCCTCCCTGGAGCATGGAATGTCCTAAAACTTTAATACACAAAAATTACCACAGCACACAGCTATAATAAAAATTTAGAGTACAACACCTACAAAGGATCTGCCAAAAGCAAGCTCATTTAGCTTGACTGGACCTCTTACCCCCATTGTTTTTGTGGGATTTTGGCTTTTTTTTTTTTTGGTTCATTTTTTTTTTTTTTAAATAAATGTGGAAATCTGTTTTCAAAACCTAGCAGCTTGAGCCTTTGCGATACACAGATGACTTCCTCCAGGCATTCCCATACAAGTACAAAGACTAAACACTTGTTTTCTTTAACAGCAGCTGTGCAGTCTCCTACTTCTAGCAGATGTGGTTCTAGGAAAAATACTAAGCTTCTTTAAGATTCATAATAAAAATCAAGAAGCAGCAACACTAGACGGCTGCTTCAAAGACTAGCGTATCTTCAGTTGGAACTGTATCACCATTGAAATTTCTACCAAGTACTTGAAAAGTGACTAGACCCTACAAGATACTGTTAATAGCTATAATAAAATACCATGCATCAAAAAGCTTACTTCAGCACATGGACTTTATCTACACACTGTAGTGTCGCAAAGTGCGATACATTGACATTTCTGCTCCTTTCCTTGATGGGGGACTGAGCAGGAAGATACACCGACATTCCAAAATTTTCCATAAGAGGACATCCTGCGATAAATTTGTATGAGAACACCTCAAAAAACAGCTTACATATATTTTATCTCAATTAAAGCTCTCTCCTTTTACAAATTCAAATCCTGAAGTGAAAGTTACTTAAAATATATATACAAGGTAGATCTTTTTTTTTTAAAAAAAAAAAAAAGCAGAGTATGACTGCAGTATAGCTAATTGGAGAGCACAAAAGGCAGTTAGAAAAGTCTGGAAAGACTCTGTTCAGTACTTGTAAAATACTGCAAATATTAGGCCAAAAAGAAGAGACAGTTAGGCTAACCTCCTGAAATTTTATGATGTCCCATGAAAAGAAGGAAGATTAAGAGGAGATTTCTGGAAATTCAAAAAACAACTGCCTAATTCACTTTTTATTTATGGAAGTTAATTTAAGGAAAAAAGTTCTCCTTATTGAGTCAATAACCATTAATTTGGCAATCATGAGTGCACTTCCCAGTGCTGTTTGGAAACTGAGCTTGTAAATATAGAAAGGTCTCTCTAAATAACAGAAAAACAACTGATCTTTATACATAGGATATTTGGCTTTTCATTTATTCATCTACACATACAGATTCAGAAGTCTTCTGAACTCCTCAGGCTTCGTTATTTTTCTACTGATATTTCTGTAAGGACATGGGGATAGATAGCAACTGTGCTTTATACCATAGGAAAAATACCAAGAGGTGTTCAAAAAGGAAAAATCTTCCATTGAGAAGTGGACTTTGGGAACTTCATGGTATGCTGTGGCACTAACATCTGGCACTGCTTATTGATGCCCACACATGCAAGGGGAGAAAGTTTAGTTCTCTGTTTCAAATTAAAAGATAAAAAAGTATTGTTATAGACTCTTACCACAACAGGATTAGATCTTGAGCTGAGCTGAGGATAAACTCAGCTCCCCATGCAACTTTTACATCCCTGACCTAACCAGTGCCTGCAATCATGCAGCTCATCTGAGCATGGCTGCCATTTCTCCAACCTTTCATCCACACACAATATATGGAAAGCCAGTTTTTAATTCACAGTGTAATATATATATATATATATATATATATATATATATATGCAGGGTTGGCTGCATTTTCTAGAAACATTGCCACCATTTTAACGACAATCCAGCTGGAGTCCAAGATGATCCTGCAGCCCATTTTAGCTGGTGACTAAAACTCTGGAATAACACATTCTTGAGAGCTGCTCTGCTGTAGGGCTCAGTCATGCAGCATTTCTGTCTTTGGATGCTTTCTCACTTCACACAGTGCTCACAGCTCCTGGGAACTGACAGGAGTACTCAGCACCATGCAGAAGACAACCATTTAAGACTGTACCAAAGTTCTATTACAGTACAGCATTGAGGATGTCTCAGTCAAACCAAAAGTCACAGCAGTGACTGCTCGCATGATGCGGTCAGGACAAGACGACACACTGGAGGGTATTGATGTATCTAAACTCCAGCACTTATTTCTGGTATCAAATTAGGAGGCCAGGTTCTTTTAGTTGTCTGCATAGGTGATGGTAAGGGACAGAGGCTCTTCATGGTGCTTAAAACTCAGCTCCTGTGCCAGTGTTATCAGCTCCCAGAATTTTATCGTGAGCCTGAGAAGTATTTCTGAACATCTCTGTTCATTTAAAGCCAACAGCAATGTCCCAGACCCTGTGTTTCAGAAGAAAACTTTCAGAAAATTGTGTTGTACCTTTACCCCAAAGGCTCAAGAAGAGAAGGAATTTATAATTTTAAAAAAAATTTAAACAACCTCATGGATTTTCTTGGTGAAAGGAGGAGTGAGGGTGCTGACTCATGATCTTTTCTTTTTTAAATACTTGTGGCTGGCTCTACTACATAAATAAATCAATCCCCTAGCCACATAAGCTCCATTTTTCCAGTCACAGCTTATTGTTTTATTTATATTTTTCCCTCCATTGCAGACAAATCACTCCAGGGAGTTTTTAAACCCAGTAGTCTACTTTCTGAATGGAAACAATTAGTATAATTTGTGAGAGAGAAAGCAAACAACAGAGACTTACCCCATTTTTTGGGTAGGCTATCCAACCTAGATCCCCCATTACTGTGCGCGAGTCCAGTAAATTCACTGAAAATAAGAGAAAAAAGCTGTTAAGGAAGATGGATGAATTACAAACTTCAGTAAATATTTCAACACTTAGGCAGCTATGGTAAACAGGCTGTTTATAATTGACCAAGAAAGCTGCATTTTCGTAAAGCAGAATAACAATGCAGTAACTCCTCTAATAATGAGGTCATATGCTGAAAACAATTCTATGTATGCATTACTTTATTCCTTTGAGATCTGCCACTGAAACCAAGTTGGAAATGCACTCAACTTCTGTAAGATCCAGATACTTCATATTCTTAAGATATGATCTTTTGGGGGAATAAATACATAATAGACACTGTTTATATGTAAGACCTATAGTATATAGATATACACATACACTCAAATATCTATGCATGTCTATACATACATTTCTTCTAAAGTGGCATGTTTTTAGCATAATCAGGCCTTTAAGACAAAAATGAAACAAGAAACAACATGCAGAGTTTCCTGATTATCATTAATTCCATTTTTAAAGTGTTTTATGTGCAAGTATTACAGTATTACTGTTATCAGGAATCTATTATTTTCTCCCTCTTCCACATTTTTCCCCAAGTCTATGACAACTTCATTATAAGATAGCCAAAGGATCCCCCACCACCACCACCCCACACACAAAAATTCAGAGCAGCTTTAAGTCACATAAGCAATCAATGATTTACATTACACAGCAAAAAACTATTCCCAATTTTATGACTTTTTTTTCCCCTCATATTACCTGAATTACTGAGTAAAAATGTAAAGTAATTAAATCTACATATACCTAACTCAGCTAAGAAAAATTATAGCAGCTTCTGGTGATGAGCTTTCACCTCCTGTACCCAGGGTTTTAAATCTCCAATTTAAAAGCTTGTCTCTGAATCATCAGCTGTCATCCAAAATCCCTGGTAGGAACTTTCTTCTACTTTAAAAGCACACTTCCTTCTTTTTGGATTACAATACTCACTACTCACCATATACTTTTCTGTATAATGCCCCACTTTTTGTACTCATGTCCTTCCTGAAAAGGAAGCAATTTCTCTGGGTCTTCAATTCCTGATCTCCACTCTATGGGCTCTTTAAAAATCCCACTGAAAGTTTTCATGATTGGACTTTCAAGACTTTCCAGCCTGTGATGATCTAGCCCAAGAATTAGCTTGAAACAGGTGGAGGAAGCTTTGTGCTCACTCCTTTAGAAATATAACCATGTAGGTACTTAAAGATTGTTAGAGAAGAGAAAGAAACTGGTTTCATACACAAGTATAAAGGATGTATCACAACCTACGCCCCTAGTACTTGTATAAGGCGGGTTAGTTGTCTCTGCGCAGCCAAATACACCGGTGCAAACACCTCCATGGCATACAGACCCTTCCTTACACCAGCCCATGTCACCCTGCTGCAGGACACCACACATAAAATTAAAAATGCTGCCAACTACCTCAGATATCAGGATTACACTATTTACAGAAGCACAGTAAGAAACCCCAGTACACTGTACTCAAAGGCATGGGCCTTTAAAATCTTAAGGATTATTTGAATATTTAAAAAACAAATGAATATTAAACAACATGGTTTGAAAAAACAAAATTCTCTGAGTCAGTTTCATCTTAATTTTACTGTACTGAAGGCTGACTACTGTAGTCCCTTGTACACAAAACCAGCCCAAAACACGAAAAATACAATGCTGAGTAGGAAAAAAAAAAAAAAAAAAAAAAAAAAAAAAAATCAGTTCTCAGCTCCAGCATCAAACACTTATTTTAAAGATTTGTCTATCTGGATATTTTCACAATGTGTGCAAGTATTAATGCAGGACACTAAGGCATATAGATGTTCTGCCTGGTCAAGTATATTTTTGTGATGAGAAAAAACATTTGGCAGCTCAGTTTTCATGCCTGGATTGCCTTCTCCTGCCAAAACAGAAAACAGTTAGGAGCTGGCAGTGCTACTAAACTACAGGACATTTGGTAAAAGCAATACTCAGACTACGCTGAACTATATTCACAGTAAGTAAACATACAATTAGGTGGGCTTTCCACCCCACAGTCTAAGCAAAATTAAAGTATTGCTATCATCTACCACTAGATATGTCACACAGTGATGGCCAACCTTTTCCTGCTGAAGTCTTCAGGTAAAATGCTCATTAATTTCTCCTGCTCCAGCTGAAGTCAAGCACTAGTACCCCGAACTACACTGCATTTTCTTTTTATGGGACAAAAGAGTGATCTTAAAATATTCTTCAAAATAGGACACACATAAATAACATGCCCCATATTATAACTGTATACTGTTTTAAAAAGCAAGAGACAGGAGTGCCATTGCCAAAATGGCAGATTTACTAAAATTCCTTCTGTTACAACCATTGTAATTAAACTGCGCAGAACAGTATATTCCTGTCCTAAATTGCAATGGATGCAAAACAAGTATTGATCTACATTGTACAACTTAATTAAAAGTTGTCCTGGAGATGCTACTAATGAATGTAATTAGATGGCGTGTTTGATGCCACAAACTTCTTTGTGACATGCTAATTAAAGAAAAAAGCAGAAAAAGTGCTTTTATTCGAACATCAGATCATAAAAAGAGCATGATACAACTAAATATTGTATTATCTTTCTATCAACGACAATTTTAAAATTGCTGTTATTAACTTCAATTTCAAAATAATTTTCAGCATATGAAAAGATAATACAACCCATTCAACTCTAACTCAAGTCAGTGGGAATTTTCCTACCGGTGAGTCAGGCAGCAGAGCTGAATACTAAATCTCCAGTGAGAAGACACCCAATTCCTCCCCATTTTCAATAGAACTTCTGCATAGAGCAAAATAAATAGGAGTGGATGGGATACACCTTTTGAGAGGCGCTTCACAGCAACCCAAAATTCACATGCCAGGAAGACAAAAAGCAACAAGTGACTTTAGGGTGGTCCCCCTGTGCCTGGAGGGGCTCCCAGCACTGCTCAGCCAGCTCTGAGGGGCTGCTAAGGCACAGCAGGCTCTCTGGTTGCCCCATGGACCTCTGCTTTCACAGTATGTCTTCTAAAATACCATCAATCTGCACTAAGGAATATATTTAGCCAACAGTTATTCTAAACTGCCTGCAAGGACTGAAATGTTTTGCTTTGAGAATCCCCAAAATTCTGGTATAAACACAAATTACCACTGCTCCATCCAGATACAAGTATCTGCATTTTCCCCATCAGCACCCTACCCAGCCCTTTCCAGTACACCTGTCCTTTACTTGCATCATTGCCAGGTCCCAACCCCACCCCAATTCAGCCTCGAACCAGGCCAGAGCCCCAGTATGCCCTCTCCAAGGGGGTGGCTCCTTCAGTGGCCCAGCTGCAAGAGGTCCCCATGAAGGGTGACAGTTCCAACACTTTCAGGATGCTCTCTCAGGCAGCCTTCCCACCCTGCACTGCCGGAGAGGCCGCCAGTACACTGTCCCACTACGCAAGTTCTTACAGTCTCAGCACCACCTCTCTTCCCACCACCTTCCAGCCTGGCAAGAACGTTATTTTTGCTGAAATGGCTTTCATCAAAGAATGGCAGACTAGCCAGGTTGGGAAAGAAACAGTGGGAAAACAGCAGGTAAGTAGGTACCTAAAAAACAGAGGAAATAATTTTAGCAGAGACTTTATAGAAAGGCTGCCATCATCCCAAACTGATGCTTCCATAACTCATCACATGGCTACTTGGGAAGAGATTAAGATTTTTTTTTTTTTTGCACCTGAATAAAAACCCCTGAAACTGTCTTTGCTTTGACCCACAGCAAGAAAGAGACCAGAGGTCTTCAGAGCAGAACCAGTTCCTTCCCATCCAACCGGTCACAACCATCAGTATACATTTGGCCATGGCTCTCTAATAACCAACTAACCCAAACACTCAGGTCACTGAAGGAGGTAATTCAGGAAAAGCTCCAGCTACATGCTTAAGGCTTCCATGCTTCAAGAGGTCTACAGCCAGCTCCTGTATAGCCTGGGACTGCTGGACTAGCCCCAACTCTGTAGACACTCCACAGGCATAACCCAGAGCTGAACTCAGCTGCATTTGGGATGCAGGAGAGCTTACCCCACTGAAGAAATCTCTCCAGAAACTGCTAGCAACTCTGATTGGCCCATAATCTTAAAAGCCTCCAAAATAACAGAACTCATTTATTCCCACTTCCTTTCTCCTTCAGCACCAGCTAGCTATGTCTCAAGCAAGAAGCCTCAGAACCCATAAACACACACTTAGCACCTGTATCTTTGCCAGAAAACTTAGAAGAGGCACATAGATACATTCAAAAATGTTTTCTGCTCATCTCCACCATCAGTGCATCCATCCCACAAGCCCTAATTATTTCTAATGCTCAGTCAAGGGGAACACAAAACCGCACAGATCTATATCATCATTAACTTCCATGCCTTCAGGGTAGGATAAATGATGATTAAGTCTAAAGTCATACCACAGCTTTTTTTTTTTTTTTTTTTTTTTTAATACAGAATAATAGCCTGGGGAATTTGCATACACTCTTGTTCTCAGACAGGCTGGTTACTAAAGGTGAGCAATCAAGTTCGAATAAAACCAGAAATGATCTAAACCTTTGCCCTGAAACATAGCTGGTGAATTAACAGTGCTTCTTCACTCAGGAATCTGACAGGGAGACTAGGTATGGCTTTTTACTGAAGTGTCCCTGTCACATTCATACAGCTGGCATTTAGAAGCTTCACCATGGCTACACAGGGACTGTGGCTGGAAGGAAGCACAAGAAATGTCAGGGCTGATGGCATTCAACGTTGACCTAAACCAACATTGCTGTCCACACAGCTGAGCACCCCATCTGACACAGCCACCTAAAACAGTGCCACGTGGCAGCATTAGCATGCCCAGGCAAAAGCAGGACAGGTCTGTCACGATGGTACAATGCCTGACGTAGAAGCCATGAATTTTTTTGGTCACACCACTGAAGCAAGAGGGCTCCTCTGGCTCTGGTCTGGAACAGAATCAGCTGCAGCAGTTTCATTCTCTTCACTCCAATTTCAAACGGTAAAAAAACAAGCTGAAAAAACCCAGAAGTCCCCCACCAACACACTAAAACACTGAGCACTTCTGATCCTACCAGCCACACATTCCCCTGCCATTCTGGCGTCCAACAGTCTTCCAGAAAAACCTTCGTTACTCACAGCAGGGCAAAGTCTCTGCAGGCACACAAAAAGACTGAGCTTTTCTGGGATGGCATGGTCTTTGAGCTGATTTCCAATGGATCCTTATACACCAGAGTAGTCCTGCTCTTCTGTAGCATCATATGCAAGCTAAGGCTTACCACAGGGCACACTCTACCAAAGTTTATCCTGAAAAATCATTCTGGAACAGGAAAAATGGGCAGGATAGCAAAAGCTGATGGAGTTTATGTCACAAAGCTGTAAAGCCATAAGAATTTTTTTTTATTTCACTGAAATACACCTAAAGCATGAGGAAAAGAACATCCTCTTTGACCAAATCAGTGCCCCATAACTACAGCTTCCACCACAAAACAAACAGCAAAAACCTTCCTTAAATCCTGCATAACTATTTCAAAACATCACACAATTTCTGAAGTAGCACATTTTTAAACAATAACATTTGAATCAAATGTTTTGTTTTAAACAACTGAAACAAAACTCCACTTTAATACATTTGTTACAAACTGACCACGAATCTGAACATTGTTTTGGGTAGCCTGAATCCGAACTCCCGTATGAAAAAAAAGTGTGAATCAAGTGCTCCTACATCCTCCCCAAGGCTCCCGCTGCAGCTCCTGGCCCCCTGTGCACAGCACTCCGCAGCACACAGCCACCCACAGAAAGGTCGGAGCTACACCGGGGTAGACCCAGCTCTGACACAACGCTCACAGCTTGAGGGAGCAACTACATTTAAAGTACTTGTGAGAAACCCCTCGTGGGAATACTCACACACTGCCAATTAAGCATGAAGTGAAACCCTCTGCTGGAGGGGGGTCAAGGTGCATGACAAGATGCAACAGCAGCACTTTGCACGGAACCCTCATCGGGAGGTCTCCTGAATAGCATCACAAGCTTTCCACCAAGCTTCATATGTCTCTGCTCTCCTCCTCTTTCCCTCTGCCCAAGGCAGGGGGTACAGCTGACGAGCACATCATCATTAACAGAGCTGGCTTCTCCTTACACTGCATACCTCCCCGTCCTTCCTCCTGCACTCCCGGAGTTCACAGCACTACCAAGACATACTGACTGCAGAGAACCCTTCATCATCATGAGTCAAAGTTTTCCTGCTTTATAAATCTTCACTGGTTTTATTGCAGTATTGTTACCATTCATTTTCCAACTGTTTTCCCTGTTGTGCCAAGTATTTCTTCAAAAATTATAAATCCAAGGCACTTGAACAAGTGACAGTCAAAAGCAATCCAAGAAAGCAAAAACAAATGAAAAAAAATAAACTCTTGAAAGAAATCAAAGTCATCAGGGAGCAGATGTTTTGAATGAATTAGCTATACTGATTTTGGGACAAAACACACACAGACAAGTAGCTTGGAAACATTTCCATTGGTGGAAATGAGATACAGCAGAGTGCAAGCTGTAGCAGTACCTATTATTTATAGCCCACTGGAGGAAAAAAAATATACACTACTTAATGAACTCACAAACTAATATTAACTGCAGATTTATATTTTATTATATTGGCTTCATTCTGCTCCAAGTTTTCTCATTATTCCCTTTTATAGCAAGAGCCAAAATGCTAGAATCTGTATCACAGTTTCATAGGTTTTTAAGGCCAGATGGACAACTGCAATCATAACATCAACCAGAGGACTTTACCCAGTAATTTCTGTGTTACATCTGTAATTTCTCTGAACACACAGTTTACAAGGGGTGTGATATTGCCCTTTAACAAAGTCCTTTGGGGCAGCTGCATTTTCTCCCTGCAGGCACATCACCACAGCACCAGGGAGTGAGACCCAAAGCTCACTTCGATAACCAGAACCACTAAAACAAATAGGCAACTGCAGATTTCTTCCTTACAAGGACTTGCACTCAAGAAGCAGTTGTCTGGTCTTCTCACCATACATAATTTAAGCAGAAGTGGTCAGGAGATTATTAGTTTGACACCAAAGTGTCTGTAAACTTAAAAACTCCAGTATGGTTTGCCTTTTTTTTTTTTTTTTTTTTTTTTTTTTTTAAATGGTAAACACTCTCATTCCCACCAAAATCACCATTTAATTGAAAAGGATTTATTCACTGAGAAGTAAGTAAGTAAAATGCTTCCAGCCCCACTCATAAGATCCACTGGAAACAATGTTGCACCAACACAATAGCAGATCTCCAAGCTGACAGCAGCACAAATGTTTTGGGGGAAGCCATCTGGGCAAGTATCACCCTCCCATTAAGAATGAAAAAGAAGCTTCCACTGAAGGCAAGATACAACCAGCACCTGCAACCGCCAACCTGACAACCAGCCTATGGGGAGAAAAAAAATACCGGTGCTGCCTGCAGACCCCGGGTCTCCAACCAGTGCCAAGTCACCTGCAAGATGTTGAAGGAGGCAGTTTCTTCACGACCCCTACTTAAAGCAAGCACTTTATTAAGCACACACAAAGCCAAGCCCTAAAATCCCAACAGCTTCCCAATGCACTCAAAACACCTGCTTGCAGTGCTGAGATTAAATCTCACCTTCTTCCCTATATCAGAGCACTGCCAACTAAAATCAGTAGGATCTACATTCCTAAAAGGTATCCTAAAAGACATGGAGATCAAATACGGTTATGCATATAGCTCAACTCAACAAAAGAAAAGAAACTTGGCACAGACACATACAGAATATCAAGGCTGTCAGCTTCCACTACCACTGGACTTGCAAGACCTCAGTGTCCAGCACCAATAAAGCCTTCCTGTTGACAATAATGACCACTCTGCTGCCACTGAGCTCACTCAAGTAGAAAAAAAACGGAACTGACATAATGCTTAGATAGCATTCAGAAGCAAAAATATGTTTTAAGATGATCTAGTGGCTTTTCAGAGGATTTGACAGTTTATCCCTTCTATTTCTGTTGAGGGAAGGGGGTGGAGGTTGCTAGTGGGAACAGCACATTGCCAGCACATTTTAGGAAGAAACTGCATGTGAACATTAGTAAAGCAAAAGATGGATAAACCAAAATGTCTGGGTTTTTTGAAGAAATTAACTGAAAGGCAAGTATGCAGATAATTTCCCCAAGCAGTTTCACTGTTTTGGGACATGCAAAACAGTTAAAGTTATAAAGTCCACCCAGAAACATCATGAAATGCACATTACTGATGCTGAATAATTAATTGCCTCCCAGGTGTTTCTCCATCCCCAGAGAATTACAAAGTTCAAACTGGTTGTTCTGATCTCTTTTTCTCCATGCACATCCCCAAGGCACAGTTTGCTCAGGAGCACTGCCAGCTGATCCCCCCAATGATGCTCAGGAGCTTGCCAGGGGCAAGACAAGGGTCAGGAGTCACCTCCTCCCTCAGGGCTGCCAGACCAGCTCTTGCAGGTATTCCCCCATCTGCTGTGACAGTACTTGCTATATCACCATCTCCAGAAAGCATCTCTCATCCTTCCAGCTAGCGGTCACCTGAGTAGCTCTACCTGGGTCAAAGTCCTCCTAACATATCTCTTGCACAACTCAAATACCACAAAAGAGGGAGAGGAGTGTGTTTCTCACTACCAACACCTCCAGTGAGACAGTCACAGCATGTACTGAATGCTCCCATGGCAATGATTCTGGCCGAAAGCATTTTTGGCCCTCTTTACAAAGCAGGAAGGCGGTGAACACATGCAGAGTCCAGGGCAGCCTGCAGGTCCCAGCACCCTTGTTCACAGCAGGCAATGTGCTACTGGACCTCTGCAAACAGCCACCCATCACCTCCCAAACCTAGAAGTGCTGCGAATCACAGTGCTTCCATCTCCTACCGACTGTCCCCTCTGAACTAGCTTCCTTGCAGAAAACAGGAATAATTGCATTCTACCTCCAAGAAGATAAGCACATTAAACCTTCGGAGAGGCTCAGATACTGCACTGACCAAAGCCTTAGCAAATACCGAAACTGAGACTGTAAGAGATATAATAGGTCAGAGAGACAAGTAAAAGGGTAACAAATCCCTAGAGAGACCTAAGCTACCGAAGGCCAGTGCTCAAGTTTGCCAATACAGCTGTCTGTGAAAGCCACTGGGGCAGCAAACACTTTCACCTCAGCAAAACCTGTCACCTCCACATCCAGCCTGCCGCAGAGCAGTGACGGACAGGCATGATGTGAACACAGAGGAATATCCATCTCTCCGTTCTGCCTGTGCCAAAAAACAGGGACATCTTAAGAACAAAATATATTTTCAAAGGAAAAATGGATTCTCTACTAGCTTTTGAAATACACAGCAATTTTTCCCAGAGATCAAAGAAAATTAGTTTAGTAAAGAGTAAGCTATAAAAGAAATTGCTCATTCCAATGCAATCATTAACGCAGTATTTCTGCAACATTCCCTGAGTAAAGAAAAATACCTAGCTCAGGTCCATCCTGGATGAAATGAGGCCCCATGTCTCACCAACACTTATGGTCAGTGAGAAAGGTGCACTTCTGACAGATAGTTCAATTCTGTGTTTACATGTTTTACTATAAGCACAAAATTATTTAAAAAAAAAAATCTTCCTAATGGACAGAAGGCTGAGTATCTGCCGAAGAGCTTCACTGAATACTCTTTCCTCCATAGAAGTGAGCACTTAACTAAGAAATTCAGTGCTTCTGCAAAACAACCAATCTGTGTCCATTTAGGTTTTTTACATCTCATTTTGCCCTCAAACCAAACACAGATTTAGATTTATTTCCTAAAGAGGAAGTGAGAAGAATAAGAAAATTTGCCAAAAAAGTTTGGGTTTTTTTTCTTTTTATTTTGGGGCAGGGTCTTACTTCCCTGACATCCCTGAGCCATGTTTAAAGCTCATCTATTCATGAATATACATACCTGCATGCTTACAGAACAAACCACTGAAAACATAGCTCCAAGTCAGAAAGACTGAGGGGGATCTAAGACCCTAAAGCCAACAGGGTCCAACATCATCGTTCAGCTAAGCAATCTCAGCTGGACTTTCCTGGGTCAAGGGCTCTGTGCACACTCAGCATGTGCTGGAAACAAAGATTCCTGCAGAAGCAGCACAGAAATCCTCAGAACAATAAAGAGATCAGAGAGCAAGGAACCCCAGAATAAACTGTCTCAGCTTTGCAATTTCTGCCAGACTTTACAAAATCCTGCTCCCACCTTCCCTCCCAGAGCCTGCTACAAAACACTTTGTATTTTAGTGCAAAGAATATGGCACTTTATGGGCAAGATTGTTTTCTGAACAGAAAGAAAGCAGCAGACATGGAGATGGACCGTATACTGGAGCTAAAAAGTGAGGTAACAGTGGGAGAGCCAACAATGGAGGGTGAAGAAGCTGCCCCAGACAAGCCCACTAACTCTTCCCTTTCTCCCACAGTACCTGTCAGTTTACTCATGTGTAAATTGATGTGCAAATAGCTGCTTCTTTATACATCAAATTATAGTATTGTAAATATTGATACCATAAGCAGTCTGTCAGTGATTCTGTTTAAGACAGTTTGTCTGTTTTCCACTATTTATTACAATTTTTAAGATAAGCTTCAAAAGGAAACAGGTAATAACTTGGAGTCAATCTTTGCTATTGTTTATTTCCCTCTTTTAAAACATGTGTCATTAGGCAGCAATGCTTGTAGTCATATACTTAAAAGTGCTGCGTTTCAAATGTTGTTTTACTGTCAAAAGGATAGCAGTTTCCATTTTAAAGCCATAATTGAGTCATTCTAAACCTCTTGAAAAGCCATACATCACACATCAGACTGATCCCAAAAAGACCATTATACATGAGCTGTCCTTCCTCATACCAGTAATTCCATTGCAGTAAATTTAAAAGTTAATGGGATTAGTCCTGTGAGTAAAATAAACACAGGGCACTGAGGCTACACTCTGCTATCATGGAAAGCACACAGGTAACCATTTCAATACATGAAATAAAGAACAGATGACTCCTCAAAGCCTCCCTACAAAGCACTGTGAGCAGACTGAAATGTGTCCAAATGTACCTGTTCTGCATGCATCAGGTATGTGCATACTGGCAGTACTTACTACCTACAGAATTACACAAAATGCAATAGCTGTGAGAATGCATGACATACAAAGCCAAGCTACTAAGAGCAACCTAATAAGCAAAATGTTCTGATCGTGTGTATTTTTATCCAAAGCATTAGACTAATTGAAATACATTGATATGAAAATTAAGACTATTTTCACACCTGCTTCTAACTAAACATACAAAAAAAACCTCCTTGAAAAAGACTTCATTCACTGATTGAAGATAAACATTGTGATGTTATACCTAAATATGCATTTACCCAGTGTGCCATGACACAAATTATATGTCAGTATGAAACAACACACACACACACAAGTCAACACACTGAGAACAGGTAAACTCATTCCAGGTTCTGGCATGAATAACGTGCAAATTACAGCCTTCTTTTATTTTTGCCTGCACCAGACCCACCCCTTTAATTGTGCTCATTTACCCATCCATTCAAATTAAAAATGATACATTAAGATAACTCAAGCTTCAAAAAGCCCTGGAAGAATTAAGAGGAAGAGGACCAAATGCAGGAGTTTAACTAAAGAATATCCTTCTAGCCTTAAATGCAATGCATTACAAAGTCAGGACTCATTTTGTCTTTCTCACCTCTGTCTACTAAGTCAATGTCGTTATTTCAAACTTCTTTTGATTTGCTTAACAACGTACTTTGTTGTTATGGCACTGCCTCATCAGCACTTACTACCGCTAAAAGGTCCTAAAATTAAATATACTTTGTATTTAATGACAACAGCGCAAGGATGTTGTGGAGTTACTTTGTTACAAGCAATCAGAGGTAATGTACTCCATTCTTTTAAGAATTTGCCCTCATGACACTTTTTAAGGTCACCTGGGTGACCTCCAAATGAGATCAGCAAACCAGTCCAAATCCACAGGTGATGAGTAACAGATCATGAAGTTCAGGGTGGAGAAGGGGTCTCTAAACAACTCTTTCGTTCATTCTGTGTTTTATATAAATAATTTATATAAACCACTTCCCAAACCCGAGTACTTACAACAGAGAGATTTAAAACCCATGCATTTTCAAGCGAAAGGAGGTGCAAGAAGCCCAGCCACATACTGCAAGGCTGCCTCTCGTACTCTATGACCATAGGGAATGCGTTTTAAAGTAATAATGCACTTCTGAAACAGCAGCACTTCAAAATTATGTAATATTTTCAGTGTACTCTTTGGAATATTTTCTTTGTGAACAATTTCTGAATTTGTAAAAGTAGTCAAAGGAAAGAAGGAAATATCTGGTTCTAATCAATGAACTCTGCTAAAGGGTTAATAGTAAGGGCTAAACAATACTTGAAAATGCATGAAATAGCATTAAGCCTCCATCCTTCACTACATGTTTTGCTTTTAATAGATAAACTGAGAAAAGGTGATTGAAATAAAAACCTGGTTTATTTCCCTATTATAGGATAATCTGGAAAAAAAAAAAAAATCTGTTTTCCCAATGTATATCTTTCAATCCATAACCGGAGATATCTATAAAGGTGACCAGTTTTTATGAAACAGGGTTGGCACTCGATACTTGCCCATAAAAATGGCAGGAGCTTCTGAAACTATGTCCCTGCAAAAAGCTATTTCCAAGCTAAGGAACCCAAACACTGAATTTATTTATTTTCCTCTCCAAATCTTAATCTAGATTTTTTAAAGCATTTTCCCTTAAGTGTCCCTCCGCTAGAGGGTAAAACAGAAAATCATGCACTGTGAATTATTAACTGCATATATCTTGTCCTATAAAGTTACTGTGTATTACAGTAAGAAGAAACAAAAAAAATGCGATGCAGGGTTAAAAAAGTAATTATGAGAATTTGTCATCCTCTGTGCAACTACATACGTGTTACATACCTATGCAGCACAGGGTATCAGCTAGTTGTTTAACCATGGTGAGTAGGATGATGAAAAAAAACAAAAACAAAACAAAACAACAAAAACAAACAAAACAAACAAAAACAAACAAACAAACAAACAAAAAAAAAAAAAAAAAGAAAAACCAATAGCACCAACTTTTGAAAATTTTATTCACAGGTCTAAAATGGCTACGTCCATCCAAGCAAAAGTAAAGTTCCCAACCAGCTGAATATGCCAACTAACCCCAGGGGAGGACCTCTCTCACCAGGGCCCAGAAGCAGCCAAACCGAACTTCTCAAACCCAAACCGGTGACAAGTGTCAGCGGCACAGGGGTGGGCAGGGGGGCTCCAGCACCCGAGGGTTCCTCCCGAATTAGGCTTCAGGGACCGCAGGGCGAGCTGCTCCCAGAAGCGGAGCTGTGCAAGCAGACACGCTGCGAGAAGCACTTGTCAAATAATGCTTGTTTACAAATAAATCTCCCAGCAGCGAAGAACAGCGGTTATCGAATAAGTTCAGGTCCGCAGTCAGACCCCTCCTACCAGCAGTCTTTTAGCTTCGCACTTACTGAAGAGACAGAAATTAGAGAACCGCAGTCAGAAAAGTAGGGGGAGAGACCATGAGGCAAGTGCTCACGCTGCTCGTCGTTGCTGTAATATTTCCTTCCAACCCCCCCTGTAAAGATGCCACTAAACCCATTTGCCAGGCAGCTTCGTGAATCCTCTCCAGTACTGTCCCCTGTCGTGCAGAAGCCCTATTCTGCAGCCGCCTGTCCATGCAGAGACACCTCTACGCCCGGCGAACGGGCCCGTTGACTCCGGCAGCACCATCTATCCACGTTTCCCAAGAAGGGGCGAGGTGGACCGAGACGGGGCTAGGAGCAGCCCCGGCCTGACGCCACGGTGCCGGGCGGCGCGTCCCTCCCGAGCGGCCGCCGAAGCCCTTCGGAAGCGGCTGCGTCGCTCCCACGGGTGAAAGCACCCGAAACCGCACGGGGGCAGAAGGATCGGGCCCACCCTTATCTAACCAAGGCAAAGCCAAAGCCGCTTCCACCAGCCCCCAAGCCAATACACTTTCTGAACATCTGATACCTTCACGCACAGAAGAGCAGTATTTTCCCCTTCCTCTGCACTTTTTTTTTTTTTTTAATCTGCGACTCACATTAATCTCGCTCTCCAAAATAAATTACAGCTAGCTAGCTACCTCAGGCCACATCTTTGAAATTCTGGTACGGTTTTCCTTCACCAACCCCTGCATACCTCCTCCCTCTAAAGGAGTTTCACAAATAATTACGGTGCATCACGAAGCCAGCCTGCTACGAGCCGCCGGCATCCCCTTCAGATGCTGAACTTCTCTCCACCCATTTCTTTCACATTACAGCCTGCCCGCGGATCCAATAATAATAATAAAAAGCCCCGAGAAGCTCACACACTACTTATAGGAGAAAAAAAAAAAAAAAGGAAAAAAAAAAAAATAAAACAGTCCCGTATGAAAGCCTGGAAGTACCCTGCTAGACAAGAAGCGCGGGCACATGTTTTTTGGCTATTGGCCTCACAGAGATTAAAGGTACAAAAAAAAAAAATCCGTCCCCAGCGGCCGCGCTCCGCTGCGATGCGGGTTAAATACCAGCACCTCCATCGCTTCCCCTCCTTTTTATATATATGTATGTTAAGCCACGAAGTAAGCGCACTGCGGCCAGCGCTTGCGGGGCTCCCCAGCGCGCCCCGGCCCCGCCGTGACACCCCACGACCCCGTGCAAACTCCCCCCCGCCTACAAAACCCTGCGCTTACAACCGCGCTACCCGCCCCGCGCGAAGCCCCAGCCAACCCACCCGCGGGAATGCACCTGTGCAACTCCCCTGCTGCAAACCGCTAGGAAACACAGCCGTGCAAACCCACTCGTGCAGAGGCACCTATGCAACACACGCACCCCCTCTCCCCCCCCCCCCCAAAAAAAAAAAAAACAACAACAATAACAAAAAAAAAGAAAACAAAACCAAACAACAAGAAGACTCACTGCAAAACGCGCCCGCGCCAGGGCATCTGTGCAAACCCACTCGTGTAAGCCTGCCCGCGCCCGGCGGCAGCGCTGCCTCCCCGCTCCCGACCCGGGGGGCGCACAGCGGCCGCTGCCGCCTCCCTTCCCCGGGACAACCCCCCCCCCCCCCCAGCCCCACCGGCCGCTGTCGCCCGCTTACCCCGGTCAGAGCCCCCCTTCACCTCCCCCCCCCCCCCCCCCCCAAAAAAAAAAAAATGTTCCAAAATCGAGTCGGATAAGCCCGAAGCGGCGCACTGCCGGGCTGCGCGCCCCCCCCCCATCCTCGGCGAGCGCTGCCCCGACGGCCCAGCCGCCCCCTCCCCGCTCACCCTCGCTGCCGGGGCTGGCGAGCAGGCTCCGGAGCGCAGCGCACAGCAGCAGCGGCAGGAAGCACGTCCAACCGGGAGCCGGCGCCCCGGCGCGGCCGGCCCAGCCGCCGGCGCCCCGCGGCCCCATCCCGCCGCCCCTCAGCGCATGGAGGAGGAGGAGGAGGAGGCGGCGGCGGCGGCGGCTCCCCCCCGGGCGCTGCCCGCTCGGGTCGGCTCGGGACGGGACGGGGCGGGCTGGCAGCGATGCTCGGCTCCGCTCCCGTCCAGCCGCCGACGCGACTGGGGAGCCGGGGGGCGGGGATGGGGGAGGTGGCCCCGCGCCGCCGCGGAGACGCCCCCGACGGGGCGGACCCGCCGCCGCCGCCGCCGCCATCCCACGCGGGGCACGGCGCCCGCCGCGGCTCGGGGCGCCCCGGGGCGTAGCGGGGACCGCGCCTAAAATGGCCGCCCGGCGGGAATCACCGGCCCCCTCCGCGGGCGGCAGCGCTGTCCCGGCGGGGCGGCCCGCGGGAGCCCGCTGAGGGGGGACGGGGAGCCCCAGAGGCGACGGGGAGCCGCCGCGGGCGACGGGCCCGGTAACGACAGCACCCCCCAAGAACCGGGGAAACCACGATGTCTCAGGGTGGGCAAAAGCCCGAGGGAAAGGCTCGTCTGCGGCCAGGAAAGCCAAGATGCCAGAAACTCCGTGATGGAGCCACGGGAACGATGATTTTCAAGGTGTGTTTTACCTCAGGTCGCCAGCAGAGCACAGCTGTGAATCCAGCACCGACAAATAGTTTCATACAAGTTCTCACTGAGGTTTACTTACCCCACTTCATCTTCCCTCCCCCCCCCCAAAAAAACCCAAACAAACAAAAAAAAAATCCCCAAAGTATCAGAAATTAATTCTTGGGGGTTTAGTCACCCACATCAGTTCCTCCCCTGAGTAGACTACCTCAAGATAATCAAATAAAGACAAAACCCCAGCTTTGCAGGTGCACAAACAGCAAGTCAACATTGGCAAAATCCCTTCTCGCCTAATGCTGCCTTCTCTGTTTGACCTCACTGCTAAGATTTTGGCCAGTTCATTAATATTATCAAAGTAGTAACTGGAGGTTGAGCACTTACAAAAGGCTCTCTCTCCAGGGGGCAAGGCTCAGGACCAGGGCTCCAAACAAATTGCAAGTAAATTACAAAATACCCAAAGCTAGTTTTAAGAGGACAAGTAGTCTTCAACCAGAGAATGGTAGGTAACACAGCCCTGTATACCACCATTGCTTATTTTTTATTCATAAGTAGCTGGACAGTCTGTTTCTCTGTGCCCTTGCACCATATACAAACCTCAGCTACTGTCAAAATATAGACATAGTGCTGAGCTTTACACGCATATTATTTTCAAAAGCGTTTGCTCCTTTTGCAAGAGGATTTTCTACCTCGAGCTATCCAACATTTTTACTGCCACCAGGAGGACAAGAAAGAGGCTTTGCTTTACAACATGAGGCACATCAGTAAAGTTGCCAGCCAAATGAAAAGCATGGCATTCATCTGTTTACAGCAACACATCAGATCTTCACTATTCAAATATCCTACTAGTCTGTAGTTCTAAAGGCACTGAGGTTTGCCATCAGACCACCCCTGCATAAAGCTGCATGGCCAGATCCTCAGCTGGGATAAATCACAGCTGAGAACATCTCACCCCAACTTTGCACCCAGTTTAGGATGGGAGTAACACCATGCAGTATACTCATTTCTAGGCATTTGCCACCTGTAGAAGCAGTCATAAGTTTTGCCACCCCAAAATCAGGGAACTGAAGGAAAACATCATCAGAAACAGCACCTTGCTGGCGTAGTTAAAAGGATCAGGTGGAAAAAAACATAAAATGCCAAGCTGGATGGGAGGCTCCACTGGCCGAGGGGCAAGACTGCTGTAGCTAGACAAGTCTCTCATCACAATCTCATGTCAAACTGTTTGCTCCCGATTTTCAGCTGCTATTTGACAGTCATTAACCACTGTTTGGACTGCCAGGCTTATAATTTAGAGGCATTTCAGATGATATGTTAGTGACATCTTAATTTTCTAGGAAACACTGAAATGATCATCATATGATTCATAAGCTGTTTAAGAATAGCCACCATGCTCTAGGAGTCATCCTAACAGCCTTTTTTTCCCCACAGGAAATCAGCTCTTATTCCAAGACATTTGGTTTGTTCTCCACCCTGACTGTGGCACAGGAAGGGTTGTCCCAGCCTCATCTCCCAGGACATCACTGAGTACTTATAAAAATCTAAAAGCAGCCTTATAAAAGGGTTATTGCCTTATCCTCAAATGGAGGGTATTGGAACTTTATGCACTGTCTAGTGGATCATATTTGCTAGGGGCTCAGTCTTCTCCAGGTCTCCTCTTGGTTTTGCCACCGATTTTATCGGTAATCTGCAGCAGGCAATTCTCTCCTGCCTTTTGCCTCACCAGTACACCCAGTGCACTTAGAGAGGACAGAAATAAAGTGCTACAGCATTCCTGGTAGCCTTGACGGGTAATCAGAGAGAATCTGGACAATCTGATGGGATTCATTCCTATCTCTCAAAGAATGTATCTTCTGTTGCTTTGAGTAAATTCACTGTAAAAATCACAAGCTGTGGGTTGCAAACTGTTCAGGAACCTAAACCATCTCAGGCTCATGCCATTTCTCCCCATATCCAGCCTATATTTTCTGTTAGTTTCAAATTTTTCTTCCTGCATCACATTAATTAATTCTGCCCCTTACATTTATGCCTTTTCAACTATGCAAACAGTATTCCCTCTTAATCATTGCTCAGTCAAGGTCTGTATTTCATCCTTTATATCTTTTTTGCATGAGTCATTCTTATAGAGTGTTATTAGTACCGTTATACTCCAAACTCCCTCCAGTTTTCCCAACAACTCCCTCATAACATTCTGCCCAGAAGTATAATCATACTAAAGCCATTAAAAGCAAATATCTCTGAAATACTTTTGCATATAGTGTCTGAAACTGACATGACAGCTTTGCCCCACATAACCTGCCACTTCATATCTAACCTGCTGTCAGCTATTACACATATTTTAAAATATTTATTAAGCCAGACATCTTTTGAGTTAGTGCGTTTCAGATTATTTCACTTTGATATGCAAAAGCTCATTTTTCCAAGTTTAATTTAATTTCTGCCCCATGTATGTAGTTCCCTTCATATAATTTCTGTGTTCTGACTGGCTTCTAATTCTGCATTGCCAATTCATTTCATTAGCATGCTGTTTTTCCTATCATCAACAGGATAAACGATAAAAGAGTCTATCCTATCCTTCAGGTTATTTCAAGAACCAAAAACTGTCAACCAAATCTGTTTCCTGTATCATTACCCTTTACTAGAATGTAAGGGCATAATACTTACTGCAACTCCGTATTCAGTAGGGCCACCATCTGAAAAAAAGATTCAATTTCATACTTTAAATTTAAGTGTAAACAATCCCACTAGAGCCCTGTCTATGTTGCATTAATGGAATAGAAGCCACACTGTAATGCAACAAACTGTTTAATTAGTTAGACATATAAGCATTTCCATTTTCCTTTGAAAAGTCCTTTTCTTTCAAAAGAATCAGGGAAGGTGACACCTTTAAGGAATACTGTCATGACATTTAGTAATTAGTTTTTGGTTTATTTGTTTGTGGTTTTGTTTTGTTTTTGTTTGTTTGTTTGTTTAGTTTTTTTGTTTGTTTGTTTGTTTGGGTTTTTTTTCCCCCCACAAGCCCTTTGAAATTGAAGAATTACCTTCTATTCAAAAACAAAGTGCATATTAAAAGCAAAAGCAATCTGGGAGCAGCTAAGCAGCTTTGCTTAGTAGATGTATTTGGATTTGTACCATGAATACAACCACAATTTTAACACAAAATGGCTGTGTTCAACAAACACCACATCAGCCTGTGTAGGACTGCAGAAAGCAATAGTCAGAGCCCCGGCAGACAACAGAAAAATCTACCAAGAGTCATCAGGGACAGGGATGTTAGACATCAAGTGCAGGTGGGCCACCCTTTGGCCAGTCGAGGTATATCAGTGATTGGGCCCCTCCGTCACTGCTGAAATCTTCACACTTCAGTGCAGAGAAGGATGTTAACCAACGAACCAGCATTTGCATGAAGAAAAATGAGCAAGTGGCAAACAAAGCATTGCCCGTGCAAGCTCACAACCCAGCCACCTGTATGGTCTCAGCACTGATTTGTCTTTTGCCACCCCCACAAAAGACAGGAGCTGCTGGCAACCGCGCACTTAGGAAAATCTGCTCACTTCATTTACAGCCTGAAATTAGGTCCAGTGCAGTGAAAAATCCATGGGAAAAGCATGTGAATATTTGTTTCAGTCAGAAAAGGCTTAGAGAAAGCATGACATTTCAGCCTGGCATTTTATTTTGGAACACTTCATCCTGATAACAGTTCTTCCAAAAGCCCCTGACCTGGCAACACAATCTCCCATTTACAAATTCTGTGTCACTACTCCCCCCTCTCACTGCCCTGTAGCGACGCTGTGGAGCTGGGTCCCAGGTGTTAAAAACCCACTGTCTATCTGCAAGCAAAGGAACTGTCCCTGGCCCAGAGGTCTCAATGTACATCATTTCACATGCCAATCCGGATTAGACTGATCAGAAAAATAATCCAGGTCAGATGTGGAAACACACACTTGTGAGCACTGAGAGCAGTGGCAGATAGAGCTGGCAGTACTTACAGACCATCCAGTATTTAGCGAGTAGTGAGGTGTTTCTTTGCATCACACCAGAGGAGAGCATTAAAGGGAACAAATGAAATGGCTTTGCAGAGATTTATGGAGATTTTCTAATGCAGAAAGTGAAGCACAGGAGAAAGTGCAAAGGCTAATTTGATTACATTGTTAGCCCTGTATAAATTTAATAATGGACTCGCTTCCACATTTCTCATCATAAGCTATTTACATGCATCCACTAACTGCAATAGCTCAGCACCTCACACTCTTGATTCAGTCTTCCCAACCCACCCCTGAGAAGAAGAGGAGGGTCACTACTGCTACACAGACAGACAGAAGCAAAGGAGATGTTAAAGATCCAGATAAAAATTACTGAATTGATTATGGATCCTCCAGAACAGGAACAATTATCTTAAAATATTAATGAAGTTATCTTAGTCTTGTATCAGAACAAGAATCAACAGTTATTAAAGAGGAACTGGGTTATGTCCTCAAGACATTCAGTCATGAGCTTTGGCAGACTGTACAAGCTCAGGCAAGTGAGTTCGGTACATTTGCAAGTACCAGAGTGCTTTCTGAAAGCCCAGCCTTTGAGTAACTTGCTCAAGGTCACACAGAAAGTGTGTGGCAGACCTGAATCAAGCTCAAAAGCTATTAGAGCATCCATTTGCTTTTCATTCTCACTTTTCCTTTTCCAGCATGTCATTTTGGATCAGGATCTATGCTAGCAAAAGTGGACATTACTATAGTTCAAGTGTTCACGTGCAGCACTTCACTCATTAAATTCACATTCTTTCAAGGTACAAACACAATAATGGATATAATGATGAAAATCACTATATTAGTATATCATTTAATAGTGAAGTACATTAATCTCCTGCATACAGTACTGTCCAGAACTCAGTTCCTTTCTGAACTATGTTTCATAAAGTCAATAATGCCTTCTTTAATTTCTAAGGGCAGTCTCGATGGCTATCCTGAATTTCTTCGATTATAGACAGACTAGTTTCGTTAACTCAAGCTACTGCCCTGTATTCCACACTGAGGCCAACTGTGTCTATTCTCCTCTTGTTTGAGGAAAGTAAATCCATTTCATCTCGTCTCACTGCTCCAAGCAGAGCTGCTTGATACAGACTTCTCTATTTCGACCTACCCCTAATGATTTCCTAAATAAATCACATCATTGTCAGTCACTTCATATCTCAAATACTTGCAAATGCTTAGCAATTTCAGCTGCCAACACATTCATTTATGTTCTTGTAAGATGGCATTTGGATCACAGCTATAGTCTTTGAGTCCTTTCCATCAGCTAATTGCAACTGGGTTTGAAATGAAGTAGCATATTTATTTCTCTCCTTCCCTTGCAGTGTTCAGTTTGTGCCTTTAGGTAGGCCTTGTGTTCCAAACTCAGAAATACTTAGCTTGCAAAACTCCAGTGTCTACTCAGAGAAGTTCTTCAGTAAGTATAAATATTTTTTTTTGGCATGTGCTTTGGTAAGTAATTTTTAAACAACAGAGTGACAAAACAGGATCAGGGCCAGCTTTCTGGGACAGACTGCCTCATGCGACAAATTCTGTCACAAATATTGCCCGGTGGCATATAATCCATGTGTTCCCCGCTGTCACTCTTAGCTTTCAGTGTTTCTTCCCCTTTTACATCCAAAAGTTACAAACAAAATACTACTCAAAAGACCTTACCCATGCTAGATTTTGAAAAACTGAAAGAAAAGGCAAAAAATCCAGCAGCCGCCTTTTATACACAAACTTCTTAAATTGAGGGTCTGACTACCACAGAGTGGCGAGCCTTCCAGACAGACTTCTGCTCATTACTAGGAAAAACTGTTCCTGCAGTACCAGAAGAGCTGGAGCAATTAGGCGGTATTGCAATCAAGCTACAAGACTCAGATGCACTGATACAAGTTTTGCTTCTGACACAGGTACCCTGAGCGATCCCAGGGAAGCTGTTTCCCAGTTAAGACTGTCCCTTTACTGGGTGCTCAATTACAGGATCCCAGATGAGGTGCAAGTAAAGTCCTGTTAACAAAGACGTGTGCTTTAAACGGTCAGCATGACACCCGAGTTGAGGCTGAAGGGGATTGCTATCCAGCCTGGCTCTTGCACCATGACTATCACAGTAGCATTTTTGCATTACTGCTCACTGGTAGTGTGGTTTAACAACCCAAAGAGTATCCTGGGAACCAGACAAACCAAATCCAATGCTTGCAAACAGTGGTGTGCCTTACTTCACTTCCCTGTTCTTCTGAGTCCACCCCTTCCCTTGCCAGATACCCTTTGCCTTCTCTTTCACGCAGGACTGCCTTTTAACATAATCATTGGCCATGCCTACTTGTCATTGATCTCCTCATAGAAGCCCTTCTCATTACCTTTGACATCACTTTCCAGATCCAATACTAGTTGAACATTGGCTTTTCTAACCTCATCTCTGCATGCTCACTGTATTACCAGTATATTACCAGTGTATTGGACAGTACTAGGATGTAAACACACCATATATCATGACATGGCTATAAATGAGAACTGTCAGCTCATTACCAGTTATTTATCCTTTTATATCTTCTCCTCTTTGCTCTCTAAACTTCTTTCCCCTTTCTGTCTCTTGTAAGATCTTCTGGGCTGTGGCACCTTCACTTAATCTCCACTCCGTTCACCCTTTGGTAAGTTCTGCCTTCCCAAGTGTGCACTCCCAGACACTTCTGGCTGCCTCTGTTTTCTGCCTTTAATTTTGCCCCCAGCTAAACAGAAGAGTAGGTGATTACAATTTCATTCAATCAGGAGGTGAAGGAGATGGGGGCACATGCACAGCAAGTCAAGAAAGGAGTGGCAATCAGATTACAGCTATAGCCTAGGGCAGAATACTTCATAATGTGAACTTATAATGGGTCTCTGGTCTAGGGCACATAATAGACATTTTACCCAGAGTGCAATAGTCACCCAAAGACATTTGCTTCAGGAAATACTGAGCCTGGTATAAACATTTAAGCTTTAATAAAACCATTACAGATGCACTGATTGCATACCTCCTTTAGATAGTGAAACTACATAGGGAAGTGAATAATAAAATAAGCAAGGTAAACAGAAGTCATTATCAGGCCATTTACATAAAGATTTACTGAAAACTCACCTTCAATATTGCTTTTGGTCAATGCATTATCCACACTCAAGAACTAGTCATGGAACAATAACCATTTCAAAACATATCCCATCTTAGACACACTTTGTCCTCTGCAGATCAGTGTATTTAAAGAAGTGAATCAAGAATCAGTGTTTTCACTCCTATTTCATATTCACAGTAGTCAGACCCCTTACACATCTCAATGTAACACTACATTAAAACATAATATTTTTTGTGGGGTTACATGTTGTTCCTGCACATGATCAGAACTACTTTGACACTAACAAACAAGTTGTATTTAAACATGACAAGCTAACTTGTCATATTTCAAGTGACAAAGATGACTGCCCACAGAATAAAAAATTTTAAAAATTAAAAAAAAACAAACAAAACCAAAAACAAACAAACAAACAAACAAAAAAAACACAAAAAAAACCCAACCAACCAAGCAAAACAACCTCAAACAAATATTAAAAAGCACTTACACAGACGGAAGAGTCCAGTCAGGAGTGGGTACAAATCTACCTCTCTGTCTTGCTAACCTAACTAGTTGACCAGTCATTTACATGTTTCATTGTTTCATCTTTCTGGACTGATTGCAATAGAATTATTCCATGCCAAACAAACATTTCAACACTAAATAATCTTTCTCTGGGTTATGAGGGAAACATCAAATCCACAGTCTTTCCTTTCTGGACAAGTCCCCTAACGAAAAGGCAACTATACAGAAAATATGGGCACCTCACATCTACAGATAAGCATCCAGGAAAGAGACAGGGATTTGCAACAAGCATTATTCCCTGTCCAGCACAAGCATCTGCACCAACGATGATGAGCATTAACTAAAATGCTGTGCAAAGGGGCTGATCATTGCACAAGGTAGCAGTTGACACTTCTGTTCTCTGCTTTGTTGCTGGTGGGTGTTGTGAATTTGTTTCCTCCCTACCACACTCTCCCCACTTTGTTTACCGCAAACTCCATCCCATTAACTCTCCTCACAACCACCACCCTAGGAACTGGGCACCTACATGTTAGGTGCCTGTTCTGAGTTAGCCCCTAATCTGGAAGATGGGAGCACATTCACATCATGTCAGCATCCATGGAGAAGAGGCTGCTGCAGATATGCCCACAGCTCCAGGAGAACAGAGCAGCCTTAGTTTATTTTTATATTAGTACCTACTTTCTCAGTATTAGGGTGGCATCCCCCCACAAACACTGGAGGCGGGAAAACATACTGAGTGGAAAAAATTGACCAGCCATAAGATCTCACCTGGACACTGCTGAACATGACAGAAAAGACTCCCAGGCCACTTTTATAAAGCAGCAGGGCTCTCTCCACTCTGCAATTGACCTTTTTCCTAGGACTGATCCAAGACCTTACATGAACTTCAAAAACCAAAGAACCTCAACACCTCCCAATAAAAATACAAGGCCAACTTCTGTCATTTCTTTCTCTACCATCCGTATCTGAATCTGCTCTGCTGGAAGGAAAGCTAACGGTTACAAGCACAGAAGAAATCCTAGACACTCAAAGCAACTATGTTTACACTAGAAGCAAGAGGAGGCACATGAGGTCAGTTAAGCATGGTAATACCTCATTGCATACCATAATGAATGCAGTTATTCAGGTTTTGCTTATGTCTGTTCTTTCTTTGTCCTGACACCAAAGCAAGCTGGATTTTCTGTGACACTGCCACTGATTTGCTCTGGTTTTAATATATACATAGCTATACATAGATACCTTGAAAACTGCAGGTCATAGTTACCTTTTACTTTCTCCATTGAGACAAAAAGTTTGTTTCCATGTATATACCCATGTCCTTGCACAACAGTCCTTGCTTTGACTGGGATCTGTTCTCTCCTGGTACTCATACCCATCTAGGTTATATCTGGGTTCCACAAGATCAATTTTAGCTTAATTGCATTTGGCTAGCAACTCAGTACTGTCATCTCAGTCAAGTCTTATTCACAAAAAATTAATCTTCCATTGTATACAGACTTTCGCTGTTCTAATCATTGTCACTTTTCCTGACTTCACATTAAGAAAGTGTGTGCTTACTCACACACTGAGCAGGGTTGGACTCTAAGTGGAAGTTTCAAAGCCTCTTAGAAAACAGTGTCCTTGAATTGACTCAAGTAGCCCATTTCCAGAAATTCAGTCCCAGGAGAAGATCTGAGCCCCTGATTCAGCTCCCATTTTTCAACATGGATCTCTTCAGAAAAGAGCTTCATCACTCCCTCCCCAGCTCCATGTGAGCATTAGGGTAAGGGCAATATGCAGCAGAACAGATGCTGTGGCAGGAGTGTGTTTACACGAAGCTGCTGACAGCAGATGCCAGCTTGTAAAATTAGCCAATAAAAATACCAGCATCACTGTTTACAACTACTCTGAGCAAGATGGGCTGCCAGCAAACTGGAAATCACATTGCACTGACATGCCAGGTTAGAGATACAGCATTTGGCAAAGCATCATTTTTAGGCTACCAGAAGTGGGATTCTCATTCAAGTAGAAGGGAGTCAACCAAGAGAAGCCCAACAGTCTCAGTCCTACTCATTTTTTGTTTTCCAAAAGAATCCTATTTAATGTTAAAACATAAAAGAACCAGAGATACTGCAACTAAGAAGCCACATGTTTCACTAGCTACTGAAAGCTATTTTATACCACTACTCTGGTCAAACTGGAAATCGAGCAACATGTATATAGTGAGTATGCTACAGAGCATGAAGCTGTTGCCTGAACTTAAATCCCCTCCACTACTTTTTATAGACACAAATGTAATTTTAAAAAATCCTGGTTTTGTACCAGATTGTTATCTACAGCTTGCCCATGTAGAGCTGAAAATGCTCAGACTGATCCTTTCAGAAGGTTAAAACAGTACTAAAATTTTCCCCAGTTAATTATCATTAATCCTTCTAAGCCATTTAAAACACTATTAAGACCATCATCTAGACTAAAGAAATTTAAAACCTTCAAGAAAACAATTAAAAGTATGTTTTTAAACATAACACTGCCTACAGTTAGAGCAATCTCCTTCCGTAATGCCAGATAAAGCAAAGTTTTAGAATATTCTTTTCCTGGCCATTAATTTCCTATTTTCGATATTGGAAAATATCGACCTTCATTAAAATCTCAATTAATACCTTCTATAATATTGTCAAGTAGGAAACTAGAATTATAAAATGAAATATTAAAGGAACTGAGATGTTTCGGAGACTAAGTTTGAAAACAAGTTGAGTCAGTTATTACTTTTATTTTAAGCAAACAAATTCAGTCCTCTGAAAAAAAAATTCACTTTATAAATGATTAATAAGCTATCAATAGCTTCATTAAGTCTCTTACAGACATGAGCAATATTTTTTTTTTTTTTTTAAACGGTAAGTAAACTAGCTAGAAGTATTAGAAATATTATGAGCCATGATTAAGAGTACCTTTTTCTCCTCTATAATCAAAGATTGATATCAGTTAATAACATAACATACCTTTGGAATGCATCCATGAAACTGCACTACTAGATGAGCCATATGCTTTCAAACCCTTTTCCACAAGAAATACTGACCAGCTTCAGTCTTCTGTATTATAAACTAAGAAAAGATGAATAAAACAAAAGGAAAAAAATCAAAGTGCTCAAATTCTGTTGCTAGTGAATTGAACATGACAAAATTCAAAGACTCCAAATTAAACCAGCAATTTCTTCAATACATTGAAAAAGCTAATAAACATGACCTACCCCAACACTGAATACAAAAATAACAACAAACCATCTTTTACCTTATAAATCTCTTATAAGGAACAGAAAAGAGCTTCCATTATGCACCCAAGCAATAAATAGTGTCTGAGACCTTGCCCCAGCTGTGACCAAGCAGCCGTTAGACACAATTGCTATAAAGTCTGCATGTGGAGGGGTTTTTGCTTGTGAGAGGGAGTTGGATTGTGTGATAAGGAAGCTGGAGGCTGTAGCTTATTCTGGAACGGTAAGGTGTTTTCTCTGTAACTCAAGATTTGTGGTAAGAAAAATTTGTTTGCTTTATTTAAAATAAAGGGCCAGGGAGCAGAGAGTTAGGGGTCTAAAAGCCTACAGCTGATGCTTGAGCTGCAGATAGTATCTTACTGTTGGTTTTAGGTGGTACGGAGACCTTTACAAGATCTCTTTGGTTGATGGCAATTGTGTTATTAAGACCTTTGGTTTCTTTTCTTGTCAGTTAAATAATTGTGCCTACTTCCACAAGCAGCCCTTGTTCATGAGTTGCTTGGGGCTTCTCAGCTGTGTAGGTGAGCTCTGTAACTAGAGTGTATTTAAAACCTGTAGAATAAGGATTCTGGAGTGTTGGAATGGAAGGATACAGGCTCTTTAGGAAGGACAGGCAGGGGAGATGAGGAGCGAGAGTCACCCTCCCTGTCAGTGACCAGCTGGGGTGCATGGATCTCTGTCTAGGGATGGATGAGGAACTGACAGAGAGCTTCGGAGTCAGGATTAAAGGTAAGACAGAGACAGATGTTATAGTGGGGGTCTGCTACAGGCCACCTGAACAGGAGGACCAAGTGGATGAGGCCCTCTGTAGACAGGCAGGAGCAGCCTCACAGTCACAAGCCCTGGTCCTCACGGGGGACTTCAACCACCCTGATATCTGTTGGAGGGACAACACAACAGGGCATAAGCAATCCAGAAGGTTCCTGGACTGCATTAATGGTACCTTCCTTCTTCAAGTAATAAAGGAGCCAATGGGGAGAGGTGCTATACTGGACCTTGTTCTCACCGACAAGGAGGGGCTGGTGGGGAGTGTGAAGCTCAAGGGCAGGCTTGGCTGCAGTGACTGTGAAATGATGGAGTTCAAGATCCTCAGGATAACAAGGAGGGCACACAGCAAGCTTGCTACCCTGGCCTTCAGGAGAGCAGACTTTAGCCTCTTCAGGGATCTGCTTAGCAGAGTAGCATAGGATAAGGCCCTAGAGGGAAAAGTGGGCAAAAAAGCTGGTTAATATTCAAGGATCACCTCCTCCAAGATCAGGAGCAATGTACCCCAACAAAGAGGAAGTCAGGTAAGAACACTAGGAGGTCTGCATGGATGAACAAAATGCTCTTGGACAAGCTCAAACATAAAAAGGAAGCCTACAGAGCATAGAACCAAGGACAAATTAGCCTGGGAGGAATAGAGAGAAAATGTCTGCGTAGCCAGGGATCAGGTTAGGAGGGTCAAAGCCCTGATAGAATTCAACCTGGCCAGGAACATCAAGGACAACAAGAAAAGCTTGTACAGGCATGTTGGTGATAAAAGGAAGACTATAGAAAATGTGGGCCCTCTCTGGAAGGAAAGGGGAGATCTGGTTACCCAGGATATGTAGAAGGCTGAGGTACTCAATGACTTTTTTTACCTCAGTCTTCACTTACAAGGGCTCCAGCCACACTGACCAAGATGCAGAAGGTAAAGATGGGGATTGGGAGAATGAAGAACCACCCACTGTAGGAAAATATGTGCTCCAAAACCATCTAAGGAACCCGAAGGTGCACAAGTCCATTGGACATGATGAGGTGCATCTGTGGGTCCTGAGGAAACTGGCAGATGAAGTGGCTAAGCCACTACCCATTATATTTGAAAAGTTGTGGCAGTCCAGTGAGGTTCCCACTGACCAGAGAAGGGGAAACATAACCCCTGTTTTTAAAAAGGGACATAAAGAATATCCTGGAAACTACAGGCCAGTCAGTTTCCTGGCTGATCCAGCAAGATCATGGAGTGGATCCTCCTGGAAGCTATGCTAGGGCACATGGAGAGTAAGGGGATGATTGGTGACAGCCTACAAGGTTTCACTAACGTAAAATCATGCATGACAAATTTAGTGGCCTTCTACAACGGGATTACAGTGCTGGTGGATAAGGGGAGAGCAACTGATGTCATCTACCTGGACTTGTGCAAAACTTTTGATGCTGTCCCGCATCGCATCCTTATCTCTAAATTGTGTCCAGCTCTGGGGCCTCCAGCATAAGGACATGAACCTGCTTGAGCGAGTACAGAAGAGGGCCACAAAGATGATGGGTGGGCTGGAGCACCTCCCATATGAGGACAGACTGAGAGAGTTGGGGTTTTTCATCCTAGAGAAGAGAAGGCTCCAGGGAGACCTTGTAGCAACCTTCCAGCACTTAAAGGGGACCTACAGGAAAGTTGGGGAGGGACTCTTTATCAGGGGGTGTAATGATAGGATGAGGGGTAATGGTTTTAAACTGTAAGAGGATAGATTTAGATAAGATATAAGGAAGAAATTCTTTGCTGTGAGGGTGGTGAGACACTGGCACAGGTTGCCCAGAGAAGCTGTAGCTGCCCCCTCCATGGAAGGGTTCAAGGCCAGGTTGGACGGGGCTGGGAGCACCCTGGGCTGGGGGAAGGTGTCCCTGTCCATGGCAGGGGGGTTGGGACTAGGTGATCTTTAAGGTCCCTTCCAACCCAAACCATTCTGTGATTCTCAGTTTGGGGAGCTGAAGAAACCTTTTTTCTTACTCTAGTAAGAAGTAGAGGCTTTTCCTCTCCTCTCAGTTTACCCCTGAGAAGTGGTATTGTAGCTTTTTCTTCCTGAGCCACTTTTTACCCTGTGTACATATTTTTTTATAAGTAGTAGCTCGCTTTCCCTGGGACACTGGAGGTAAGAGAGGGTGGTTACTAGGGGTCCCTGTGATAATTACTGTTTCAGAACAGTAGTTAAAATTGTATCCAATTTTGGGTCTTCCTTAGGCAGTCCAAAACCCAGTTGTCTCAGCTGGGTTAGTTAAGCTTTGACTTTTAGGTACAGGTGACAGCTATATGCCCATTCAATGCAAGCTGCTTCTATGCACAGCTGTTAACATATCGATCAAGTTTTGTTTCTCTGTTTAAGCATATGCTGAACTTCATGCTGTTGGTAATTTTGCTGACATATTTGAGACTGCATATGCTTAGTTTTATGCATCTGAAGCAAGAAACTACAGAAAATATACTTGGTTTAACAGTGAATGCAGAAGAAATGTGGTCTGTCAGTAACACTTGATGTGATTAAATTGCATGATGTATATTTTTGCTCCTATAAACTTAGAGCAGTGATTCAGGCTCTTTATCACACTGTGATATGACCTAGAGACTTCAGTTATGCTCTGTTTGTGAGCTAGTGTTTGAGTGCAGAACCAAGGAGTCTTAAGGTGCATGTGCTCATACTTATGAACCTGACAGGACTGTTTAAATCCTTGATAGTCTGTATGCTAACTTTCACTTTCCTGGTTTTTATTACATGTAAAACAGGGGCTGCCACCCAGACTTCATATATGGTCTTTCCTAAACAAAATAGTGCTGATAGCTTCTCGCAGGTACAGTTGCATGGAACTGAAGGGCTTTCCTTTTCCTACTTGTGTGCTATTTTTGAAGCCTGTTTAATAATGCTTAACTCTTTCAATTATATTTTTCATCTGTATATGTCAGGTTCTTCATCTAGATGTGTACAGAGGCATTTGGCTTAAATCTCTAGAGATTGATTTCTTGCTCTTTTTATGCCATGTGTGTGACAAGGTACTCCTTGCTAGGATCCCAAAGGACTTGTGCTATACTAACAATAACTGGTAAGTGCTTTAAACTGCTCCAAGAGTTAAATGAACCTGAGTGGTGAGGGGTATGTATATGGGAAGAATGGGGCCCATAGGTCCCCAGCAGGGAAAAGTTTTTCATGGTCAAATCCAGGGTTTAAGAATTTACTTGTCTCACCAATGGTACAGCAGGATGTATAGGGGTTGTACTGTAGTAGGGATGGACTTTTTCTGCTTAACTATTACATGTTCATGTTAAATGGGAGTGATGGGCACAGAAAGCAACTTTCACATACTTCTGAACAGTTATTGTGTCCTTAGCTGTTGAGTTTAGAGTTGAAATTAAGGCTTTCCAAATGTAAACTTCTCTGAAGCTTACAAAAGACAAGTATGGAGGTACCTGAAGGATTTAAAAAGGCAACATTATGGGATCTACATAAGACTGCTCAAAAATGATTTTTGGTGCCTTAGTTGTGTAATGTGCAGCATCTGAGGAAATCTTTACTTTACTGGCATTGCTTGTTCATGCTGGAAAACCCAACCCCTTCACAGGCTTAACTTCAAGAAACTAAACTTGTGCCTGGGTTTTTCTTTGGCAATTTCACTTTCCTTGCTGGTAAAGTTTCCATAGTCTTTCTTACAAAATAATTATTTTGGATGCTAATTTATAGAAGCTACTCTAATGGAAAAAAAAAAATTGACTGATTAATGTTCCTTTAACATAAAGCTGTAATGACCAGTTGATTTTTATGGTCTCACCATTTTGTACTGGTCCTAAGGAATACAGATTTTTTTCTTCTTCATACTAGTCCTGTATGTGATAGTATAAATGTGTTCTGTCAACAAGCAAATAATTTTAAAAAACATTTAATTCCTGTAGCATGCTGTTAATGTCTAACTTGTATCTTTTTAATTAAGCTAAGAAATACCAATTTGGCAGTTAGCTCATTACAGGTCAGACATGACACAAACCCTGGAAAATGCCTCACAGCCTATAAGTGTGAAGTCTGAGTCCTGTAGCAAATGACCACTTAACTCAATCTCTTCTATTTAGACCTGGGCATATAAAAGGTATGAGAAAGGAGTATGATTTCCATCTCAGATGCCCGCTAATAAAAAAAAAATACATCACGTGATATTTGTCAAGCAAACCTGACACATCCATTTGGCATATGTGGATGGGGAATGACTTCCTTCAGTTGAAGTCCTGCTTCTCAGTTTAGTATAACTGTCTGGCTCTTCTTGCTCTGTTTATATTACATTTAACTGTCCATCAAGGGACCAAAGTCGCATGGGGGCAACTCTGGAGAGAGCAGGAAGTTAAGCAGCAGTATGACTGAAGTTGGTGTATATGTCTATGTATGATAGGTGTTTTCACTACCTTGTGAAAGTGGCATGAGTATTTGAGTGGTATTGGGTTCCTTGCTTTATGGCCAAGATAAACAGAAGTTGCTGTCATGGTGTCTGATGTACAGGGATTTTTATAAAAGAACTAGTTGCAAGTATTTTCTCCTGTCAACTTCTGGTTTTCTCCTTGCTTCTATAGCACTTTGCAGTCTGGCTTCAGGGCAAAATATTTAGCAACTTTCATCTCAGATGATGAGAATGCTCATGGGTTTTTCCCAAACTATATATGCTCCAACTTGAGGGAAATTGCAGTCCTAGTGGTAATTGTACAATATACTTCTCAATGAAGTGAGAAGAAGTTGGCCTTGGCTTAGGAGGTTTGCCTGAGGTAAATATTGGTTTGGAAATTCATTGGACTGACACTCTTACTCTAATTGTTCAATGGTTGACCCAAACCCCCAGGTGGTTTTTCAAAATGGAGACTGACTGAAACTGCTTGCAGTGAAATATCTGACTTATGCAGAGGTCAGGATGTCTTCTTCCTGATTAAGTTAAATGTTCTTGTTTTTGTCTAGAGGGAATTCTAGATTTGGTGAGTTAAAAGGTATTTTGAGCCTCACTTGTAACACCAAGCCTGCATCGTATGTGTGCTGTAGTTAGCAGTTCAGGGGCATCCAGAGTGTGCAGGAACAAGGTTTGTAACTAGAGCAAGCAATTGGCCATTGGTTTACTCAACAGGCTGTTTCAGAGATGGGAGATATCCAGCTTTTCCTGTTGAAGTTTTTGCATTTTTAATCTCTTGCTGGAGAACACTGCAACTTGAATATTTCATCTTAGTTTCTCGGAGATATTTATTCAAGAAGCAAATTTGATCAGTGTTTATTGATTAAATAAGGTAGCTTTGGCACTGCTGGCAACATGCACCCTCAAAGCAACATTTACTTAAATGCCCACTGCAAAGCTGACAGCTTTTCTGAGTGAAGTTTCATGATACAGTTCAAGAGTCACTGGCTTCTCATGATTTAAATTAAAATAAGCTGCAGGTCAGAGTTGGAGTAAAGTTAGATGCTATCATTTGTAATGGACTGTGCTACAAATTAACGTGGCAAATGTGACTCAATAAGGCAAATATTGAATGAACATTAATAAGACCTTGGGTTCTTGACCTCAAGAAGTAGAAGCTGAACGAAGGCTTTTGTAGAAGTTGTATGAGGCCATTTGATACAGCTCACTCAGTTGTGCTGCCCAGGGTTCCTATTCTGACTCTGAATCTGTTTGGATAACAATCCCATTTCCCAAAGTGTTTGCTGTGTATAGTTAAGGCTTGAAAAAGAGTTAAGTGCAGCACCTTCTTGAGTTTCAGCTTAGCCTCTGTGACCTTCAGCAAGAGCTCAACTGTAGCTGAGTGTGTCTTTTCTGACCTATCTTGTTTGCTGTCTGAAGCAATGAAGGACCTGCCCTCTTTTACAAAGTGGTCAATGCTAACAAGAGTAAAGTTATGACAAAACTTGTTTCCTTGTTATTTTGAAGTATTACAACATATTTAAAATATGCAGCAACCTAATGTCTGTCCATTATTAATGTAATAAGGTCCAATCATTGCCTCAAACTATCATATCAGCGCTTGCATCAGGAACGTCAACTTTATTTTGTGCATTAGTGATGTGTTGGGAAATAACTGGTGGTACATGCTGAGATGACCATTGGGAAGGAGTGCAGATTGAAGGTGCTGCTTTCCTGGAGATGCTGAGCTCCTTGGTGTTGTGAGGGTACAACAGGACTTGTGCTACCTGTGGCTCAGGCTTTGTTGTGTGGCACCAGTGTATTTATGAATTTGGTGTCCATGCTGTGAATTTTCAGGAAGATGCTATATTTTTGACAGTGGCCCTCTTGAAATTCATTGTATGAATGAGAGGCCAAAGATGGAGTGTTTTAATACTCAACTGGGGCCAGAGATGGAGTGTTCTAATACTCCCTTCTGCAAAGCAGCAGTGGCTTCCCTTCTAGTCTGCAAACAGGTATTGCATGAAATGAAGAATAGCCAGAAAATTCAAAATAAAACTACTGAAACTGAACTCTGGCTTTCTGTGACCTTGGTGATAGAAGGTGAGTTAAGCTGCAGGAGTTTAGCTATTAGTTAGGAAGGTTGGAAGGCATTTAAACCTTGTATGCAGAAAAAATACTTTTCAGGAATACAAGATAAATGCCTGTTAGAGTGCAGTCAAGCTGCCAGCAGCCTGAGGGCTGCCACAGACTGGTGTGTAAGTGTAACTGCAGGACATGCTTGTTTTTAATAAAATCCTTCCTATGCTTTTTCTTATTCAAGAGAGCTGCTAATCCCTTAAAATCTTAAGGCAATGACTGATCAGGTGTTAGGTGCTGTACACAGGTTAACAAAAAACATCTTAAGCAACCTGGTTATTAACTGTGCTCACATAAACTGGCAGCATTGCTAGATGTTGATTTTACTCCAAGACAACTCGTTTCTGAAGCTTATGAAAAGCCTTGTGTTGTATCAGTAGCAATCCTGTTCCTTGCCTTAAACATATTGGAAGCATCTATAACGTATGATATAATCAGAACAGATTGTGACCCTCCTACCCCCTGATTGGAATGGGAATCTTGCAAAGTCAGGTTCTAGCCAGGGGCTTATTATGTTCTTAGCAATCATGTATGTTAATTAGCTATGATTGTGCTGTGTAGAAAAAAATTGTGCCCAATATGTAGCTTCCCTCAAATGTATGACTATCATAGTCAGCTGGTAATGTTTCCTTTATGGTGGTGGGTGGAGAGAAATCTTGCTCACTTTTCTCCCTACTAGGTTTCTTTGTCTTCTGAAAACAAGTTGTGAGGTATCTGTGTTTCACGGGAAAACTACTGAACTGACAGCTGAAGAAATATAGGAGGATAATGAGAAAGTTATGTGCCTTGGGCATAAGATATCTTAATCTGTTCTTCCATGAGTGAATAGGTCTGTCTTCCAGGAATTTATCTGTGGAGGTCTGTGTCTTTGGTAGTAGGTAAAGGCAAGATAATTCATTTTCATTCATTAAATCAATGTGACAACATATTCAGAATAAACTTGTATGTCATCTGCTGTAATCTGGGTGGTTTGACTTGGTAGTGGAATAATGCTGATCAGGTTCAGATGAATGTTAATGCATGCAACTTATCTGAGTGAATTTGGCAATCTGTCATGTGACTGGTAAAGTAGTGATATGTGTCAAAGGCACGCCACTGAAGTCTGTTTTTGCATCCTTTTGAAGTTCATGCTTGCTTCCACCTCACCTGTGGAGGCTGACATGTGAACTATTGTGAGCAAGGTGATCTACTTCCCAGCACCTGGCGCTGAAGTGTGACTTTCAAAAGCTTTCACCAATGAAGCAGGTATGTAAAAGCCTGGGTTTTCCCAGGAGGCTGAGCACAAGCAGGTCCTGCACCCTTCAGAAGTATTTTAGAAAATTCTGCACCATTGGACCCAATTGCACAGGTCCAAAGGCAGTGAAATAATTCTTTAAATGTTTAAATCTGGCTCGGTATGATAAACTGTGGTTCAAGGACTGCTTAAGGTCATAAACAGGAGTGACAAGGTGATGTCTTGAGGTGATCTTGTCCTTTACAGGACAGTGACATGTTTTTTTCTTAGGCCAAAGCACTATGAGAAAATTCTGCATCTTCAGACTTGAGATGGGCCTATTCTGGGATTAGGAACAGGAAAAAGACATCTTTTTATAGGGAAAGATGCCTCTTCCACATGACATAGCAACGTTGAAACTGCCTGCAGCTGCAGGACCTAACTCAAATATATCTGGTCTTGTGCATCCTGTTTTGCTAGGAATGCTAGGTTACCATATTGGGGTAAAAAAAATATATTGAAGTCATTGTGGGGCAGTTAGATGTTGATCATGGCTTGATGTTTTTCCTATAGAATGGTTAGAAACTACTATAATTCTTTCTCTGACAATATAACTTTTATTTTAGCATTACTTTGGTCCCCATGAAAAAATGTAACTTTTCAGTCCCTCATGATGACTTATTCTGCATTTCATCTGGTTGGCAACATTAGAAGCTGAGAGTAGACTGTGATAGCTTTTCTTGCTCATTCTTTTCTGCTAGTTAAGAAAACCTAAACACTTCAACAAATCTCTGAAAAAAAAACTTTTTAATTAAAATTTTAAAAAGCTGTTGGAGCTGAAGAAAGAAGCAAGCCAAATAACTGAGGAAGAGTGCTCTATTCTTTTAAGAAGGCAGTAGTTAAGGCTGCCCAGCAACTTTCACTTGGCCAATTTTTGCATATGAAGTTTGATCAGTTATCTAAATACTGACTGTGTTTTGCCATGAAGTCCCTACTTCTCTTAAGATACCAAATGGACTTTCTCTGTGGGTTTTGTCAAGAAAAGACAGCTGAAAGGACCTTTGCTTCACTGGCCTGAATAGATTCCTCATTTTCTGTATTCCTGCTGGAGATCTGAGGGGTCTGACTCTTGGAATTGATGAGGATGAAGTCAATGGGAGCTGTAGTTAATTAGACTGTATAACAACATGCACATACAAAGTGCTCACCTTGGACTTTATGCCTCTTTCTTGTCTTCTGAAAGGAAACTAGATAGAGTCAATGGTATTTTGATGTGTGGCTTTTGCTCAGTCTGGAATTTGACTGCACCAGTTGGTTGTCCAGCTCACAGTGGTAGTATGTTGTTGTCTGTGGTATGGCTTGGCCCTGAAAAGAGATGGAGCTTTGGCTTGCCTGAAGGGTTTCACAGGAACTTACTGAGAGCAGCGAAAGGGTGACCTGATCCCTTGTCTCCACCCCAGGCCCTGAAAGGGAGTGTTTTTTTCATAGTCAACCATTTGACTCCAGACTTGGCTATACCAGGTTAAGCTCTGCTGTGTCCTGACCAGCCCCTTTGCAGGATTATCAGTCCTGTCCTTGTTGGCAGGCAGATATTCTAACATCACTTGCTCCTGCAGAGATGCTCCTTATGTCAGGTCCAGCCTATTTGCCAATTTTGAACTAATGTCTGATTTAAAACTATTTTCAGCCTGTAATTACTACAATGAAAATACCAAAGAAATTGATTTCTTATATTCCTCACATTATATTACTCTGGATTTCTGTCTAAGTGCCGAAGGGTCAAATATGATTCATGTAATCTACTTTCCCTCTAATCATTTATTCAATTACCTATTAGAATGCAGGCAAGAAAGACCAAAAAAGGAAAGGGGAGAGACCAACCTGGAGTGTATATTCAATAAAATGCTACAAACAACAACCAATCATTAATTATCTAATCAGCATTCTGTGAGTCTTTTAGCCATAATCTCATTCCTGTAATTAATTGCAAAAATCATTTTGTAAACAGAGCACAATAAAAGTATATGCAACATAACAGCACCCAAATTAAATCTAAATCCCAGAATGAATAACAGAGAAAGCTGGAAGATATTACTAGGAGACAATGTCATTAAAGGAGATCATATTTCAGTGTCAAAATCTGGTGGGCTGCTTGTGCTGCAGGAGTAAATCAATAGTGTTACACTGAAAGGACTGGGCCAGATCCTCTCTGGTTCAATTAATCACAACTCCATTAAATCTTGGAGAGGTGGGGGTGGCTTCTTAGTAAAAATGGATCTTTTTGTAGCTAGTGGGGCTGGTAAATGATGTTAAAGCTTCTATACTCTGCTAGATTTTTGCACCTAATAGTTAAGGTTGTCCAAGTGCTTAAAGTATTTAGGAGATCTAGTCCCTTTCCTTTTAGTGGTAAAGATGTGCTTGAAGGCTTTCACATGCTGTTGAGCATCATGCCTTTGGGCAGGTTTTTGTAGTCCTTCACTTCTGACAGTGGTAGCCCTACTCTGAATTTTTGTCTACTTCTACAATAAATAAGCAAATAATGCAGACAGATCCCACAAACATCTTCTGGGCTTACAGCAAAGTTACCTTATGACATTATCAAGATTGTACATCTTATACTCTAGCAGCACAATATGTTACTGTCTTTCCCTCTACCACCCTTTTGACTGCAGCACGTATTTTGTCTTCTTTTTCTCCTTTTCATTTAATTTTTCCTAAGGACCAATGCCAGTATTCATTTAGAAGCTGTAACACACAACATATAAAACAAAGTTCCAACCACCATAGACTTGGTTGTGCCATTGATTTTTCTGAGCAGAATTCTCTGCAGTGAAGAGTTGCTCAAAGATATTGATAGCATGTGTCCCTCTACACAGAATTTAGATTAAACCCACAATACCTTCTAGTCAAAAAGGTCTTCGTGGAGTGCATTAACTTTGGGAAAAAACTGGATTGTATAAAAAAATCCACAAAAAAAGCCGGCAGACTCTAAACTAGCCCTGCTAGTGGAAATGAGTGTTCGGATGAATTCTGTAATGTAAGGGAAAACCCCTGTTAATGTCTCCACCTCTCCTTGCTGACACCTGACAAAGTACTTCCCTGTTGTCCAAACAGAGCTCCTTGAGGCAGGCTAGGAGGCAAGTATGCCTGATGGTAACTTGTATGGAGGATCTCCCTGGCCTGCTTGCTCAAAGCAGTGTTTGGTTTACCTGGACAGATTTGCCAAGGTCCAGAGTTTGAGGAAGACTTCAAAGCCTTGTCTTGCATTGTACTGTTCCTTCCTGTCAAGTGCTACATACCTGCCTTGGTGTGATACCATGCCAATGTGTGGGTCAGGATGTGCTTTAGAAGGTTTGACATAACACTCCAATATATTTATTGAGCTCCTAAATCCAGAGCATCCCTTAAATCTTCCCTCAATGAAAATTCAATGGAGGAAATGCAGAATGCCTTGTTAATTCAATTTTTAATGATGATTTCCCTGTGACTTTCCCTTTGATAATCACAGTTTGCTTCCATGAGCAGGTCATACCTCTTTTAGCTCGCTATGCCCCTTCTTAAGACTGGAAATGCCTCCAGGTAAAAATGAGTGTTAGCTGGTTCTGTAGATGAAGGAAATACCAAAAGTGGAAATTTGTTTGACATGTGCCTGTTTTGCAGGTATGTAAATAGTGGAAATGCAGCAGAGCCGGCGAATTATATTTTCTTGTGACCAAGAGAAGATGCTTTAAGTCACTGACTAATTGTTTTTAAAGACCTAAATGTCCTTAAAGTATTTTTTGCTTTGGAAGGGTGATTCTGATGTTTTATAGAGTCAGCCTCATGTTTAAATTCATTTGTCTTCAACAATGCACTACTGCTACATTTAGCAAGTATATCTTAATGCTAGGGTTAAATTAAATGCCTTTTCTTCCCAGTAAAAATAAAGTGCACCAGCTGTATGAATTAATAATTTCCAAAGTAATAAATATTATGAACTTATTCTAAGACATGCTGGGATAATATTTTTCTGGTTTTAGACCATTAGCCAATTTTTGCATATGTTCTCTTTGGCATGCTGTAGAGATGCCATAGAGGTGCCTGTATTTTTTTTTCTAGTGCAGCTGTTAGATCAATGGCATTGCTTGATTTATACTTCACATCAACAAGCCCCAGCAGATATGTCCACCTCTTTGGCTACAGTAAGGATGCCAGGACCTTTCACAGGACATAGGCATCACTCGTCTTATGCTGAATCCTTGAGAAGTCTGGGTGGGGAAGGTGTTTGGTTTCTTGTGCTGGGGAGGCTTTGACATGTGCAGGAGTTCTTCCATCACTTTTCGGTTTTGACAGATCGGCTGCCTAAGTCCGGCTTTGGATACTGGGGCACTTGGGATTCAAAGGAGAGATAATGCTCTTTATCTGGGGAATCTGCTTGTTTGGATTACATAGTCTGGAAAGTGTTTGTGGTTATATTGAACTGTACTTGTTTGCTGCTTCTGTGCAATGTGTGAAATGAGATTATTTTTAAAGTTTAGGTGCTTAGAAAGGTTTTGGAAAATGTTAGCTGTCATAAAATGTAGGGTGTTTTGTATAGGAAATAGATATTACCTTCCAGGTAGCAGTAATAGCTATTTTTCCTCAATGAATTACATGGTACTTTCCACTGGCGTTAATCCTGACCCTCAAAGAATAGATTTTACCATCTGCATGATAACTGAGTTTGGGAAATAAGCTTCTGAAGGAAGAGTAGATGCATCATCTGTCCATGTGGGATTATTAAACTGAAACAGCTACATGGTATTTTTGTCAGTTGGCTCCAATCTTCAATTTGAAACCTGGACAGCTCAGTTTCTCCATTTACAGCTTTGAATATACTCAGGGACCTAATAAACTGAAATGACAGATGCAGAGGGATTACAGGATATCAAGCAGTATTTTCCAAATGGGGTAACAACTGCTATGAAAAAACATTCTGTTGTAATAATGAAAGTTATCTTTTTACATCTTCTGCTTGCTGGCCTGGAATCACCAAAGAGATGAGTTTCTCCTGCAGCTAAAACACTCAGCAAACCTGCTGTGGGATGTTTGCCAGTAATTTGCACTCTGAATAAGTAATTTAAATAATCCCCTCACCATTACAGTGGGAAATATTTGATATAACACTCCTTGCTGCTTAGGCTGACTTGAATATTTCCCCTCTCTGAAACCTCACCCTTTTGCTGCATCTGTGTGGAACTAGTGAGGTTTTGGTGAGTCTTGAGGGACCTGACCAGGCTCTGGGGCAGTGATGAAAAGCCACTGGATTCAGTGTCTGTATTCTTCCAAGACGTGTCCTTCTGAGGTGTGTGCTGAAATTAGAGGGCAGATTTGGTGGCTGTGCAGAACAGTCCCTTCAGAACACCCCACAGGATCTGGGGACACTGACTCACGAACTCTTGCTGAAAAGAAGTGAAGGCTGAGGTCAGGGCCACCTGAGCTGTGTTGCTACAAGACAGAGGATCTCAGTGCAAAAGGCACTAGCCCTGTGGCAAGCGTATAAAAAGGGAGAGCATCTTAGCACTGAATTACCTTTGGAGGAAATAATCTAGAATAGAAGAATTCTGTCTATTCTAGTACACTAGAAAGTTTTCCTTTGTAGGAGACTTCAGTCTTTGCTGGGCCATGCTACACAGGTTCTCAGGACAAGAATACCATTTTTTTCTTATTTCATTCCAGTCAAGAAAAGCATTATTTGAAGGGAAACTTCAGGCATAATTGTAAGTACTGCCTTAACAACCTTGTATTAATGGCCTTCCTGAGCAAAGGTGACCCTGAGTACATGTGTATTTTCCTTTCTTCATTGTCTCTGGTTCTATCACTCAGCTAGGGATGAAGCTTAACACGGTTTACTTAAAATTGCATAAGAGGATTACAGGGGCACTCCACAATATATAAAAAGTAAGTGAATGGCTATATTATGTGTTATACAGCAAAAAAATTCTTAAGCCTCAAAAATGCTGCAGCACTTTTATTCAGGGTTTATTTTTCTGTGGCAATTTTGAAGCTGTGTATTTATCTCTCTAATGGCTGCAGAAGTCTTTCTGCCAAAGAGGAAGAACAGGATTTGGAATAAGCTTGGACAACTTCTGTGGCTTTGCCAGTGTGTAGGGTGTCCTCTCCTTGGATTTTCAGGGCAGTCATGCCCCATCATATCTCTCCAGAGAAGACATCCATCTTTTGGCTGGAGAGAAATCCAGTGTCCATACAGCCTGCTCTGTAGTTTCCCTGGCTCTTAAGGAAGCAGAAATAAGTAAGGAGGCAAAGCTGCACTTGCTGAAGCAAACAGTCTTTGCAATTTACTAAGCTTCTAAATATTTGGTAGAGTTATTGAGGAATTGTGGGAGGGTTGCTCATTTTTAATTCAGACTGTATTACCTCCTATAAGTAATTCTCCTGTTTATGCATCTAACATGGAGAGGCAACCTGGGTGTTTCAGCTGCAGCAGTAAGGTTTGCAATAATCTTGCCTTCAAGTAAACTGACCAAGTGAGTATCAGAGGCAGAGGTGGGGCAGCTGGGACTGATGTCATGCTGTTCAGGTGGTGTAGGGTGTGTATGTGAAGTATCCTTTTATACTGGGCAGCCAGATGATGTGCAAATATCCTGTTTTCCTAGCCTTCTCATTAGGCTTTCTTCTAAATTAATAAACTGCATTCTTGCTCTTCTGCCTCAACTCTATTGTCCATTCTTTAAAGAGTCAGATCTTAGCCTCAGAGGCTTATTTAACTCCCAGACCTGGAGAATAATGAAACAGTTTGCCCTGAAATAAGGGACATGTATTCTCCAACCTTCCTCCATTATTCTTCTCTTCATAACGATGTTTCTCTGGAGATAATCCCCTCACATCACGCTATTTCTTGAAGATGCCCTCGTGTCCTCTTAAAAGATCTATTAACTAATAGATCTTAAATTGTATTTTCTGAGTTTTCATCATGGTTGGGATAACATTATTATGAGACTTCCTGATAACATTGTCACAGGCTAGGTGTATGGATGATGGGTATCTTACCTGTGGGGATGGATGGACTACTTTTCCTTTTGTTTCTCTCCTTTCCTCTTTACCTTTCTGCACATATGAGCACTTAGTAATGGTGTTAATAAGATCACCAAAAAAAGATTTTTATTGAGCTTTGACCCCATGGATGAGGATGAAATAGCATCTTACTCCTGTGATGAGTAACAGGGTTCTCAGCAGCACTGGCATACTTTCTCAGTTGTCAAGAGGTGTGGATGAAGTGACATTTTCCTTAAATGTTCCAAACAGTTTATCTACCAAAGACTTGAAGGTTAGTGTTGCCCTTTAACATTGCTTTCAAACTTTTAAATTCAAGATGGACTGTGGTTCATGCCTTATAATCTGCCTGGAGGTTGGTGACAAGTGGAGTACCACGCAGTCTGTACAGGGATGTGTGTTGCTGAGCTCCTCTATCCATCTCCTGGAAGAAGGGATGGAGCACAATGGCATCAAGTTTGCAGTTGACCTCTAATTGGTGGGCAGGGTTGCCATGCAGAGGGATCTACGCAGGCAGGAGTGGGCTGCCAGGGACCTTGGTGTAATTCAAGGATAAATGGCAAGTCCTGCCTAGTGGAGGATGAGTCCATGGCAGTGACATGGGCTGTGCCTGACCACATAGGGACCAACTCTGCCGGAACGGTCCTGGTGTCCTGAGCCTTGGGGAGCTAAGCATGAGCTGTTCCTGTGCCCTGGCAGTGGAGGAGGCCACTGGCACCTTGATCTGTGTAAGAGCAAGTGGAGGGAGGTGATATCCCACTCTCTTCCCTGCTTGATGGGACATGAGACCTCTGATAAGGTTATGAGGAACTTTCCTGTTTAGCTAAAATTTCTTCCTATCTGCTGTGGTAAGTCTTCAGAGTCAGTTACCTTGGAGGAAGGAATTCACTCTGAGATCAATTCACTGTGACTCGTTTCTGTTGCTGTCCTTAAATTAATCTTTTTAGGGGTACATGTAACAAATTGGAGTATTGCTATTATACTTGTGGTCAATATTTTAATAACTATTTTTTTATTTTTGGTATCTTCCCCCCCCTCAAACAGTGCCAGTGTAAGGTTGAAGCTGTCTAGCATTCAGCTTTGTTTGATGCATTCCTGCAGTAAAGCTTTTAAGAGCCCGGTACCAATGCATCTATGGTGGCCACTCGGACACCTCTATTCATCAGTTTTCTTTAGCAGTATGGCATAACCTGTGTTATAAGGCACATGTAACAACTACAGGTAAATTCCAGCTCTGCTACAGCAACACTTTTTCTTAAACAAGATCCATAGGCCGTTAATGCATCACAGACATAAAAATGTTAAATGCAAATATAAAGGGATCTGCTTTTTTGAGGGAAGATTATTCATTTCTTGGCTCTGAACATCAGGTAAGGCTAATTTCTGACACATGATTTTTCTGAAGGTTTTGTATTGCAGGAAAGCTTGCAATCCTCAACACCCTCTCCATTCCCTGCAAGCATTTAGAACAGCTATTTTCTCCTTCAGATGACAATTTTCATTTCAAGCAGGCTACAAGAGGTCATTTAACTAATTTATGTGGAGATGAGGGAGGGTTGGTGGCACAGGCTTGAGAAATCAGGGAGATATGCAGCAAATAAGACTGCAAAAATAGTTGATGAAGTGCCATTGCTGTCAGCATTTGCAACTGTAGATTAAGGTGTTCACATCCTAATTTAGCCTTGTGCTTGAGGCACACCATTAACCTCCTGACAGCTAGCAAAGTGCACGCACTATGGATCACCTGATCTTTTTTTCCCCCCAAATGTTGACTGTTTGAGTGCTGCGGAAGTGTTAAAACTCTCTGGACACAGACTCCTGTTCTAATTTTAAACTAGAGTGATTACGTGGAGATACGGAGCTGATGCTATTGAAAGAGACAGCAGGTTGTCTCTGAAATACAATGTTCCCAACTATTGTCACGCACATCAACAGCCTGGCTTCTCCTCTCCAAGCTGTGCATTTCAGCAAATTCCAGAATAATAAAAATTCAGACTGTGTTATCTTCTATGAGTAATTCTCCTGCTTATGCAATGCTATTCCAGGAACTGTACTCTGCCAATGCCAACACTTGGCGCAGATTTTGCTCCAACTCTTGCCCTGCTTTTAAGCATATTTTGACTATCGGACATGGCGGGGGGGGGGATGGGATGATGGTGTGTAGGATATTTGTTTTTCTGACAGCTGTGTTGAACTTGGTATTTGAAAGATAGCTCCTGTTAGAAACCTTACTTGTGTTCATCTTGATAAGGGGGTGAATAATAATAGAATCAGTTTCTCATGCTACGCATCAGTATGGTTTACACAGAATCCCTGAAATGTTTTGTTTAAGTGTGTTCAAATCCAGCCAATAAATTGCTTTCATACAAGTTAGTTTAAATCCTGGGATTTAATGGACAGTCAATGTGAGATCCCTGACATGCTTCAATAAGGCACAATGGAAAAATAGCAGCTCTGTGCTGTTCAGCACCCTGGCAACTATGGCATCACCTCTCCTCCTCTTCAGCTTGTTGCAAATTGATCCCAGAGCAGTTTTTTATTTAAAATGGCCAGGAAAATGTTACCAGTGAGATTTGCTATATAAGCAGGATAGCTTTAACTATTTCTAGGTTTTTTAATTCTCCCCTCTGATATGCAGGGATTTGCAGAATACTTTGATCATGTCAGTATTTGTCTGGGTGGGAAGAAAATATGACCATGTTCTCATTGCTCTGTGTTGAACTTGCTGGAGTTTTCAACACCCCCCTGCTGTGAGAGAGGCTTTTTGCCAAAGTGCAAGCCAGAACAGATCTGTTAAATGTAACATTGCTTCATGCTGCTCAGCCAGCCCTTCTCCTTGTGCTAGCACTACGACAAATGTTAGCAAGTGCATAAAAGTTCTTTGCTCCATGAGGCTTGTGGGTTTTATTTTGGAATTTGCTGTCTCTATAAGAAAAGATTTAGCTAAAGGGTGTATGCCTTGGATTCCTTGACCCTTGGTGTCTGAGTAGTGACTACTGAGCTCTAGCAGAGTGAATGAAAATAAAAATATCCAAGCTGGTGGGCTTTTTTAGCTTGTGACCTGTGTTCAGCCTGGATGCAACTGCTAAAGGCTTGCTTTAGTTTGAGGTCCAAGAGGGAGTTGTATCACTCTGCCTTCCTGGAATGAGTCACCTCATAACTGAGTGAGTCACTCCCAAAGTATTGGGTGCTTGAGTCATCCCTCAGTTGAGTACTGGCTATTGTACCATAAGGAAATGGTCCTTGCCCAGAGTACCAGTGTTATAATTCACAGGCTGAATTTAGGTGTTTTAGCAAAAGGTACTGGGAGCCTGGACATTTCCCCATGTGAAAGAAGTATGGTTACCTGTCAGTTCTTGGAGCTGGGTGTGTAAGTACATTTAATATGTTATATGGAAAAAGAAGACAAAAACCTTCCACAGAGGAAAACCGCCCCTGGAGAATGACTCAGAAGCTGCTAGTATAATGAAATGACCCTTTCATGACAGGAATGGCTGGGAGATGGTGTTATCACTGGTTTTCCGTATATTCTCTTTACCATGATTTTCTCCTTCAGACATCTGGGCTGTTGAGGATGCTTGAGAAAAGGCTGGCAAGCTCTGAGTCTTCTTCAGCTCACTCTCAAGCTGTGCTATTCACAGTGCCATTATCCTGAGCCATGCTAGGGTTATGCCTCCTTTTGCAATAAAGTAATGTTTTAGATGATCTCTGCACAGAGGTTGCAGCAAGGTAAGAGGGCTTACAGATGTTTCTTCTACAGTGGCTGATAGTGACTACAGTAGTCTGATAGAGGACAAAGTCAGTATTCCAATATTGTAGGTTTGTGCTCCTACCTTCTGCAGTAGAAGGGTTTTGTGCTTTTAGAAAGGTGAAGATAGAGAGGGGGAAAATACAGGTATTTGAGGGTTCCTTGATATTGAACCACCATCGAAGACCTCTTTGAATAGTCATGCAAATAAATGACATTGTTAGGGCATGATTAAAAGAAAGAGTGCTGGTCTTTTACCACTACAATAATTCTTTTTGACTTTTGGCTTGGAATGGAGATCAGAAAGTTCCAAATTCCTGTACTAACTTTACTGATTGTAACAAATTGCTGATAATTGCTTACATTTTGATTGTTTCTACATAAAATATAGCATGGTACTAAAATTTATCTAAGCAATTCCCTATGTATAGACAACTCAATATTCTCAGTTCCACCTATGGCCAGTGTTTCTTATTAAAACTTCATGCATGGTTCTTTTCATCAGCCTCTGCTTAGAAGTAACAGAGAGTACTGAGAGCTTTTGCAAACACTTGTTCAGGAGAGTTCTAGCAGGCAGATGCTGAGCACTCTCACCCTGATTTTAGCCAAGCATATAAGTTATACACTTAACCATAAGCAGTCTTGGGTTGCACTAGTGGCTTTAAATGCAAAGTGTGACTATTTGTATGTTTGAGACCTGGAAATACTTGTCAGGTATTGTACAAGTTAAGGTAGTCAGGAAATACTCTTGATAAATAGGTATTTGAACTAGGATATTCTCATTCCATCCCTTGAAATAATGATGCAGGTGAAGTGCTACATTAATCCAAGTGGGCTCTGTGCAAGTCTAAACCTTGCTTTCAGTGCCCCCCATCAGGCATTCCTTCTGGCCAAATTGCACTAACATAGCATTATGGGAGACTTGTTTCCCATGCTTAGAGTGCAGTGTGGTGCTTCCAGCCCACCATGGTGAGGTATTTTGCAGGTGGTGGTGGAAAGAAGTTGACACTCTGAAGGCAGAAAGCCAAGTAGAAACTTGTGGCGTGAAGATGAGAAGTCTTTATACTTCTCTGAGCATTACAGGCTTGTGCAGTGAGTGCATCATGAATCAAGTCTTGGTTTTTAATCTCAGTCTTCAGGGTTGCACCTCAGTCTGCAAGTCCTTTCCTCTCCTCCAGAGAGGCAGGGGAGAGCTCACTGCTTGCCTAACAAGCCCTGCGTGTGTTTCTTAATAGCCAATAGCTCCTCAGATAAGAGAGACCAAGCGCTCTCTGCAGCCCAGTTCAGGAGTGACAATCAGCTAATAGGAGCAAAAGGGAATTGGGGGGCAGACTTGTGGCAGTAACTCTGAGTGACAACTGGCAGGGAAGCTTATATTTTTCATATTGATGTAATAAGGACTTAAGAAATTAATGTTTTCATTAGAAGACTTAAATGTGTTTGAAAACACAAGTGTGACTCCCCATAGGACAGTGAGTCGCTTCTGGGTCCTCTGGGGACAGCAGTTACCTTATACTTCAACAGTGGTAAATGACAGTCTTGGTGTAAATGAGAATTGGGTCTAAACATTTTTAGCATGTGGAACTGACTAGAGTTGTGATCCCTTAGGCTTGTTTCAAATTATTGCCATATAGGCCAAAAATATGCCCTATCCTGTACACATGGAGTTCAAGTGCTTGCTATATTTAAAAAAGATAAAATTGAAGTTTTTTTCTAGTAGTTCAATGTGAAATAAACATTTTTCTCCCCTTACCAGTATTCTTGGGCCTTCTGGGTAGATAGCTAAAAGCAGGTATCTTCTTCACTAGTCCTCTGTTTCTGGGCCAGCCATTCACACAAAGGGGGACTTTCAGTGAACACCTTTAAGGAAGACTAGTGTTATGTCTTGAGCAATGCCATGACCTGCCAACAGTGCTCCAGAGCAACACTGAAATTACAATAGGAGTTACTTCACACAAAGGGAAGCAGCACCCTCCAAATGTTACAGGGAGAAGAAATCCTCCCTGGCACTGAACAAGCAGAAATACCTGAGTTCCAAATGGGATGGTTTCCCCTGGCTGCTGGGTGCCTGTGGAAACAGTAAGCACTGTTGGTCGACTCTATCTACAAAGAATTGTACCATTACGACTTTAACACATAAGATGTTGACACCTCTGCTTAAATCTCCAGACAGTTAATATTGTTAAGTAATACTCATTCTAAAGACTACCCACTGACTTGTTTATTTTAGGTATTTCAGCTTTTAGAATGCACTTGTATTGATTGTGAGGCTCTGCTTTCTAGTGAAGACTGATTGTCTTTTGTTATTGCATTAACATTGTTTTTTTCCACTGGCTTTGCCTTTACAAAATTATGCCTAAAATGTATTTCTGATCAGAAATCCAGGCTGTAGACTCCATTATGCTTTGCTGGAGAGATGAACACTTCCTTGTCCAGTGATGTAGGATGCTCTGCATTAAACATAATATTATGTGTAGAAACTGCTCCATCTGTATTACTAGTAACAGAGCATATAGGGGATATAGCAGCAAACCTAATGGGAGAGGTGTCTGACAAGGATGTAAGGTGGGGACGGAGTAATTTAAAAAAAGAACTCTACAAGAACAGTTCCCATAAAGCATGGCCATGGATCAGATTGTAGACTGGAAGGGAAGATTTCCGCTAATATTCCCCATTGGACAAATTGATCCTTTCTAAGGAAAAAAAAAATCTCAAATTTTCTAACATGTTATGTTTCTGTTCCAATTTTTTTCATATTCAGTGACTTTATGCTTCTAGTTGCTCTGTTACATGGATTTCGGTCTGCTTTTGTGGAACACCATTAAAGGTGTTTACCAAGGAGGTGGTGTTAGGAATTCCTCAGGCTGTAGTGTGTCAGGTAACAGTTTCTCTAGTGATTTTGAACTACAGTCCAGAATGCTGTTTCTGATCACACGGGCAAACAGAAGCTTAAATAACAGTGAGTTCTGTATAAAGTGAATATTGCTAGGCCTTTATACAGCAAGGTTTGTTAGTTTTCACTTTAATGATCCTCTCATAAATCCATAGGGCTAATGGGGATGTTGTTGGTCCCCATTATCTTGTCAATGAATCAGTGTCTACCTAAGAAAAGACTCTCTGTCCTACTTCTGACACTACTATATAGTGCTGCCTCCCTCAAGCCTTCATGGTCTTGTATTAAGAGGCAGTGAAGAAAGATGATTTTCTTATAACAATTTTCTCCAACCTAAATGGTACAAAATAATACTGTCTTCATATGCTGCTATGTGCTGATATACATGCATGCCCGTTATGTGCATATATGTATTTATAGGCAGGTACTACTCTGGTTTTGCTGACCTGAGACATCTCTCAATGCCAAAAGCCATTTCCATGTCACTTTACAAAATAGTCTCGTTTCCTTTCCTTCAATGATCACCATCTTAATGCTTACTTTAGCATACTTGAAAGCCTGCAACTACAATTATTTATTCTCCTTAAATGCCTGTCTAGCACTGTTTTACCTATTTGAGCTATTTATTAATTATTTGTTTGAATAATACCCATGAGTCTTAGACAAGGCAAGGCCCCACTGAGACAAGTACTGTGCAAATACATAGTAAAAGTCCCTGCTTTGTAGAGTGTCAATGTAAACCGTATTCCTTTGATCGACAATGCACGATGGACTGCTGTGCCAATCTTGATCCCCTCTGAAGCTTTCAGGATTCTAATTTATCCTCTGTTTGATTCTCTAAATTGCAGAATGGAGGCCTAGATCAACAACATGGCTGCGGCTGGAGGAAGGAGAAAAGTACAGCGGAAATAAGAGTGAAAAAAAGATGGAGTATTTTCTGTAACTGAGCAATGACTAAATAAAAATGGAAAAATGACTGGGGATATGACACATCCATAGTCACAAATGACATAGTGAATGGAAATAGGGGTAGGATGTTGCCTCTTCTAGCGTAAGAGCTACCAGGCATTGTGGTAACCTGGTAGGTGGCTAGTAGATGTGCAGGATGAGTTAAAGGAGGTAATTTGTCATGCAGTGGGTAGTTAAGCTGTTGATGTACTTGCCACAGAATACTGCACATGCTGAAAGCTTATATGGGTTCAAAGTGTGTCTGGACAAATTAATAGGAAAAAAAAAAGCATTGCATGCTATTAAACAGAGCCATTGCCTCTGGCACAGGACAAATGGAAAGAACATTCTCATCGTCCAAGAAGTAACAATTTTGCTCCCCAGTTTTAACCCCTTGCATTTGCAGATATCCATGTCTGGCTGCTGTCTGTCATGGGACATCAGCCCTTGCAGTGACCTGATACATCCTGGTATTATCCTTCTGTGCTTTTTCATTTGGCATCATCTTCTTGGGGAAGGCTGGTATGGTAGCTTACACGTAGCCACTAGACTTTGTTACTGTTAAATTTCCCAAAACTTTTTTTGCCTTGTGAACATACACTGACCTTTACCCTTTCCCCAATATCACAGCTGGTCACATCTGTAAACAAATCATTGCTCTTCCTTGGGTAGCTTGTCATGGCCAAACACTTGAGCAGTAAATGGATATGTCCTTACCGTGCTAACCAGTTGTATCTGTTCCCTCAACTACTACCAAAGGCTATCACCTGTTGGTATTCCTAACGTCTAATGGGCCTGGGAGCTCTTATTTCTCTTACGCTGAAGCCAAAATAACTAATTCAAACGTCTAGGAAGCCATGTAACAAGGCTAGAATAAAAAAAAAAAAGAAGCTGAGAAAAGATTAATATCAGATGTAGAAATAAATTCCAGTTGTGCATAAATGTGCGGATAACTTTGGCAATGGATGGTTTATAGTGGTAGATGCATTAGGGGCATAGGAGGCCAGAATAAAGGAAGCTTGCATTCATGAAAGACAGATTCACAGCTTGTCTCTTTTGGACTCACTGAGATAAAATAAGAGTGCGTGCAGACTTAATTCCTAGGCCAAGAAGCCAGATATTTGGGTGTCTCTGTTAAGAGGCCATCTCAGTTGATGTAACAGCCCTATGAAATCCTCTACTTTCTACACTCCTCTTTTATGGGTCCCAAGCCCGAAGACCAGAAACTCTGAGTGTCCCGCCTCACTAGCAGAGGCAGCAGGGTCAATCTCAAGATGGTGGTGTGGCAGGGAAGGGATACAAGCAGATGGTGTTTACTAAACCTTGATGCATCTAAGTTTCTATTCTAGTATTTCTGTGCAAGAATTGTAGATACATGCACAGAGGCAAAGGGGTGGTTCTGAAAAGCAGTAGTGTGTGGAGGGGAAACAAGATAGGACCTATAAAGACTATGGAAAGTTCTTTCTTCTGGAGGAGTATTGGCAGACTGAAGCACAGGAAGACACAGCAAGTGCTCTGAAGTTGTAAGAACTAAATTTGTGTTTTGTACTGGTTAATTATTGAGACCAGTATTTCTCATGGAGGTCAACAGATACCTGAAGAGCTTTGAAGATCAAGGCTTGGTTGCCTCAGCATGGGGTATTGATATGTTTTATTTCTGAAACTCTCTGCCTTTGATATTTAGGCCCTAATCATGGGGAGTCCTTTCTGTGCAATGCACTCTGTAGGTGCAAGGTGCTTGGTCCAATCTTCCTTGTGCTTCAGATGCCTGTAGGTTTCCCCTTGTTACACAGGGAGATTGTAGAATATCCTCTATGGAACTCTATTTTAATATATGGACCTTCCGTGCTTGCAGTTTGTTTCTGAATCTATGTATTTGACAAGTTATCGCTGTCTTTGTACAAGGCACTGATGTGGAGAGTTACTTAGAGATCAGATAATAACCTAGAGAAAGCTGAAGGAATATAAGTAATACAAACACTTTTCATGATAGAAATACCTGTATAGTGCACTTAAGTATATTCTACATACTGAGTATTTTTCCTTCTTTGCTACCCGATGGGTAACTTTGAGTAACAGTACCTGCGGAGACAGTATAATCATCACAGCTGTCAGTAAAGCCTACATTAATGTGTCTTGAAAGAGTGATTAATGGGTTTTGACACTATCATTGCATTTCATATTTAATCAGATTATGCATCTGTTAGGAATGGTGCACTCCTAACATCTGCAGTCAGAGCCCATGATCTGCATCCAGATCATCAGTTTGGCAGGAGCATGCGGCATGGTCTATGGCAGGCCTTTGACAGCTGAGAGCTATGTGCTGTCTACTGTATTTTTAAAGTCGGGTGTGTTCACCTGCATGCCTCCCACATGTGTGTATGTATGCTCATAGTCTTCCTGGTGAAAATCCCACTATGGCAAAGCATATAGTCTGAAGACTAAACTGAGTGTTTTACTGAAGGAGGAGGCTGGAATGAGCTAGTGTTAGTACACATATCTCGGTATGTGTGCCTAATGCTTTGTTCCCAGCTCTGCCAGGTGCTTCTTGTGTGACTTCTGTCAAGTTGGCTGCAGACTAGTCTTGAGGGTTTGCCCCATTTTTTTCTGGACTTCATGTTAATCCCTAATTTAGTTAGTAGTGCTTTCCTATGTTGTGGGACTGTGGGAGGATGGAGGCAACATCAGGTACTACAGCAGTGGAGGTTTATCTGTACAATAGAATTATAAAGGCTTATGATTTGAAGGTGATCATATATATCTTTGTGCAGCTCTTGAAATGCATGAGAGTCTCTGCCTGGAAATACATGGAACAAAATTGATGTACTGCATCTAAAGGCTGTCTGAAATAATATTCTAGAATAATTCTGCTTGGATTTCTTTCTGAAAGAAAACAAACTGTATCAGTAATGTCTACATTACTATTTTTCTCTGTTTTACCTCAGCTATCAAAACACTCATCAACGCTGAGCATAGTATCACAAATACACATGGGCCAAGCATTAAAAAAACTCAATATAGAGTATCTTTTTTGGTACATATAGCATGAAGGACCTTCCAAAATGCTACTGAGGATTTATTCCTGGGTGCTTTTGCTATGCTGTGCAGTGTCTGGGTATGAGGTAGTCCTTGCTGGATTGGAGCAGGCAGAGAAAGACAGTGAAGCTAAACATGGGATGCACAGTACACACAATGGTTTTGCTTTTCCGAGGAACCGACTAGGGAGCACTCACTGAGCAGCCCTCCTGATAGCAGGTTGGAGGACATAGCAGAGGATAAGCTGTGCTTTGGAGTGAAATAAGTTACTGGTGGCATCACACAGTGAGGAAAAATCGTGTCTCTGAACAGCCCCATTCTCTCATCTTTGCAGATATGTCTCAGGGCTTAAAAGGAGACTATAAAAGTACACTTTAGGGTCAGTGTGAGCAGGAGCTCAGTGTGAGCCTTTATTGTACAGTTAGACACTGTCTCCCTAGGATTTGTTGGGCTGTCACCATTGTTACATGAGTATTATTCCTCTGCTACCCTACAGAGCCCCCCTTGAGGCTTGTGAGAGCATGGCTTGCAAGCAAGCTGCAGATTTCATGGGAAAAGATGATTTCTAGTTTCACCTCACTCATTTCCTCTTCCTGACAGTGACTTCATGATATGCAGGGTCTTAAGCAATCTCACACTTCCTTTGGAAGATGAGGTCCCTGCTTTGACAGACTGAGAAGAATTAATTTTCCATTTAAATACCAGCTGTCACCCCAGACTGGTTGCATGACCATCTACGTCTGCAAGGCAATTTTCTTTTCAGAAAAACAAGTCATCTTATTTACTCTGTGAATCTTTAAAATGGAGGATTACTGTTTTTTAAATAAACAGTAAGTAGTTAAAAGACATTCCAGCCAACAAAAACAGAATAACAGCCTATAATTCCCTTGTCGTGACTATTGTGAAAAGCAGCATGTTATTGGACAGGCTTATGTCATTTCTTGGTGTCTATTTGCCTTTAGAAGTGTCAAAATATGTCCAAATGTCCATGAACAGATGCAAGGAACTACTCTGACTGAAGAATAATTACACACTGGTACAACAAAAAGATATCGGTGATTCATAATTTAGTTAGATAAATCATCAGTCTCAATATCAGGGAGGGGGGGGGAAGGAGTGTTGCAACTAGGTGAACTTTAAGGTCCATTCCAACACAAACTATTCTATGACTGGGAGGAGGGGGTGAGAATCTCTTGTTCAACAGCATAATCTCCAAAATGATCTTAAGTCTTTACTCCACATTTCAGCCATTTCTATTGTATGCCTTCTTTGCAGTGAGTTTGGAGCACTGTTGTGGGAGAGCCTGTTTCCATCCAATGTGGCAAAGCTGCCTGTTTGGGTCATCTATTAGTCAAAACTAGAGAAAGACAAAAAACAGTCACTGCTGAAGGAAGAAGCAGGACAAGACACCTGGTTGAGAGAAACCATCCCTGTTCAGGAAAGCATGTGAATACCCATATACGTACTCCCCTGAGTCAAGAGCAGTGTGAGCAATAACAGAAATGATTTCCTAACTCAAGGCTTCTTTGGCAGTTTCTCTTGTGGGGGGTGTGTGGGTATGTAAGTTTTGGGCAGCCTGGACTGTTTCCATCTTGCTAGAGTATGTTGCCTTGGGTATAATGAATAATTTGGGGAGAATTTTGTAGAATAGAGCTCAACTGCATTTGGATCTGAGTACAGATCTGTTCTGAAGAGTCAGAAAAGACTCCAGGTAAACATTGGCTTAGTGAACACTGTTGGCTAGGAAACCAGTCCCCCTGCCTTGGCATTTTGTTTGCCAACAGGGAAACCTGTCTGTGTGAGCTAGCCTGAATTTTGACAGTTGAGTTTTGGGATTTAGTGTGGGTACTGTGCCTGGAGGGCTTTCAGTATGTCCCTTACACGCTGTTAGAGTGAGAGCTGCAGTTGGATTTCTTTTCCTTGAGTACCACATTTCACTGCTGAAGAATTTTGAAATGCTCCCAACTTTTAAAAAAGGTGGGAAAAAGCATAAGCACAAAGGCTTGCTGAATTTAAAAGCCTGAGTGCTAGTATTAAAAACTGGTGTAAGGCTTCATTAGCTGTGCTTCATCCATTAACCTCTGGACTGAGTTTGCCATGGGGCACCACTAAAAGCAAAAGTCTTGTGCCTTAGACACAAAGACCTTTCTGCTTGCCTGCCCTGTAGTCACCCAACACCTCAGAGAATAAATCAGCTCCAGATTTTCCAAAGCTTCTAGAAACTGAAATTTCCAAATCAGTAGTTAGTCCATCAAACTGGGACTTGGTCAGATATTTGACTGAAACTCAGTGTACAGGTGTATGAATATGTGCCTATGAGCACTAGATAGTCACATCTTATTTCTTAAGTCAGGTTTCAAAGATCATGCCTACAAATGCATGTTTATGCACATTCTGAAATGAGCATTTGTCATGCACCAGCTCTGGCAGTGCTGGAGCTATATTGAATGCAGCTGAGACCAGGTTTAAGCTATGAGCTGCACTGCTGTGCAGCGAGTTGTATATTTTTAAGCATCTTGACTGTGTTTTCCCTGTTAGCCTGCCTCCCTCAGGATTCGGTCTAATATTACAAACAGCTTTAAATACTGCAAGATAAAAGCTATTTGAAGATTAACACCTTGCCTGACAAAGATACGTCTTGTGCTGCTTAGATTCAGTCATTGAGGTCAAATCTAACGCCATTTCAAAACAGCTGTAGTCTAAGACCTTGGGTTGTCAATGTAGAGTCCTGGCCTGAAGATGAGTCTAATAATGTCCCATATGCTTAAAAATAGCAGTAGACTCCCTCTGCCATTGGGAAGCAACTACTGTCATGTCCCATTAGAGCAAACCACTGCCTTTATTTCTGCAACATCCTGTAGTGCTGCTACAGTGAACTACTCTGAAGAAACATCTTTCTTTTTCCTCCTTTTGAGTCCTTGTAAGGCCAGATTTGTGGTCCTGAGAGCCCCATATTATGTCAAGAACTTTAAAAATGGACCAGTGAAAAGAATAGAAATAAGTCCTCAATGAACCCAAGTGTTTATTCTACTGTGAAGCAATATAATATCAAGGTTTTAGCAGCACTGACTTAGTGACCTGAATTACTAGTAGCTCTTGCTTATTCAAGGAAATGAAATTATCTGTATGTATTTAATTTCAGTGGTATTTAGAACTGACTCACTCAGACTTTTCTGAAAATTGCAGCCAAAATTTGAGATGTGATGCCGCTCCACAGCAAATAATTTCTATGTCTACAGGGAATTCTGCATCCCTTATGAGCTTAGATCATCCTTAGAGAAGAGAACTAGATCTGTAATTTGAAATTTGTCCTTCCTATATATATTCAACTAGATCTGTATTTGGAAATTTGTGCTTCCTATATACATCCAAATGTATTAAACTCATCTTCCACTACTTCTGGTGTATTTTCTGGGCTTTCCAGTTTGCCGTATGTCAGTGTAGCTGCCATACTTGAAACTAAGACAGCAGCCAGGATGCCTGAGCTGTCCTATGGTACTTCAAAGTCCATCAACTACTGTTCTACTTAAAGATAAGTTTTAGCAAAGCACTGGTATTAAGAAGATATTGTTCCCAAGTCTGATGGGCTTTGGCATCTTTTGAATTGATTTCTCTTCTTTGAGCATTACATATATACATATAAGTGCGTATATATATATAAAAAACAATGTCTGGCAGTTGCAAGGAGTACAAGGCTCTTGTGAAAACCAATGAGCTTACCAATGTGCATTATAAAAGTTGAAATTCATAATAGCTACAACAGTGCAGTTATTTTCTTTTTCAAGGAAATTTTCCATAAAGTAAGAATTGTGTTTCCTTTTATTATGCAGCTACAGTACTTACCATGCTGAAAAACTTTGAAAAAAGAATACAGAATAGATTTGACCTTAGAAAGGAACAAGATAAATTAGAGTTGCTTTTAAGAATTCAAATTAGATTTGCAAACTGGTTAGCTTGATTGAACCAGGATGATCTTGTAAAGAATGGGGAAGATGACAGTAGCAAGCTAGACATTTGGTCATTAAATCCTACAGAAGATCCTTTTTATTTCTCCTTTTTCTCTGGTTTTGTTTACTCATTAGCAAACACAGGTAAGTGACATATTTCCACTGTTTAAACTAGAGAGAGGAATTTTTATTTTTTGAGAGGATTTCATCGTAGGTGTTTTGTCTTTGCTCACTGAAAACTCCTCAAGATGCTGAACTGGGGATCTGTGAAGTTTTTTTTTTCTAGAGGCTACAGAAGCTGAAGGCTGCTTTTCTGACAAACTAGGAAGGGATAGCAAAGGAGTGACACAGTAAGACTGAGGGGAAAAGTTTGGCATATTCATCGTGAGCATCTGGTGTAAGACATCAGGGACAAGAACATCTCTCAGATAGCAGGCAGTGTTGTGGGGTGAACACCTCCTGTGAAAGGCATCCTCCAGAGGCCAGCCCCCACCCAGGTCCTTTCCAGATGGACAAGCAAAATTGGGTGAGCTGGCTTTTCACCATCCAATCTTTTACCTAGGATCAGGGGGAAAATCCTGCAGTGCATGAAAACAAAGGGCTGTTGCTTAAACTGCCCATTTTGCTCACAAGGGTCTGAATCTGTCTTCTGATTTTGACTTCCTGATTTGCTTTTTATTCTCAGACATTTAGCATAGCAGAAGCATTGGAATGGAGTGAAAAGAAGGAATGGGAGTGAAAGATGAGGGGTGCTAATAGGTCTGAAAGTAAATAAAGTATAGCACAAAGGACTACAACTGCAGCAGTTCCTCCTTCAGAAGGAATCTTGTCTGTAATTTAGCTTGGTATTTTGAGCCCCTATTTGGCAGATGAAAGAGACTGCACCTGGTAAATTTCTATTTTAGAGAGGTTGAAGTAGGGTGGGAGGAGGTACTTCTTCTGATTCACGAATACAAATCAGTTGCACAAAATGTTTTGGCTTCTTGTAACTGGCTCATTTTCAAGCGTGGCTCTTAATTCCTTTCATTGCTTGAGGAGGGGGTGCAGGATTAGAGGGTGAGCAGCAGATCAGATCAGGAGCACTGGTGCTGCCCTGCAAACAAGGATTGGATTTTGCTGTTTTAAGATTGTCACGGTGACCCTATGGGGAGTCTCATTAGGGCTAAAAATGCCTGTATGGTACCCCAAGAGGAGGCAGGGTTTGCCCCTGATGTCTCATTGCATGGGTCGCCCCATCTCTTTCAGCTTTGTGGGAGTCTTTCTCACTGGGTTAAGGCCAAGGCCACCTGCTTGCATACCTTATGTGTCTGCCCTCTTTAATGTGTCCAGTATCCCCTGCCAAGTTGCTTAAGGCCCAGCTCTAGCTGGGTCTCTGTGCCAGGGGTTTTGCAGCTGGAAACATAGCCTGAATCAAGGTTGTCTGGATTTTAAGTGTACTGTATTTTCAGCAATTGCTCAACACTGGTGTCTGCTTCTCACTCAAAACTTGTGTGGATTCTTAGTGTCACCTTGAGTATCAGCTAAATGAAAAGCGGGTACTTGGGGAAATCCTTCACTTGACCTGTACCTATGGAAACTGTACGGTCCATGCTTTGCCAGGCGCTTTGGCCCTTGAGTTGGGGTAGAGATTCTTCTGCAAAATTTGATGCACTTCCAGTATGCTTTTAAACTGTGGAGGAACAAGCATACACATTTACACTTTCAGGAGAGCTGTAAACCAAAATGCAAAGCATTATCACAACTCTAAGTGCACAGGCTGGGTTGTGCCATGTACTTTTCCTATACCCAGATCCCAGCAGTTATGGGGTTGCCACCTGGTCTGGCATCTGATTTTTCAGGCAACTTCTCTTATAAAAAGAAGGATTTTAGAGCTGTCTCAACATGTTTTCAGTATGTGACCAGGTTAGTTATGACTTTCTGCTTTTGTGGAGGAGGGCAATAAGAAGTAAGATCTGTGATCTTGAGTGCTCTGTATGTGCAGTAGTAAATCAAGGGCAAACAGATGTACACAACGGTGAGTTGTTAAAAGACAAACCTCAGGCACTTTATTCTAAATAACTCAAGACAGATGCTTGGATTTTCTGTTACAAACAAAGTATCTAATGAAGTTTGACAATTTTGTTGAATACAATAGCTGCATGTGACCTCAGGAGTGTCAACTCTGAACTGGAGCAAATCCACATCCCAGCTAAGTCTTTGTTATCTGCAGTGGTAGTCAGCACTGGATGCTTCAGGGGAACATGTAAGCATCCTGCAAGTAAGTTGTCTATAAAGGAAGTTTCCTTCCATGTCTGAACTGTTGATTTAACTCCTAAAGTAACTTAATTTACTTAATCTTTTTCCTTAACACTGATAATGTTCTGTATATCGAAACAAATGCTGATATTTTGAATGATTTCTACAGTATCTTCCACTGGCATCTTATGGTAGAGCTCTGCAGATTAGTAATAGGGAAAGTGTTTTATTGGTTCTGCATCTAGCATTTTTCATTTTAACATGAGTCCATAGTCCATGAATGTGAACAATAAATCTCAGAGGATCTGGTTTAGAGTTATCCTCTATGTAGCTGTTTTAAAGATATCACGTTTCTATAGAGCTGAAATTCTCACAACAAACAATGTTCCCTCTTCGGCATATTTTCTTAGATTTGTATTTATCAGATCTCTGGAGTTTTGTTGTTGAGGTTTTGTATGAACACTTATTTGATAATAAATTTTTTATGTTTAAAAACAATATAATACAGCCAGAACTTTGGAAGTAACACTCAGTTCAGACTTCAGCATCCAAAGATAGAAGATAATCTATTTCAGAAGCCACACAATGTGGTAGCTGCTCCATACTGGCCTCGGTATTTTTAATTTATTTGGAATGGAAAATACCTATAGTTCTAGTTTAGAAATTGCCATTGCAATCATTGGTATTGTAGTTCATGATTCAGACCACCAAAACTTTACACGAAATTGCTCTAGACTGAACAGGCTAAAAAAGCATGGATATGCCTTTTAAGCACTTCACTATTAACTAAAAGATGTTTCTGTCTTTTTCAGGGACATAAAGAAAAGCTGAATGCTACAGGTGGTAATGACCCACAATGCAGGGTTGTAGATAAGTTATGGGCATTATGATACATTTGAAAAGAGTTCTGAGCTTACATTTACTAGGGTGCTCAGATATAATGCTGGTAGCAACCTGTTAAAAGCTCCAGTGCAGATCCAGCACTGTGCAGCACTTAAAGCGACAGTGCTAATCAACAGTGCTGCTCTGTACCAGCTAACCTGTGGCAGTGCAGTAGTATTTCCTCTGCTTGCTTGGTGTTCATCTGTTCTGCAAAATCTGCTTCTGAGGTGTCTGAAAGCCAAGAATACTCTCTGGAAGCTGCATTGCTGATAAATGGTATGGGTCATATGGGTTGTAAGTTAGTTGTAATTTCCATGCTCCCCATATTTCAGTGTGATGTCTATTTACCAGAAGATCTTAAGTAGTATGGTGCTTGCACTAAATTAATCCTTATTTCTATTTTAGTGAACACTGAATTAGGTAGAAGAGAAAAAAATCAATCATTTTAGCCACTAGGCGGTATGGATAAGCAACCAAAAATGTCGTCTTTTTTTTTGTGCAATAAGATACTATGCTAATGGAAATGCCAAGAAATAAGGTACTATGCTAAGGAATTGTACAAAGGAAGCTGATGGCAGCTGCCAAGACTTCCAGGCAATGCTGTCCATCCTTGAGTCCTATCTACAGACCACAGATTTATATATATGTAGGCAAGGGATGTTCTTGTAACAGCTGCCTGTCAGTTAATAGTACATGTTTAGGAGGATGGATAGATCCACGTGGCAGAATAAGGAAGAAATTCATGTCAAGGCCAAAAAACATTCCTTAACAAGAGGTCTTTGGGGCTTAGTGTGGAGAGGTGAGTAGGAAACCCATGATGAGATTGCTAGTTTGCATTTGACAACGGAGGTCAACAGGATAAAAAAGGTTAGATAGTATCTGCATTCCCAGAGGCTAGCAAAATAAACCCACATCATCATGTACCCAAATTAGGGAGATTAAAAGTGGCTTACAGAGGGGAGAAATACTCAGATATCTCCATGAGGAGCAGGTGGTGTATGGGGTGGACTCTCAAAAGGTCTGACCCAAATAATGCCTGAGATCTGTGAATATGGAGGGAGACAGGCTCAGAGGTAGGCTTGTTTTAACTATAACCATACATTTATCTTTCTAACCAAAGCACTGAGAAGTTGTTGGAAGCTTGAAAGTCAGTTTTATGAGGTGCTGGCTATGTGTCCCCAGGAAGCTGAGGAGCAAGCTGAAGCAGTCACGAAGCTCACTTCTGGGAATAGAACTTCTTTAAACCCATTGAGCTTGTGGCAGCAGCCATGAGTCATGGGAAAAGGGCCTTTACCTTCCAAGGAAGCACTAGAAAAAACAGCCCTCTAGAAGGGTCTTGGGAAAGATCCTGGTGCCCAGGTTTTGCTTAGTCTCTGAAAACTTGAAACCCAACTGTTTATAACATCATTCACCAGAGCAGTTATATCAGGCTCAGGCTAGCTACTCCAGGACAGGTCTCTACAAAGGCTATTCTATAAATGTAATTTCTAGCACCTTACATCTTTCACTGAAAAGGATTGCAGTGAGTCCAGCTAGCCCTGTCCAGGGCACAGCATACCACAGACAGGTAGAACAAATGCATAGCACTTTCAGACTCCTTCATTCTTGTAACGAGTTAATATTTCTGGTTTGTAACACACGAGATGCAGATAATAGTTAATATTCTGATGGCACTGTAAGTGCAATAACAATCATACCCCTGCTATAGTGCTATTTGGAGACAAAATGCCTAACTGTACTTGGAGCACTTTCCACTGAAATAACAGCACTGTAAGGGGAGTGTGGATTACAGCCTTCCATCAAAAATTAAATCTACAGATAATGTGCTGTTTGTAACTTGCCAAGTACACTGCTCATGAGCAGTTCAGGAGAATAAATTCCCTAGTTTGTACAAATTAGTATATATCTTCTTTTGAATGCTGAGGAATATTAGTTTATGTGAGTTTTTGTGCACAAGATCTTTTGATCATGGAAATTTGTATGTCTTGACAGAAAAATATCTTTTCAGTTAAGACACATTTTGCAAAGTATAAGGCTCCAAATGTGGAAGGAATGGAGTTGCTAATAGAACTGAAGTCAGACTGATAATATTTGCTGTTACATTTGTAAAGTTAGTGTACTTCCACGGAGGAATCTGTGTTTGCAACCTAAAGAATGGGCAATCAGATATTTTTAAGTACTTCTGAGCTCATCTTGTGTATTCCTTCAGTGTCATTCATATTGTTGTTGCCTAACAGACCTGAGGTTCAAAAGATCATATTATAAGATCTTTTAGTGGCTTGAATAGGAATTCAGTCCTGTTTAATGTGTCTGTTATAAAATGTTAGGATGGAGTGAGTGTAACTGGTATTTAAAAAAATCAATGCTTATCATGCTGTCTTGAAAATGAGATTTTGTCAAAATCTGTTAGTTATGTACTTAATACCAAAGGAATTTTAAAATTGGCCCAAACCTGTTCTTCCTGAAACAAGTGGTAAAACTGCACTTAGTCAAATAGAAGGAGGATTAGATAATTGCTGACTGTTTGTAAAGTCCCATCTGCTAACATTCAACTTCAGTAGAAATTTTCCATACGTTCTACTTATAAGACTAGATGACTGTTAACTAATTAGAAGCACTATTAAAATATTTACTATCTGAACTTTCAAACACATGAAAAGATTAATGAAATTCTAATGATTTTTTCAGAGTTGTTTTTCTACAAAAACAATCTCTACTTTGCTAACTGAAAAATAAAACCACTAAAACAATGCCTACCAAACCCTCAATGCCTGTCCTTTAAAATTCTGAGTAGCTATAAAGAATCTCCTTTCATGCCTGGGTATCTGAATACTTGTGGAAGGAACCTTGAGGAGTTAAGTATTAAGGGGTCCTGTGTTTTTACACTAAATCTTCATTAAGTTCAAACCAGCTCCCACATCTAAGACTAGAAGCCCTGGTGTTGATGGATATAAACCTTTCATGTCCTTACCCTTGTCTATGCTCTGAGTGGGAAATAGGCTCCCAGCCCCAGTCTGTGGCTTGTGCTCTGAAGCTGGTGCTTGTGAGCTGGTCTCACAAGTCCTGACTCGAGAAGGGGCTCCTTGGGCTCTTCATATCTCACCCTAAGCAACTGAGCAAGTGTGTGCAGGACTACCGACCGGACCCTCAGTCTCCAAGTTGCTGCGCTGCAGACACTACTGAAAAAAAAATAAACCAAACCCAACAACATGAAGGGTCTGGTGAACTTGAAACTCTTCTACAAAGTGTAATGTTGGAATATCATTTCTTTTCCCAACCTAATGCATATGGTATTTGTTGAAATTGATTGTAAATTACATTCTCCCTGAGTGGCAAAAGCACTGAAAGCAGCCAGATGGTTAGCAGAAATATATGGTATATTAACAGACCATGACAACTTGGTCTCATAGTTTTTCTCACTGGCAACTGAAACAACTGTTTTCAAATTGAACATCGAAGTGCATTGGAAAAATGCCGTTTCTTTAGAAGTAATAGCACAATTATTGTTTTTAGCTGTCTTTTCCCCTCCACCTCTCCTGGGTACTACTACATCTAATAGAATAAGTGAAAAAATATGTAGCAATTTAAGTTACTAAATTATATCACAATATATTAGACTAAAGTTCCTTCTTTCCATTTGAGAAACTTGGCTTGTGTCCGCACACTAAACCATAGATTTTAAATCTCAAAGTGAAATCATATGTACGAGGAAATTTTTTAAATTAACTGAAGCCAGAAGGCACAATAATTATCATTTAATCTAACATCCATTTTTTTTCTCTGGGCTAAGTAACCCACACTGTCCCTAGGATGACACATGCTGGCCATTAGCATAATAAAAAAAGCTCTTTTTGCAAAATCTGACTCCACTAAAAGCTGTTCTCTGGGTGGAGCTATCTTCTGCATGTCTGAATGGCCCTATCATGATATAAAGCAGGTGAATATCTGGCCCAAGGTGTCAGAAGACACCAATTCACAGACTCTGGATCTGGCTTACATCTTTAAATGTTCTGATGACACACTGGGAAGTAGAAAAGGTAGTAGGAACATTAGCTGGAGAGCTCACTGTCATGTCAAGCCAATGGGGTTTTTGCTAAGTAACTCAGTAAATCATTAACCTGCTGCAGTTAAAAAAACTCAGTAAGATGAGTCCCATTGTGAGATGGTGCTTCAAAGAAATTTGGAGTGGTTCATTACAGAGACTTAAATTGATGCCTTTCAACTTTGAAATGGAGCCAAAAAGAAATAAAAAATTATAGAAAATAATAACCAGGATCTTTAAATAATACAGTCACCTCAGACACCTGCTATGAGTCTTATAAAAAGAAAGACTAAGTAATGAGTGAACTATTGTGGGAAACTTCTTATTTTATCGATGGAAATAGGCAAATTCCACAGGAGATGACAATGTTGATTAAGCGGAGACTAAACTTTAGAGAATTGGGTTTTGATTCCAGTATGTGCTGCAGACTGTCATGCTGCTATCACTTCACTGTCATGGTAGGTTTTACTATGGTTACATCTACAAACTCTGGCTGAAATCAGAGCCACATCATACTACACACAACACACACATATCCTGGAACAAAGAGCCTCTTCCTCCAAGACCTTCCTCTGCAGTTAAGCAACAAAAGGGATAAAAAGAAGATAGGGTTGCACAACACTGCGCAACAGCAATATTGAATCTTGAAGAAGCGGTCTCCTGGCACCCGACTCAATGCTGTTCTACTAGATCATAGTAAAACCAAGATTTGACCCAAGTTTCCTCAGACAAATAGACCACATATCTTTGTTTGTCACTACAGTGAAATCTTAGTTACAAGGGAATCATAAGAGTAGTAAATGGTCTCTTGAGATCCATTCCAAACTGAATTTTCCTATGATCATAGGATAAGGTTTATCTTTGTTTATTTGTTGCAAGCCTTTGGGAAAAAATAAAATAGAGCACATTTGCTACATTTGCTGTAGCAGGCAGCACTGAAGAGTGATAATATCTTTAAAATGCCTTAGTAGTGGAATGGTTGTTAAGCTCTTGCCTGACATATGTAATACAAACTTCAGTCACATCTGCATATACCATCAATTGCACTGTGTTTGTCCTGTACCCTTCACTATTTTTAAGGGTCTTGGATGCCTAACAGGATGCTGCAAATCAACCTCTAGGAGAATTTTTTTGAATGCTGTGGTGCCAAACTCCCTTCAAGTATTTCAGTTTATGGTGAAACTCTACTCAATAGCTCCTATTACCTAAAATCAACCAGCAGGACTTACCTTCCCTTGCACTGTTCCATACAGGCAGTGGAAAAAAGATCTAGCACTTGAATACAGCCAGTAATGCATACAGATTGGGACCAGAGTGTTGAAGTGCCAAGGGTGTAGCAATCCAGAAGACCGATTCATTTCAGATCTGACTTATCCATCAATCTTTATTCAGCAAAGTATTTAAGCCTTGCTGAACTCTTAAGTACATGCAGATGATTCCATGCTACTCCAAAAGATGAACCTAATTATGCTTTCTACTGCAATCATTTAGAGATCATTTTTAGGGAACTCTTCCCATTTGTCCAAATTCAATATCCAAACACTAGATATAGGGGAAAACATTGCAAAAGGTTTGTTTTGCTGATACTGGATTAGACTGTATGTGATAAAAATGTGGTGTGATACATAAAGCATTTGCATCCCACATTGCATGTGAATGTGTTGCTTAAATGAATATTATGAGTTCATAATGTGGTGCAATAGCTGCTGAACAGCACATGAATTTGTTTATGTTTATCTCAAACTGGAGCCATGACACATTGGAATTTAGGTAGAGAAGAGCAGTAGCTACAGGACAAAATTAACTACCTTTATGCACTTAAAGTCAACAGACCCCCTGCCATGCAGTAGAAGTTGTGGCACTACAGAATGATTATGAAGAGTGACCCACCAGACAAGGAGCCCAGTTTCAGGGTAAGGGCTTGCTGTGGGGCTTGCCTGGTCATTGGACTCCCATCATTCAGGCTAGTGTTTGTTGAAGGAACTCGAGGCAGTCAGACTCCAAAACGTGCAACTCTAAATTAAAGAAGGGTTTCATTTGTGGTACTTGATGCCTTTAGCAAAATAACGATATAAGGTATTGTCCCAAGAGAAATGAAGCAATCATTTCAGCTGAAACCCAGCCTTCTACCTGGCAGAAATGTGACTGTACTAGGCCTGCTGCCAGAGTCATGTTATTTTCATTTAGTCAGGTTGGGATCTTCCCCTCTAGTGAGGACCCCCCCTCTAAGTGGCATTCAAGTTGGCTATGTGATGGAGACGACCTGTCAGTCAACTCAAGGACAGAGAACTTAAGAACTTAATAAAGAGATATACTGTAGGAAGATTTAGATCATGGGATCTGGGGATTTTGTTGAGCCTAGCAAGGATCTTCAGTGCAGACATTTTGACTTCAGAACATGTTAATAGATCCTTTGGTCTGCACCCTAGTGTATCACAAGACCTTAAAACAATATGTAGTCTTCCTGTACTGGGAACAGTATTCCCTGGGTAACAGAAACATTTCCTCAGAAAGAAATGCAGGTTTGATCTGAGCTTATCTAATGATGTGACTCCACCCCTGTCCCAATATTTTATTGCAATATTAAGTTGCTTCATTGTAAAAAGCTGTACCCACTTCCATTTGAATCTATATCCCTTCTGCTCTCAGCTGCTGCTTTTTTACATCTTTTTCCATTAGTTAAATGTATCTTCAATACCCAGAACTTTATCCACATTAAGCTATTCCATTCTTAAGTCATCTTTTTATCTTTGTTTTGGTAATTTAAGCAGAGTGTGCTAATTAAACCTCTTGATGCAAGGCTTTTTCCCTCCTCAAACTACAGAATTCTGCTTCCTCTCCAGCTTTCTAGTATCTTTTCAGAAATACAAAAATGGCTGCATGTAGTATTTTAGCGGTAGTGTCAGACGTGTCCTAGCAAACACTGCTCTTGAATTGCAAGAGGCAGAGCTATGCAACAGCTTTATAGCAAATAGTTTAAGGCATAACATATGTAGAACGCATTTCAAGAATCCTTTAAGGACACAAAATTGGATCCTTCTACTGGTGACAGCTCCTAAGTGCTCCCACACAACATCCCTTAAGTAAAAGTACTTGCTTGGAACAGTACTTAGCCCATATGCAAGCTCACTGGTGGGGTGCTGCTGTTGTGATTGACTTACTGCAAGAATAAGCCTTACCCTCTCCAGAAATCCCAAATACATAAATATGCTGCCTAAGCTCTAATTTGTTTGCCCAAGTAAGAGGCCAGGAAAAGACAACTTTGTCACTGAAAGCAGCACAGCTACACTGGGAAGTCATGCTGCTGCATCCCTATTGTATAAAATACCAGCCAAAATGACAACCCAGCCCACCTCACTGAGGAAAAGGGAAAAGGAAAACTCAACCTGTGCAAAGACCTATGAGCTTTTAGGGTCTGTATTAATGCTGGGCAATTTTCCCAGTGGTTGCCAAAGGATTTAGGAGTGCCAGGCTCACCATTTCTCAGTGGCACCTCTGCTTCTAATTTCTTTTAGTGCTTTGTCAGAGCTCTGCAGCAACACGCTCCCATCATGGCAAAGGAGCAAAGCACTGAAAGCAAGACAGAATCTACCATCTTGCCTTTGTATAAAACAAGCACAGAAATTAGGAGAGATTTTTCAGGACAAGAATCTCAAGTAAAGAAATATACTGTCACAATGGGCAAGGTGCCTGTTCCTGGAGATGCTGTGGGTTTTGAAAAGCTTCTGATTTATCTAGTCTGTTTTCCAAGCCACAGGGGACTGCATGTCATGCTGCAGTTCTGCTTGCTGAGACTGAGGCTCCACCACTCTCTGCTGCTCCTGTCTGCCTGACAGTATCTCTGGGAGCCAGGTTTGGACTGTGCATGGGGACCCCAGAACAGGGTCTCTGGGAAGAGCCTTTTCAGGGAGAAACAGAATCCAGCCCTGCATCCTTGTAGCAGCATTTCGTAGGTAAACAAGAAGGCCTATGTGTGTTTTTGCTCACATACATCCATACCCATTCATAAGAAAACAGAGTATTTATCACCACTCGGTTCCTCCTAGCCTTTAAAGCAGGCTGTGAACGTCTCTGCCAATCCCAGTGCACTGGGAGCAGCCTGTTTATGCGATCATAGTGAGTCAACAGCAACCCCAACAGTCTGAATCCAACCTACCCTGTTTATTTTGCTGCTAGAAGGAAAGGACAAATCCTCGAACAAAATGGCCCTCTTTGGGGACATGACATGCTTTCAGTTTAACTTGTTAATGGGGCAAGAAGCTAGAGCTGTATTGTATGGATCCATGGAGGTGGAATTTGACCTCTGAAGAGGAAGTATTCAATTTATCCATCATCTTCTCATACCAGACAATCTGTGAATACGCCCATGGTTGTTTCACCCTTGTACTGGTACAGCACTGTGTCACTTGGCATCAGCTGCCTATGCATATTTCTTCCCTGACTGCAACCAGGGGATGTCTCCACTGACTTCCTAGACATGTCACACAAATCCACCTTTCCCTATGGCTGGCTTCTTATCTATCCATGCATTGTCTACATAGTGCATGGTCATTTCCTCTTGTCCAGCTCATCCTTTGCTCTTCCTGAAAGTATCTTGGTAATTCACCGTTAAATAGACTTGGCAAAATTCCTTGGAAAGAAAGACACAGCTTTTTCTTCTTCCCTCATATCATATGCTCTGAAATTCACACCCTGGTGACACACAGGAAAGAGTAAACTCTGCTATTGAGTGAGAGCATTGATTGAGAGCTTTGGCACTAAATGCTGTAAGACACTTAACAGCATGAGGCAAGCAAACTTGCTCATGCTACCTCCATGCAGGCACACACCTGAAATCCAGAGTTAACCCAGGCAGAAACAATAGCACCACGTTAATGCAAGAGCAAATTGATCCTAATGACATGCCTGATCTGAAACCAGACTTGGGGGAAAAGACAAATTATGTAAGCAACTCTCAGATATTTAAGTGCACAATCCAACTTGAGAAATCATTAGCAGATCTCAGATTGCCATTTGCACATACTGACATAGCTAAGGGTTACCCAAGCGGTCTAGAGAAAACTGACACTGAAGAAGGAAACTTTTAGGTTCAGTGATGTCTTACTATGAAGAGCTCAAAGCCAGAAAACATACAGCTACCTAATGCAGCATAGAAATCCGCTGGAGGTTTTGGAAAGGTCTTCAGGTAGGTGGAAAAGGAGGACCAAACAAATCCATTTATTCATATGTGCTCCAGAAGATTCAAGATTACATGAAGATTGCGACATTCTGTCTACAACTAGTAGTGATGGGATCAGTAAGGAGCGGGTGAGGCCAAACAACCACATAGCTTCTCAGAGTCCTGGAACATGAATCTCCCCTAAAACGTAAGTAACACAGTGTTTCTTTCTGCATTCCCACTCCTCTACTGGATTCCCAGCTTTGCACCAGCAAAAAACAGTTGAGAGGAGAGTTCTTTGAAGGCTGTAGCACTTATGCACAGCAAAGGCATCCCTCTGCCTACCTTGACCCAAATGCTGTGCACAGGGTGCAGCTTGCAGTTCACATGCTACACAAAATCCAGTGTGCTACTGTAATTTTAAATTTTTCTAGGGCAAGAGAAAAACTTGCTTCTCTTCATACTTTCCAATGTACATCTAGGAGAAATAGAGGATTTTGCCTTCTTCTGCATTAAGAGATCTGAAACCCAAGTTTACCTAATTGGAAAGCATTTAATCATGGGACAATGATCTCTTTTGGAGTGGATATAACAATCCCACCCCTTCTGCATAAGCAGTGCATGGAGTGGCTAAGAATCACTAGATATCACAGAGGGATAGAAAGGACTGTCTGTGAGGAATAGGAACTGGGATTAGCTATAGGATTTAAATGTAGTCATGCGCTCTGAACCTAATGACTAGATCACCCTTCCCTTCAAGCAGATGCTTCTATAGTTACAACCATTCTGGACTTTTTAGTCATGGTACAATTCACTGCCACTGAGCTGATCAAATTATCACAGTGTCTGGTTTACAATATCACTGATTAAGTCACAGAGGAGGAAGCTAATTATAGAGGAGCATGCTATTTACACACAGGGATGCTGTAGCAAGCTCTGCAGGAGGCAGATGGAAGTATTTTTAAAGAAAAATGGGGAAAAGGCATACAGCAGCAAAACACAATTTTTGTGGGGAATGCTACAGCCTCCCTTACTCTACTTGAGGCATTTCTTCTGTATGGCAGAGATGCTCTGAGGGGTGCTCTCAGAGTTTGAGGGTACAACTCCAAGAGGCCATGTTAATTTTATTACTGGGCACGTAATCATTATGCTACAGACTAGAATAGCTCAAATTTGGCTTTAATGTCAACCTATCAGTGTATTCATCAGTGAACAAACATTACATAATTACACTGAATCACAAGATTGGAATATAAGGGATTGTTTTGGGGGTGGGTATCTTAACACAGAATGATCTAATTTGTATCGATCTCTCTTTCTATAACATATTTAAAGGTTAGTATACTTAGGAGCCAACCACATCATAAAAACAAGGTCTGGAGTCAAATGGGGGAGAGCTGTGGCACAACCACACTGTGGGTACTTGCTCAGAAAATTAATTGCAGCAAATGGAACTGATAACTATCTTCAGCGCACTTGAAGTAAAACATTTTAAATGCAAAACAATTTAATATTGTACTCACAACTGACGTTATTTTCTACAATGATCAAGGGTGCTGTTGCCTTCCGACTTTACAATGGGAAGTACAAGTTTCCAGAATGTAAATCTGACATTGCCTTAATTTGTCTCTTGTGTGATGGTTTACAAAGGGAGTATAATAAAGAACTGCTGATACAACAGCTTTTACACCCATTTAGCATGTGTGTTAAGGCCAGAGAAAGATACAGGACCAATTAAGGCTAACCTGCTTTATAAATCCTCTGGTATAAAGCTTTCTGACTTGTCACCATAAAAAAAAAAAAAAAAAAAAAAAATCTACTGATCAGGAATTCGTGGAAATGCTGCTTTGGCTGTACAGAAAGTCTGCAGTGGAATAAAAAGCTATTTTGGTAGGATGGCTGGCAAGCAGTATTATACAAACTGAGCTGTTCCAGGGATGGAGCAAGCCAGACCTGGTCCTTCCAAAAGCTAGTAGAGAAGAGTTCAACTTGCAAACTATAATATGCTACTTTTCTTATAGGATCTTAACAGACCAGGAGGGGATGAAGGGACTTTCCTATAGGATATATATGAATCTCCTGCAGTCACATCATTAAGCCCCCAATAGGTCAGCAGAAGTGCAGACAGAACAAGCAGAAGGAGGAATCAGATTACTCCACTTTGGCTGGTTCTTGAAGGGCATTTAGCAGACCATTTTCAGCTTGAGAGGATCAGTTAGCACAGTAGGAAGGGGGGAAGGCCGTAATTTCCTCTCTGTGGGAATGACCATTGAGAAATCAGGTGGTAGGAGAGCTATAAGCATTTACGTTGGGAGGGTGAGCTTCAAAACAGGGGTCATCTATTTTGTCTCTGCTTATAGAGAGCCTAAGTAGAAGTCAGCTGGATTCTGAGATTTTTTTTTTGTCCACAGCCTGGTAGATAATTTTTTGAAAGAATAATGTGAACTACCTCTCTCTGGGGTACCAGTGATACCACCCTTTCCACATCATTGCTAAAAGCCTGAGCTATCAGCAGACAGTTGCTGCTTGCAGTCCAACACCCCTGCCCGGGATGCTGAAGATGAGACAGAAAGACAGGCTGTCAGCACTTGTTCGCGCAGAGGAAGGAACAAGCTGCTTGAGAAACGTATCTGAGACAGGAGCTATTTTCCTTCAGCTGGCACAATCTTGGCTTTGTCTGGACCCATGTACAACATGGAAATGCCTAGTGTGAACACCCCAGAGCCAGGCTAGTCTCTTGTTCTCAGAGGAGAGGAGATCAGCAGCTGGTGTCTAATCCAGGGAAAGTCACCCTGCCACAGAAAAGAAAAAAAAAAAGTGTCATATATTTGGAAAGATAGGGGAGAGGTGATTTGGTACATTGCAGTACAAAGTTTGAGGTGAACAGAGGATGAGCTGAACATATTTTTCTAGCTAAAGGTAATTATGTGGGAAACTCCTGGAGTGGAGGATGCCAACACCCTAATGGATTATTCCTGCGGCTGTGCCAGAGAGGGATTCACTGGTGCTGATTTGTGTCAATATGCAGAGGTTTGCCTCTGCAAGTTGTTATTCCCGAGGTAGTTTTCTCTTCTGCTAGTGAAGGTTTCAATCATCTATTAGAAGAGTGCTTGTAAACCCTGATAATGGCCACATGGGCTGTATCATCTGGGATGATGTGATGCACAATAGTGCTTTCCTCTGAAGTTACCTGTGGGGCACTATGGAAGGGGTGAAATGCTCTGTTGTATTGCAACTGCCCCACAAGAATGGCTTGTTAAGTGTTGAGGTAAATTCACTTATCGCTTCCATAAGTAGATTCAGTATGCATGCCCTGGAGGGATGAAAAAAACTAAGAAAAGGAATATAACTCATCTTTTCAACTTCATGAAAGGAGAATTCCCCTGTAGACAGCTTCTCTAGTTGGCCTGCTTTTGTGTATAGTGTCACTCCAAAAAAAATTAGAAATTCAAGGGTCTTCTATGTGTGTGTGCAGCCTTGTGCTGTCTCACACCATCCTGTCCCTGGGAGAGTGTGGATTCCTTTACTACTAGGTCTGATAAAGATTGGTCTGATCTGCGACAGGGGTAAGGAAAGATTTATTATGTCCAGCTGTGGCAAATTCAGCATTCTAACTAGGTGGTAAAATGATCAGATACCAATTTTGAGCTTGATTCTTTCAGTAGTAAGTTTCAAGACATCTGCAACATAAGTTTGAAAATAAGGCATGTGAGATAATTGTGTCCTAGTATTTACTTTCTGAACTGGTCTAAAGAGGATGTTTTAATGCTGTGAACAGGCCTGCTTAAATGTTCATAAGAGTCTCAGTATAAAATCCTAATGAACAATAATCTGTCTCTAATTCCTCTAATGTAGTCTCTGGCCTGAATAATAGCACTTGTATTACTTTCTATGAAACATATTTACCTCCTGCAATTCATTTGACTATAATTCTTTTGCAGTTTATATTTGGCTGGTTTTGGTTTATACTTAATAGTAACTCTATCTAAGCACAAATACATTTATTTTTTAAATAACAACAACAAAAAACCCCAAATAAAACAAAACCAAAACCAAATTTAAATAGTACTGGAATAAGATTCTTCTAGCTGCAACTATAATAACACCTCTAATGTTTAACAAGACACAAAAACTGGAAGAATAGAATAATTTATTTGGCCCATAAAAGAGCAAAAGTAGTTACATAAAATGAACATATCAGTCTGCTGTTATTCCCATTCCACACAGTTCCCTGTGGCTTATTTCATTTTAGGCTTCTTTTTTTTTTTTGAGGAAAATTAATTCAATGATGATACAGTTTCTTCTGGGTCAGAGAGACCAGGTTAGCCAGAAAGAAATGACTTCTCAGAAATAGATATTATGCTTCCTGGCTTTCAACCCTGTTACTAGGACAATAGATGGATATAAATTTCAACAAATACAAAATAAGCCCAATTGGAGGGCTACTCCAGAGGGACTCTGAAATGAGACAAAACCAAATGGGTTTATAGGACTGGAAAACAAAATACTACATTACTTATACCACTTTTCCTGAAGGCATAAAAGATATTAAAAAGTCATTAGCCATGCTAGCTTAGTCACCTGAGAATCTTTGGGAATGGCACTTCAATTCCACTTTCTTAATGACCATGTGGGTTTGTGGAAGTGGAAAGACAACTGAATTAATTCTTCTGGATGAGTTCTGATGCAGGGAAGATGGCAAAGTGTTCCTTTCAGCTCTGAGATGAGGTCTTGCTCCAAACACACATTTAAAGGTCAGGCCCTGTGTCAGATCTAGTCATCATGGCTGATATTTCAGCCTGCTAGGTCTGCAGAGGTAGTGCTGGGAGCTTCTGTGGAAGCCTCACTATGTATCTAGCAACCTTTCCAGCTGCCCAGTAGGTTTATGTCTTCTAGTTTTATAAGGCTCTGCATTGTACCTCACTAATTTTATGCTCTTTTGGGGAGCAACATAACATTTGGGGCAGGGTGAAAACTACTCCTAGACGGATGGTATTGCCACTTGTCTGTCTCTCCAGGAGAGCACACTTGCACTGCATTCAGGAAGAAGTGGGCTTTGGGACCAGAAGTCCCACTGCTTCTGCGAATGGTCTAGTGGCTTTACTGGCTTATAGCCAGTATAGCTCAGCACCGAACCCATAACTCAGCTGCTATTGACTTGGCTCCACTGAAGTACACGGAGCTCTGATTGCTTTTTTTTCTTTTTTTTTTTTTTTTTTTGTGTGCAGGACAGTTCTGCTATTTGTCTTGAATGATGTAGGGGAGAAGGGAATTTGTTGTATATTCTACATTTTAGCCCAACCCTTTGTCCTGTCAGTATAGGGTAAATATCAAACTCATGTACAAAGTAATTACAGTCTGTGGCTTGTTGACTGGAAGCAAAAGCAATTGTTTCTCATCAAGTTTATTTGCTAGTGTGCTTTCCAGCTTTTTGAGTGAAAGATGAGCTCGTGGAATCCAAGCCTACCCTCTATCATAAATGTTGAGAGAGGGATATATATGTATACATGAATTTTCTCACAGGATCCCAGACTGGAGCTATCAATACTCCAGGGATGTGTTTCCTTAGCTGGAGCGACCAGATGAAAGGTGATCTCACTAGTGCTAGTCAGCACTGCTGGTGCTTTCAGTCCTGGAAATTCCTATAGCAAAAGAGATTGCTGAGAGCAGCCCCTGCTCTGCTTTGCAAGGCCAGAAATTCGGTTGTTTTCATATCACCTGCTCCACCCCTGAACAGCTCCACCGAGCCTACATTTTTGCTGAGGCTCCAGCTGTTGACATGGTACTCGTGTATCTACAATATCACGGACAGCAGGAAATCAAAATAATGATAGGGCCAGGAGAATAATCATTAATTCTGAATGTAGTCTATCTTGTGCTTAGATCTTATTTGTATTGCTTCTCCTAGTCAGTTTTAAGCCCTTAATAGCCTGTCATTGCTGATAATTATCACAGCTGAGAAATCATTGCTGGATAATATATTGTTTCTGAAGGAGTTTGAGGGGCGACAAATGAGGAGATTTGGTGTTCTTAAAATCATGACTGTCTCTGTACAGCTTTACTCTACTGGGAAAATATCCTGTACTTGCCTCTTGGCTTTTCCTTCCAGTCCTCCAGGGCAAGGCTGGCGGGGGGACAGGCCCTTGTGAGGGCGTGTGCCGGGCCCAGGCATCACGCAGGGCTTTTCCACAGCTGAGGGACATAGCAGGGTACAAAAATCTACCCTGAAGGGCAGAGACTGCTTTCCTTGACAGTTACCAGATGCTTACCTGCTTCTAGTTTATCCAGGCGTACAGCAAACTCTTCCTGGCTATGCCAGCCACATAGAACAAGTTTCCGGGGGGCTAGTGGGCATGAGCTCCCTCTTAGGAACATTCCCTCCTCAAGCATCAAAGTAGAGCCCTTGGCACGTGGTGTTTGAATTCTTCCCATCCCCAAGCTTTGGCAACTTCCATTGCAAAATGAGTGTTGCTTTTTTTTCCTCGTGTGGTTTATTAACAGATTTTGGGATGTATGGAACAACGGGGAGCTGTTTCTTCTTGCTTAAATTTCCTCAGGATCTAACTTTGGACTTTTAAACATGCCAGCAGTACAACTGGCTATGCTTTTAATTTGTTGGGGGTTTTTTGTTGGTTGGGTTTTTTTGGGGTTTTGTTTGCTTTTTTTTTTTTTTTTTTTAAGTTAAGCCATGTAAAAAAGGGTTTATATCATTATTAAATAATGGCCATACTTAGGCATTTAGAAGCTTTGGTGCTCCTAGGAGGACTGTGGCTCTGACAGAGATGGGCTGACCTGAAAATGTGCCAAGCTTTCTTGCTCTCTTCAGGTTTCCTAAAATGTATATGTTAAGTGCCTGAAATTTGTTGGGATGAAAGTGGCCACCAGAGCCTGATCCAGAGTCAGGTGTTATTTTGTAAGTAGGATCAGGATTGTATTTGTTTGTTTCTTTAATTTCAAGATGTCTGTTGACATGGCACCAAGTGATACTCAGTGCAGCCTGGTGTCTCCTGCAGGGCTGTGCAAACTGGCTCTGTCCATATTGTGGTTCGATGTAGTGTAGCTGAAGGGAGACAAACTTACAAGGAATCACAATACATCAAGTTGCTGAGGATGGGGGGAAATCAATGTCCAAGGCAGAATTTCAGTCTTGGGAAAAAAATGTCAGTGAAGTCAGGCAATATCCAAGAGGTGGAGAATGGACTGGGGGGGGTAGGGTTGAGGGAAAACAGTGGGTGGGTTTTTTGCTTTTTTAATATGTTTGTTTGGTTTTTGATGTTTTTTTTTTTGGGTTTTATTGCTGGTTTGTTTGGGTTTGTTGGTTTGTTTGTGATTTTATTTTAATAGTCTTCAAGTTCCGCATCTAATTCACACAGTGGATTACAGTCCAAATTGCATTTGAAGGCAAGTTCTATCCAAAAATGGTATCTGTTGAAAACAAATGGAAATGAACTATTAATTATGAGGGTAGTGGGGTGACAAGTTATCATAATTTCAGGTTTGGGTGCATTTGCTTGTGAGAAAACTTGATTACATTTGAGTTTTCACTGTTGCATGGATCTGGGGAAAAGAAAGACCAGCATGACAACATCGAGTGAGGTGAAAGAACTGAATCCATAGAGTATTAGAAAGCTGGTGAGAAATTAAGAGTTTCGGTAATGGGCAATAGCATAAAGGCCAGCATGGCCTATGGATTCTAAGTAAACTTAAATTTCAAGCAACTTTTTATGCAGTAACCAGCTGAGCTGAAAAGGGAGAGTAGGAGGATACTAGACAATAAAAACTTGTCTCTGAGGGGCAGCTAAATTCTAAATCAATCCTGTGGTGTTCTTGAAATGCCAGTGAATGTTTCCAAGCATTATATTAAAATTTCATGATCAATAATGCTGAAAGCTGCACTACACACAGGCTAAAATAACTGCTGACAATTCACCAGTATATGAATTTAATAAAATGTTGTTCACCAACATTAGCTGCAATGCACTGTCCAGATTATCCTCTTGATTAGGAATTACCTGTCAAAACAGTCCTTTTTTGTTAGGTGAGCACAGATCAAAGACAGTATTGCTTGTTCTCTTATGTATTTACTGCCAGATATAGGTGGTGCTCATTCAAACTTGGTTTAGCTGCTAAAGAACATACCCTTTTTCAAAAGCACGTAGAATCTGATTAAAAAGGCTACTTTAGTTATCCTTGGAAAACCCAAATAATTTAGTATTAAATTTATATACTAAACATGGCTTTATCTGTCCAAGATAAATGGGACTTAATTATCCAGGAGCTTCTTTAAAGATTTACCCGAAGAACTGGATATTTATTTTTCATTAAAAACAATAAGTTTTTTAGACATATCAACTTGAATATAGACAGAAGGTTTGTGTGTTATGATACTAAGTGCTAAATTACCTAACTTTTGACTAGTAGGTAGTTAAGGTCCCTGTATGATGCTGGGGTTAACTCTGTCTCTCAGTCTTTACTTACTAGCTCAGTGGTTTGCACCTTTTTTCCTTTCTGTTTATCCAGCATGTGAGACACATTCAAATCTCTCATCTGTCTGAGAGATTTTTAAAGCAACTATTTCCTAGGTCTTGCAACTTTTCAGCTGTCTATAGGATATTCTAGGATGTTCTTACTGGCTTTTGTTGAAACTCTTCCGCTTCTTGTGAATGAGCAAGTATTTGGTGGAGTGCAAGTAAGGTCAGGACTACCTTTTAGACTGTCACCTAAAATGGGTGAAACCTGACTTCTTAGCTGTGCTACATGGACTATTTATATTTTTTCATATTTTAGGGCTTGTAGGGGAACAACATCTGGAATGCAGTGGCCCCTCTGCTCAAGAAATTTGTTCCAGAAATATAGGTATGCTATTTGTTTTAGTTGATAATTAGGTGCATGTTACAACATGTGAAATAGGAAAAATTCAGGAATAAATAATGACAGTGTTCTGTCACATCTTCTTATGCCTAGAGGTATGTTATTGTTTAATGATGATATATTCTCCTGAGATATGCGAAAACTGGATTTATTTTGCTGTTTATTCTTACAAGTTGTTATGCTTAATAAACAAAAAATGGGGGAACAGTTGGGGCCTACCAACACTGCTGTCTTCATGAATGTAATGCCCTTAGGCATTTTATCTTTATTGGTGTGTTAGAGCTTTTGGTAATTCCGTAGCAGCTGACAACTTCTAGATGGCATCACCTGAAGGATGTGGGTATAGGCTTGTCTAATATTGTGGATTACATGATGGTGTTTGAGTAATGCAATACAATATTACATATTTTGTACTAGGGAAATCTTTCATTAACTCCAAGAGACTCTGACCTTTAGAACCTTTAATGCACTTCCCTAATTAGTCTGCTGAAGCCCCTACTTTAACTAGTTGTTCAAAGCTTCAGTGAATTGATTCTTTTTCCCTTATAATGGCAGGGGCTGCTGTCCAAAACAGTTCTTTTAAATATAGTTTGTGTGTCTTGAAATACTCTGGTGTTTCTTATGTGTCTGGATATCTGCCCAGGATTTGCTTGGAAGTATGAAACACTATAAAAAAAAACATCTGATTTTCTTGTATTTGCCAGGGATATAGTAGGCCAAACCAATATAACATATTGTAGCACTACACTAATTCACAGTAATGGCCTTGAAGCCTTCTGTTGGGAGACTACTTATTACAAATTAGCAAGAAAATGTGCATTCACAAATAAGCAGTACCTCGCTCATTTATTTGGACAATTGTTCTTTAAATAATTTATGACAACATTTCATAGTGATCAACTAGTACAGATACCATAGTAGTATGTCTTGCAAGAGTGAAGAAGGAACAGTAACACACAACTTCCTTACAGAAATTTGCTACTAAGTCTTGCTTTGAAAAACAGGATGGATCTAGTGGGAATAATTATGCTTGTGGAATATGCAGGATGTGCATAAGCAGCAGTCAGTACACCCTGGAGACCCTGACAAACCTAGAGAGAAAACTGAGGAAGACAGGGTGTCCTGCTACATATGGGGTCCTGGTCCTATCATGCCACTGTGTCAGGGTTTTGGCTTGGTTAATTCTGCTTTCTGTTATTACGAGCACTGTCAAGGCAACTTTCTGGGTTTATATTTAAAGTTATGCTTATCTACAGCTTCTAGATGTGAGAGATATGCATAGATGTCCTCAAAAGTCCTCTTTTAGTTTTTAATATATCACTGTTTGAAAACTGTCAAGGAGAGGCAGGATGGTGTAGTGCTAGAGCATGACATTGGAAGGCAAACAATGATTTCCTCTTCCATTGTTGAGTTCTGTGAGATATGGCAGGTGCCCATATTTGTGCCACAGTTCACTCAATATTGTCTTATCTCACCTGATAGGCTGGCAATATTTACGGCAGGATACTGTGCGGATGGATACACTGTATGTATTTTAGAATAAGTCCAAAACTTGCTGCTAGGGGGTTTCAGTTCTGAAGCTACTAGCAGCTTTGATATTACAAAGGCACATTTCGTCACCTATGGGAATCTTTGTCCAAAAAACTGGTATTTCATTTCAGAGATCATCTGATTTGACCAAGAGTGGAAAGCAGTCTTGGAAAATTGCTATGGCCAAACAAATGGACTGCTGCTGCAATCAGACTGTACCTTTTACAGAACAGATAGCGTGAGAAAGGTATTTTAAAAGACAATCACCTTTTTCCCCCACTCCCCTTCCTCCCCCATTCACCAGTACAACTGGTTCACAGTTTGGGTTTCCAAAATGACAGCCATTCTAATGACTCAATGCCATTTTTGTCTATTTTTGCTTAATGGTGTGGAATAAAAGTGCCACTGAGCTCTTCTTCCATAATTGTTTTTGACTAAATTTAGGTTTTGTTTTAATATCATCCTCTGATCTCAAGTTTCCGCTTTAATAAAAAAAGATTTTGATCCTTGCTTTGACACTCTGGTAGGCCACAGGAGATATCTATCCCTTGGAGAATCCTCCGCTGGATTAAAGCATCTCAGCATAACAGGGAAGAGCAGTACACCACATGGTTAATGCAGAGGAGCAGCACCCAGGGAAATTGCTGCAAGAAACAGGGTTACATGTTGATATGTCCTGACTGTCACTTGTTTAAAGATTCTCTGGAGAATTTGGCTGTCCTCTAGGTAGAGCTCTTGGGTGGTTGTGGCACAAAATGTGCTCTACAGATCCAGGTTGAATCCTTCTGGTAAGAAAGACAGGTGAGAAATTGGGAAATGCCAGGCTATCACAACTACCTCCAGCCAAATGAGTTAAACTTGGCTTATTTTATCCCCTGCTACCTTCCACCAGCCCACGTCTCCTCCCTGCCCCTGCAGAAAACACACTCTGAGTACATTTTCTTTTTGATTAATTCCTTTTTCATTTGAAAATGCAGTTTGAGTTGACTAGGAACTCCCCTATACTAAGTGAATTTAATGTAAATTAGGTTTGTTCAAGTTGTTAGGGTTTTGTTGTGGTTTGTTTTTTTGTTGGTTTGGGTAGGTTGGTTGGTTGTTTTCTAAGCAATAGAATCTCTGAACAGTGAACTCAAAAAGTTTTCTGGCTCAGTTTACAAGGGGACAGCAGTGCCTTGAGTCATCTTTGCTTGACCACGCACACAGAGGGTAACTCCTACAATAATAGAAAGTAATTTCATACAATCCCAGATGCGTATTTGCCAGGTTGTGACATAAGAAATGTTAGCTCCTTCTTTTATCTGCTGGTCACACTGGAAAGCTCCAGAACTCGCCTTTTGTCTCTTTGGAACTTCTTGTCATCTCCAATATTTGCCAATTCACAGCTGGTCTAATACATGCTTGGTTTTGGGCCATCATTTGTTTGGATTTGATATCTTTTTTCTCCTCAGGATGCTCCCCTGAGGATAAGCTAAAGAAGTCACAACATGTTTGGTTCTTTTTGGGAACAATGCTCAACTTAAGCCCCAAACCCCACCCTTTCCTTTATGCCAATAGCCCTCCTTTGTATCTCTTCTGTTAGTTAATTTATCCTAAACTGAAGACTGATTCTGAATTATTGCATTCAGGAAGGATCTTGGTCTCAAACCAGATTTCACTCTCCTTGCTTACTAGTGGTTCACGCGATCCTGTGAGTATTAATTGCCCTGTGACAATCCTTATGTGGCATGTAGCAAAGCAATCCTAGTCTTAAACAGTGCATAGATTATTCATCAGCAATAATTTGGCCAAAATAAAGTTCATTTTGGAGTTAGCTAGCATGGTAGCTGTCACTGCAGAGTCAGCAGTTGTTCAAGGTTACTGTGCATCGGATAATGGAGATTTTTGCTCTTTTTCCTTCTCTTTTTTTTCTTCCCAGTATGCTAAGAACAGGGAAATATCCATGGCAACTGTGTGTTATGTCATGGCAAATGCTGAATTTCTGTGTGTGTGTGAAACAGTGACAGCTGCATGGTAACATTTCTAAGCATTTTCAGCAGTATGTGTGTTGGGCAGGATAAGAAGGTTACCTCATACATTACCAACTTTAAAGCATCAGAGATTCAGTATCCTGTGTTTGTACTTCTCTTCATGCTTGGCTTTAATCTATAGCAGTGAGGTGCTGGGAAAACACACCCTGCCAGCAAACTCTTCAAGACTGTGAATCTTTGGATAGTGTAATTAATGTCCTTTGAGACACTTCCAAGTGAGGAGAGAAAGAGAGAAGTATAAATTTACTCTTATTTCTTTTTATTTCTGGGCTCAAAGCTCCATGTCCTACTGGTTTTACTCAGAAGCAAACGTCACTTCAAAACCTCCTAGAATTATTGACACCTTCCAAGTTTCTGAACAGGATTCTGGCAAGTTCTCAAGATTTTTCTGTGAACTTAACTGCTAACAAATCTTAGGACACATTAATGGTTTGGTTGAGAATTTGGACAGTGGTGAAGAGACCATCAATAGAGGAACAGCCACATTCAGATCCAGTCAGAGCAAAGGTCTGTCTTAAGCAGCAGCCATTGCACTGTGTGGTATACAGTACCATAGACTCATAAAATAATTTGGGTTGGAAGGGACCTTTAAAGGTCATCTAGTCCAACCCCCCTGCAATAAGCAGGGACCTCTTCAACTAGATCAGGTTACTCAGAGCCCCATCCAACGTGACCTTGAATGTTTGCAGAGATGGGGAACCTACCATGTTTCTGGGTAACCTGTGCCAGTGTTTTACCACCCTCATCATAAAAAATTTCTTTCTTATATCTAATCTGAATCTACCCCTTTTTAGTTTAAAACTATTACCCCTTGTCTTATAGCAACAGGCCCTACTAATAAGTTTGTCCCCATCTTTCCTGTGACCCCCCTTTAAATATGTAAGGGCCACAATAAGGTATCTCCAGAACCTTCTCTTCTCTGGGATGAACAACCCCAACTCTTTCAGCCTTTCTTCATCGGAGAGGTGCTCTGGGCCCCTGATCATTTTTGTGGCCTCCTCTGGACCTGCACCAACAGGTCCATGTCCTTCCTGTGCTGAGGACTCCAGAGCTGGACACATTACTGCAGGTGGGGTCTCATGAGAGCAGAGTAGAGGGGGAGAATCACCTCCCTCAACCTGCTGGCCAGACTTCTCTTGATGCAGCTGAGAATACGGTTGTCTTTCTGGGCTGCGAGTGCACACTGCTGGCTCATTCCCAGCTTTTCATCCATCAGTACCCCCAAGTCCTTCTCTGCAGGGCTGCTCTCAATTCCCTCATCCCCAGCCTGTATTGATACTGGGGGTTGCCCTGACCCAGGTGCAGGACCTTGCACTTGGCCTTGCTGAACCTCATGGTTCACATGGGCTCACTTGAGTTTGTCCACATCCCTCTGGGTGGCATCCTGAGACTTCGTAGATGTTGACTGTTGATGTCAGGGTATGAGAATGTAAACAGGTGATCAACCTGTGTCTCCTTTTAACTTGCATGAAGTCAAGCACTTATTTCTTTGGCTTTCTAGTCTAAACCAGCATTTCAGCTGAAACAGTTTTTGCCCTGTGAAGAAATAATTGCATCCAAATTTATTTGTCTGTTGGGACATAGTGAGTTATTTCTAATCTAATTTTGGGATCAAAAATCTCATGCTCTGCCAACCAAGTTGTACAGGTTAGCCAGGGCTACCTTTGGAAACAGTAGTATACAAATGCAAAGATGAGCTCTAAAGCAAGAGCCCAGGCTTGTACGGAGTGCTCCTCAATGTGCTGGGTTTCTGTGGCACATTTTTTTGGTGGTGGGGGAGGAGGATACAGTGGTGGCTCCCTGTGAGAAGTTTCTCGAAAGATCCCCTGGCTCCAAGTCAGGCCCACCTCTGGCCAAATCTGAGCCAATCAGCGACAGTGGCTGCACCTCTGTGATAATGTATTTAAGAGGGGGAATCTGAGAGGGGTTGGGGACATGTGAGGAGGAGTTGGGAGAAGGATGAACACCGAGGTCAGTGGAACGAAGAAGGAAGTGGGAGAGGTGCACCGGAGCAGAGACCCCTGTATCCCGTGGTGAGACGGCAGGGCCACCCCACCTACCACCCACGGAGATCCACGGTGGAGCAGAGGCCGACCTGAAGCCTGTGGAGGAGCCCACAGCAGGAGAGGTGACTGCGCTTAAAGGCAGCCGGGGCTCTGAGGGGAGAAGCGGCCCCGCTGTTGTGGTTCGGCACGGGGAGAACTGCAACACGCGGGGGGGACCCACACGGGAGCAGCTCGGGAACGGCCGCATCCCATGGGGAGGACTCACGCTGGAGAAGGTTCACGGAGGACTGTCTCCCATGACAGGGGATCCACGTGGAGCAGGGGAGGAATGTGCAGCGTTCTCCCACCTCCCGAGCAGGAAGGAGCAGGGAGCTGGCTGTGACCCCCCATCCCTGCCCCTGCACTGCTGGGGAGGGGGGAGAGAGATGGGGAGCAGAGCTGAGCCTGGGAAGAAGGGAGGGGTGGGAGGAGGTGGTTTTGGATGTGGTGGTGCTTTTCACTGTCCCACATTGTTTGTTAAGTGTTGTCTTTGTTAGTGTTGAATTACAGTGATGTTTTGTTTTCTTCCCCTAACGAGTCTGTCTTTTGCCTGTGACCATAATGGGTGAGCCACACCTCCCTGTCCTTATCTGGATTCCTGAGCCATTTTGCTTCTTTTTCTTCTTCCCATTCCTGACCGGAGGAAGGGGTGAGTGAATGGCTGTGCGGTGCTCAGTTGCCCTCTGGACTCAAACCACCATACTCAAGTAGCTGCCTAAGGGGACTGAAGGACCCCTGATTGTCTTTTCTTTGCATACCTCCACAGGGTTATTCAGCCTCCAGGAGCCTGGAAGAGTTTGCCTTGCTTTCCCTGGCTGTGTTAGGTGGTCTCGGGCTGACTTGGATCCCAGCTAGGGCACTTAGCAGGTATGTTGTTGATCATCTATACTGGAGACTTCAGCTGGCTGGGAGCTGAGCTGTTCTAAAACGCCTGTGTTTTGGAATTCCTCAAAACTCTCTGGTTGATGAGAAACTGAGACACCATGTATAAGAAGGTATATTCAGTTCCTACCCACTTCCCAACACAGTTCTTTGTGTGTCTACCTTCTCCAACAGATTTCTTCCAGGTAGTGCAGAGAAATTCAAAGATCTGAGTGTTTTGCTTTGCCTTGAAGGGAGGCAGCTCTACAATTTCTGCTGAGGGAATCTCTCTGAAGGGTGAAAATAATGCTTTCTGTGGGAGGATGTAAAAATGGAACAGATTAAAACTATCCTATGACAGTTCATTGGTTTTTCAACTTGAAATCGTATTTAAAATAAATCCTTTTTTGAAATTTATGATTGAAAATTCTTGGTTTTATCACCGAGGCCCTGTTATAGGGCTGTCTCATTTATATCCTCCTACCTGCTAAGGTTTGGTAACCACAAGTCACCAACATATCTTGCAAACTAAAGATGAGTCTTCTATGAAAATATAAGTATGGACCTGTGTATTCTTGTTTTTTGGTTCTGGTGGGCTTTTTCTCTGGGATGTGCATGTGGGAAACACAATGCCAGTTGTTTCCACTAAAGATAATTTTTTGTCCCTGGTGATTCAAGTACTAGTAGCAGTACTAGTTCCTGAACTTCTGTTGCCATTGAAGACACTAAAGGTTTTGTAATATGAGGGAATATGATAGGTTCTTCTATGCCAGGGTAATACTGATTAATGTGGTACAATGTTCAGAGCAAAGTATGTGGTTCTTCTGATGTTTTCAAGGACATTGAACCTATCATTTTTAACATTCAGCATGTCTGTTTTCGTTCCCATTTATTTGACTGTAGGCTCTGCAAATTTAGCTAGGACCAGAAATCCTCCAAGTTCAATAATAACTACACACATTTCATTACCCATGTTCACACTTTTTTTCCCAGCCCAGCATTTAAAACCTAAGCAAGCAATGAATTTAATTATATTGTAAAATATTGGAATTATTTCCAGACATAATATCGAGACTCTAGGGACAGTAACTTTTTTATTCTTGAAATATAACATGTTTATTTAGGTCATAATTTCAGCTACAATATTACTTGCTCCTTGTAACAAATTTCAAGGAAGACTCAGCTTCTTTGTTTAGAGGACTATTGTACTTACAGTGTGTTTTGTAGATGATGATCCAACCCATGTGGGTTCAGAAATTTTCTTCTATGTTTCTGATAGTGTTAGTGGATTTACATCTTACTGTGAATGTAGTGTTTACTTGCTTGTCCAAATGATGCATTTGTATTTTAATTTTCAAAGAACAATGGCCTGTAACTTGTTAATACCTGTTGATACTTTGGTTAAAGGGAAATGGGGAGATAAAGAGTACTTGGTTTGCTGAACTAGGACAGGTATTACAAAGAAACCTCTGGACTGTGTTACTGCCATAGAAAACTGCAGGGGCAGATGTGGTTGCTAAGTGACTGAATTTTCAGGATTCTTTGTGGAAGTATGTATGTACAAGGAGACTGTTCTTCAGAATACCACAGCCACAGATGAGTTGCTCAAGGTAGGTAATGGTCTGCAGCACCAGAGACTTCTATCCCTACCATTGCCCAGTATCCAGGATACGACTTATTTATGCACTCAATTTACATGCACAAAGCAAGTGTGTGAGACTGATGATCACCTGTTAACTTTAATGCAACAAAACAGAAGGGTGGATGTGGCATTTGATGTTTTTTATAACAAGAACCTTTTATTGCTTGTGACCCACTGTTACTCAAGATGCTGTAACTGCTGCAACTTTCAAAACAGCCAAATAAGTTAGGACTTAAATATTTTCTCTTTGATTTCTGTGAGAATTAAGGATGTGTTTGTTGATAATCACAGACGTGGCTAGGCACATGATGCTCACAAACGTATCCAAGCCCATACTCTTGCAGCCTTTACT